>NC_060119.1:729020970-729624720 GCF_021461395.2 Schistocerca americana
ACCAATTAAGAAGAAACGACTGTGTGAAGCAAAATATCCTAAGGAAAAACTAATTAAATTAACTTCAACAATTCAAACAAAGGTATTATTGCTTCCTTCCGAAAAAGAAGAAGAGGTACATGATCATGCAGAATCTGAGATGATCAGTCAGCTAAAAGATAAATTTCGTACATGTTATATCGAAACCTGCCGTGGTGGCCGTGCGGTTCTAGGCACTCAGTCCGGAACCGCGTGACTGCTACGGTCGCAGGTTCGAATCCTGCCTCGGGTATGGATGTGTGTGATGTCCTTAGGTTAGTTAGGTTTAAGTAATTCTAAGTTCTAGGGGACTGATGACCACAGATGTTAAGTCCCATAGTGCTCAGAGCCATTTGAACCTTTTTTTTTACCTCGAAGTAAACAGATGGAAATTCTTACCATTTTACCTAAAAGCTGGAGTGTTAAGTAGCTTCAAGATGAATTTAACGTAACAAATTACATGGCTCGAAGAGTAAAAGATTTGGTGCAGGCCAAGGGAATTATGTCTTCACCAAACCCAAAACCTGGCAAGACTCTTGATCAAACAACTGCTGATTTTGTTAGAAACTTTTATTGTTCTGATGCCATAAGCAGGGCAATGCCTCGGAAAAAAGATTTTGTGCTTGTGAGAAATAACGGAGAAAAACTGCAAGTACAAAAATGGCTAGTTTTAAGTAATTTGAATGAAATTTACGCTAACTTTAATGACAACCATCCAGAGCTCCACACTGGATTTTAGAAATTTGCTGGAAGTAGTGGTACACATAGTGTCTGTGTTTGAACTACCCATCAAAATTTCAAACTCATGCTGACTGGATGAAACATTCCTCAGCTGACAAAGGATGAAGATAATCCAATAAAAACTTACAAAGACTGCATTGCAAGAGTTGTATTTAATCCGTCGTTACCTGCTTGTCATTTTGGTGAATGTAAATTCGGCCCTGACCCAGAAACATTTAAGACATATTTACAGGATTTGTTGAATACTAATGATATTGATAATATAACTTATCAGCAATGGGTTTCCGTTGATCACACGTCTCTAGAAACAATCATAAAATCATCTGACAACTTTATTGATTTGGTTTCTTTTATAAATTAAAACCGCTTACACGACATTCATTTGTTGCTAGTCAACAATCAACCTTCCAAAAGAGACTGAAAAATGCACTTAAAGAAGGCGAGGTCTTAGCGATCTGTGACTTTTCTGAGAATTACTCCTTTGTCATCCAGGACGAAGTTCAAGGCTATCGCTGGACAAACATGCAAGCAACTATTCATCCCATTGTTGCTTGTTACAAGGATGGGAACAAACTCGAGCACACACATGACACTGTTGCTGTGCATTTGTTCCAATGGACTCCCTGACTGTTAAATCCGGTAGAAAACCAAGAAAAATATATTATTTCTCTGATGGAGCAGCAGCTCATTATAAAAATAGGAAGAACTTTATCAACCTGTGCCATCATGAAGAATTCCCAACTGAAGCTGAATGGCATTTTTCAGCCACCTCGCATGGGAAGGGAGCTAGTGATGGTGTTGGTGGAACAGTTAAACGACTTGCAACTCGAGCAAGTCTGCAACGGCCATACAGTGATCAAATAATGACACCAAAACAACTTTATATGTTTGCCAAGGATAACATAGAAGGAATGAACTTCAAGTATGCTACTAAAGAAGATCACAAAAATGAAGAAATGAAACTTATGGAGAGATTTGAGAAAGGCTGCAAAATTGTAGGGACACAAAAACTTCACATTTTTATTCCTTTTAGCAACAACAAAAATAACAAAAGTGTATTCAAACTCTGATGATAGTAAAATTGAACTGGTGACAGTTTCTGACAGTGATACAATACCGTTCAAAGACATAAAAGGATATGTTGCTTGTGATTATAATGGACACTGGTGGTTAACCTGTGTACTTGAAAAAAATCAGGAGAAGGATGAAATCACAGGTAGTGTCTTACATCCACATGGACCGTCACCATAATTTACATTTCCGTGTCATCCAGACATTCTTTCCATAAGCAGTAGGGAAGTAGTGGCAATCGTGAACCCTCAAACTGCTACAGGGCGAACATTAAGTTATCCAGTGCAGAAATGTTGATGTGCAACAGACTGATTAGTTCGAAGTATGAAGAAGTACACTAATAGGACGCCTATTTGTAAATAACAGTAATTACTAACTGAATTTCGGTCTGATCTCAGGTATTCATCTTTCTGTGTTTGTTTATTTATTTATTTATTTTAAGTTTTCATTTTGTATTTATTAATTGCAGAAGCATAAAACATATGTTCTTTTGTCAATTATAATTTCCACATTTTACAACAGCATACAGCTGGTGAGAAGTAGGCCTAATATCTAAAATAAATTAGTTTTTACGATTTTTAAAGCACCACTCTTAACGTAAAATTGCTTTTGATAGTGATCCCGTGCTCATCCAAGTTGAAACTTTCAGAGTATGTAGATGTAAAGTGTATCTTTCACATATATTTTTTTGAGAATTTTAAAAATACAGTTTTTCAAAATTCGATAAATTCAACAATATATATATATATATATATATATATATATATATATATATATATATATATGATAAAGAGGATAAATTTTGACCTTGTTTTGAGAACTATTACATTCAGAATCACGAAAACACGGTCACTGTAACCAGGGAAAGATAATGTGCCCGGGTGCTCTTCACCAACAGCTTTTGCTTACGAAGGAGAGAGGCGGGCGAGGCTCCGTAAGCTGAGAGCCCGTGACGGAGGTCGTAACGGCACGGTCCGGCGATCCCTGGGGGCCGTGCAGCGATTTGGCAAAGCGCGGGTCGCCGGCAGGCTGCACGCTGAGGCATGTCTGGCCGCCACGGGAAATCTGCCAGATTACCGACCCCCACCCAGCCCAGCACAGACCAGCCTAGCCTAGCCCTGGGGAGGGAGAGAGGGGGGGGGGGGGAGAGAGGGGAGTGAGCCAAGGGCGCCGACCGTTCCCGCCGACGCCGACGCCCCCCGTCACACCGCGTTGGTATCTCACTGCTCCTCCGCTACGTCAGCAGGATAGCCCCTGGAGTGCAGGCAACACACTCTACATCACTGTGACGTGGGGTGCATAGAACAAGGTCTCTAACTAAAATTCCTGTGATTGCACACCAGGAAGCTAATACTCTGTTTCATTTGCCGACGATATAAGTACACACCTTACGTATTCGATTCAGTTCATGATTTACACCCACTAGTTAGCTCTCAGTTACAGTAAACGTGCACATTTTGTTACTGAAACATACGAGAGCGTGATGAAAAGTAATGGCTGCAAACTTTTTGTTCTGTTTTCAATATCGCTTGAGGTATTACATGTTGTGCATATTATTTGGTCGACGTTCTGCTTCGCTGGAGCAGGTTGCAATCCTCTTCCATTAAAGGGCTCCAAATTGTAAAGCGCAGCATGGCGATGTGTTAACGTAACTATGTCGGTGCATGAGAAATAATGTTCAGTAATAGAGTTTCCATCCGCAGAAGAGCTCGTCCGCAATGGAGCACCTCATCCTTCAGCATGACAATGCCACACCACACAGGAGCGCTGTGATATGTGCTACAATTCCACGCCCTGGGTTCACTGTCATCGATCACCCACTACCGACTCGGCCCCAGCCGATTTCATTTGTTCCCATAACTTAAAGAACATCTTCTGGGAGTTCACTTTGATGAGGATGAACCGGTGAAGGCAGACGTAAAGTTGTGACTCCGTCAACAAAGTCAGATTTTCTGCAGTAATAGTATCAAAAAACTGGTCTCTCGTTGGGAGAAATGTGTTCGTACCCATAGACATGAAGAATAATGATGTAGAATGTTACTAAAATTTTTATTTAAGTAGCCTTAAGAGTTCTCACGTAAAAAATTCGGACATATTGCTTTTCACCACGTCCTCGTAGTTTACGATGGGATAGAAAAGCAGCTCAAATCGCTCAGTAGAGAGAAGACCGCTGGACATGACTGGATGGCAATACGATTCTACATCAGTGTACGAAAGAACTTGCGACTTTTCTAGCGGCTGTGTACAGTAGGTCTTTGGAGGAGGGAAGTGTTCCTGATTATTGGAAGAAAGCAAAGGTCATTCCAGTTTTCGAGAAGATTCGTCGAACACACGCACAAGATTATAAGCCTGTATCTTTGACTCCGGTCAGTGGTAGAGTTATGGAACGTTTTCTGCTCACGAATTTCTGCAAGCCCAAAATCTCCTTTTTAAGAACCAATATGGGTTCTGAAAACAACGGTAGTGTGAAACCCACCTCGCTCTATTCGTACACGAGGCCCAGAAGGCAGTGGATACAGACGCCCACGTAGACGTCATGTTCCGTGACTTCTGAAAGACATTCGATACAGTTTCGTACTGACGCCTAATGAACAAAACACGGGTTATGGAATGTCAGACCAACTGTGTGGTTAGATTGAAGAGTTCCCAGTAAACGAATACAGCATCTCATTCTCAATGGATGGGATTCCTCGGGGATACTCCAAGGAAATATTGAAGAGCAATAATTTTTCGCAATATATATACATATCCACGAAGATTTTCGTGAACGATGATGTTGTACACGGAGAAATCGCGAAGCTAGAAAATCATAGCGAAATGCAGGAAGACCTGCAGAGCATCAAATCTTGGTTCAGGGTATGGCAGTTATCGGTCAACATAAACAAACGTAGCATACTGCGAATACGTAAACAGGAATACCTTTCATTGTATGATACCACAATTGCAGGGCAATCACTGGAAGCAGTTAGGTCCATGAAATTTATAGGAGTTGGCGAACAGAGCTATTTGAATTGGAATGACGTCATAAAGTTAATCGTGAGTAAGGCAGATGCCAGACTGAGAGTTATTGGAGGAATCCTCAGAAATTATTGTCCTTCGACAAATGAAGTAGCTTACAAAATTGTCGTTCGACCAATATCTAAATATTTCTCGTCAGTTTGGGATCCGTACCAGATAGGACTGATGGAGGAAATAGAGAAGATCCAAAGAACAACAGCACGTTTCGTTACAGGTTCATTTTGTAAGTAATGAAGCGTCACGAAGATAATCAAACAAGTCCAGTAGCAGACGCAACAAGAGAGGATTTCTGCAACCACGATGTGGAATTTTTTTAAATTTCCGTGAGCGTACGTTCCTAGAAGAAATATGTTGCTTCCCAATACGTATATCTCGCAGAAAGACCATGAAAACAAAATTTCTAGACCATACGGAGGCTTCCCGGCAATCGTTCTTCCTACGAACCATTCGTGACTGGAACAGGGAAGAAGTGAAGTGAAAGTGGTACACAAAGTACCCTCCGCCACACACCACAAGGTGGCTTGCGGTGTACAGATGTAGCCTTATTAAACAATAAGCATACTGTACAAAGAAATTAGTCCTCCCAGAAGACACTACAGCGTAACACCGCCTCTGTCATTGATATAGAATCAATTCAGGGAAGAACAAAATCCGTAGGTGTTCCCGGAATTACATATCCGCTTAAAGCCACTCATTTTTATTTAGGTCCCGTAGAGCTGCCAGAACGCGGGGATGTTGAGAGCCACGTTTCAACTACTGTTCCACAGCCTCACACATTTTCCAGGGGATTAACATCGGGTGATTCAGTAGTCTAGTCGATGTGCGATAGGATGTCTCAGTGTTCGTTAAACCAAATTGTTGAAGTAGACATCTTGATGTAAGTTCATGGTAACTAGAATGAGTGGTGCCAAATCATTATACGAGAACCATCCCCCACATCATCACAGAGCCACCTCTGGGCTGAAGTACACCCTCCACCCACTGCGAGTTAAACGCCTCTTTAGGCTCTCGGTGCATTTCAAAAGAGGTAAAGTCACAAATCGTTGGACCACACTATAAGCCTTCAGACAATTACTGTCCAGTTTCAGTGTTGTTTTGCACGCTGAAGAAGTGCACGACATGTGCCGCTGTGAGCGATAGCTTTTTGCAAGGTACTCGACTCAGAATGCTCATTGCATGCTGTTCTCCTATCGATGTTTCTTTGAATCTGGTACATATGGAGTTGCGATCACTAGCAGCAGCAATCCCTGTCGGTATAACAGTCTTTAACTGTAACTACACGTTTCGGTTTATGTGGTCATCACGATATTGTATACACCGAAACAAAGCATGAAGCAACTGGAATTGCATAACGTCCAATCATTTATACATATGTGACATATAGTAATACTTACAAAAGTTGGAACATTGATCATATGTCACAGCATATTACATCAATATGTCAATCCGTATAATTACTGTCCCGTCCGAATTGCTGAACATCTGCCCGCAGCTCGTGGTCGTGCGGTAGCGTTCTCGCTTCCCGCGCCCGGGTTCCCGGGTTCGATTCCCGGCGGGGTCAGGGATTTTCTCTGCCTCGTGATGGCTGGGTGTTGTGTGATGTCCTTAGGTTAGTTAGGTTTAAGTAGTTCTAAGTTCTAGGGGACTGATGACCATAGATGTTAAGTCCCATAGTGCTCAGAGCCATTTGAACAGGTAGAACAGGTAGAGCTAAACATCTACAGAACCATACAGGTATACTTACATAGGAGGTGGCGCGCCCAGTTTGGGATCACAGTTGTAACTGATCATCAGTTAAGCCTAAACATGTCGAGGAGTACCCAAGCAGTCATCAGCTGTAACTGTGATTACAAATAAGACAGTAATAGCTCTTTGGTTCTATAAATATTTAGCAATTAAGATAGCGCTGTAATTATATGGATTGCCATATTGATATGATATGCTTTGACATATGGTTAATATTTGATTCTTTGTAAATATTAATTTATACCACCTATGTGTTAATGATTGGACTTCATGGATTTGTAGTTTCTTTACGCTGTGCTAAATAGGACACACTGTCTCTTGTGTAATGATAGCCCTTTGGTTCTGTACATATTTAGCAGCTGAGATAACGTAGCAATTATATGGATTTCCAATATCGATATGATATTATATGATATTCGATTAAAATTTGATTCACTGTAAGGATTAATTTATACTACCTATACGTTACTGATTGGACTTCACGGATTTCTAGTGTTTTCATGCTCTGCCATGATGTAAACAGTGACCTTGATGATGATGCACACTTAAATCCGTACTTACGACAACACACAATTAAACATCATGGTGTTGTGCATGTTAGAAAATACGTAAGAGCTGTTGGCAATCGCCTTCAACAATTTTCAATTCCTCTCGGCTTTCATAACGATCACCACTGGCAATTCTTCACAATCATGTGCTGTCCTGGTAGGTTAGGATCTTTTTACGACCACTGTTCTTTGCGCATACTGCATTGCTGCGAATAGTATTCCATTCCGTGGAGAAACTTTGAACTATCCACATTGATGTACAGGGCGGCTTTAATTGAACTTTCGCTGCTTGAGCCAGCGCAGGTGGAAAACTATTTACCATATGGGTGCCTAACTTTATAAGAATGATGTTCAAACTCTGCGTTGTAGGAGTTGGGGTGCTAGTAGTGTTAATATCATGACTTGCTGTTAGGTGCCGGGGCGACAACGTAGGGCTGAAACACAAGCTTCTGTATGCATTAGAGTTGCAGACAGTCAACATGGGTCTGAACAAAGTGAGAAGAGCCTCACTGGTAAAGCTGTTTCATCAAAACAACAGGAATACTGCTGCTGCTCTTTGTGAGTCTTGACGCATTAAAAGAACACGGAGAGCTCGTCTTTCTGCGCCGGGGCTGAAGGACATGACTTGGAGGTTCGAATTAACTGGCGGTTTGGGCATTGCTCCTGGGAGTGGCCGACGACCAATTGCGCCACAAATTGTTGTGCTACCTGAGTTTCGTGAAGGACAAGTTTCATCAGCGGCACGCTATCACACATTGGAGGTTGAAGATGAGGATAGCGAGGGAGGTAGAGAACGTCCAGTCTGAGACTTCTCGGGCAGCAATAAAGCAGTCTCCAGTTCAGCATGGCTGTCATGGATGCTGGTGGCTGTCACACTGAGCAACGTTTGCAACCTGGAACGAAAACATGGTACGCAGTTAACAAATGTTACTCTCTCTTGGGAAACTGAAATGTGTTTCTTTGAGTGGTTTATTCGATATTTGCACCAAGTTTCATTGTCTACAATCATTTGTTTTTCATGAGGGCCCTCTCAAGTATCGAAAGTTTGATTGTAACCAGCCTATACATTCATCTCCGTTGCGGAGGTGGCTAAGGGAAGCCTTTGTTTTGACGACCGACTCTAACGCAGTCATTTCGAATCCTCAGGACGGATCAAATTTTGATCATCAGTATATGACCGGTAAAGACAGCCCACTGAAACACACCTCGAAGTCTTCCAGCTAAATCAAGCACAGAACAGTGCAGTAAAACGGATAACTCCACAATTATAAGAACGGATTATACAGAGAAACATTTCAGTTTACTCGTACGTTAACTTCAGACAAAGGCCATGCAATATTCTGCAGTGAATAAATTTGTTTTGCCCTTTCGTTGAGTTATCTTGGGATTTGTCTTGTCTTCAGTAAATGTTTTCTGTTACAACTGCTTGACCGAAAACAAAAGAAACAAAGACAATCAGTATGTACTTTATACAAGAAATAAAAGCTTTAATGAAATCAATTTAAGTCTACGTTAATATTGTCTTTTGCCTTTACATCAAGAATATTTACTATGTTCGTTTAAAAAGTGTCGTTTATTTTCTGGCGCAACTGTGAAATAATCCAGTGCCCACGGTAGAAAAATGTGAAACTAGCAAGATTTGAACCCTGGTCTACTTTTATTATATGGGTCTCCCGTCGCCCACCCTTCTAGCCTTCCATTCGTCACATAAATGCATTCTTCAGCGACCTTTCACTGGCATACTGATCCGTCCGTTCTGCCTTCTAATTAGTCTGTGTTACAGCATTGTTCCGCTCCTATTGCAGTGTCTGCTTTCCTCTCACCCACGAAGACGCTTTAAACGACAGAAACAGAAATATGAATATAGTTTAAAATCCTCGTCAACGTCACAGCAAGTTAAAAATTTAAATATCTGCTAGCTGTAGCTAGCGTACAATCGTCGTCAGTTTTGCATCTAGTTCATATGGCAAAATAAAAGAAGAATATGCACTATCTGATCAAAGGTATTAGGACTCACCTATGTAGTACGGTATCGACCACTAAATTTTTGTCGAGCGTGGGCGCGCCGGTGTAGAAGGAGGCAGAGGAGACTATCAATTTGTAAGTGGAGAAACAAAATTGATCGGTCAGGAGCAGTCAGCGTCTCCCAGAAAGGACTACACACTAGGTGTCACCCGACAGGTAAATACATCAGGGACATTCCAAGCCTTCTAAAGTTGCCCAGCTGTATGTTGGTGACGTGACTGTGAAGTCGTAACGCGAAGGAACAACCATAGCTAAACAAAGACCAGGCTGACCACATGACAGAAAGGAAACAAAATTACTCGTGAGTTCCACAGTGCTACCAGAAGACATACTAGCACAATGAACTAGACGTAGTGAATTAAAATGAATGGGATACGATGGTCGAGCAGCTTCTCTTAAGCCACACATTTCTGTTAAGGCACGGTTGAGGTGACTTAAAGAGCGACGCCACTGAACGGTGTCTGACTGGGTTCAAGTGGTTCAAATGGCTCTGAGCACTATGGGACTTAACATCTGTGGTCATCAGTCCCCTAGAACTTAGAACTACTTAAACTGAACTAACTTAAGAACATCACACACATCCATGCCCGAGGCAGGATTCGAACCTGCGACCGTAGCAGTCGCGCGGTTCCGGACTGAGCGCCTAGAACCGCTAGACCGCCGCGGCCGGCGTCTGACTGGGAACAAGTCATTTGGAGTGATGAATCGCGCTGTATGTTAAGGCAATCCGTTGCGGGGTCTGGAGAACATTACATGCCATCATGTGTACTACCAACACCGAAGTACAAAGGAGGTGTGCTTTCCGTCGTATGCTCTTAAGAAAATGCTTAAGGCGGATGCGCAATTTACAGCATTGTGTACTGTGTACAACAGAGAAACAGTTCAAAGACAGCTGACTGTCAGTATCGGCATGGCAACGAAGTCTTTCACAAAGCAGCATCTGTGAGGCAATGAACAATAACATTCCTGAAATAGACTGGTCTGCCCACAGTGTCCACCTGAAGCCATTGGACTACTTTCGGGATGCCTTAGTACGTCGACTTCTCTCCAGGTCCAGCGTTCAATATCAGTACCTTCTCTCGTTTCGACTCTAGAGGGACAGTGACCTTCCATTCCTGCACATACAATCTGGCACATCACTGAAAGTTTCCGGCAGAGCTCGTCATAAAGGCGAAGGTGGATACACTTCATATTAATTCCACTACAGGTGTCCAGATGTTTTTTTTTATCACATGGTGCACATGTGTCGGAAAATGTAATTCCATAAACGTACCATGAAAGTTGTCCTCTTTTCCAAGTGATCTTCCAGTTTCATTTTTGAATGACATGTCTCTTATGTAAGTTGTATTTTTTGGTTAGGATCTAATTAAAGCGCATCACCGAAATAAAGCGTGAGCTCTACCGTCGTAGGGACATTAAAGCTTGAAGTAAATAAAATGTCGAACTAGCGATTTGCAGTAGTTGTTTTTGACAGAGGGTACCTACGCCTATTATGCACTGATAGCAATCGGTGTGCGCCTAATATATGATCCAGATATTAAATACTTGCAATCCTGGTAAGTTTCATGAAAATGTCTTACTGGTGGTGCGTTGGCTCTGGCATAATTAAAGGCCATTGCTTTGGTACTTGGTCACTGGTTTCTATTTTAGCTACACAGTTTTATTATCAAACGTGTACAGTGTTTAAAAACATCCACTTTCGCCTGATGTGTCCAGTATGTACTCACGATCTCTTCTATCAAAGTAATTACTGCAATAAAATAAATGTAGTAACTAGCTGGATGTTGCTTGTCCATAGGCCATTGGCAACTTCTATACATTCACTAAGCGTTATTATCATTGATTTACTTGAAGTCACGCTAGTTTCATGATGTGACCAGTATGTACTCACGATCTCTTCTATCAAAGTAATTACTGCAATAAAATAAATGTAGTAACTAGCTGGATGTTGCTTGTCCATAGGCCATTGACAACTTCTATACATTCACTAAGCGTTATTATCATTGATTTACTTGAAGTCACGCTAGTTTCATGATGTGACCAGTATGTACTCACGATCTCTTCTATCAAAGTAATTACTGCAATAAAATAAATGTAGTAACTAGCTGGATGTTTCTTGTCCATAGGCCATTGACAACTTCTATACATTCACTAAGCGTTATTATCATTGATTTACTTGAAGTCACGCTAGTTTCATGAGAGCCTATGACTGTAGGTAATACATTTCACATTTTTATGTTTTTAATCTCCGTATTAATTTTAGTCTCTATTTACGAACGTTATGAATGTCTTCTCTAATAGACTACGGCTGTCGGTTTTCCTCGGGATGAGTTCAGTAATACTTTCTACTAAACAGAAAACTGTTAACACGTACTTGTAGAATAACGTGACTTGTTGTCCAGTTACATACTAAATATCGTAAACAAAACTTCACGGCAAGCATGTTTGCCGATAGTTGGTTACGTGGGGCCTCTTGCGTTATTTCTTTGACGTACTAATTGGTAAATTTCTCTAAAAACGTTGTGTTTTCTTCTGTAGTAACCAGTCTCAGAGTATCTCTGTTTCTCCTTCTCTTAAGGGGTAGACAGGCATTTATAATAGTTCCGACGTACATTACGGTTTAATACGGCTGGTGTGACGTTTTGTGGAAAGCTGGCCAGTGCACTTATTGTCTCCAACCTGAATATAACGTTACGTTTGTGACACGAACTCTTTCTCTCTTTGGTCATGTAGTGTACTGATGACTCGTGTTTGATTTGCTAAATGTTATCACGAGTTCGTACTTCCCTTTCCTTAAGCGATTGTTCCTTTATCGCCTAATTTTTAACTCGTTATTCGATATTACAGAAGAGATACTTTTTTATGGCTCTCTTACAGACATAAATTAGAATTCCTGCTTTTGTGTTTGTCAGTGTGCTTTTTGCCTTCCATACCGATTATCCCTTTCCTGATGCTGGGTTTTGCGTATTCAATCAATCAAATTACTTGTGTAAAGTGACTTGCCTGCCCTCTTAAAATTATCCGCTGCACTTTTGCTAAGTTTTGCCGTAAATTCTGATCTTTCAGTAGTGAACGGTTCAGTCCGCATGTTCCCAATTGTCGATAAATGGATTCCGGTCCGTGTTTAATGGGAGCGTGGTACACGCTGTAATTCGAGAATTCTTTGACCAATAATCGCAGACAGTTAAATCCTGTTCTACACTTTTATTGGCTATTCCGCTCACCGAAGTAGGTGGGTGAAAGCTATTTTCGTCGGGTGCATGATTTTCTGATAAATCGAATGACGAATCAGAATTCATATTAAATTTGAAGGCTGACAGTCTCTGCGCAAGACAAAATCTCCGGCTAGTGCGATACGAATGTCCAAATGATTCTTCAGGTAGGTGCTTTTGCTACGGAAAATTTCCTTCTCGCGTCTTTGAAACTGGAGAAGAAGGGAGATGGACGATTAGTCTTTAACCTCCATCGAAGAGGAGGTCACTGGAGACTCAGTACAGGCTCAGACTTCGGAAGGGTGGGAAAGAAAATGATCTGTTTCTTCTTCAAAGCAACATAACTTCCGTTTGCCTAAATCTGTTAAAGGAAATCACGAAAGCTGTAAGTTTGGATGGTTTGAACCATCCTCCTCTCGAATCTGAGTCTAGTCTCTCACTACACCACGTTCGGTTTTGAACCAGGAGGTACGTATATGTTGACAGAAACTATGTCATGCAACTGTACTCTAATTCCTTTTCTAGTGCTGTTGTTGTTTTTGGGGTGTGTGAGTGCTCAACGACAAGGTTATCAGCTCCCTTACACATATTAAAGGAAACGAAAGTGTGCGTAAAAGGTCTGAAAACAGTGTTACACCAACTCACCCACTCACACACCTCCACCTCATTCGCTTTGACCTTCGCAACCATCCATATCACATCCTGCAATACAAAGGAGAAGTAGCGAAAGGTGCCTACACCTGGGATGGAAACAGAAGTAAAACAGCAGAGGAGCTAAAGCGATGGCACAGGGATATGTGACTGCCTGACCACTTACAAAGAGACATGATTGAGCCAGTCGCTCTGTTAACACATTAACATTATCTCCCCAAAAATTTGGACACCTGTTGGACAGATCAAAAAACCATAGAACTGTAATCACATTTGTTCGGACGTCACATACGCCTAAAATAGAGGATGAATCTTTGGCAAATTTGCCGCTGCACTCTGGTTGGAAAATAAAACACAGTATAGTAAAATGTAGCTCAGAGTGATGATCTGTACACCACAAGCACCACGAATTGTACGATCCTCTCGCCGGAGCAAGAAGCCGTGCATCAGTGGACTGTGGTCTATGGGAGTAGTGGGACAAAGTTCGTGTCACTCAAAAGTACCGATATCCAAGATGGCGGCGATGACATCATCCAAGATGGCGGCCAAGACATGAGATGATGACATGAGTACCGTTATCAAAGACAGCGTCTTTTGGCGCGAAAGTGCCATGCTCCCCTGCCTCGCCCTCCCTGGCAGTAAGATCAGATTCCATCAGGACAACGTACCACACCACGGCTACCTCCACTAACGTTAGAAAAAGGAGGGAAAAAAGAGTACTTGGGCTACCTCCACTAACCTAAGTCAACGGACCGCCACCTCTTCCTAGGAATAGACAGGAAAGGGACTCAGCCTACATGTCTTTATTTTCAGTCTTCATTTACACAGTTAGAGGCAGTACCACCATCAAGTGTGTTCGCCATGGGGTCCGGAGTCCAACTGACCTAGTACACAGTACTGCCTCCAGAGGGCGCTGTCATCCCTTCCATTACATAATCAAAGATAGCTGGCTGTAGGGGGAAAATGGCGCGAAAAAAGTTTAGAATTAGTGAGCATGTCTGCAGAGCGTTTAACGTCAGCTATTTCTGTAATTTACGAGTCGTTTGCAGTCTGTAGGCTGTGAATTGCGTCCCCAAACATTTCAGAGCATGTATTTTGTATCAGTTCAATAACTAAAGTACATGAAATCTGTTCCTAAATAAATTGTTCCAAAAATAAATAAAGTACACTCCTTCCTCTTTCCAGCAGCCCAGCACAGATTGAGTCATTTTCACGCCAATTTCCCCCTACAGACCGCCATTTTGCTTTATGTAATGGAAGGGATGACAGCGTCCTCTGGTGCTAGTATTGTGTACTAGGTCAGTTGGACTCTGGACCCCATGGAGAACACACTTGATGGTGGTACTGCCTCTAATTGTTTAAATAAAGACAAAATAAAGACATTTCCAGCACAGGCCGAGTCCCTTTTCTGGCAGTTCCTAGGAAGATGTGGTGGTCAGTTGACTTAGGTTAGTTGAGTTAGTTGAGGTAGCCCAAGTGCCCTTTTTTCTCGTCTTTTTCTTAGGTTAGTGGAGGTAGCTGTGGTGTGGTGCATTGCCCTGATGGAATTTGATCTTACCGCCAGGGGGTCCTGGCAGAGGGGGCGTGGCATATTCCCACTAAAAGATGCCATCTTGGGTAATGGTACTCGCATCATCAGCTGATATCGCGGCCACCATCTTGGATGATGTCATTCGCTGTTGCCAAGTCTACAGGCCGCCATCTTGCATGTAATCTCGCCGCCATCTTGGAAACGGTACTCTGAGGTGACACATTGTCCCACTACTTATGTGAAGAGAGTAAGGAGGACTTTATCCCATCTTCGTGGAAGAAAGGAGGTACACCACGGCTGTGTCGTGGGTTTCAGTAGACACAGCTCATTATCCTAGACTTGCAGCCTCTTGTCTTCCAATCGACACCTGACTCTGCATCTCAACAAATAAGTCATAGCATGTAGTGAAAGGGAACATTGAAATAACTGAGGATCGCGACACGCCTCCTTGGCTGCTGCATCCGCCTTTTCATTCCCGCAGTATCCATGTGCCCAGGTACCCGCGAGACAGACACCTCCTTCTCCAGGCGTTTTAGGTGGAGGAGGGCATCCTGGATGTTCTGGACCACTTCACCTGCTGCTTACAAGCGTTGAAGAGAGTGAAAGGCATGCATATAATCGGAACAGAAAAGGAATTTAGCACCGGAAGCACGTCTCCAGTGCTTGCAAGATTGCTTATAATTCATCATCGAAGACAACAAAGTCTCGGGACTGTAGTACCTTGAGGACACGATCAGGGAAAACAACAGGGCAAACAATGAAGACCCCTGTTTCAGACCGTCTGTAAAGACTGCTGTAGAGTTGTGGTGCTCCGTTAAAATGTCATAAAATAAAGTATTTAAAACAAATGATGAATTGAAAGGTCTCCTGTACAGCAATAAGCCTAAAATTACTCTGGGCCTCTGCAGTAATCACGGCTGGAGGGCGCTAGAACCCTGGATTCGAGGATGAACTTGCTCCACACCACATGACTCCAGCACATTAATACCCTTTTCTCTTTCGCTCTGCAGTGGAGTGTGCGCTGATATAAAACTTCCGGAAGATTAAAACTATGGGCCTGATCGAGACTCGAATTCGCTGCAGAGTGAAAACTTCATTCTAGAAACATCCCCCAGGCTGCGGCTAAGCCATGTCTCCGTAATATACTTTCTTCCAGGCGTGCTAGTTCTGCAAGTACCGCAGGAGAGCTTCTGTGAAGTTTGGAAGGTAGGAGACGAGGTACTGGTGGAGTTAAAGCGGTATGGACGCGTTTTGGGTCGTGCTTGGGTAGCCCAGTCGGTAGAGCACTTGCCCGCGAAAGGCAAAGGTCCCGAGCTCGGGTCTCAGTCCGGCACACAGTTTTAATCTTCCAGGAATTTTCATATCAGCGCACAATCCACTAAAGAGTAAAAATATCTTTCTGGATACATTTGCTATCGTCTTTACAGGGACAGTATGATGAGGTGAGGATTGGAAGGGGGAGGGGGGGGCAACGAGCCGCACGGGGATGAGGTCTGCACCGAGTACCGGCTTTTTGGGCATGATAAACTTTGCGAAGTTTTGTGGCAAGAGTAGAAAAAAGATTTTTTTGGCTGCGGCTCACTGCTCATCCTTACAGGATAGGATGAGCATTAATGGGCTTATGTACCGGGCCCGATCCTTTTGCAAGCATGAGCGCATATTTTAAACTCTTCGGTTGACCGGTGAAGATTTTCACAGCGCTATTTACGGTTAACAAGACATTGAGACTTTGAAATAAGGAAAATTACCCTCTACCAGCGAAGATACTATGATTTTCTTTAAGTGCGACCATTTTCAATTAGGTTTTACTTTGACTTTTGTTGATAACGAATGAAACAAAAAGTCTACTGTTATCAGTCACTGTTTACTATCATCAGTGGCTATAACAGCTCCATAACAGACATGCTATAACACTCAATAGGGGCAAAACAATAGCAATACAAATAAAAAACAAGTTATTCTACACGATCCCATTTCTGGGTAGTATTTCGTATCAAACTGACAATGTCGTCAAACGAGAAGGGATAAACATATCCTTTGCATTGACAACATGGTTGGGCAAAAGTTATCTCACAACAGCAACGCACGGAATCCACTTCACCACACAGGTGTGTAAAAAATTGAATGTTTGGACTGTGACTTTTGCTACGTAGACCATTTGAAATTAGGTTCAACAAACACATGGCAGCACTTAAAGATAAAAAATTCCACACATAAGCAATAGCCACCCACCTGCATGAAACAAGACGCCGTGTCAACAATATACTATCAGCATCCTACATCCGCAAATCACTCCTTTCACCTTTTGTACCAGACTCTCTTCGTCCCCTCTCCCCCCCCCCCCCCCTCCTCACCTCTCTCTCTTTCTCTCTCTGCTTCCATCCTCCTCATCATATTTTCCCTCAATTAATTTAGTTGTTTACTCTCTGCCTCCCTCCTCCCCTTCATATTTCCCGTGAATTAATTTAGTTATTTGCATGTTGGCTTCGATACTTTCTAAATGAACAGTAGTTTGATTAACTCACAAAACTCAATAGACCCACCGAAATAAAAACAAACAGTTCGTACCCTATGGCAGCCTGATATTACATATATCTGTTTTACTATTTAGAGTAAATCTGTCTGCATGTATTTAACACGGTATCAGTGTGTTTCTTCAGCGTTTACGTAGTTATAATATGTAACAGGTGTCAGTTTAACAAACCCACAGCTCTAGCATAGCCAAAACTTAGCTCTCTTCCTCGCAATCATTTCATACTCTAGCTCTGAATCTCAGCCGAAACTGTTATTTGTATATAATTTTACCACTGTTGGCAACATAATTACTTTACTCAAGGATTGCAACTTGTCACATGATTATGTGAACGAATATGAAATTTAAACTGTATGAACTTGACAGAATAGTATTTGTATATCACTTGTAATGTGTATTCTAACGCATGCATCCATCAACTCAAGCACAGATCTCTACAATCCTTTGAAACTTATTCTGAAATAATAGTGTTGTTTTGCTATATATACCTTTCACATCCAGATAGTTCTTCTGTTCTGCTGTTACGTTATTTGCACCTAACAGTTTCCAGACACTATCTGTGTTCACAGAGTATGACGGTTTATACGTGATGTATTACAACAGATAAAGTAGCCTGCGACCACTGGAAATATTTTATTGTAGTTGTTTCATTTTCAGACTTAAATATACGTTTAGGTTTTTGTCAAAGAGCCCCCGAAAACTATATCCTGCAATAGTGTTTCTGTTTCTCCACTAGACAGTGCCACAGATTACAACAAAGTCGTAACACAACACACTCATGTAGTACTAATACTTAAAAATCTATTGAACGCTGGAGGTTTAAACTTTCGAAACGTGTTGTGGATATAAATAAATAGAGACTGGTAGCAGTAAAGTCGGTGTTCATTCGATACTGTGATCGTAAAAAAATGAGTTCATGGGCGGAGGAGATATTCTGCTGTCTTATATATAGTAACACTAAAACGTTGTTTATTTTCGTTCACACTGAGTATTTGATTACTACTCACTTAATGCAAAATCATATTTTATCAAGCGAATTTTATAGTAATTGTAGGAAATTAGAAATTAAAATAAACTTGAACTGTGTTCTCATGCAGAAAGAAATCGTTTCAGAATACCTTGTATCGAGGTCAGAATGTTTAACGAACTTGCATCAATTTATTGGTACTTTTCGTTGCTTAGCGTAAACTTTTTAATAACATGTATTATCCACGATTGTACTCAATATTTTCTAAGCCATACCAAATGCTAAGACCATGTCAACAACTTTAACATTTTCTAGTTACGATGTTTTGTGGCACCCTAATTCCACATCTTGCCAATGAATAATGTTTCTTAAGATGACACGGACTCGAAGCTATTCCCAATTCTGTATTGATCTCTTAAGATTTTGTAGGTAGCTTCTTCCTTTGATGTTGTACCACTCATCCAAATTTCCGGTCAGGCCCGTATTTTGTTCCGTTCTATTTTTCTCAGCTACTTATCAGATGGTGTCGAAACGACTTAACTGTATTACACTGACTCAAAAATAAGACCACTTGGTCACATAACCCCGAGATATATAAATCTGTCTTAGTTGTTAAACTGCAGCAAACATTTAGTGTCGAAACATTGCTGTCGGTTATAGTACTTAAAACATTTTAACTAAGAAATCTTAGCATTCTGTCATTTAGAACATCATCAAAAGTATTTTCTTATTTGACGAACCGAATATTGATGTAACAATACAAGAGACCAAATCCGGGTAAATATATACCAGGCAAGGAACCCTGTGTGGGTCTCAGTCTGGATGTATACCACTGATTATAGTTACCTGCTGAAACGTAGGCTTGCTCCACGTACCAAATGGAGGATACTACTTTGAAAATACAAAAAATAATCTCTACAGTACTGTGAGAAGAATGACACCAACGATATACAAAAATACGTAAAAATTAGAAAGTATTTGTTGAACTTTCTCGGTCGATTAGGAAATTAACTGTACGTTACCTTCATCCGTCTGCAGGACATGAGGCTGGTAAAACTATACAGGGAGGCCGCTGCTGGACAGACGGATCGATAAATGTATGATGATGCAACTATCACCACGCTACAAGCATGGGAGGCTCTGCCCTTGAAGCACAGATATTCTGCACGCCTGTACATTGCTGTCATATGTATCGCACGCCGTACTGCAATTTTCTATTGATCTGTACATGATTAAGAGTTATTTCCTTGTTTCTTGATACAAACCGTAATTCACTTACTACAGAAGTATCTGAATCAGGGAACTATTAGGTCAGTACAAGATTGCAATACCTCACTGGATGATTCCCACATTAGCAGAATATTCATTTCTTCTGATAAGCTAAGAGTTTTACATTTTCTCTTTCGTTTTGTTTCTGCAAATGATAACAGAAAATAATGACTAAATTACTAAATTTAAATTCTAAAGCCACATTTACTGTATATTCTGCGCAAGAAATTAACAAGCATTTGCCGTACTATTCCCGACATCCATTGTTTGTCAACTTGTACACATCTCTGTGTCACATTGAGAAAAATGCATTGCCACATATGCAGCATGTGTCTCTATAACAGTGAGAGCCAGCATAAATGTTGCTGGGCATACATTAATTCAAATACGAACTATGTAACGATGTAATATTATTGTCAGTTTTTACTAAAGGAGGGAATTTTTACTAAAGAAGTATACGTATGGCTCATTGTTAATTTTTGTTGTCAGTAGTGCCATGCCTAAGCAAATGATGACTATTCTGTCCTAGTAGTATTTCATTATTTGGGGCACTTTCTTTTAAGAATAATACTTATTTGAAAGATGTACTAATATAGTTTCTAAGATATTGACTTTTACTGAATCTCTCTGGTGTTGTTGTGCACGACAACGGAAAAGAATGAGTAAAACATAAGCACAAATGAAGGAGAAACATATGATACATGCTTTGGCGACTAATATTTATATCCTTCACGACTTTTGTTGTGTGGGTATTAGCCCGTAGTGTAGCGATGTTTACGTGCCCAAAGCTTTGTCTCCTAATGTCCATATAACAAAAATCATCAAGAGTTTGAACATCAGCGGCGGAAGACTGTTTTGTACGATCAAACACATTTGAAAATTGCCTGTTCATCGGGAAATTTCATTGTTACCTAATAAATTTTGCTTGCCGTGGATCAGAACTGTTATCTTTGCACCAACTTCCGTGTGTCTACTACATTCAGCTTCGGCTGACCGAAATGAGATCTGTGAGAACTCTCTTCGCGTTCCCAGTGGGGATTCTTCTCATATTTGCGGAGTCGGTTTCTCTATTAACCAGTGAGATACTTTCGTGGGTTTGATGCAACGAGGTCTTTTTTGTTTGAATATGTTTCCACTAGATTGCGTTCTGTTCTTATTCTGGTGCCTTATTTCGTAAACTATGATTTATTTTTGCTTTGGGAGGAAGACTGGCTTCGTCCAGTGTCGATCTGAGCTGGTTTGGATGATATTTGTGTTTCTTGCCATGGTAAAATACGCTTAGGTTAGTTAGGGGATGAATCCAAATTTCTGCAAACTTTGCTTTCAATTACTCTGCCCTACGGCTTGCGATAGTACTCTTACACGTGGTGAAGTGGAAACGTGTAGGTTGCTCATTCTTGGTTTAATACTAGGTGATTATACGGTACATTATCTTTCCTACCAGACCGTGCTGTAGATTCCAAGTTGTCATCCTCTTCTGTATTTTTTTAAAGAGTCTTTGCCTTATTTAAGGTTGTGTTCTGAGAACTGTTCTTGTGGAATTCACTTTTGTATTCAGTGCTCTTTGTACCTATATGGGCTTTTAATTATGTTGGTTTCTTGTGCTAACAATATAGACATATGCTGTTACTTGACGATGCCAATTGCGACTCGTAAAAATTTTGATGCATCAGAGGCAATTTACTGAATTAGGTTTGCAATCGCATACCAGTATCAATAAGCAGCTTTTCCACATATGAAAGTAGGTTTCATCTGCAGAAAGGTAGGTTGTCGGCTGCTCTTAAGGGGAAGTGCTACTTTCTCAATGTTTTTTGGAGTGATTTTGCACGTTATTGAAATATATGTTGTGATTTGCAGGGCGTCGAGTAGTTTGATAATGATAACGTTAGACGAAAATTTTGTTCTTGACCCGAGTGGTGATCCAAATACTTCAATCGCTTCTAAGCGTAAACTCAATGATTAAAAATCTGAGGAAACCTCCTCCTGTCCCTTGATGGACGCTATAAGCAGAAAGCAAACACTTACTCCATTCTTGGTGAGTTTTTTGCTGAATTATCAGCTACTGTTCAATCTTGAAACAGTAGCTATGCAGAGCCCACTTTCAGTTGCGGTTAGATTACTAAGTCAGTGTGTATGTGACTGTTCCGTTAAGCATTGAGTTTCAACTTCATTTTGGAGCTTGGAGGTTGGTATTAAATGCATAGCTTAATAATTTAGGACTTTTCTTTTCACTTCTCATGGGAGTAGTTCATTTCATACCACTACACATACCTTACAATTTTATCGGAACGACGAGTTGAGAAAATCTTTGCCGATACCTGGACCATAAGAAGGCGAAACATAGGCGCAAAGACTCAGGACATGGTCTAATTCTCTTGCAATAAAAAAATCGTCATGAATGCAGGATCAATGTTTTAGTTAGTTGATCATTACTCTGATTGCACTAGGGTGTTATTATTATGCAGCAGACCTACTACTTTTGAAACATTTCATTTCTTCTTCTTGATAAATCTGAAGGTGTGATGTAATAGATTTTTTGTGGGTACAGAATCGGAAGGTATTGTCTTTTGCTCTCTAGAGATATCTCGCTTTCTGCGTAACTACAGTACTGCGGCGATCAGATACGACGATCTTTGACTGAGTGATCAGAGAGCTGTAGTTCGACGCGCAGTTACAGCAGGGAACACTGAGTGTGGTGGAGCCGATTGGTCGCCGTCTGTCTTTCTGGAAGTAAGGGTTTGAGTCTGGCGCGGCACAGGTTCAGAGCAATGAAGTGTACAGGGAGTGCTCTGACCTGTGGCGGCTAGCACAAAGGACCGACGAACCGAAGTCGAAGACGGTTCTCAGTGGTGGTAGTGTGCTTGGCTGGTGGGATGGTGAAAGCTGGAAATGCCTGGCACGTGGAAACGGCTCGACTTTTTGACGGTGCGCTGTGCGATTGCTCAGGGCTTCCCAAAGATGTCGCTGAAACCTTGTTGTCCTGTGAACTGGACGGTCGCCAGAATTGCACCGCCCGGTATTGGACGGTTGTGATCCCCACAAACTCCGCGGAAAGTGGCTGCTCCTTCCTGATGGACATGGCTTGAGATCCCCCCGGGGGAATGCCACCTGTATTTCGGAACCGATTTTGGCCTTTGTCGGAGGGAAGTTAAGATGTCCAACATTTCGGGTGGATAATTTAAGAACACAAATGATATCTCCAAAACGTTTATCGTTCTTCGTTAAGGGGATGTAACCCTGTCGTTACATAATACTTGTAATGTGCTTAACGACTGAGCAATATTTTTGCAAGGAAATAGATCATAGCAAATCTGTGATACACTCATTTGTACGTATATTGGCGGAAAAAAATATCCTAATGCCAAGAAACAATTAATGTAGAATACTGAAATTTGGCGAATACTTTTGACTATAAAATTATAGCCACATGGCGAAGCTTTTATCATTTTGACATTTTGACAGTTCTGCGAGTCTCTTGACTATCAAAAATAGGGAAAATATCGATATGATATGTACAACTGACGATTAAACAGCAATTCGGCAAAGCGCACAAAAATGCGTTATGATAAAACAATTAATTTTTAAGATGGTAAAAGAACCATGTTTATTACAGAAAAGATTTATTTTATTTTGCGAAAAGTTCAGTGCTTTTCATTTTATTTCGGTGGTCCCTGGGTACACCAGCTCAGCCAGTTTAAACTTACAGGGCTGCCTTTCAGCAAACTGGTAACTAAAATAAGGAATTTCATTAGCATTAATGATAACAGTTAAATCCTTACAGTGACCAAAAATTGTCTGCACATTAGGTCAGCCAGCCGGAGTGGCCGAGCAGTTCTAGGCGTTACAGTCTGGATCCGCGCGACCGCTACGGTCGCAGGTTCGAATCCTGCCTCGGGCATGGATGTGTGTGATGTCCTTAGGTTGGTTAGTTTCAAGCAGTTCTAAGTTCTAGGGGACTGATGACCTCAGATGTTAAGTCCCATAGTGCTGAGAGCCATTTGAATCATTTTGAACCACATTAGGTCAGCGAACTAGTTTATAAAGAAGCAAACTAAACCGACACACACATATTCACACACACACACACACACACACACACACACACACAAACTGTTCAATTATATTTAATGCCAAGATTTAACAAGAATTCCCAGAAGTTTATATCCACTGTTATCAAAAGTATCAACGCATTCGAGGAAAGTCTTTGTTTCAGTTTAAGAAGCTCGCAAGAAGCCAATCATTCCTCACTACGTGTAATTCAGCTGAAGTATATGTGGTTCACGTTCTCGACCTCCTCGCAGTCGCAGTATGATGATGGTATGACGTGAATTACGCGTTGCCGGTATCACACGTGGTTGAAGCCAGTCTGGAAATGGTCATTACGAACTGCCTTTTATTGCCTGCTCTATTGAAGTTAGATTTCATCTCCCATTTTTTTTAAATTTGATGGAAATTGGGAGGAGTACATATAACTGTTCATTATAACCAGTCTTATGAATGGGACATCGACAGCTTGCATAATTATACATATTGGGAGGAACACTCAAACAAAGTAAAAGATATTGAGGTCTTGAAATCCTGTTAAAATTGATTTACAGTCCAATTTGTCGTGTTCACTGTCTTAGTGTGATCACTGAGAGACTGTTACAACGGGTGTCCTACCATGTAGATACATCTTCAGGTATATTTAAGATTTAAGGTCCCATGCTGTTCTAAACGGCTTATTGCGTGTTCCAAAGGGCAATGAGGAGCATTACTGAGGCAAGTATCAATGGAAGTCTAACTTCATAACACCAGTTGTCAGTGGCAATCTAAGTTCGGAGAGCGCCAGACGTCGATGTGATAACGCTAAACCGTATAAATTGTTGAGTATCTGAATACTAAAATTACATCGGAGAGTACATCAGTGTCTAAACAGGTGTTGTCAAAACGGGAGTGATAAATACTCGTTTATTCTTCAGTGCGCCGGCCGCGGTGGCCATGCGGTTCTAGGCGCTCAGTCTGGAACCGCGCGACTGCTACGGTCGCAGGTTCGAATCCTGCCTCGGGCATGGATGTGTGTGATGTCCTTAGGTTAGTTAGGTTTAAGTAGTTCTAAGTTCTAGGGGACTGATGACCACAGATGTTAAGTCCCACAGTGCTCAGAGCCATTCTTCAGTGCTTTATCGCATGGACGTCTTGCGTTGTCCGAACGTAGATTATGAGTAACTACTGGCTTTCTTAAGTTTTATTTCCGTTGGTAGTTGCGTCAGTAGTGCTTCCCACTGCACCTTGGAACACACATTAAGCCATAATGATAACATGGGACATTAGACCTTAAATACACCTGAGGATGTACCTGCATGGTACCAAACCGGTTGTACCAGTCTCTAAGCAACTACGATAAACAGCTAACACTGGAAATTGGAGTCAGTTCACTTCAGTGTGTAAGGTAGCAGTATTTTGCACCTTACTGTAACATAATAATTGTTGCAAAGACGAGTTATATAACGCTTATTATGTTATTTATCAGGCAAACAGCCGACTGAAATTAATATAGAGAGTATCAGACGACATAAGACGCGTATTAACTTTAAGAAACTCGCATGTTGCACGAAGTCGGGGTTCAGGTGATATTTTCACGGAGTTTGGCTGGAGCGGATGAGTGGCACTGCTCAGAGGCAGGGCAGAGGGATGCGGAAGTGTACAACCGACCATTACGAGTCAGCATGTGGAAGCGCCCTACTGGGGGAGACGCGCCGCCAGAGCAGGTAGGCACCCATTGCGGCGACAACAGAGGCAGGCCTTCGAGGGACGGCGCCTCGTTGGCGCTGGGCGTTACGCCGACGCCACTATGTCGAGATGAGCTGGCGCCTAAGGGAACCTTCTCACGAATCTTAACGTTTTCTGGGGCTTTCTAAGAAACACGGTTAAGCTAGTGCAATGACCTTTTCCCGGGCGAGGGCGAAAAGAGAGACACGATTGGTGGGTTCAATTTTGAGCGGAGTTTCAGTTTGTTCCAGAACATGCTAGGCGCAGTAAGGCGCAGAATGTTTTAATTGGCTGGAAGAAGCCAGGAAATAATAGTGGGAGCGAACTGTGCTGGTCTAGAGCCACGGGATTGGCCAGCTCGAAAAATAGCGTGGGGATGCTGATTTTTGCAGAGGGAAGCTTTTGGGGCTGTTATCGGGGAGAAGCGTCTTGGCTCCTGTAGCGAGCGGACGTCGTGCTTTCGGCTCTGCTGTAGGAGAGTACATTCTTTTCAGTGTGCTGTGGAGGACTTTGAATAAGTCTGCCAGCTGCAACTGAAACTAGTATTCAGTTAGGGGAACTGTCACCTTTTACTGTTAGAGACAGACTGATTCCGCTAATTACGGTTGGGAATACTGTCTCACAGGAAGCAGACAGGAGCAGAGCAATTTCCTTGAGCCACACTTTATTTAAGACGTTACTGGATTTCGCCTTTGGGCTGGTGAGTCCCGTCTTAACGAGTGCGAGACGACTGGAAAGAAAGCAGAATTAGCTTTTGAATAGGAATTTACGAACAGGAAGCCTGTTCGCGAAAATAAATTCATTTTTCTTGCAATTGAGGCTCCTCGGCGACGCAGACGCCATCGGCAGCTTACTGACCTGTCCACGAAGCTGCATTTGGTAACGTGATGCTGAGTTTCGGTATTTAATCCGATATTACGCACGCCTGTGATTACCAGAGCTGAGTTTTCCAGCCACGCTCTTATTGAGAATTTGTTAATTGCAGTAGGTTTGTCTGACGTATTTTATGCCGTCTGACAAGGGGAGAGAGTAGAAAATAACAAGTACAGATGCGTTATCCGACCTTAAGAGTTAGTTTTGGAGTTTGAGGGCCATTGCCATTACTAGCTTAATTTTATAACTTATAAATGTATGTCGTTGTTCAGTTTGATGTTAGGAAGATTTTTGTTCAACAAATGTGTTCAATGCTATCCTTGTTTTTTTAGTAGTGTTCAGTTCCCTGTAAACTATTTAGTTATTAAATATTAAGCAAAATTAGTGAAGGGGCAGTTATAATTAACAGGTTGGGTCTCATAACAGGCCTTCAGCCAGAGCCAACGACCCGATCCAGTAGACAAAGTGAACAAGTAAAAGCATTCTTGTTAAAAAAAAACGACATTTGGCTGACCAGCCTAGGGTCCCAAATTATCATCATTGTTGAAAGAAACCAGTTCCAAGTATATTTTAATTTGTTTGAATGTTCCTTCCAGTATGTATGTTTATTAGGTTTTGAGTACAGCGTATGTGATAATAACGTTAGACATTAGAAATTTACCTCCAACTTATGTCACACATGTGATACTCTCTATGAGTTATTGCAGGTGGTAACTATTGACCCAGATGTCGACGGGACACTGAGCTATTTTTTCCTTCTCTAATTTGTTGCTACAGAATAATCACCATCGCGCTATCGTAGATGAAGGCATCATTGTTGACTTAGTAGTGGGGATTAATGTCTCAGTGTCGCAGTCGGTGGTGACCCAGGACGACCCCGCCTGAGGCGCACGCCGCACACTCTGGACTACAAGCCCTGCTTCGCCTGTCGCGTGCCGAGACGCGGACAGCGGGCAAGAGCCCCACCCTCACAGTGGCGGCGGCGGCGGCGGCGGCGGACAACGCACCACCACTTCCGTGTTTACTCTCTGCTGGCTGCAGGCTGCTGGCTGCTGGCTGCCTCTCAAGAGTTTGAAGCCTGCTGGTGGCCGGCGCACGCGCAAGAACGCTTCCGTGTATACTATTACGGTGCCACAGACAGTGACTGAGTGCTGCGACCAGATAAGAAGGGCTCTTCCGATCTGTTAGTCGAGAGACGTGCGGACGGCTTTTCCTCTTTGCACGCCTCCGTCTGTTTAAATTTTTACTGTGGTACGAAGCGCAAATGGAAAAGTCCTGATAATGGAATCGTAATATGTCGCCGACGCAAGCCGTATTGATGGAACTGCAAATGCAGCTGTCTGAAGTCTCACGGGACTTATATCCTTGTGTTGAACACTATATCAGAAATGTACCTGTTACCAAACACGTCCGTTTGCTATTTTTTTCTTTCATTTAACGGCAATTCGAAGCAAAATCGGGACTGCGACTACTTTCCACGATTTGTAGAAACGGTTCCTATGCTTCTAGAAAGTAACTCTGAGGTACAAAGAGTAACGTACCCTCTCTATTATTGCTTTTGTTTATTTGTTATTGTTTTTTTTTTGTTATTGTAGTTGTAGAGATATGAAATTATTGTAGCGTATTGCTTAGTCAGCCGTACTTCGGAATTTTTTGACATTAAATGGAGCCTGAAACTTGCGTAATAAATACTTCGCGTGAAGTGCGATTTGCGGCATAAACAAAAATTAATTGCGGAGATGCAATCCGCAGAATATTAACAGAAAAGCTTGAGAACAATGCGCACGACTGACTAGACACATTCAGAGGGTACGTACATTCGCGTACGAGTGGTTGCGATCTGATGAGAAAGATCTATCTTAAATTTTTTTGTGTAAAATAATTACGTCGTAACACACTCGGAGATTGCGAACGTACAATCAGAGTAGAGGCACGTACTTTCTATCATTCCCCCTGGCCTGGGTAAAAGAACTGCGATTATTTAAATTTAAGAATATTTGTTTTTCAATCGGACTCCTATTTTTATACGAAAAGGAAGATTGCAGGTTCTGGATGTCTCGGCAAAAACACATCGAAACTAATCTTAGCGGCCACCAAAGGAAAGTAGTGAGCAAGTAGTGAGCACAATCACGTACCTCTATTGTTGAGTAACGCCGTCGGTAAGATCGTCGCCTCCATCTAAAATTCGCCTTCTCGAATTAACAGAATAATTTGTACTCCATTGCTATGGGATTTAGGCTTGATCTTGACAGAAATTATAAAACACATTTTTCTTCATTTAACATCTTCATTTAACACGCACATAGACATGAAACTATACAGTACGTCTTTGCGCCAGCACGTCAGAACAAAAAGGTAGTTAATACTAGAAGTAATAAAAGAATCTCGAAATTAGTCCTTTGTCTCTCAATGAAAAAAAAGTTTTTTAGAGTAATCCTCTGGTATGACAGTCGAACAGATTTTCTTCTTGTATCTTTGAGATTAAATTACAACATTTTTTAGTTCCTTTTCAAAAGGATATGCAATTCTGATACCTGTCTCCTTGTACCTATTTCAGTCTATCTGACGTTGACGGTAGTGAATACTTGAGATTAGTTCAAGGTAGTGGATACTTGAGATTAGTTGGTTAAAAGTTGTTCAGTGAACACATTCCGTGTTCTGTTGATGACCAGTCTCACGGAATGTTAGGCTCACGCAGAAGTGTTTTGTTATAGGCAGAGTGGAACGTGTACATTGACAAACAACTAGTGAAGTGTCGTCGTATTGCTTACATAATGCTATGAGAGTTCTGCAAGGAGAGGTGATTTTTATACGAATAAAACCATCTAGATAGCTTCATATAATTTTTGGTTTATAGCAGCTACGTAAAGGAAACAAAAGAAAAATTCGGAGTAGAAATTAAAATCCATGGAGAAGAAACAAAACTTTGAGGTTCGCCGATGACATTGTAATTCTGCCAGAGACAGCAAAGGACCTGGAAGAGTAGCTGAACGGAATGGAGAGTGTCTTGAAAGAAGGATATAAGATGAACATCAACAAAAGCAAAACGAGGATAATGGAATGTAGTCGAATTAAATCGGGTGATGCTGCGGGAATCAGATTAGGAAATGAGACACTTAAAGTAGTAAAGTAGTTTTGCTATTTGGGGAGCAAAATAACTGATGATGGTCGAAGTAGAGAGGATATAAAATGTAGACTGGAAATGGCAAGGAAAGCGTTTCTGAAGAAGAGAAATTTGTTAACATCGAGTATTAAATGTCAGGAAGTCGTTTCTGAAAGTAGTTGTATGGTGTGAAGCCATGTATGGAAGTGAAACGTGGACGATAAATAGTTTAGGCAAGAAGAGAATAGAAGCTTTCGAGATGTGGTGCACAGAAGAATGCTGAAGATTAGATGGGTAGATCACATAACTAATGAGGAAGTATTGAGTAGAACTGGAGAGAAGAGAAATTTGTGGCATAACTTGACTAGAAGAAGGGATCGATTGGTAGGGCATATTCTGAGCATCAACGTATCATCAATTTAGTATTGGATGGCAGTGTGGAGGGTAAAAGTCGTAGAGGGAGACCAAGAGATGAATACACTAAAGAGATTCAGAAGCATGTAGGTTTCAGTAGGTACTGGGATATGAAAAAGTTTGCACAAGATAGAGTAGCATGGAGAGCTGCATCAAACCAGTCTCTGGACTGAAGACCACAACAACAATAGCAGCTATGTTAATCTTAACAGGTCTTCCAGTTTCCCAAACCTAGGTGGCAGCGTATTCACACTGAATATCGTATACAGCTGGGACGTTGGGCGGTTTTACTGCATTCTTAGTAGACACTACCAAATCGTGGATCCTGCAGCCGCTCCGGAAAGTTGGTTTGATTCATGCTTGGGGAAGCACTTTGCCTACTCGATCCCTGACGCCCTTGACATAAGTTAAGATCATCAGCGGAAGCCATTCTTTAGTGTCGCATTCTGTATCTGGCTTCCTACTGAACTTAGTAGATCTTCTTACTGTTTTATTGTCATATCCCTTGGTTTGGAAGGTGGTATGCAGCTCTCTCAGTTCTTGTTCGATAATGTTTTTGTTAGTTCAAATGGTTCAAATGGCTCTGAGCACTATGCAACTTAACTTCTGAGGTCATCAGTCGCCTAGAACTTAGAACTAATTAAACCTAACTAACCTAAGGACATCACACACATCCATGCCCAAGGCAGAATTCAAACCTGCGACCGTAGCGGTCACGCGCGGTTCCAGACAGGAGCTCCTAGAACCGCAAGGCCACACCGGCCGGCTGTTTTTGTTAGTGTTGCAGTGGACTTGAATGGGATGGAACTTGTGGGATGGAACATTTCCGTGCCGGATGACTATCGGCATGTAGTACCGGTTGGTGTGGGTAGGTTTGCCGTAGAGTTTCCGGGAGACTTTGTGTCGTATTCTGTCGTTGGGAGTTCTGGAGATCTCCACGTCCGGGAACGGAATTGCACCGTCACTTTCTTGTTCTAGAGTGAACAGGATGTTCTTATGCAGGCTGTTACAATATCCGGTCCCTCCCGCCGGCGGTTCGAGTCCGCCCTCGGGAATGGGTGTGTGTGCTGTTCTTAGCATATGTTAGTCTAAGTAGTCGCTTAGGAATACGCGCACACGCGCACTCACACACACACACACACACACACACACACACACACACACACACACACACACACTGTTAATATCCTGACGGCAGTTATGACGTTCTCCATATAGCCAAATGACATATGTGTCTTCCATGAATTGGAGCCAACAGTGTAAGTAGCACTGCATAGAGCTTAAAGCGGTTTGCTTAGATGAATGCGTATAAATGTCCGCTGCTATTGGAGTAAGCACGTATCCCATTTCCACCTATCCATTTTTTTATAATATTTCTCAAGCAGAATGAAACAGACCGATGATAAACATTACTGCATCAGATCTCAGATATCAGTTGGTGTTCAATATCAAATGACGCTGATGACTTCGTCTATTGATATTTTTGTGAAGAGACATTGCATTTCAACGCTATTTGTCAGTCTTCTGTAGGTTTCGCTCCTATATAAGTTGAACAAAGTGAACTGAATGCTTCACATATGATTCTGTGTGTCCCACAAGCGGACGTAGCTTTCTAGCCAATTACTTCGACAGTTTGTAGGTAAGCGAGTCGATCCCGTTGACGACAGGCCTGAGGGGGAGGTTTCTTTATGGCTCTTAAGAAACACATATATTCTTGATATTACTGGGACTGTGGTGATGAATCTCCTGGCTGTGTCATGATTAATTCTGGTGTTTCAGGTTATGGTTCGCATCTTCTTAATAACCATCACCTTCGAATCAGTCCTAAGATATTTGTAGATGTGATCATTCAACAAGTGAGTCATTTTCGCTTCATAATACATAGCTTTCATTACAGCCGTGGCACTTGCTTTATACACCTGCAGAACCATAATGTCTACATTCTTCCTTTCCGAGAGACGTCATGTTTGGATAGTTTCACTTTTTATAGGACTCTGACTGTTTCTTGTCTTATCTTTTCGGCTTCAGCTTGCGGGATCCGTCAAAGGACTGGTTCAACAGACTGAACAATTTCTTCTGTGAGTGTTCGCGGAGTTGTCACTGCAAAGTTCAGCTCCTTGGACAGTACCGGCGTCGCTGCGTTGGTGAAGGTCTGTAACATCAGGTTTCCGATAGTTTGAGATGCATTTAGTCCTGTTCACGTACCGCGTGTCTTCCTTGTTAGTTTCTTGAATTTCTTTTTCTGGTGGTCACAAAGTATTATTCTTTCTTCGTAGATTTTGTTACAAAATCCACATCAATACCTTTAGCTATAATACAAATGCTTCTGGAGCAGTACTCTGCTGTTAGTGTCCTGATTCCTACGGAGCAGTTGGACTGTTTCCCTCAGCAAAGCATGGCCTACCCATTCTTAGGTGCCTCTCAGTTTCCATTTATTCAACTGCATCCGATCCCGAGTAATTTTGGGACAGTACGGCTGTCCTGGCATCTCTTGGTGAACGCATTCCTCTTTCTCCATAGTTCCGGCTTTCGTATACGATAGTAAAATTCCTGCTCATACAGGTGACTGTAAAAAACATAGGCTTCTACTGCCGGTGACAATCTCACTAAAATTCTTCTGGGTGTAATGCCGAATCATTTTAGAAAATACTAAACTACAGCAATAGACCGACGTTTAGGTAGTGATACAGCGGTCTTCCTCAAGACAAAGAGGAATTAATTGGGCACCAGGCGTTTCAGTACTTTGGGTTCCTAATTGGTTTCACTAGAAAACTGCCATCACAATAATAAATTAATTATTTTATTGACCCTAAATAACGTCGGTTTAATGTAGTGTTTTAGCATTTTAAACATTATATACGTTGACGTGACATTACGCCGACAAGAAATTCAATGAAACTGACCATGAACTTTGTTTTAAAGTTAGAAATTTGAACTGGTGAAGGATGTAGCGGAGACGACATTATAAACAAATAAGTATATTAAGTGATGTGAACACATTTATTTACAAAAATTTATGATGGTCGCAACCGGTTTCCGGGAATTTACATCCTTTATTAATAAGGACCGTTGTAGTGTGTCGCCGCCCAGTGTGGCCGAGCGGTTCTAGGCGCTTCAGTCTGGAATCGCGCGACCGCTACGGTCGCAGGTTCGAATCCTGCCTCGGGCATGGATGTGTGTGATGTCCTTAGGTTAGTTAGGTTTAACTAGTTCTAAGTTCTAGGGGACTAATGACCTCCGAAGTTGAGTTCCATAGTGCTCAGAGCCATTTGAACCATTTTGTAGTGTGTCATCACCAAAACTGAAAGGTTACAGTTGCTTTGTCAGAGCTGTGGCTGTCTGAGCATCTCCTATGTCTTATGGTGGATGTTTGCTTACAGCAGAGAATGTATAGTCGTTGTTGCTTCAGATTTAGTGGAATAAAGTACCTCGAGTACTTGACGTTGCAAGTCATACCGTAATAAGCCAAAACATTATGCTTAGTAGCATTTTGTTGCGCCATTCGAATCACATACAGCATCGATTCTGGGTGGCAAATGGTTCAAATGGCTCTGAGCACTATGGGACTCAACTGCTGTGGTCATCAGTCCCCTAGAACTTAGAACTACTTAAACCTAACTAACCTAAGGACATCACACACATCCATGCCCGAAGCAGGATTCGAACCTGCGACCGTAGCAGTCGCACGGTTCCTGACTGCGCGCCTAGAACCGCGAGACCACCGCGGCCGGCTCTGGGTGGCATTAAATCGAGAAGTCCTTGGTAGGTTTCCGAAGGTACGAGGCATAACATGTCTGTGCACAGATCACCCAATTCCCGGAAATTACGGGATGGTGGTTGGTGAGCGCAGAGCTGGCGACTGATGGCGTCTCAGATGTGTTTCACTGCTTTCAGTCAGACGAATTTGGTGGCCGCGACACCAGTGGAAGTACACTATCACGCTCCTCAAACCGCTGTAATACGATTACGGCGTTGTGAAATGGAAAGTTATCGTGCTGGAGGATTGCATCACCATCGGGCAAGACATTAAGCATGAAGGGATGCAGGTGTTTGAGAGGGTAGATCCCAGTAATTATGACAAGAAACTTTTAAAACGGACGCGGCTGTGCAGACACATCCTGTTGTAACATCAGAAGCAGGCACGGCTAAACCGGCGAAAGTCTTGACAGCCGGCGTGAGAGGACGGAATTCACAGTGTCATCCATAGATAGCGGCACCCTTTGAACCGCAGTGATTGGCGGACGCTCTGCAAACGAGAATTTCAGACCACGGATCAGGCAAACGCATGCTCTGGCCGTGTGGCCGAAAAAATCCGCGCTTACACCGAATTATGTGGACTGAGTATTCAGAATAAAATAGCAGAAAAGATTAAATTAAATAAAACCTGAACCGAGTGACATAAAAACCCAGAAGCACCGTTACAAGGACAAAAGTTCTATATATACAGGGTGGTCCATTGATAGTGACCGGGCCAAATATCTCACGAAATAAGCATCAAACGAAAAAACTACAAAGAACGAAACTCGTCTAGCTTGAAGGGGGAAACCAGATGGCGCTTTGGTTGGCCTGCTAGATGGCGCTGTCATAGGTCAAACGGATATCAACCGCATTTTTTAAATAGGAACCCCATTTTTATTACATGTTCGTGTAGTACGCAAAGAAATATGAATGTTTTAGTTGGACCACTTTTTTCGCTTTGTGATAGATGGCGCTGTAATAGTCACAAACGTGTAAGTACGTGGTATCACGCAACATTGCGCCAGTGCGGACGGTACTTGTTTCGTGATACATTACCCGTGTTAAAATGGACCTTTTACCAGTTGCGGAAAACGTCGATATCGTGTTGAAGTATGGCTATTGTGATCAAAATGCCCAACGGGGGTGTGCTATACAGGGTGGTCAGAAAATGTGTCAAATGCTTGTACCGATGTTATAGGGCAAGTTGTACTGAGACATAAATGTTAAGAAAAAAATCGATACGTTGCGCCGTTTCCGGGTTATTTAGTATTGAAGTTAGCCAATCAGATCATCGCGCGCGTAAGTTCAAGTTTCAGCTAACGAGACAAAGCACTCGTTGCGCAACACCGCCCCTGGCAGGCCGCTTGAGTGTGAGCGCGCGACGCCCCGATTGGCTAAAGTCTATGCTAAATAACTCGGAAACTGAGCAACATATCGAATTTTTTTCTTAACATTTATGTCTCAGTACAACCTGCCCTGTAAGATTCCTACAAGCATTTCACACGTTTCCTGACCACCCTGTATATGCTGCTCGGTATCCTGGACGACATCATCCTAGTGTCCGGAACCAAGGAAACAGGAAGTGTTCAGCCACATGTGAAACATCAACCACGACCTGCAACAAATGATGATGCCCAAGTAGGTGTTTTAGCTGCTGTCGCGGATAATCCGCACATCAGTAGCAGACAAACTGCGCGAGAATCGGGAATCTCAAAAATGTCGGTGTTGAGAATGCTACATCAACATCGGTTACACCCGTACCATATTCCTATGCACCAGGAATTGCACGGCGACGACTTTGAACGTCGTGTACAGTTCTGCCACTGGGCACAAGAGAAATTACGGGACGAGGACAGATTTCTTGCACGCGTTCTATTTAGCGACGAAGCGTCATTCACCAACAGGGTGTAACACTTCCGTTTATTTATCCCGACCTGATCTGATCGAATAGCAGCCCAATAATTATTATTAATGTGACCGTGTACCTAATGGGGCTGGCAATCGGAATTGACTGCTACGGAAGTTGTTACTTTCCAGTTCGTCCTTCTCAATACTGTGATAATGAAATGTCTGGTAACAAGAAAAACACCAACACAGTTTCACTAATTACGAACCTATATTCGTCTCAAAAACACAAAAAGGAGGAGACAGCCACTGCCTTCGTCATACATATCTAATTACGGCTAATCTCAGCACAGGCTTCTTCATTTTCCATTATCGTCACACGCTAATCCATCACTGCATCCAACACTGCAGTCCAACACTGCAATCCAAAGTGATGCCGGCGCGGTAGACGCGAACCAAATATCGGCCCTAGAAATGTCACTGATCACTTTCGTAATAATACTTCTTCACCTTCCCGGTATTATTCTAGTACAAAGGGGTCTAACCACGGCGATGGCGACTCCCTTCTCCGTTAAAGCCTTACATTTCAACAACGACCTCCACACATCTCTACCCGCAACATGGCACTCGCTCAACTCCACACTCGCTCTCGCAACACGACACAATCGACTGTTCGCCCTATCGACCTGTGCCGAGTGCAAATTTATAGTAAGAGCCTATGGACCCCTTACATCCCCGCCCTCGAAAACTTCTTTGGAGCCTCTGGCGTAAAAGAATCGGCAAGGAAATTAGATATCATTACATCTGAACAAAACACACAGTGTAAATAATTAATAAAATTACAATTCACCAAACAACCCCTCGGCTCCGGTAGTGGGCTGCCTCCACAATAATATTCTACAAAAGGTTATTACATCTTACAAACATGGCATTGTCCAAATCACAATTTTTTATCAAGCAGCAATAATCCTCTATAGTCCATATTGAATGTAACACACAACATCAATCTATCTTAATTAACATAGCATGGTAAATATTTTATAAACTTATCTTACATTTAATTACCAAAAATCTTCACTTTCAAAGGTTTGTACGAGTTATTAACTACATATTTGTTTTAACTTGCTACAGCAAAGACAAGAAAACAAACTAGTTGAATGCCAGCTACCCCTTTGGTATGCTGTCCTTTCAGCGGGGTTCCTGCCGTCCATACTACTATCACTTTGACTTATAACTCACTTGGCCAACACGTATTTAAGTTAAGGAAGAAATTCACAACTTATTCATTTGAGTTTTTAACACAAGCAAAATTGAATATCAAAACTAAATATAGCATTTACTCCTTGACTTATGCAATTATTTTACAATCCCTCATACCTCTACAGATTCCATAATATTAAATGCTCCATTATACCATTAAGTATGTCTTACATAACTATTTGCAACCCTATAACTAATGTGGTCACCCAATGAAAAATTTTAAATTACTGATATTTCATTTTGCCAGACATTTATACTGTCATATGTGACTTGTTATCACCTATGCTCAGATGAGAGGTACAATATTTCCTGTTATATTGACATTAATTCAGATCTGCTATATAGATATTTATTATTCATTACATAGTGCCAGAATTCTGCTTCTAAAGTTTGATGTAAGTACAACCATACTTGACTTTGATAGCTAATTGGATACATGAATTACTCATTACTCATGAGTTACACTTTCTGTTTTATTCAGCATACTTCAGATAAACATGTATACCTACAAATAACTTGCAAACAGATGTTGCTCATGTACTAAATGACATACTTCCATACTTCAAACATCTCATACTCCATACATTTCATTACACATCACTCCCTCAACTTAACAGCAACTTCAACTGCAAATAAATATACATCTTCAAACTACATCAACCCTCCATATTCGCTGCAATAACTACATAAAAATACTACTCCTACTACTCCAGGCTCCTTGGCCTCTCCGTTCATCATATTTCACATCATTTATTCGAACAACTATCTCCTCATGTATTTGTTTCTTTATATGTTCATCTTAATTATAAGCTGATACATTACTTCAACTTTCTTACAACAGTTTGATATTTTCATGCCTCACAAAACAACTCTATAAGATTACACAAACTCTTGTTTGACCAATTAGCTTCCCACGACATTTTGTAAACATTAGCTTTCTTATCTGGTTCTCATTTTATTACTTCTGGCACTAATAATTTTGCAATATACTGACACTAAACTGATTTTTAACTTATTGATTCTTTGACCTCTCACATTCTACATCAACAGTAACTACTTATCATTATTTTAAGTCAACTATAAATGTGCTACATGGTTCCTGACTGAATTACTTGGATGACCACTACCAATCCTAACTACTACACTAACTTTCTTAACCTAAGGATAGAGAAAGATGGTAGAGGAGTGAAACTTGAAATGAGAAATAAAGTCTCACCCAGCTGGGAGTGTACCAGTCGCCACTTGGTATACCAGCAAAAGAGTTGCTAGCTCCCTACACCTAACTTTCTTCAATTCGTACCTCGTGATCCCTTTGTCTATCATCACTTCTCTCATAATTCCTGTCATTATCATCATCATCTCTCCCATGATGGTGGTGAAACTGTCGACCTTTGCCACGGTTCCTATATCCATTACTCCCACCTCTACCTCTGTAATTTGGTGGGCCATTAAACTGACTTTGATGGTAATTATTTCCACCTTGGTTCTGATCACGCATTTGATTGTTTTCATGTGCATGAATAGTTTCTAATTGCTCCAATACTTCCATTAAAGTATCTTTATCTTTAATCAGGCTTCCCAATAAGGTTTCTTGCATTCTCCGGCTCAATCTTCTTTTTATCGCTGATATCATTATGTCGTCATTCAATGGCTGCTCCAATGTTTCATTCAACTCCCAAAGATGCTCAGCAAATTCTCTCAAGGTACCTCTCCAGGTGTTAAGAGACTTGCGATGTAGTAGGTCCTCAAGTGCTGCACACTGATGACTTTTCGACCAGTATTTCTTCAAGAATTCCCCTTCAAACTGATCATAACTAGTAGTCCCTTCCTTCTTCCTGACTCCCCAAGTGAAAGCCTCACCTTCCATCCTATCTATTGCAAATTGAATCTTGTCTGTGTCTTTAAAATGTGCTAGGAAAACTCCTTTTAACCATTTCATAAATATCATTGGGTGCAACCCTTCTTTCGGTTTAAACTTCTGCCCTGTATTATTTTGGACGTACCAATTATCACTGCTCATGAAGGTAACGACTCTATCTTCCCCAACGGTTAAAGTGGCATTGCTAATTTGTCTATCAATTTCTTCTGTCTTGCTCTCAAATTGTTGCACTCCCTGTTGTAATTGCCTGACCTCCATTGCAACCCTCTTGTTATCCTCTTCTCGTTGCACGGCTATAGCATTTCTCAGATTGACAGCCAGTTGGTTTTGCCTATCTCCTATCCCCTTAACCGCATCATTGCATTGTTTCTGCATCTGCATCACCTCGGCGATTCGATGATTGCAATTTGTTTCCACTTCGGTGATCCTTTCTCCCAATTCGGCTTTAGTTTCTTCAATATCGTCTTCTATCTTTTTTGTTAACTTTCCTTCCATCTTCTCCACGTCTCCCTGGGCTTGGTCTATACTCTTCTGTAGCTTACTCTCTCTCTCGTTGATGTCCATCTTCAGTCGTTCTTGTAACTCTTGCATTTCCTTCTTCAGATTATATTCTATCTTCATTTGCGATGTTTTGATCTCTTGTGCTATAGTTTCCTTAAATGACTTTTCTAAGCTTTCTTTGGTTTCTTGTAAATCTTCCTTTAATGATTCTCTACTTTCTTGTAAACATTTCTCTAATGATTTGCGGAATATTTCTTCCCTTTCTCTAGTTTCTTGTAAATCTTCCTTTAATGACTCTCTAGTTTCTTGTAAACCTTTCTCAAATGATTTGCGGAATATTTCTTCCCTTTCTCTAGTTTCTTGTAAATCTTTCTCTAATGATTTGTGGAATATTTCTTCCCTCACTTTTGTTGCCTTGGTTTCCTTTAACAAGTCTGCTAACATTGACCATATATCCTCACCCTCTGAAACTGTCTTATCTCTTGTCATTTGCCACGGTGTCTCGGGGTAACTAGTTGAATGTGCTAATGGGCTTTCTAAAGACAATCCATAATCACTGACTCCTTAATCATCTCTGTCTTCCTGTCTTATCCCTTTCCTTTCAACTACTGCCTCACAAACCTGCTTATCTTCAGTAGACATGTTTGGTTTATTTTTAATGCACAGGCAAGTAATATAAAATAACCTCTAGTAACCCAAAACACTCCTAATTACCGCTAAACTAATCAAACAGTAGCTGTAGTATTTTCAGTTAATCCCAAAATTGATACAATACGTATGAGTACTGAACATAATGACTCCCAAAACCTAATAATTTCAAATATCAATTTTCACATACACAGTTTATGTAAAATGTTTTAAATAAGACAAATCACACCATTCATTAAATCTATAAATGTAAAATCTCCAAAAACAATGATCATATCTGTATAATCACCATTTAGACAGCGCAGTATGCGTAAATAAGTATGCTATATTTCAGAGTATGTTTCGCAAACTTTTCGGAAATTACTGTAATTGGGCACTTGTCCTAAGGTAAAACGCAGTTTAAAACTGTTTATTTATCGTGAAGACAGTATACTGCAATTTAATGTTATGCTAACCAGTTGTCTTCACTCACCAACTGACGTTACCATGAGTCGCGATGTTTTGATGTTTGAAGTGGGCGTGGCGCTGTACTGCCGCCAGAGCCGCATGAAGTCGCGCTGAAGATCTGTGGCGAGTTGTCGTAGTTCTCAGTCGGCCGCTCCAGAGCGCTGCAGGCGGGCGTAGTTTGTAGTTCGGCCACTAGATGCCGGGTTGGAGATCGGTGTCTCGAAGTCGCGCTGCTCGCTGTCAGTGTAGTGCGTCTGCGTCTGACCTACTCCTTGCACAGGTAGTTGGGAAGAAGTGTGAAATCACCTCGTGGATTGAAGCTCTTTAGCGCAGCTGCTGCACGGGTCTGTGTGACGTCATTCAACAATTGTGTCGCCACATAAATTGTCGCCAGCATAACAGTTTATGGGTCCACATGAATTTGCTCGATTTTCGTCATTCAAAAAGCAGTTTCGGTCATAACATTACTATTTAACACTTCTTTAAAAGCTTTCGTGACGAATTCTTGGCTCGTTTTGTTGTAGTAACGTTCACACGTGTCTTTCTTTGGCGTTCACTTTTCACAGTTTTTCGCGCGGATTTACGCGTTTGCACATTATAACACAGTTTATCGACACTACTACTCTCATCTAATATGGCGGAAAAACAGTTTATTCACAATCGTAAGATGCTATTACTTCGTATTGTTCAAAATGCACTGTTTCTTGTCGCGATTTTAAAGTTTATGCTCTGTCTTGATCCGAAATTGGAAAATATTTTCTCACGTTAAGCAAGATAAAATTACCTATTTTTCTTACTATTCGTCCGAAGATTGCACTTGTCCTTTCACGGTAAGCCAAGAGTGTAACACCTCCGTTTATTTATCCCGACCTGATCTGATCGAATAGCAGCCCAATAATTATTATTAATGTGACCGTGTACCTAGTGGGGCTGGCGATCGGAATTGACTGCTACGGAAGTTGTTACTTTCCATTTCGTCCTTCTCAATACTGTAGTAATGAAATGTCTGGTAACAAGAAAAACACCAACACAGTTTCACTAATTATGAACCTATATTCGTCTCAAAAACACAAAAAGGAGGAGACAGCCACTGCCTTCGTCATACATATCTAATTACGGCTAATCTCAGCATAGGCTTCTTCATTTTCCATTATCGTCACACGCTAATCCATCACTGCATCCAACACTGCAATCCAAAGTGATGCCGGCGCGGTAGACGCGAAACCAAATATCGGCCCTAGAAATGTCACTGATCACTTTCGTAATAATACTTCTTCACCTTCCCGGTATTATTCTAGTACAAAGAGGTCTAACCACGGCGATGGCGACTCCCTTCTCCGTTAAAGCCTTACATTTCAACAACGACCTCCACACATCGCTACCCGCAACATGGCTCTCGCTCAACTCCACACTCGCTCTCGCAACACGACACAATCGACTGTTCGCCCTATCGACCTGTGCCGAGTGCAAATTTATAGTAAGGGCCTACGGACCCCTTACAAGCGGTAACGTAAACTGGCATAATATGCTCTATTGGACAACGGAAAATCCACTATGGCTGCGACAAGTGGAACATCAGCGACCTTGGCGGGTTAATGTATGGTGCTGCATTATGGGAGGAAGGATAATTGGCCCCCATTTTATCGATGGCAATATAAATGGTGCAATGTATGCTGATTTCCTACGTAATGTTCTACCGATGTTACTACGAGATGTTTCACTGCATGATAGAATGGCGATGTACTTCCGACATGATGGATGTCCGGCACATAGCTCACGTGTGGTTGAAGCGGTACTGAATAGCATATTTCATGACAGGTGGATTGGTCGTCGAAGCACCATACCATGGCCCGCACGTTCACCCGATATGACGTCCCCGGATTACTTTCTGTGGGGAAAGTTGAAGAATTTGAAGAATATTTACTATCGTGATCCACCGACAACGTCTGACAACATATGTCAGCACATTGTCAATGCATGTGCGAACATTACGGAAGGCGAACTACTCGCTGTTGAGAGGAATGTCGTTACACGTATTGCCAAATGCATTGAGGTTGACGGACATCATTTTGAGCATTTATTGCATTAATGTGGTATTTACAGGTAATCACGCTGAAACAGCATGCGTTCTCAGAAATGATAAGTTCTCAAAGATACATGTATCATATTGGAAAACAACCGAAATAAAATGTTCAAACGTACCTATGTTCTGTATTTTAATTTAAAAAACCTACCTGTTACAACTGTCCGTCTAAAATTGTGAGCCGTATGATTGTGACTATTACAGTGCCATCTATCACTAAGCGAAAAAAGTGGTGCAGCTAAAACATTCATATTTCTTTACGTACTACACGAATATGTAATAAAAAATGGGGGTTCCTTTTAAAACAAAACAAAAACTCAGTTGATATCCGTTTGACCTATGGCAGCGCCTTCTAGCAGGCCAACCACAGCGCCATCTGGTTTCCCCCTTCAAGCTAGACAAGTTTCGTTCTTTGTAGTTTTTTAGTTTGACGCTTATTTCGTGACATATTTGGCCCGGCCACGATCAGTGGACCACCCTGTATAATGAACTTCAGAATATGGCACCACTGATACGTCTCGTAGATACGACTCTGACAGGTTACACGTACGTAAGAATCCTGTCTGATCACCTGCATTAATTCATGTCCACTGTGCGTTCCAACGGATTTGGGCATTTCTAGCAGGACAATGCGACACTCCGCACGTCCAGTATTGCTAGGGAGTGGCTCCAGGAACTCTTCTGAGTTTAAATATTTCCGCTGGCCACCAAACTCCCCAGACATGAACATTATTGAGCATATCTGGGATGCCTTGCAACGTGCTGTTCAAAAGAGATCTGCACCTCCTCTTACTCGTACTGATTTATGGACATCCCTGCAGGATTCATGGAGTCAAATGCCTCCAGCACTACTTCAGACAATAGTTGAGTCCATGCCATGTCGTGTTGCGACACTTGCGCGTGCTCGCGGGGGACCTAAACGATATTAGGCAGATGTACCAGCTTCTTTGGCTCTTCAGTGTTTTTCAGTTAGAGAAAAAACTAAGTACAGTACTGGAAAGTTTAGGAGACTTACGTGCAAATTCATATATGATACATATATTAAACATTAAATTCATAGTTCTAAGTTGAGGAAGTTGAAAGTGTGTGCGCTTGATTCGTGTCAATGTGATGATTTAAATAGCTGCCGTACCTACCCGCAGAGCCTTTTTGGATTTTTTTGCTCTTTGTTTGGCATTTGTTTGGGAGTCGAGCATGAGATCTGGGAGTGTGAGTATGTATGCGTGGCAGCAGGTCTCGTTTTTAGTGTGGTGAGATTTTTTCCAAGTGTTGAGCAGTGGACTTCTGATATTCGCGTGTGTCGCTAGCGAATATTCTGAAATATTTTCAACGAGTGGACTTCGAATATTTCGCTTCAGGCGATCTTCTATGACTGTTAAAGTTTTACTGCGGTTATTTTCATGAGATAGCTACTCTTAAAATTTATTTAGTTCTTGACTGTAGGAACTTCGATTATTTTACCATAATTTATCCGGAAGTGAGGAAGAATTAATGACCTGTTGAATGGACTGAACCGCGTGATGAGCAGATAATATGAATTGAGATTAAACAAAAAGAAAACAAAAGTAACGGGGAGAAGCAGAAATGAAATTAGGGTAACATGAAATTGGATATGACGGAGTAGTCGATGGGAAGGAACAAAGGAAGGACGACACAAGAGTCAGATTAGCACAAGTTAAGAGAGGATTGCTCGCTAACAGAAGACTGCTAATATCAAACGTAAACCTTACTCTGAGGAAGACATTTCTGAGGATTCACATTTGGAGCACAGTATGATATGAAAGTGAATCATGCGATGTGACGAAACCAGAAAGGAGGAGAATTAAAGCGTCTGAGATGTGACGATATAGCAAAATACTGAAAATCAGGGAGACTAATAGGATAATAAAAGAGGATGTTCTCTGCAGAATCGGCAAGGGAAGAAATATGTGAAAGACATTGAAAAAGAGAAGAGACAGAATGATTGGACATGCATTAAGGATTCATATAATACTTTCCATGGTACTATATGGAGCTGTAGAGAGTAAGAGCTGGGGAGAAGACAGATATTGGAATATACACAACAAATGAGGATACTGGGTGTAAATGCTGTTGTGAGACGAAGAGATTGTCAGAGGTGAGGTGGTCATGGAGGGCCGGATTGAAGCGGTTACTAGAAGCCTGATGACAAAGGAAACACGGTTACTGAGGCTGCTAGTGCACTAGCTGCACCAAGTAGATGAGCCACCACACCAACGTAATGAGCATACACGTTAAAAATCTTGCCTCAGCTGCTGGTGTAGTTAAGGGAAACCTCATGGGAGCCAGACAAAAGAATGACGCAGCCTATGCAGATCTTGTGTTGACAGAAAAGCACGCATGTGATGTAGAATGTAAAGTTTCACGTTTTGTTTAGAAAAGGAGAAAGATGAGCTACTTGGAATACCGAAAATCAATATCCATATGACACGGAAAGCCAAGTTAGTATTGCATGACCAAACTCAGTTTTGTTTTCTCCCTTTGTTAAATTAAGTTTTAGGTACAAATACTAGGTTAAAACTGTAAACTGAACTTTATATATGCTTAACATCACCGATGTATGGGGTAGATCTAAAGTTACGTGAAACAGAGAAGTAATAGTTTCAGTAGCCAAGATCGCTAATTATAATTTTATTTCTTAGATTAGTTTCACCAAATTAAGTTACCAGCATCGGATTTGTAAACTACATAGATCGCAAGTTACAATCATAATAAGCTCAAATTCAATAAGGTGGGGTAAATATCTTAACAAATGGCTGTACACAACATATCATATACCATTACATCTCCATCATATGTGCAATATACCGTGTCAAGTCATGACACGTTATTCTAAGAACATGTGGAAATAAGAAAACAAGATTTACATAAAATATTATCCATAAAATATGAACAAAACGTACAAATGTGTGTATTGTTTGTATCTTCATGTTGTATATTCCGCACTTATATTTCAGTTCTTAGTCCATTAAATTCTTTATTAACTTAACTAGAAGGGTGTTACCCATATGTGGGGGACGAGACCCTCACGGAAGCTTAACAGTCACCCAGATATGGATGACGCAGCGACGAACATATTAAACAAACTGTTAGGGGACGATGACTTCAGCGGCATAAGAATGCACTCTCTCATAAAGCAACATCTGTGAAACAACGGTTAGTCGACAATTACAATCCTGAAATGGACTTGTCTGCCTAGAGTGATGACATGAACCCGATGGAACACCTTCGGGGTGAGTAGAAACGTCGACTTGGCTCCAGACCCCAACGACCAACACGACTACGTCCTCTGGTTTCAGCTTTTGAGGAAGAATCGGCTACAATTCTTCCACAGACATTTAGATATATAACTGAAATCGTCCCCAGCAGAGTTCAAGCCATCATAAAGGCAAAGAGTAGACAGATGTCATATTAATGTCCTCTATTAGGTATCCATATACTTTTTATCCGACAGTTTACATGCATTCACTCACCTAAAACGCAGGCTCCGGCAAGTGGTGATGGTAACATATAAGTTACAACATTTCTCCCGTAGGAACATCGGCAACCAAGCATTATAACAAAGTTTGAAAATACCACTTCAGATGTAACGTTCTTTTTATTTTTCAGTAGTTAAAACACGACCGGTTTCAAACCCTTAGTTGCCCTTCGTCAGTTCTTATAACTTCGATCTGTGACAGTGGTCTGTGCTCGCTGGTTGTACACCGCGTCCTGTACCCGTACACCGCAGCATTCAGGGTCATAGCACAAAGCTATACGACGTGATGATGGGCATGTAACAGGCCGAAATCGGTGGTATTTTAAATACTGAAAAATAGAAAGAACCTTACAGCTGAAGCAGTATTACCCCACAACAGGCAACAGCAGTCCACTCACCTCAACGCCGCCCCACACCGAGCCCAGGGTTATGGTGCGGTTCGGCCCCCAGTGGACCCCCCCCCCCTCCCCCCCCTCAGGAAAGTCTCACACCAGACGAGTGTAACCCCAATGTTTGAGTGGTAGAGAAATTATGGTGTACGCGTACGTGGAGAAAGGGTTTGTGCAGCAATCGTCGACATAGTGTAATTAAGGCGGAATAAGGCGAACCAGCCCGCATTGGCCGAGGCAGTTGGAAAAACCGCCTTAAAAACCATCCACAGACTTGCCGGCACACCGGACCTCGACACTAATCCGCAGGGCGGATTCGTGCCGGGGACCAGGCGCTCCTTCCCGCCCGCAAAGGAATGCGTTAGACCGCACGGCTAATGGTGCGGGCAGTTACATTATACTTAATTTTATTACGCAGAGGGTAATAAAACTACAAAATAATCCATCACGCTCCAAGATGTTTGCAATGTTTGCCTCCCTAAATGTACTACTTAAATCAAGTTAATTGCTATCGACAGTCTTTAATATCAACTCTCCCAACACCGATAATTCTAATTATTTCCGGTCACGAGCCTCACTATAAAAGGTTCACCCCGTGAGACAAGGGGAATTATCCTAAACGGAAACCATTGGCCCATCTGGCAGTCGCGCAGACCCAGCTTCCGTTCATGAACATCGTCGTACACTAGAGAAATCAATGCAGAAATACAGACTCTACACATAAACCTGGGCGGTCGTCACACAAAGGTTACGGAAGGCAGTGAAAAAGAAATGATGGCACATACGACATTTAACACTTACTTGTGAAGAGACTAACTGTTTAAGGGACTTGGCAACATAAATTAAAAATGAAGAGAATTTCTGTTGGCATCCTTTAATAACAGTCTCCATCTTTTTACACTTTGACAAGTACGGTCTCATTTAATTGCCGTATTTATATGGAATAATAAACGCTCCTTTTTTTACACTATGACAAATAACGTTTAAACCAGTGTTTTCGCTTCTGGCTCTTCTTGACAGCTACACTACTGACCATTAAAATTGCTACACCACGAAGACGACGTGCTACAGACGCGAAATTTAACCAACAGGAAGAAGATGCTGTGATATGCAAATGATTAGCTTTTCAGAGCATTCACACAAGGTTGGCGCCGGTGGCGGCACCTACAACGTGCTGACATGAAGACAGTTTCCAACCGATTTCTCATACACAAACAGCAGTTGACCGGCGTTGCCTGGTGAAATGTTGTTGTAATGCCTCGTGTAAGGAGGAGAAATGCCTAAAATCACGTTTCCGACTTTGATAAAGGTCTGATTGTAGCCTATCGCGATTGAGGTTTATCGTATCGCGACATTGCTGCTCGCGTTGGTCGAGATCCAATGACTTTTAGCAGAATATGGAATCGGTGGGTTCAGGAGGGTAATACGGAACGCCGTGCTGGATCCCAACGGCCTCGTATCACTAGCAGTAGAGATGACAGGCATCTTATCCGCATGGCTGTAACGGATCGTGCAGCCACGTCTCGATCCCTGAGTCAACAGATGGGGACGTGCCCTTTTCACTGCTGTATCCCGATGCACAAATACTGGCCTCTGCCCTCATTTTTTAAAAATCGGCTGTCTGATTGACAACTGCAGCGACGAGCTGTCGTTGGTTAGCCAGTTCCCTTCTATACCCACTGACTTTCTTGAATTTCCCCATGTAACGATGGACTGGGAACCACAGCTATTGCTGTCCACGCGAAAGTAATACTTGACAGCTGTTGACAAACCTCCGTTCTGAGTTTGAAAAACAGCCTCGGAGTTCCCACAGCCGCTGTGGTTCCACAGCGACTCCAGGGGTCGCAAAGTGTCTTGGCAAACATTTTTGAGAACGGGACAAGTTATCTGTATCCAGAGTTCCCAGGGCTCCCGCCACCGAGCGAGTGACCAGTCACCCTCTCCATCGTCGGAAACCGTTATCCAGCCAACTGTTCCAATGCAGGACATTTGCCACGCCGGACATTTGCCACACTTGCAATCCTTCAGGTAAGGGACGCTCTTCCTCGTACTTCTGCTGCCCGCTTTCAAACCGCCGTCTCCACATCTTACTCGATACAACCAGTACGTAAGGGACCGTCTTCTTCGACATCTTGCCGAAATACAGAGCTTCTTTTCTGAAATCGAAATATTTATAACTTTTGGGAAACGAAAGCAATACCGGCGATTATGTCAGTATGTAATTAGTTCTGCCAAGTATATATATAGATCCCTCTGTCTGTACGGTAGCTTCCTTGCACGCTTACTGATTCCGATAGAAACAGTCCATCGCCATGAGAGCAACAAGAAGGGAACGATGCTACGAGAATGCGATTTCTTTTTGATCACTGCATTTGTGTCTACTTTAATTGCTACAACTGCTTACTCAAAAGGCAATAAGGAAAGAATAAATGGGTACGTGAATGTTTGAAAAGAAGAACGACATACTCTATATTAATTTTCTCTCTAAAAACATTGGTTAATAAAGTGTAGCTGAACAATGTTCAAAACATGACTGAAAACACGTTCACTAAATAGAGATAAGAACATCTACGATGGACATGTCATCTAAAGTCGACGTACAATTTTAAAATGTTAGAAATAAGAAAATGAAGTAATGCAGAATGCCGGCCGAAGTGGCCGTGCGGTTAAAGGCGCTGCAGTCTGGAACCGCAAGACCGCTACGGTCGCAGGTTCGAATCCTCCCTCGGGCATGGATGTTTGTGATGTCCTTAGGTTAGTTAGGTTTAACTAGTTCTAAGTTCTAGGGGACTGATGACCTCAGCAGTTGAGTCCCATAGTGCTCAGAGCCATTTTTTTTTGAAGTAATGCAGAATGCTACGCTTGTAACGTACGTTGTTGTTCTACATTGTTTAGCTCTGGTATTTACAGGGTCACAGAGAAAGCATCCTAGGCTTTCGAGGGAAAAGCAGTAATTGTAATTATCTGCACTACAACAGAAACAAGAAGGACAACTTAAGAAAAAATAATGTAATGTGTGTTGAAGCTCACAATCGACATTGAAGCAGATAGTTCCTGTGACTTAGTATGGGCAGAAGTTATATTCGACAACCAGAATAAATTAATAACTGGCTTCAGTTCCTATTTTCTATTACAAAAGCGTATACTATCAGTTTAACAAACCATGATATTTTAGGTGATAGTTGGGACTCTGAAGCTTCACAAAATATTTTTAGAACTCACAATTATTTAATAGTATGGCCATAATATTGGAAGGTAGAAAAAAGTTATCTTAACGTGACAATGGGGATACTTTTGTAAGGCTTGAAACACTCTTTAATTTTTACGTTAAAGGCTGATTTGCACAGACTTATGACCGTAAAAATGATAAATGACTATTTACCATTTTGGCGTGTGTAAAATCAGCCTAAACACGCTGAACTAATGGACACTCTATTTACAATTACAACTTAATATTAGCGCCGATAATGCTGCTTCAATATTTTAATAATTTTAGCTCAGTAATCTGCGAGGACTCAGTGGTCTTCATAGCTTTAATACATTATTTTTAACGTATTTTAGTCCAGTTTCTGAATATGGGCAATGACCTTCAAGCATGCCTAGTGTTGCCAGTCTCTTCATAATTCTTTACGATTCTCTCTATCCTGTCGTCCAGCTTCAAGTACTTCTTCCTCTTCTTACCTTCAAGATTCATTTCCAATTGCATGTACATGCAGTTTGTGAGCTCTGCTTCCTTTCTCAAGCACTCCACTAAATAGTTGATTCTAGGGTGAGGATTTCCAATAACACTATTTGTTTTGTTGTGCCTCCCTTCCCCAGCAATTGTCGTTCGGTGCCTTTTTCCGTATCAGTCCCATATTTCTATTGCGATATCCTCATTCTCTAGCCAGTTATTCACAAAGTAGTCAAAAAATTGAGAGAACCTTCCGTTATCAGGAGCTTCTGCATGAATCTCAATCTATCCATAGCTTACGTCCTCCGGTTTTACAAATGGCAGCGCTGCACACATGATGACGTGAAGTCTTAAATCCTCGTTCTGGCGGTACTCCTCAGTTAGACCGAGAACTCGAATTCTTCTCCATAAAATCTTCTGGAAATAGAATCCATTTATTTCCATTGTGGGAGAAACTTGACGCATGGCCGACATCGCAGCTGCCTCAAAGTCGACCTTTACTTGTTTAGGACACCACTCAGGGACTGCCTGTTTTATCAGACGAAACAGACGAACATGTGTGTCTTTCTTCTTATTAGGGAGCAGTGCAAATACAGTAGGGAGAATGTTTGTTTCTTTAATTGGGCCTCGTAACTCTACGTGTATGGTGTAGATTTGTGCAAACTGCTTGCTGCAGCTCTTAAATGTTCCATCCATAAAAAAATGGGAACATGTTTTTCAACTTTCTTATCTTTTGCTTCCACTAAAAATCGTAATTCTCTCCTCTGATCCATCGTCTTCCAGAAGCAAACTACTGCCATCCCCCATTTTTAATAGATCTTCATGAAGATCAATTTCATAAGAGTTCTTAGGCTCCTGTTGGTTCCCCCGCGCTTGACTCCATCGACGACGCATGGTTCTCTTCATAGATTCTGAATTAGGTATCACTGTAACAAAGTCATAAACTTTATTATGTAGATTTCCCATTTCATCCACGTATATCTCCGATAACTGTGTAGTTTCTTCTCGAGACCTTCTCTTCGCCCTTTCCACTTGCTTTCTCACTTTCAGAGCCGCATCGTCAGGTGGTCAACAAAGATGTTCTAACACGTTCAACGCTTGTCCGTTCCTCGAAAGCAGTTTTCCCTTGTAATGATCCGCTTTTCGGCGTAAGCTCATCCACGTAACAACACCTTCTTTAGATTCCCTCTGTTTAAGATACACGTAACCTTTGTAATGAGCAGGAGGCCTGCCCTTGTTCGTTGTAATAACTTCCATACTGATGGTCGCGTTAGGAACTTCGAAAGCAAACTGGGCGGGCGGGTGAGGAGGAGGAGGAGGAGGAGGAGGAGGAGGAGTAGGAGTAGGAGAGAGAGACAAGGGATCCAACCCTTCGGAGCAGGTAAAATCGTGGCAAATGTCCGGCGTGGCAACTGTCCGCACACCAACTGTTCTCCTCGCGGCCGGAGCAGCAGGTATCCTACCTGCTTCTTGTGACTAAAGAATGGCCAGTATCGACCATAAATACATCGCCACACTGTACTGTTGTCCCACAAAATGAGCCGTCGCAATTTCAGTCTCAGCTTCTTAAGAGCGTTATTATAGTGACCGGGACTGACACCGATGGTAAACAATATTGCTTGTCGATGCAACAGTCGTCAACCTGCCGAGGAGCGCGTCTGAAAGTGGCGTATCGCCTGGAAATTGTAAGCTCCCGCGGCGCGCATTCTATAGCAGCAGGCTGCTGGGAGCGCCTGGGAAGTGGAAGCAGGCACGCCAGTAGATGTAGATGTTTGTGTCGTCTGCTGGAGGCGTGTCCCCGGGGGCACGTAAACTGCACGCGCCGACAGCGGCGGCACCGGCAACGGCCGCGGTAGCGACCCGCCGTCTCTAGGGTCGCCGCGGCGGTGTGCCCTGCTTCTGTAAATGCTCCTGCGCACCCTCTACCAGAGGCCAGAGGCTCCCTTTCAGCAGCTGCTGAGGGGCACTTGAGAGCAGCACTGGACTAAAGGGCACCCTACATTGAGTACTGCGTCCTATGTGCAAAACTGCTATATATACAGGGTGGTCCATTGATAGTGACCGGGCCAAATATCTCACGAAATAAGCATCAAACGAAAAAACTACAAAGAACGAAACACGTCTAGCTTGAAGGGGGAACCCACATGGCGCTATGGTTGGCCCGCTAGATGGTGCTGTCATAGGTCAAACGGATATCAACTGCGTTTTTTTAAATAGGAACCCCCATTTTTTTTTACATATTCGTGTAGTACGTAAAGAAATGTGAATGTTTTAGTTGGGCCACTTTTTTCGCTTTGTGATAGATGGCGCTGTAATAGTCACAAACGTATAAGTACGTGGTATCACGTAACATTCCGCCAGTGCGGACGGTATTTGCTTCGTGATACAATATCCGTGTTAAAATGGACCATTTACCAATCGCGGAAAAGGTCGATATCGCGTTGATGTATGGTTATTGTGATGAAAATGCCCAACGGGCGAGTGCTATGTATGCTGCTCGGTATCCTGGACGACATCATCCAAGTGTCCGGACCGTTCGTCGGATAGGATTTAAGCAAACAGGAAGTGTTAAGCCACATGCGAAAATTGCGCGAGAATCGGGAATCTCAAAAACGTCGGTGTTGAGAATGCTACATCAACATCGATTGCACCCGTACCATATTTCTATGCACCAGGAATTGCATGGCGACGACTTTGAATGTCGTGTACTGTTCTGCCACTGGGTAAAAGAGAAATTAAGGGACGATGACAGATTTTTTGCACGCGTTCTATTTAGCGACGAAGCATCATTCACCAACAGCAGTAACGTAAACCGGCGTAATATGCACTATTGGGCAACGGAAAATCCACGATGGCTGCGACAAGTTGAACATCAGTGACCTTGGCGGGTTAATGTATGGTGCGGCATTCTGGGAGGAAGGATAATTCGCCGCCATTTTATCGATGGCAGTTTAAATGGTGCAATGTTTGCTGATTTCCTACGTAATGTTCTACCGTTGTTACTACAAGATGTTTCACTGCATGACAGAATGGCGATGTACTTCCAACATGATGGATGTCCGGCACATAGCTCGCGTGTGGTTGAAGCGGTATTGAATAGCATATTTCATGACAGGTGGATCGGTCGTCGAAGCACCCCGAACGTTCATCGGATCTGACGTCCCCGGATTTCTTTCTGTGGGGAAAGTTGAAGGATATTTGCTATCGTGATCCACCGACAACGCCTCAAAACGTGCGTCAGCGCATTGTCTATGGAAGTGCAAATATTACCGAAGGCGAACTACTCGCTGTTGAGAGTAATGTCGTTACACGTATTGCCAAATGCAATGAGGTTGACGGACATCATTTTGAGCATTTATTGTATTAATGTGGTATTTACAGGTAGTCACGCTGTAACAGCATGCGTTCTCAGAAATGATAAGTTCACAAAGATACATGTATCATATTGGTACAACCGAAATAAAATGTTCAAACGTACCTGCGTCCCGTATTTTAATTTAAAAATCCTACTTGTTACCATGTGTTCGTCTAAAATTGTGAGCCATATGTTTGTGACTATTACAGCGCCATCTATCACAAAGCGAAAATAGTGCTCCAACTAAAACATTCATACTTCTTTACATACTACACGAATATGTAATAAAAATGGGGGTTCCTATTTTTTAAAAACGCAGTTGATATCCGTTTGACCTATGACAGCGCCTTCTAGCGGGCCAACCGTAGCGCCATGTGGGTTCCGCCTTCAAGCTATACAAGTTTCGTTCTTTGTAGTTTTTTCGTTTGACGCTTATTTCGTGAGACATTTGGCCCGGTCACGATCAATGGACCACCCTGTATATATGTATATATATATATATATACTCTGTGTTTTTAAGGCTAATACGAGTACGTCTGTTTGTGTGGCCATTTTCCGCAGGAAGTAAATAAATATTCGGGACGCGTATCATAATTTATATCGAATGCTCCTTCAGTGGATGTTTCTAGTTACTCGTGTGTTCTGCCAAAATCTGCATTTCCTCTAGTAAGATGAGGCCTTATGCATAATTATCAGGGGTGTGATCTGTAACCATCAGGAGCAACCTGTCAGGGGGCGGAGCTGTCAGCGGCTGACGAGCGTACTTGTAATCGTTCCCCTGTCGGCCGAAGCTCTCACGAAGCGGGCGTGCCTGTGTCCTGTGCAGCACAAGAATGAGATAGCGCATATTCTCATCATGGGTTACAGGACGCACTTGCACGGCATTTACGAAAAACTGACACATATTCGTGTTGAGATCTTTCGATTTTCTTGTTTTCATTTTTCATTTTTAGTTAACTAAATCTAAATGATGCGCTGTGAAACGCCTAGAAAATTGAAACTGTGTGCCGGACCGAGCCTCGAACCTGGGATCTTTGTCCTGTCACGGACATGTGTTGTTTCGACTGCGTTACCCAAGCACGACTCACGTCCCGTTCTCACAACTTTACCTTTGCCAGTACCTCATCTTCTACCTTTCTAACTTCACAAAAGTTCTCTGTGAAATTTACAGGACTAGCGCTTCTGGAAGAAAGGTTATTGCGGAAATATGGCTTAGCCACGGCCTGGGGCATGTTTCTAGAACGAAATTTTCACTCTGCGGCGGAGAGTGCGCAGATATGAAATTTCCCGGCAGATTTAAACTGCATGCCGGACCGATAGTCGAACTCAGGACCATTGTCTTTCGCGAGCTGGTGCTTCACTGTTTGCTGGAGAACTTCTGTGAAGCTTGGAAGCTAGGAGATGAGGTACTGGCGCAAGAGAAACTGTAAGGAGTGGTTGTACGTCAGTCTTTGGTAGCTCAGTCTAGTGAGCACTTGCCCGTGACAGGCAAAGATCCCGAGATCCAGTCTCGGTCCAGCAAGCAGTTTTAATCTGCCAGAAGTTTTGCATAAGCGCACACTTTGCCGCAAAGTTAAAACCTCAATTTCATTCCACTTCACCTATTCATCTGGCAAGAATTTCAGATTTGTATTACAAGATCGAAGTCAATTTTTGTCATAACCCTTGTTTTACAAGAGAACTAAATCCTCCATGGAATACGTACCAATTTCTTGTAAGTATAATGGAATTGCTCTTTTTGACCAAATGAGAGGAAGCACATATTTTGGCAGGACAGAGGAGTGACTAAAAGCATCCACTGAAGGTGCCGTTCATATAAAATGTGAAACGTGCTTAGAACTTAAGTAAATAACATAATCAACAAGAAAACGTGTTTGAATTTAAGAATCGAATATTTTTAGGGTAAGTGAAAGCTCTTTCTGTGAGAGAGGACGACTGCTTCTCATACATCAATACTACAGTTTTATATGCTGTTGCAGCAGAGTAATCGGTGTATTTTTCTAACTTTTCATTTCCTGTCCACCAATGCGTGTTAGCCGTGTTTTGCTTCGTAGTCGCCTCGGTCAGTTACCGCTTGAAGGGGAAAAGGGGTTTTTGTTCGGCTGAAGATGCCGTACCGGACTTCCGCTAATCCTGCAAAACGGCGGTGGTCGGGGCAGACTGGCTTCGTCTCGCGGCCGAGTAGTTCCCGTGACGGCCTGTGTTTGCCAACACTCGCCGGGAAAGTTCTAGAAGTCATCGCAGGAAGCACAGCACTTTACAGAAGCGCCATTAGCGCGAACGGGGATTGGAAGGGTGGGGGAGGGGGAGGGGGAGTGGCCAATGGAATTGTCTGTATATGGCCACTGAATTTAATTGGCTGGAAGGCTCGCATGCTACGTACTTTCGTCGAGCGATTTCGGAGCTGTGGGTACAGAGTGGTGTTGACCTGACAAGCAGTGGACCCACTGGGATGCAGTTTCTGTTTTAACGAAGCTATCGTTTCGGAGTTCTGGAGTGAGCGACATTACTCTTCTGTTACGGAAAACACACAAACCATTCAACAGTGCGTCCCCCTTTCAAGTGTGTCGAATTCTGCTTTGGCACTTTGCTTTTTTTTTCTCATAGAGTTGTGAATGAGTGGACGGGAATTCTGTTCGGTACTGAGAGGCCTCAGAGCTGTGCGTGGTGCCATTAGCTAACTAGAGGCGCTGGTCAACAAGGGGCGCACTTGGCTAGGGTTAACTCGTGCCAATAAATCTAATGCCTTCCTTTGGTAATTTGAAAGTGATGTTTTTTGTGTGATTCTTTAGCTAATGACTATGAACTGTATAGCCGTTTTGCAGTCGTGGTTATCGACAGGAGTTGTTAGCAGCCTGTTGGAGTTGGTGCATAGAACTGCTATCGGTGACATAATCCAGGCCAGTGGTCGGACCTCGGAATTTTTCCTGAAAGTAACCAGACAGCTACATAGATTTTCATTACTGGTTCTAATCCTGTCTCGCGGCTTAAAGCGAGGCCGTCTGGTTATATGGGTATCTGTACGTCGGTATATGAAAGAAGCAGGATGCGAGTTCCGTGTTTCTCTTACTGGGCGTTGAAGAGGTGACACTAAAGTACAGTTTCGAGATAAAATGGCAAACTTGCAGTTGTCGAAAAAAAAGGAAAAAAGAAAAAGTAGAATGAACCACAAAATCGCTAAATTTATGGAATTTTTTATGAGGGCTAAACGTCAGAAGTATGACATATATTATGCTTAAATATCGGGTTGTACCCTTTTTGTAATAGCTGAAACGTGATAAAATTGCGGAAAAAATAGATTTGACTGAAAACTGTGTAAATCTCGTCATAAGCATATGAATTAGCGTGTGTACCTCAAGAAAGGGCAGTCTGGAAGAGGGGATGGTTTTTCAACCACAGCTACAGCAATGCAACTCCATCAGACCTGCAGAGCATAGGGTGGGAGTAAAACGTGATGAACACTTTACGAACATTTTACGAATGTGCTGCAATGTGCTAGCCTGTAGACATTCCACATACAAGGGTAGTAATCGTAACTAAATTTTATATATTAGTTTTACTAGCATAAACTGAACTGTTTAAATATACATAAATTTTATAATTAATTAATTCCGATTTGTGAGGGGAAAAAGAATGAAAAACTGATAGGGCTGGGAATTGAACTGGAGCCAACAAATTGACAGTCCGCCAGCTTGGCCACAACGCTATGTGATTCATACATAAATTGCTGCTCTAAAATCCCTGTTTCTCTTCGCGTAAATATGTAGAGAACTCAAGTGCTTTTGAGATGTTTTTGGGTTCTGTCCCGCTGACCCTCTCACTGCTACGGACGAGTTACTTCCACACCTCAGCAAGTAAAAAAGTTCCAAGTATGTATCACTTAACACACATGCCTCTTTGTGTGCTATCATTTGCAAAAAATCAGTTTTCGTTGTCTGGACCAGTTAATGAAATACGCCAGTTGTTATGTCCACATGATCCCCGATATGCAGGAACGGAAGTAGGTACATCATTCGCAACCGCCCATCAATTATGAAGATCAGTAACTTGAGAACGCAATAAGATAATGTTCTGCTCTCGATTTTAAATAAAATTTCGATATTTTATCTACATTTCATATACAGCAATGTATGGGCTACAATCAACCATACACAAAGTTCACGCAGTGCATTTTTCACATCTGCAAACTTCATAAAATTGCGTGAAATACATTACTTAATTGTATGCAGCACAGTAACTATGACGAATAACGATAAAAAATTCAGTCCTTTATTAAGCGAATATATCAGACTGTAAGATGTGCAAAAATCAAAGTTTTTCACTTAATAATTTTGTGAAAATCGGATGATTAGTATTTAATAGCAGCCAGAACGCCATCTTCTAGCACAGCTAGCAGTATTAGGCGACCAATACAGCAACAACGAAGCTGTTCTCAGCATACAGAGCATCCCTGTAGCAGTGAAAGAGTTCAGTTTTATAATTAATAATTTAACATTGCGAAAACTAACGTAAAATGGAAAAAGATGACAGTAGCAGCGGGAACTGAACCTGACCCCACAAACTGCCAGTCATCGCACTTGACCAGTCGGCTATGGCAGTGATACGTCAGATGCTCCTCTAAAATCCCTCATAGACTCTGGTTGCACAATGCTTTGCATGCAGTCCTCAAAGCAAAGTACTGACACGATGGTGTGAGGAAAGTAGCATCCTCAGTGCTGACAGGGATGACATCACGTCATAGCATGCGCAGTGGAAAACAGACAGCTCTTAGAGTTGATCGCAATGTGGCGAACAGTCGTTTCAGCACTTGCCACTGGTTTCTAGTTATCACAGAGGTTTCTAGTTATCACGAAGAGAGCACTACAAAACATGTTTTCATCCATTTTATCTGCTTGCTGGCAAGCATTCTCAGAGAACTGGCGTAATTTTAGTGTGATTTCCGGCTTGTATTAGAAGTGAAATGGTATAATTCCAGCGCAACATTTACAACGCTCTGTAGCACATTAGCACATGATCAATGGCAACCACCGCAGAAACCTCAGTACTCTTCTATTAAGGCTATACATCATGGAAGCTGCTGCCACAGAGTTCTCAATAACGTGCCCAATCATTAAGTTAAGAAATTCTGCATCATATATTTTTCTTAAGCATGATGGATGCCCTTGTAAATTCTTTTGCAGAAGGAACCAGTGAGAGGATTTGTTACATGTGAGACACATAAAAATAAAAAATTGTGAATTATCTACGAACTCTTTCTGTATTCTGTATCAGTTTACAAAGGGGACTGCGCTTAATTCCGATAGCATGATTCATATCGGGTAGTGCAAAACATTTCTGTCCTTTAATCTGAGAGACAATAGAGGGAGCAGGCTAAAAAAATTTGTCGTTGACAGGCTGGACTATATTTCTGATGGACAGAATAAAATATTGCTGTCAACCTCACTTATTTTATTCCTTCTACGAGTAGTGACTAAATGCCCGCACTACATGTTCAGTACTTAAAAGTTAATTATAATTTATAATTCGAAGTACGCTGCTAAGTTGGATTGCTTTTAGTTTACAATAGTCCTATTTGGGCTGAATTGCCATCATCAGGTTATCTTTAAGTAAATGGTACATAATTTTAGCACATTATTTCGCATTTTATAGATAATAATTAAATGAATTTCATTATTACACATTTTAACATAGGTGTGATGATTTTAACAACCAGCTTGGTAATTATTGTTAGTTACATTCTGTTGATGTTGCTTTAGTAATAGCGATTGGTACCGCTTTACCTGATTTATTACTTTATATAGTTGTAATATTATTTATATTGGTGTTTTCGTAACAGCTTGTTTGACGAATAATCTAGCGATATTGTGTGGTTACAAATGGCTCTGAGCGCTATGCGACTTAACTTCTGAGGTCATCAGTCGCCTATAATTTAGAACTAATTAAACCTAACTAAGGACATCACACACATCCATTCCCGAGGCAGGATTCGAACCTGCGACCGTAGCGGTCTCTCGGTTCCAGACTGTAGCGCCTAGAACCGCACGGCCACAGCGGCCGGCTGTGTGGTTACAGGCAGCACATGCAATGACAGAACCGCCTATATCGCATGGATGTCAAAACCATCTAACGTATGTAGAAATGTGTAATAATGAATTCCATTCGATAATTACCTTTAAGAAAGGAAATACTGAACCTAATTTATGTAGAATTTACTGACAGATGACCTAGTGATGACAGTTCAGCGGAAACAGGTCATATGTAAAATAAAAGCAATCAAACCTAGCAGAGTATTTGGAACAATAATTATATAATATGAAAAGGCATCTACTGTGTAAATGGACCTAGAGGAATATGATTTATAAAACCTGAAAAGATAGTGCTGCAATTTTTGCTTCAGGTACTGTCTGGTTCGAAAGAAATTATGAAACCATAATATATTATCCTATTTTTTTAATATATAATGTGGAGCTGAGATATGTAGCACTATTGTAATTGCAAATGACAATGTATGCTAACCACATACAACATTAGCTGGACTTACCTAAATTACAAAAGAAAAGAGAGTTAAGTCTCATGGAAACCAGTGTAGATCCTGAAACGAAGCTACAGAAGATTACCATTGCCATCGTTCTAATAATGAAGCTTATGCTACTTCTCTAATGACCACGATGAACCATAGTCTTCCAATTTTCTTCTTTCAGTGACTGCTATAACGACGTTGAGAGCGTGTTATTGTCACGTACATAGTACTTTAAATTAATACATCTTTTACATAAACGACTGTACCATTAACTCTGCAGGTCACATGTTTATAAGCGATAGTATATACGAGAGCTACTTTTTCTTTTTCAATCTCCGATCGGTCACGAATTGGAAACCACCGTGAAAATAAAAAAAAAAATGTTTTACTTGCATCATTTAGCTACGACTTGCAGCTACTCTGTACAAAGTCGCCGATCCAATTTAGACATCTGTCGCAGCATGGTGCCAGCTCTTCAATACCCTCGTCATGGAAGGCAACCGCCTGTGTTTTCCGCCAATTCTCTATGCTGATTCGCAGCTCGTTGCTGTGCCCAAATACTGTCGTCATAGCCAGTGGGTCAATGAACAAAGAAATGAAAATCAGAAGGAGCCACGTCCCTAGGCTGTATGGTAGGTGGTCAAACACTTCCCATCAAAAACGTTGCAGGAGCGTCTTCGTCGCACTTGCAATATGTAGCTGAGAATTATCACGAAGAAGGAAACGCATGACAGTTACGTTATGTGGGTTGCATGAAATCGGACAAAACCCTGCATTAGGAACGTCGCACTCGGTGGAAGACATCATTTTTCTAAGCATCTTTACGTTGTCACTGTGCGCTCAGAACTGAAAAGTTCGACGTGACGCGATTGGCATGCATAATAGAAACATTGCGCAACACATCGGCGTAAAAGTTCACCGGATTTTCACTGTGATTTTATTTTCGCGACCGATCGGGGGTAGAAAAACAAAAAAAAAAAGCAGTCGTACATTACTTCAGTGACAGTGTAACGTCTGGCGTACGCAAACATATACTAACACTGCCGAGGAAGAACGTGAAGCAATATGATTCATCACCGGCCGGAGTGGCCGTGCGGTTCTAGGCGCTACAGTCTGGAGCCGAGCGACCGCTACGGTCCCAGGTTCGAATCCTGCCTCGGGCATGGATGTGTGTGATGTCCTTAGGTTAGTTAGGTTTAATTAGTTCTAAGTTCTAGGCGACTGATGACCTCAGAAGTTAAGTCGCATAGTGCTCAGAGCCATTTGAACCAAGCCAATATGATTCATCGTTGTCCTTTCCATCAAACTGATTTTCATCTGACGTAATGTAAACATAACCTGCTGGTTGAAATTAGTCCATGACAGTTCCCATCGTGGCTGTTTCATATGTCTTGTATTTTATACAGTGATGTGGAACAAAAGTTGCAGTAGGCCGTCTCTACTAAAGGTTTATACGATTTTGAGACACTAAAATCAACTTTAACTTCCTTTACTTTGGTAGAACTGAAATGAGGGAACTCAAAACGTTTTGGCACTGTTTTGGATGGAAATAAAGCTAAATCAGTAGTAAGAAACTTCGTTTCCTAAATTCATGCTCTGGTACTCTCTTTGCCAATCAGTAGTGTAGTGACTTAGGCCGGAAGTCGCACTTCATGACGTTTATGGTTCTGCCACGTATCTAAGGAACCTTCGTCATCACTGCAATACGGTCGCTGTAGAATTCATTTTGACAGAGGAAGCTTAAAGAAATGAAGTTTAATTTTTAACGTGACCCGTAGGCTTCTCATTACACGATGTAATTACTGTTTTACCAGAAATTGTGTTTTTATAGTGTTACAGTTCCGGCTCCCTGCCGCCGTTGGATAAGCAGCTGCCAGAAACAACTCGTATACTCCTAGCTTACTTATTTGTTACATAGTTTAATTCTTAATTTCTTTGCATGTTTTTGGGTACTTGCATTGTTTAATTCATAAATTTTGGGCGTATTATAGTATTTGAAAGTTGTAGCATCGCGCTTTAGTACCTGAATAGTGCAAATTCGCGTAGTCGTCTGTCTTCTGTTTTTGTTTTGAACGGCCAGTGTCGGTTGGTCACAGTCAGTGTGCTCCCTGCAGCCGTTGGATAAGCAGCTGCCAGCAGCAAGTCTTATGCTCCTAGCTTACTTATTTGTTACATAGTGTAAGTCTTAATTTCTTTGCGTGTTTTTGGTACTTACATTGTTTAATTCATAAATTCTTTCTTTCTTTGCCTGTTTCCCTTGCGTTATCTAGGTACGGACACGTGTTTCAGTAACTGTTGTTCAACATCGATTAGAGTGGACAGGGACTGTGATTGCTGTGTCTGGATGAGGGCTGAGTTGGCGTCCCCGGAGGCTGATCAGAAAGCCTCCCCGGAGCGTCTGACAAACAGGTTTCAGGCACTGTCTCTGGTTAAGCCAGATGCAGCAGCCTACCCTGTTTCAGAGGATGATTCTCAGCCTTCAAGGTCCGGGCAATCACAGAGGGTGGGCTAATTGGTAGTTGGGAGCTCCAGTGTTAGGCGCGTAATGGGGCCCCTTAGGGATATGGCGGCTAAGGGGGGGAAGAAATCCAGTGTGCACTCCGTGTGCATTCCGGGTGGAGTCATTCCTGATGTGGAAAGGGTCCTTCCGGATGCCATGAAGTGCACAGGGTGCAGCCAGCTGCAGGTGGTGGCACATGTCGGCACTAATGACGTGTGTCGCTTTGGATCTGAGGAAATTCTCTCTGGATTCCAGCGGCTATTTGATTTGGTGAAGGCCCCAGGTCTTGCTTACGAGATGAAGGCAGAGCTCACCATCTGCAGCATCGTTGACAGAACCGACTGCGGACCTTTGGTGCAGAGCCGGGTGGAGGTTCTGAATCAGAGGCTCAGACGGTTTTGCGACCGTGTTGGCTGCAGATTCCTTGGCTTGCGCCATAGGGTGGTGGGGTTTCGGGTTCCGCTGAATAGGTCAGGAGTTCACTACACTCAGCTGGCGGCTACACGGATAGCGGAGGCTGTGTGGCGTGGACTGGGCGTTTTTTTAGGTTAGAAGGCCTCGGGAAAGTACGGGGTGGGCTGCAATCACAAAGGGTGCATGGCAAATACAGGATGTGCTTGGATCAAGGAACAGTCGGAATTGTAGTTGTAAATTGTTGTGGTTGTGCTGGGAAAGTCCCTGAGCCTCAAGCGCTAATAGAAAACACAGAAACTGAAATCGTTATACGTACAGAAAGCTGGCTAAAGCCTGAAATAAGTTCTGCAGAAATTTTTACGAAGTCTCAGACGGTGTTCAGGAAAGATAGATTAGGCAGAATTGGTGGTGGAGTGTTTGTGTCTGTCAGTAGTGGTTTATCTTGTAGTGAAGTCGAAGTAGTTACTCCGTGCGAATTGGTATGGGTGGAGGTTATACTTAACAGCCGAACTAAGTTAATAATTAGCTCCTTCTACCGACCCCCCAGACTCCGATGATATAGTTGCTGAACAGTTCAGATAAAATTTGAGTCTCATAACAAATAAATACCCCACTCATACGGTTATAGTTGGTGGGGACTTCAACCTTCCCTCGATATGTTGGCAAAAATACTTGTTCAAAACCGGTGGTAGGCAGAAAATATCTTCCGAGATTGTCCTAAATGCTTTCTCCGAAAATTATTTCGATCAGTTAGTCCACGAACCCACGCGAATTGTAAATGGTTGCGAAAACACACTTGACCTCTTAGCCACTAATAATCCAGAGCTAATAGAGAGCATCGTGACTGATACAGGGATTAGTGATCACAAGGTCGTTGTAGCTAGGCTCAATACCGTTTCTTCCAAATCCACCAGAAACAAACGCAAAATAATTTTATTTAAAAAAGCGCATAAAGTGTCACTAGAAGCCTTACTGAGAGACAATCTCCTTTCCTTCCGAACTGACTATGCAAATGTACACAAGATGTGGCTCAAATTCAAAGATATAGTAGCAACTGCAATTGAGAGATTCATACCTCATAAATTGGAAAGAGATGGACCTGATCCCCCATGGTACACAAAACAGGTCCGAACGCTGTTGCAGAGGCAACGGAAAAAGCATGCGAAGTTCAGAAGAACGCGAAATCCCGAAGATTGGCTAAAATTTACAGACGCGCGAAGTTTGGCACGGACTTCAATGCGAGATGCCTTTAATAGGTTCCACAATGAAACATTGTCTCGAAATTTGGTAGAAAATCCGAAGACATTCTGGTCGTATGTAAAGTACACAAGCGTCAAGACGCAGTCAATACCTTCGCTGCGCAGTGCCGATGGTACTGTTACCGACGACTGTGCCGCTAAAGCGGAGTTATTGAACGCACTTTTCCGAAATTCCTTCACCAGGGAAGACGAATGGAATATTCCAGAATTTGAAACACGAACAGCTGCTAGCATGAGTTTCTTAATCTGAAACACGAACAGCTGCTAGCATGAGTTTCTTAGAAGTAGATCCCTTAGGGGCTGCGAAGCAACTCAAATCGCTTGATACGGGCAAGTCTTCAGGTCCAGATTGTATACCGATTAGGTTCCTTTCAGATTACGCTATACAATAGCTCCCTACTTAGCAATCATATACAACCGCTCGCTCACCGATAGATCTGTACTTACAGATTGGAAAATTGCGCAGGTCGCACCGGTGTTTAAGAAGGGTAGTAGGAGTAATCCATCGAACTACAGACCTATATCATTGACGTCGGTTTGCAGTAGGGTTTTGGAGCATATACTGTATTCAAACATTATGAATCACCTCGAAGGGAACGATCTATTGACACGTCATCAGCATGGTTTCAGAAAAAATCGTTCTTGCGCAACGCAGCTAGCTCTTTATTCGCACGAAGTAATGTCCGCTATCGACAGGGGATCTCAAGTTGATTCCGTATTTCTAGATTTCCGGAAAGCTTTTGACACCGTTCCTCACAAGCGACTTCTAAACAAGCTGCGGCCCTATGGGGTATCGTCTCAGTTGTGCGACTGGATTCGTGATTTCCTGTCAGGAAGGTCGCAGTTCGTAGTAATAGATGGCAAATCATCGAGTAAAACTGAAGTGATATCAAGTGTTCCCCAGGAAAGCGTCCTGGGACCTCTGCTGTTCCTGATCTATATAAATGATCTGGGTGACAATCTGAGCAGTTCTCTTACGTTGTTCGCAGATGATTCTGTAATTTACCGTCTAGTAAGGTCATCCGAAGACCAGTATCAGTTGCTAAGCGATTTAGAAAAGATTGCTGTATGGTGTGGCAGGTGGCAGTTGACGCTAAATTACGAAAAGTGTGAGGTGATCCACATGAGTTCCAAGAGAAATCCCTTGGAATTCGATTACTCGATAAATAGTACAATTCTCAAGGCTGTCAATTCAACTAAGTACCTGGGTGTTAAAATTACGAACAACTTCAGTTGGAAAGACCACATAGATAATATTGTGGGGAAGGCGAGCCCAAGGTTGCGTTTCATTGGCAGGACACTTAGAAGATGCAACAAGTCCACTAAAGAGGCAGCTTACACTTCACTCGTTCGTCCTATGTTAGAATATTGCTGCGCGGTGTGGTATCCTTACGAGGTGGGATTGACGGAGGACATCGAAAGGGTGCAAAAAAGGGCAGCTCGTTTTGTATTATCAAGTAATAAGGGAGAGAGTGTGGCAGATATGATACGCGAGTTGGGATGGAAGTCATTAGAGCAAAGACGTTTTTCGTCACGGCGAATTCTGTTTCCGAAATTTCAGTCACCAACTTTCTCTTCCGAATACGAAAATATTTTGTTGAGCCCAACCTACATAGGTAGGAATGATCATCAAAATAAAATAAGAGAAATCAGAGCTCGAACAGAGAGGTGTAGGTGTTCGTTTTTTCCCGCACGCTGTTTGGGTGTGGAATGGTAGAGAGATAGTATGATTGTGGTTCGATGAACCCTCTGCCAAGCACTTAAATGTGAATTGCAGAGTAATCATGTAGATGTAGATGTAGATACATGAACAAATCCACAAGGACACTGGTGAAAATAGTTACGATAGGTGACGTGTTCGTACATTCTTCTTTTTATGAGACATTTTAACACTACGCAAGAGCCACCATCAGGATTTAGCTCTCCACATTTTATCCATCTTCGCATATTATTTATTATTCATTATATTGTCCATTACCTCTCATGAACTCTTCTAAGGTGTGTTCTACTAGCATTTCTTATAGAAAAGCTCCTAACAAAATGGTTCACATGGCTCTGAGCGCTGTGGGACTTAACATCTGAGGTCATCAGTCCCCTAGAACTTAGAACTACTTAAACCTAACAAACCTACGGACATCACACACATCCATGCCCGAGGCAGGATTCGAACCTGCGACCGCTGCGGTCGCGCGGTTCCAGAGTGAAGCGCCTAGAACCGCTCGGCCACACCGGCCGGCAAAGCTCCTAACAGTTAGGTCATAGTTTCACTACGTTGCTATCCTACTGTACAGCAAACACCAGTAAACGATCGATGCAGTGTTAATGGCTGGGTGCTCAGTGGTGGCTGGTGGACTATATGTGCGGTAATGTACGTAACGAAGGAAGGGGGGTGGTGAGTCACAGTCTGGTGGTGGGAAAGAGCGTAGGAGGAGAGTTGGGGGGGAGAGGGGGGAGGTAATAGGACGCCATCAGCTTGTCAATACCGTTTCCATCTTACACCTATGCATCTGCTCTTCAGCATTCGAGCAACACTTCGCCAGGAAAACTTAATGCAATCTGTATGAGTCACTTCTCAGTGATAAAATCACTTCGGAACCATTTTTAAAATTTCCTCAGTTTCGATAAGATTGGAAAAATCAATTTCCATAGGTTATCTTCGGTAACATGTACACAAACATTTAGTTTGTTACAAAATGCTGTTCGCTTTTGTATAGTTTCATGGCTTTTTTAGAGAAGCTACTTTCAAAGGAGAATAGAAAATATACTTTTCAAGCAGAATGTAGTTTTCGTCTCTGATGCTTTGATTATTGTGGGCCTCTGATAACTAAACGGGAAAAAAATGTTCTTCGTGGATGTCAGAATCAACAGCAGAGGGCTTCACAAAGTAAGTCACATACGTCAACACATGTTTACATCACTGTGTAACAAGAATACCATATTGTCAGAAGAGAGTATGTGTCTCGGGTTTACTGCAGACACAGTTCTGCTGCGCTACGGATAACAGGTGCATTAGAGTGTGGGAATGAAATGGCGCGGCAACTGGAAATGTCCTCCAAAGTTGAACTACATGGCACAGAACGATTCTTGTTAGCAAAACCTCTAAACTGCAGACAGATTGGCTGTGAAAATCGGAGGGCAACTGCACCAAATGCAATCTCACGTCTAGCCGTAGTGAAATGCCGCCAACAATTAGCCTAAGGCCGCAAAGACGTGGGTGACGCTGACGGCGTAGTCCAGATCTCGCATGACGCAATTTCCATCTTTATGGCAAGGTGAGAGAACATTTGGTGGGAAAGAGACTATCCTACGATGAAAACGAATACGCAGCGATTCTCGACTGGCTCTATGGTTAAGTAGCGGATTTACAGCGTCGAAGAATTGAACGGTTGGTAAAATGTACTGACCATTGTGACTGTGTAGATGAACTGTCAGCATCTATATGTGCTGTACAACTCATACATGTTACTAAGATCTTCAATCAAAGATAGGACATACTTCACTCAGAGACCATTATTTGGTTTTTGTGAGTGTGCAATGCAATCCATATATGGGCGAATACATTGATCTGAAAAAAATGACCCTGTGAGAAGTAGGTATTATCTCTGAGTGAAGATCTTTGTACATGCACCTGTTGCACTGTACATGCAAGATGCTGGCGATTCCTTGTGACAGTCGGTAAATTTTATTGTAACCGGAATTATTGGCTTATGGTAAACACATATTCGGTTTATTGCAGCTAACATGATAATATGTACATGAATATTAAGTTATTTTAACAGTTAGAGGTTTAGATATTTAGCTACACTGTACAAAATTTAATAGCTGGTGGGCTATTGACATGTATGTAAATATAGGTAAGATGTAAGGCGAGGAGCAAACTAGGTGGTATGATGGTGGGGTGTGTGAGGTAACGGGCGAATTGTGGGGCCCTGGAAATATTCTAAGTTCGGAGCTGGCGTGGCCGCGCGGTGGCCACTCAACGGACCGCGTCCCGGCAACAAACTTGTGGTGCTCAACGTTAGATGAGCATGAGGGGTAGCCCCATCACGTGGTCCAGCCGCGTGGCTGGGAATGCCATGGTGACGCTGTGTGGATGAAGGACACACGCCGGGAGTGCCAAAGATGGCCGACTTTGTGAAACCTTATCTGGCAGACATTTCACAGTTCGTATAGAAAGTAATAGTAGCCAGACGAATCTTGATACCTCAAAAAGAGACATGTACATACCATTATTTGCACGACGATTGTGATGGTGTAATCGGATTTTCAATATGTTTATTACTCTAAAGTTTGGTATCTGACTGTAAATTATGCAAGTAACACCCAGCAACGGATTTCCAAAATCCAAATGGTTCATCCGATTTCGTCTATCGACGTGTCTTTAGAAAGCTATTACTGTAAACCCAAATTGGTATAAATTACAGGCATGTAACTTGAATAGTACATGAGTTATTGGAGGTCAAAGAGGCCGATTACTATCGATCGCGTCAGGCTATAAGTACTCAGCAATTACACGAAAAATCGGTAGCAGCATGCTTACAAATATATTTATTCATGTCTTTGTTTATATCCGGTATATACTATTTATGAAGAAATTGGTCATATACTTACTGTGTTTTAGAAAGCACAGAAACATTAGTCTACCTACTTTTGCTTCCTATTCCCTTGATATATGTTTATTTAATTTGTTTATGTATTTCATAATGTATGTTAGAGCGTGTTTATGGTCCATCGGTAGGAATATTTTTTTAATTTCAAGTTATTTAATTGTATATCCAGTATTTCGAATGTGTTTCATTAAGTTTGTGTGTGCGTGTTGGCTTGGAGACAGGGTGGGAGCGCTCTAGCCAATCACAGCGGTCGTTCCAAAGAGGAGCATCGTTTCGAGAGAGGACAGGGGAGTTCTGAGCAGTACGGGAGAGGAGAAGTGGCAGTGCGAAACAGTGCGGCGCGAGGGACGGTCGCACAGGACACGGGAAGTGCTGGACGCGACGGCGCGTTGGACGCACGGTCGCGAGAGAGATTTGAAGAGTGTGGAGCGGTTTGCGCCTGGTCACGGCGGATAGAAATACTTCGGAGTGCCGACTTGTGCACTTGTGAGATTTCCGTGGCTTCTACAGTGAAGACGTAGTGTGCGTTTAGGAATGAACATCTCACGAGCTGTGTTGTTGTTCATAGTTAATTACGTGCAGTAGGAATCTATTGTTTCCCTGTTATTCAACTTATATTTTATTTAATTGCTGGACCATCGACGCCCGTAAGTGTTTTGCAGAAATATACCGCACTCTCAAAAGTACTTCTACTAACGTACTCATCATTTAAAGTCGTTAAGATAGTACCTGCAGATTTTATGTAATTGCAGTCTTTCATTTATAAACTACTATGTTGCATTAAATATTCGCGATTGCCGAGTCATAGGAACCTACGACCATTCAATTCGTGTGTATATTCTTATGGTATACTGTAGACTCAGCAGTATTTGGCTTGTAATGCAGCAACAACGTATCCCAGCCCCTAGACAACGAAACCAGCCACAACTTTTAATATTTCAACTTTGAGTCTGAGGGTATGTAGTTGAGGGCCACCGCCTCACATCACACCATCATTTTACTAATCTGAAAGCCCGCAGGAGGGAGTTGGTTAATTAGCTATTTCGAGTTAGTAAGTTTTCAAAGGTCCGAATGAAAAAATTACTCATCATTTCAGTCTAGTCATTGAGAAAGCTGTCTGGGACTATATGTGTGTTGGTAAGAAGTTTAGTTCTTCCCAGAATGTCAAATTTTATGCCCTCTCAGCAAGATGATTTCCCTGAAGGTTCTGTTATTTTCTGTCTGCAGAATTACGTTTTAGGCGAAGCATGTCGCAAAGCTGGATTTGTTCACGTTGTTAAGACAGTTTTGTTGTGAAGTTCCTACCAATTTGTCCAATGTAGAAGCTTGACCATGGGTTGCAAATGCATTTTTTCACATCTGACTGTCCATACTGCTGCAGGGTAGTTTTTGTACTGTGGATGATTTTATCTACTTATTTTGTTGTTTATGAAGAAGCTTATTTCTAGAGGGCGACAATTATTTAACTATATGAAAAAAAAACGTAAATTAGCTACAAATTACGGCGTGCACGCACTTTATTCAACATACAAACATCATTACAGATATTCAGATTTAGGTTATGACATGTTCAATATGCCTGCCATCCTTGACGATGATGTGGCGCAGACGAATAGCGAAATTCTGTATGACAAACTGTCGGAACATCGATAATGGCGATGACCTCCTGAATGGCTGTTTTCACCTCAGCAATGGTTTTGGGGTTATTGCTGTACAACTTCTCTTTAATATTAGCCCCATAAGAAGGAGTTGCATGCGTTCAGATACGTAGAACATGGCGGCCAATCGAGGCACATGCCAGTGACCTCTGGGTATCTCAGAGACAGAATACGGTCCACAAAGTGCTCATTCAGGACATCAAACACTCTCCTCCTCCGATTGTGTCAAGCTCCGTCATGCATGAATCACATCTTGTACAAATCAGGGCCACTTTAGATAATGAGGAAGAAATCATCTTCCAAAACCTTCACGTACCGTTCGGTAGTTACAGTGCCACCAAGGAATATCGCACCAATTACTCCGTGACTGGACACAGCACACCACACAGTCACTTGTAGAGGGTGAAGAGACTTCTCGATCGCGAGATGCTCATTCTCTGTCCCCAAATGCGCCAATATTGCTTATTCACGAATCCATCCAAATGCAAGTGGGCTTCATCGCTAAACCAAACTATATTCACTTACTAATTACCATCATGCCCCGTGGCCAACCGTGTAATTTGAACGTCCTAACGCTAGCCGTTCAGAGGTTATGACGATTTTATTTCATATAGCTCAATAATTGTCACCCTATATGTAGTATGTCTTAAAAAAGATTGGCAATTGGTAAGAGTTCGCCCCTCGGAAATGTAGACTTACAAATGTGGTTTTCTCGTATGTGTGCGTGGTTCTTCAGCAATTGGTTGGTTTAATTTTGTTGTTGCTTTAGTTTATCTGTTACAGCAAGATTATACACATTACTTGATTTTTTTCCTTTATGTCTTTCAGTTGTATTCACTGGAATAGTAAGTATACGATTAACTGTTTATCTGAAGAATGCCTTTTTTAGTTGTTCTGGATAACGAGAAGAGTTACGAATGGTAGTGCTGGTAGTTGCTGCTTGCCGAAAATTTTAAAAATTATGCTTTTGCCTTTTATTATAGATTTTTCAGTAAAGATAGTTAATGCCATGCCGTGTTTCACTCTACACTGTGAGTTGAATTTTGTTGTGCAATTTATTTTCTTCAGGCAGGCTTTATATTTTTCTGTTGTTCCGTTAAACAGACTAACAATGTCATCAACATACTATTTGTGGTTCAAATGGTTCAAATGGCTCTGAGCACTATGCGACTTAACTTCTGAGGTCATCAGTCGCCTAGAACTTAGAACTAATTAAACCTAACTAACCTAAGGACATCACACACATCCATGCCCGAGGCAGGATTCGAACCTGCGACCGTAGCGTCGCTCGGCTGCAGACTGTAGCGCCTAGAACCGCACGGCCACTCCGGCCGGCCCATTTGTGGTAAGGCAGCTTATCCTTCATTTGGATTCGGAGATAAGAATGTTGTTTCAAAGTTGTTAATACACACATCAAAAAAAGTTTTGCATCATCTCGGTTCCGAGAGTTCCGGAACCGTACAGAAAATTGGAATAGAGATTAATATAAACATCATTTTCGCCCTTTTTATTCCTCATGAAAACCGTACATTGCTTGTTGTACCACAGTACAGTGAGAACTTCAGAGGTGGTGATCCAGATTGCTGTACACACCAATACCTCTAATACCCAGTAGCACGTCCTCTTGCATTGATGCATGCCTGTATCCGTTGTGGCATACTAACCACAAGTTCCTCAACGGCGATTCGCCGTAGATCCCTCAGAGTGGGTGGTGGGTGGTTCAAAATGCTTCAAATGGCTCTGAGCACTATAGGACTTAACTTCTGAGGTCATCAGTCACCTAGAACTTGGAACTACTTAAACCTAATTAACCTAAGGACAACACAAACATCCATGTCCGAGGCAGGATTCGAACCTGCGACCGTAGCGGTCGCGTGGTTCCAGACTGTAGCGCCTAGAACCGCTCGGCCACCCGACCGGCCAGGTGGTGGGTCACAACGTCCATAAACAGCCGTTTTCGTTATATCCCAGGCATGTTCGATAGGATTCATGTCTGGAGAACATGCTGGCCACTCTAGTCGAGCGATGTTGGTACCCTGAAGGAAGTCATTCACAAGATGTGCACGATGGGGGCGCGAATTGTCGTCCATGAAGACGAATGCCTCGCCAGTATATGCTGATAAGGTTGCACTATCGGTCAGAGGATGGCATTCACGTATCGTACAGTCGCTACGGCGTCTTCCATGACCACCAGCGACGTGCGTTGGCCCCGCAAAATGCCACCCCAAAACAGCAGGGAACCTACACATCGCTGCACTCGCTATCTAAGGCGTTCAGCCTGACCGGGCTGCCTACAAACACGTCTCCGACCATTGTCTCCTTGAAGGCATATGCGACAATCGTCGGTGAAGAAAACGTGATGCCAGTCCTGAGTGGTCCATTCGGCATGTTGTTCGGACTTTCTGTACCGCACTGCATGGTGTCGTGGTTGCGAAGATGGACCTCGCCGTGGACGTTGGGAGTGAAGTTGCGCATCATGCAGCCTATTGCGCACAGTTTGAGTCTTAACACGACGTCCTGTGGCTGCACGAATAGCATTATTCAACATGGTGGCGTTGCCGTCAGGTTTTCTCCGAGACATAATCCATAGGTAGCGGTCATACACTGCAGTAGTAACCCTTGGGCGGCCTGAGCATGTCTTCGACAGTTTTTGTCTCTCTGTATTTCCACCATGTCCGAACAACATCGCTTTGGTTCACTCCGAGACGCCTGGACACTTCCCTTGCACTTCCTGGCACAAAGTAACAATACGCATGCGATCGAACCGCGGTATTGACCGTCTAGGCATGGTTGAACTACAGATAACACGAGCTCTGTACCTCCTTCCTGGTGGAATGACTGGAACTGATCGGCTGTCAGACCCCTTCGTCTGACAGGCGCTTCTCATGCATGGTTGTTTACATCTATGGGCGGGTTTAATGACATCCCTGAACAGTCAAAGGGATCGTGTCTGTAATACAATATCCATAGTCAACGTCTATTTTTCAGGAGTTCTGGGAACCGGGATGATGCAAAACTTTTTTTGATGTTTGTATATGTCTACTAGCAAACCTGCAAGACTTCTTCCTATTATAAGTCCATCTTCCTGAACATAAGACTAGTTCTATAGGAAATAGCTGGGTGACACTATGAGTTCCAGAATCTCAATGAGTTCACAGATTTATGCTCTACTTATTGTTCCACGTTTTAATATTGTAATGAACCAAACGGTATCTGCAGCAGCAACCCCATTTTCCAGGTGTTGACTGTTGCCGTCAACGATCTATCCTGCCACAGTATGCTCATCAGTAGCCAGCTACATTCGCGTTCCAACCTAATTCCACGAGGGAATGACCGAATACTCAGACACTGACCTACCTTCTGATTCCACGAAGCAATGACCGGATATTCCGACTCTGACGTACCTTCTAGAAGCTTCTGTGAGATAAAAGAATGTGGCAGTGCTACTTCTTCTGCATGAACAGCCTCCAGACAGCAATATTTATACCCCAAGGGCCCAGCCAGTCACAGATATGTTATGATGCCTACCGCTGCTATAAAGATAACATGTTTATGACGCAGCTTCATACCCTGAATCCTCAACTGCTGCCTGACCACCCAGTCTCTCACGAGCTCATCGTTCCGCTGCCACCATGGGTCTATTCGGCATGATCTGGGCTACTTTGCATGATCTTGAACATAAGCGGCCTTCCCTCACCCTTTGCCACTGGGTCTGATGCTGCCAACAGTACAGGGATCGTCTCCCTGGGTAACACTGCCATATGTCACATCACTTCGGCACTGGGCCATGAAATTAGAAATCTTCGAACGGCTGCCACTGGCTGCCAGCCAGTCATGTTCTATGACCGCCACAACCCACTCGGAATTTGATGAACCAATATTGCCAATCAAGTAATCTGCCTCCCAGCAGCATGTGTCTGTTGCAGGGCCCATCTGCTGCACCCACTGCACTGATGCAGAAACGTACTGGGTCATCTCCAGGACGTGCCTGGGATGAGAGCACACAACTTTAGCTGTTTTAGCTTATTGGAATAGTAAAGAATTGTCATTTACGCCATCTTTTAGGACTACTGTCTCCCTCATAAGCCATACAAACAGTGAACCCCTAGGTGGGAGTGCCAGATGCCTCCTGACAAATACAAAGAATGGGTGTTCCAACCTTATGTAACACTCATGTACCCTGATCCGTTGCAGTGTGTTGTTTTAATGTTATACTGATTGTTCCTTTGACAAGTATGCTATACCCTGATCCGTTGCAGTGTGTTGTTTTAATATTATACTGATTGTTCCTTTGACAAGTATGTTGGTGTATAAGTTTACTATGACAAGAGATGCAAATTCAGTTGTGGCAGCAATGGGAATATAGCTTATGTTATTAATGAGTTCATACCTGTTCTTGACAAAGAAACTACTTTTAAACACATATGGATTATGGATAATGTCATTGAACTTCCTAGTGATTTTATAATTTGGATTATTGATGTAATTTACAGTGGGAAAAATGCGACACTTGGATTTTAGGTTGTGATACTAATTTTGGTGCTGACAGGATCATCATTACACAATACTGCACTATTATAAGAGGATGTTTTAGTTTTTCAATAGCTTATTTATTATTTCTGAAGAATTCAAGAGTTTTGTTTAATGTTATTCTTATATGATAACAGTTGCGCTGTCCTTGTCTGTTTTAACAATAAAGGAATTACTGGCATTAAGTTTGTTCTCAATGCCACATAATATGCCATGTTCATTACTGATGTACCACACATTTTGTTCTTGTCTGTATTTTCCACAATAATGTTGTTCATCTTGAGGGCTATAGCATTTTGTTCATTCTGATTTAATTCGTATGTTGTGCATGTCATTTCCTATCACTTTTAGATATTTAATAGTGTTTATATTTCGTTTTGGGGCAATACTGTGCTTCAGGCATTTGTTTAACTGCTTTAATTCGTTATTGTTGAAGCATTTCTGTAGCATTTGTCACTTTGTCAAATGTAATGGACAGAATGAAGTAACTGAGTGATGTGTGACAGATCTGAGAGAAAACATGCACTATTTGAACAGCACATGCCGGCTGGTGGAGACTGATCGTGAAAAGGGTCTATATTTATGTTCATAATAAAAAGAAAGTGATTTGTGGCCAGTGGATTTCCGAAGTCTTCTGGTGGCTATTAATTACAATACAAAAATATCGGAATGTGATAACAAGTCACAGACTTCATTTTTCGATACAACTAACCATAAAAGCATCAGTCGTGGCGATATATTAAAACCATTTTATCTACATTCTTATCACAGAGGCAGTATCTAGACACACGATGTGGGAATAAATACATAAGTTACATGTGCCGCATCTGAAGAAGAGCCTAAGAATAGAATAAACGAATATTTCCAAAAAGTGTGTGGTTGCAGTTTTCTGTATTTGTACTCAATACATAGTTCAAATGGCTCTGAGCACTATGGGACTCAACAGCTGAGGTCATAAGTCCCCTAGAACTTAAAACTACTTAAACCTAACTAACCTAAGGACATCACACACATCCAAGCTCGAGGCAGGATTCGAACCTGAGACTGTAGCAGTCGTGCGGTTCCAGACTGAAGCACCTAGAACCGCTCGGCCACCATGGACGGTCAATACATAGTCACATGGTCTTAAACATCCGTATTATATAAATAATGGATAAGTTCAATTCTTCTAATATCTTGCCCTTGGAAGAAATAATGGATTGCTCTTATTTTCTGCGAAGCACATTGGTTAAGTACAGATCTCGCCTCAAGGTCTGAATGTTACTCTACAGCTACAAATGTTTGGCTCTGCTGCAGTTTGTAGTGCCAGCTTAAACATTTATCAGTGATGCCACTAACATTTCCTTTGTCTTCTATGAGATTCAACGAACTTATTTCCTCACCTAATCTTCATAATACCTGTTCATTTCATACCTTGTGCATTCCTTTACTTTTATATTTTCCTACAGCATCAAAATTCGCATCGTATCACCTCCTTCTCCAAATTTTGTCGTCATTCAAATTCCTTTTTGTTTATTGTTGTATCTTGACTGTACAGTTTCAGAGCTTTCTACCAGCATTTGACATTACCATTCTCTAGTACTGAATAAACCCGTCGTCTCCTGCTCCAATCTCTCTTGGTTTAGTCATGCTGTATAACGATTCTTCGTGGTGCTGGCTAGCATTAAACGTTTCCCTTGAGCCACAGGTGCGGATCCACGGTTCGGTTCGTGGAGAAGGACAGGCGATCGAGTGGTCGGGTCATGGTTTGTTACTGTCTGTCACCCCTACCCTTAAATAGAGCTTGTCGTCACCTCCCATTTCTAATCTTCCACAAACGCCTACATTTGTAACAGTAATAAAAAAATTATTCAAACTGTTTTAATATATTATTTACAACAATAATTATAATAAGTTTATACTTCATCAAAACGTAACTTCAAAGAAATTTCAGCTCAGAAAAGTACATTTTTAAAAAAATAGAGGAGTACATGTGTAACGCAATTGATTTAAGAATTGTAACAGGTACTAGCTTTCAATACTATATCAATGTTATAATGTGCACAACATAAAATCGTAGTGTACCCTTACATTTACCAGTATTTTACGGTGTGAACACCTCCCTGCAGAGTAAGGGTTTTGAGCGAGTAAATAAATGGAATGATGTTTTTTTTTCAGTTGCTTTCCCCTACGTTCAGAGATTCAGTCTTTCTGATACTTCTTTTCTTACCCAAATTCCATTTAAGGAATGGGTGTCTCTTCTGGCTCGAATGTTCTGTGTAGGCGGTGAGGCTGCGAGGTTATCCACTTGGGTAGGCACGAAGTCAAGCAACTGTGTTGAACTTAGTTTGTCATTTCTAGAATTCCTTGTCTTGTCATCAGGGTTCACTTCGAAGCGGTACTTATCACTGGGCACAATTCTGCTCCAGTCAGTGAGGTTCCAGGCCGAAGACGTATCTGGGGACGCGCTGGATAGCGGTGGAATTCCAACACAATTGTCGCCTGCCGTAGGGCCCGACATACAGGGGTGCCATTTCCTTCGTAGCAGGACCCCATCGGTCGTCATCCGCGATACTTTTACAGCCCAGCGGTACATTGACGATATTCTACATTCCCTTTTGTTGTCCTTCATGGCAAGCCATCGTGTGCTTACATTTCAGCAAAATAATGTCCTCCCGCACGTAACGAGAGTTTCTACTGCTTGTCTTAGTTGTCCCCAAAAACCTACCTTGGCCAGAAATGTTGGTTCAAATGGCTCTGAGCACTATGGGACTTAACTTCTAAGGTCATCAGTCCTCTAGAACTTAGAATTACTTAAACCTAACTAACCTAAGGACATCACACACATCCATGCCCGAGGCAGGATTAGAACCTGCTACCGTAGCGGTCGTGCGGTTCCAGACTGTAGGGCCTAGAACCGCTCGGCCACCCCGGCCGGCCAGAAACGTTGCCCGATCTCTCGTCCAATTGAAAACATTTGGAGCGTTATGGGCAGGGAACTCCTACCAGGTTGAAATTCTGACGCTCTTACGAGACAATTGAACAGAAATGGGCATAATACCCCCCAGCAGGTCATCCAACAACTCTGTCAATCGATGCCAAACCGAAGAACTGCTTGCATAAGGATCAGAGGTGAAACAACGCATTATTGACTTGCTCAATTGGTGAAGCTCTCTCTCTGGAGCAGGTCATCCAATTTTTCTGAAATTGTAACCATTTGCTTGTCTGTACATTTGTCACATTTACCTCCACATTCGCATAATTCCTTCATGGCACGTCGTTTTTCTGTCGTAGAGTGTATAAAAGCTTTTCTAATTTTTTGCGGGGGGGCGGGGGGTGGAGAGAGAGAGGGGAGGGTATTTATGATGACCAGGGTCCGCCTGGGTAGCTGGATGGTCAGAACGGCTGACCGTAACACGGGAGATCCGGGTTCGATTTCCGGTACTGCCAAGGATTTGGATTTTTCCTTGATGGGAGGACTGGCATGGGGTGTACTCTACTCTCGGGGGCAAATGAGGAGCTACTCGACCGAGTAGTAGCAGTTCCAATGCCAAGAACCCGACAAAATCCTGGATAGCAGTATGCTGACAACGTGCTCCTCCATACTGTATCGGATGACGCCATTGGCAAAGGATGACACAACAGTCCGCCGGGACAGACTGGCCCGTCTAGGACCCGAAAGAGTAACCTAACTTTTTATGGCGATCACAATCGTTTTTTCCATCCCAGCCTGTCGAGCTCGCCGAAATATCAGCCGCAAGAAACTAGTACTGCAGGATGCTCGTACGTGCATGCACATGGACGTACTACCCATAGTTAAATGTTTTACTCTCTCACTTCTTACACAACGCAGAGTGTACTTAACGACCTCGTAAACTAATTATCCTTTTTTCCTGACTGACATCAGGAACTACGGCATACGACCTCTCACACGCTTGCGGAGACCCACACTTTAGCGTCCTGCGTGGTTGGCACTAGGTTTGTCATTAATGAGGACGCAGAGGCGCGCAGAAGCGCGCGCTCTCGCATTCACAAAAGGCAGCGTCATAGCCGGCGCATCAGCCACGCGCGGCTCTCGGCGCCAGCGCCGTGGCGCCAGTCTGCTGCAGCTGCTACCGGCACAAATCGCGTGACAGCCGCGCGCCGGCTCTGATGTCGCAGCAGCCGCGAAACGTCCGTCCTAATTATAACATTGCTCGTCCAGGCTGCAATTCTCCGAACATAGTCCTGCTCCCGTGAGGTCAACAGTTTAATGTCGTTGTGATTTCCAATAAGGGACTGTTGTTTCCCGGACTAAAGATCGCAGTACCGTTATGTACGATACTGTCTCACGTAGGAATAATCAGTTGCAAACGATTTTTTTTTCTGTTTTTCGATATTTGTAACGATTCTTCTTCGCTCTCCTGAAATACTATTAATAGCTTCTTTGAAGAGAATGATGTCCGACTGCCCAGAAATCCATACAATAGGTGACAAGCCATGAATTCAAGGTATCTTTTAAGTCATTCTACAATATTTAAAAAGATTCTCTGGATTTTACAAATCTTCTGCAAGAATCGAGGTAGATACTTGCAGTGAATTTTAACTTAGGGATAGGAGCTAGATTTCCTGGTGCATGTACCTATCTCGCTCACTCATTCTTTACCAAATATATGTCGAACCAAGATGCTAGTAACACTACAGTAAAATGCGTTTTGCCTTCTTTTCAACAGGGGCTGTTCACTTACAACTTTGTATCGTGATTTTCGGCACTACAACAATAGATTGGCCATAAGATGCGTGCTGATACCCCGTTACACCATTTTCTTCATGGGAGCCGGCCTCTGTGGCCGAGCGGTTCTAGGCGCTTCAGTCCGGAACCGTGCTGCTGCTACGGTCGCAGGTTAAAATCCTGCCTCGGGCATGGATGTGTGTGCTGTCCTTAGGTTAGTTAGGTTTAAGTAGTTCTAGTCTAGGGGATTGATGACCTCAGATGTTAAGTCCCATAGCGCTTAGAGCCATTTGAACCATTTGAACCTTGATGGTAACCTGATCACATGGTAAGTGACGTCTTTTGTGGGCTTTGGGGGAGGAGGGAGATCATGTGACTTCCTTTCCACCAAATTTATTTGAATAACGTAGCAACACTAGTGCATTAGTAAACGTAGTAACTCCAGATACCGTAAGCTCACAACAGTATGGGTCGTGTTTGACTAAGCTCAGGGGTTGTCGTCGGTCCAGTGGAGGACACATTGAATGTCTGTTAAATGTGAACAACAACTTTGATCCAAAGTGTAATTGTAAAACGTCGTTTTCCACTAGCACGTGAAATATAAACACTTGTAAAATCAGATGGTTATTTTGCACATAAAAACTATGTAGCATTATGTGGAAGTCATATTTACTCTCACTTTTTGTCTCCATTTATATAGAAGATACAGCATCATAAAATAAATGAATTTGTTAGAAACGTCTTGCATGTGACTAACCAGATCAGAACGTCGGATAATGGCAATCTTTGTTGGCATCAGGTGTCTTTCTTTGATGTTATAATGAATACATTAGCTTCTGTGCCCGAGAAGGAGCAGTCCTGTTGTCATGGAGAATGGGACAGTTCGGTATGTCACGTAACGAAGTTGTTAGTAGACCTCGTATTGGCAGTCAGGCGGATGATCGAGAGTATGATTGACGAGGCGTGCCATATCAGCCTGTGGGACAGTCATTCTCCAAGGCCGTGTACTCGCTGGATTTTTCACGTATGGGGGTCTGCCGCGAGTACCTTGACTTGGGGAAAATCAGAAGAAACAACCACTTGGTGCAACAAAGCATGCATTAAGTGGTCGCCATCGAATAATTCAAATTGTAACAGCGGACAGAAATGCCACAAAGCAGCATACCACTCAGCAGTTCAGTGCTACATAGCAAAAACCAGCAAGCACAATTCTAAACCACATAGAAGCTCCGGACAAAAATATGGGACCACCAAAAGCATACCTCATTACCTTGCCTAATACAGTGTATGAAAACTGCTGGCATTCAAAATAGCTTCTTGTTGCCTCGGAATTGGTAAATACAGGTCCTGCGTGGTTTTCAGTGGACTCTTATACCACTGTTACCGCAGAACAGTGACAAGTTCAGTTAACAATGATGGAAGTGGTTATCGATCACGCACCCTTCTCTCCGAACCAGAAACTGGCATTCAACACCACGACTGCCTCACATAATCACGATATCACACTGGACTGGATTTCTTCCCGTCTGTCAAACATTGCAGCTACGTTTGACTCACCGGGTATTTCGTGATTTCGTGTATCAAGCTCTATTGGCTGTATATCCCGACCATGAAGACTTCAGAGCCCCTCCCTCCCCCCCCCCCCCCTTCTGCAGATCAGCATTGATATCTAATGAAGCTCTTGCGAACTAGATACAAACCCATCTTTCGTAATTTCATCCGCGTTATAATGTCCACAACTTAACCCACGACCAAACCCCTCCCATCTCCATCCCCTTCCCTATACCCAATTCCCACACCCCTTTCTAGAAATAATAGAAAATAATTAGCGGCTTTAATATTTTGCGTTATAATTATTTCCATCACACTATGCTTTTGGTACGTCAGAGGTGCCAGTGTCTCACGCAGCAATAGGAGTGCTATGCATATCCAAGAATTCAACTTATCAGGATACTTGCTGTTACTTATGAGTGCGTTCGCATATCAGTAGTGATACTAAGTAACCTGCTGTACGTGTAATAACATCAGCTGTCCTCACGTGTTGGCCTGTATGGATGGCTAAACGTTGCTCCTGATATGTAAAATCGGTAAGCGGATCTAAATCCCCTATTCAGTCACTCGTTGACCACGATGGCACCGAAACAGAGGACGACCGAAGAAAGGCAGAAATACTGAATTCAGTGTTCCGAAACTGTTTCACTGCGGAAAATCGTAACACGGTCCCTGACTTCAGCCGTCGCACGGACGCCAAAATGGAAAATATTGAAATAAACGATATCGGAATTGAAAAACAACTGCTATCACTTAGTAGCGGAAAAGCATCCGGACCAGACGAGATACCCTTAAGATTCTACAGTGATTATGCTAAAGAACTTGCCCCCTTTCTATCAGCAATTTATCGTAGATCGCTGGAAGAACGTAAAGTACCTAGCGACTGGAAGAAAGCGCAGGTCGTTCCCATTTTCAAGAAGGGTCATAAATCAGATGCGAATAATTATAGGCCTATTTCGCTTACGTCAATCTGTTGTAGAATAATGGAACATGTTTTGTGTTCTCGTATTATGACGTTCTTAGATAATACAAATCTCCTTCATCATAACCAACATGGATTCCGCAAACAGAGATCATGTGAAACTCAGCTCGCCCTATTTGCCCAAGAAATTCACAGTGCCGTAGACACTGGCGAGCAGATTGATGCCGTATTCCTGGACTTCAGGAAGGCATTTGATACGGTTCCGCACTTACGTTTAGTGAAAAAAATACGAGCTTACGGAATATCGGACCAGGTTTGTGATTGGATTCAGGATTTCCTAGAAGAAAGAACACAACATGTCATTCTTAACGGTTCAAAATCTGCAGATGTAGAGGTAATTTCGGGAGTACCGCAGGGAAGCGTGATAGGACCTTTATTGTTTACAATATACATAAATGACTTAGTTGACAACATCGGTAGCTCCGTGAGGCTATTTGCAGATGACACGTTTGTCTACAAGAAAGTAGCAACATCAGAAGACTCGTACGTACTCCAGGAGGACCTGCAGAGGGTTAATGCATGGTGCGACAGCTGGCAGCTTTCCCTAAACGTAGATAAATGTAATATAATGCGCATACATAGGGGCAGAAATCCATTCCAGTACGATTATGCCATAGGTGGTAAATCATTGGAAGCGGTAACGACCGTAAAATACTTAGGAGTTACTATCCGGAGCGATCTGAAGTGGAATGATCACATAAAACAAATAGTGGGAAAAGCAGGCGCCAGGTTGAGATTCATAGGAAGAATTCTAAGAAAATGTGACTCATCGACGAAAGAAGTAGCTTACAAAACGCTTGTTCGTCCGATTCTTGAGTATTGCTCATCAGTATGGGACCCTTACCAGGTTGGATTAATAGAAGAGATAGACATGATCCAGCGAAAAGCAGCGCGATTCGTCATGGGGACATTTAGTCAGCGCGAGAGCGTTACGGAGGTGCTGAACAAGCTCCAGTGGCGGACACTTCAAGAAAGGCGTTACGCAATACGGAGAGGTTTATTATCGAAATTACGAGAGAGCACATTCCGGGAAGAGATGGGCAACATATTACTACCGCCCACATATATCTCGCGTAATGATCACAACGAAAAGATCCGAGAAATTAGAGCAAATACGGAGACTTACAAGCAGTCGTTCTTCCCACGCACAATTCGTGAATGGAACAGGGAAGGGGGGATCAGATAGTGGTACAATAAGTACCCTCCGCCACACACCGTAAGGTGGCTCCCGGAGTATAGATGTAGATGTGCTCCCCGCTCTCCTTCCTCTCAAGCTGTCACAACAAAAGATGTGTCGGCAATCGGAGTGTCGCTGCCAAGCACTGCGAACAGAGGGCCGTGGGTAGGGACGCGGCTTATATCGTCCTACTGAAACAGTGCGGAAGTATGGATTAAACACAATGAAAATTGTAAGCACTGTATTCATTACTTTGAATTTATCATGCACCACATATCAACCAATAGGATCATATTGACAAATACGATTAAGTTAGAAAGACAAAGAGTAAATATTTTCCCTAATTCGCGTAATATTCTCCAAATCAATAAGTATGTAGTACTACAATCTTTCTGAAGTAGCTTATGTTCTTCTTCACGGTTCAAGCTATCTCGGTACCAAATTTCATCGAAATCAGATCAAATAATAAATTTAAACGTTATGCACGATGTGGCAGTTTTTCGCGCCTCTTAATGCTTATGACGTCATATATCATGAACTATGTCTCAAACAATGATATAATTTTGCAGGTACATTCAGTTGTATAAGTGAACACTGCCTCAAAAACTTGTCGCGAATACAGTTAGTAGTAGAAAGGTAATAAATTTAAAATGCATAAGTGCATACATACATTTTTATAATATGTGATCCGACTTTGGTGAAATAAAGCGTAGACGCCGGCCAAAGCTATACTCAAATCACCGGCAAAAATCCTTCAAAATTGGTCTAGCAATTTTGGAGATAAGCGCATACAAAAAAGAAACGGACTCGACGGTTGTACAGATTTATTAATAGTATAACTGTGTTATTTTGTTTCATTTTAGCAGAAGATTAATGTCAACACCGTCAAACCACATCCAGAATGGCTCCTTTCAAAGCTGGTGGAAAGCCTTCGTGCAGATGATGAATTTACTTCTGAGTAGCTTATGTGAGTTAACAATGAAAAGACTGGAACGGGAAAAGAAGCTCACACTGTCATACTGACAGTGTCTACCCGCTGCACAACATCTGCGACCAGCGGGTAGTCTCAGTACAGGGGCTCCTCCAACGCACGCAGTAGGTGTCCAGCATTGTGAGCACATTGCAGGTTTGTCAACATTAGAGGAAACAAATACAAGACGGATTGTCGACAAGCAAACTTCCAGCAGGCGTCACCAGGGATACTAAGCTCGCCACAAGCGGAAGGTGTCCTAGCGACAACGGCACTGAAATCGCACCACTTGAGTACACCTGTGGTCACGTGCACGCAAAACACAGCGCGAGTATCCCTCCGCCTGATGGCTGTTTAAGAATCTGCTAGATAGCAAGCAGGCAGCCCTCAAGCTCACACTTACGATCACGCTCTGGGCTTACGCCGGCCGCACCTTACGGCCCGTCAATCACTCTTGGCTACATTATATTAAACCTTGTTCTTTCTGTGCTTGTTAATAAAACGTCACATACATGCTACTCGGGAGCTCGTGTTTTATTGCGGGCAGCCTACCACAGCAGTAACACGTTGGACTCGTATTCGGTAGGGCGACGGTTCGAATCTCAGTCCGATCATCTGGGTTTAGAAGTTTCTTTATTTTCCTAAATCACTTAAAGTAAATGCCTGAATGGTTCTTCAAAAGGATATTGCTGCTTTCCTTTCCTCATCTTCACGAACTCCAGCTTATGTTCCGCTTCTAATGACCTCGTCACTGAGAGAAGAAGTATAGACGTTCAGCATTACTTAAAATATTGATTCTCTCTTTCTCTAACTCTACGGTAGGGTGTTGTGGTAACACGTGGTAAACCCCTTGACGACCTGCTTCCACGAAGCAGTCTTGGACATGGTGACTTACTTACTACAAGCTCACACTTACGATCACGCTCTGGGCTTACGCCGGCCGCACCTTACGGCCCGTCAATCACTCTTGGCTACATTATATTAAACCTTGTTCTTTCTGTGCTTGTCAAGCTCTTGAATCGTAATCCTCCTTCCCTCTTGGCGTCGTAGGTGCTACCACCCATTTTTAAGTGGCTTGCTCATGAATGAATTCTTCTGCTTACTTAAACGAAGGCAATACTTTGAGTGTACAGATTGGAATTCCTTTGTCAGAGCCTAATGTTGAGGAATCAAATACAATGTATCATAAAATTACGATAACATAAATAACAGGCGAAAAAAGTTTGATATTTTTGGAGTATTCGAATGTTATTATATGGAAGAAAACGGATATCAGTTTTATTGGAGGCATAATAAACGAAACAACGGAAACAATAAATGTGGAAGGCAGAACGAGAATTTGGATCCTATTTATTCCGAATGAAGCCCCAAAGAATCGATCTATACAGCATCTCACTCGACAATGTAAGTCACGATAATGGGACATGTGCCAAGTCATCTAGAAATAACTTGTCCTGAAAGGGAGAATGGGCTGGAGAAAATGTAAATAGATGTGACGAGTAGGTGGCATAGCATAAACTATCGAGAACGTTGAGCTAATTGATTAGCAGGCATAGAAGTTTTGTTACTCGACAGCCTGGTAACTGCCAATAAACGTGTTTAGTTTTGTCCTGTTGTGATGACATACAAGAACCTTTAAAAGATTTCTCCCTAATAAAAAAACCATCACCTATTGCCTTCTGACAAAGTAACCAAAACATTTCAAATGATTTTGGTTGAGAAAAGTCGAGAGTCTTGTTCAGTTACACGTACTGTTCATGGTATTCGCAGTAATCTTCTATGTCACCACATTTCCAGAGCATCAATTCTGAGACGATTCACCGTATTCATCGTCCAAGTTTCTGCTGTGTAGGTCAAGACAGCGAAGTTTAGAAGTCGGACGAGGCTGAACTTCGTCTTGGTAGTGATGAAGGTGTCCTTCCAGATGCCAGCAAGTTTTGGCGTGGAATTTCTCGCAATCGAAAAATGCCTACGGAGCTGAGGCTCGTAATCTCCAGTATCAGTGACACTCATAGCCACTGACTAATTAGTCAGTTGTCATTAGAGCCATCTGTAATCATCACTTTGGTCTTTGTGCTATTAATTTCAAGACCATGCTCTCTACTTCTTTCGACTGACGTTCTCATCATGTTTTCCAGTTGTTGTTCATCTGTTATAGTTATCAGAGAATCATCTACGTACCTGAGATTGTTACTTTTTCTTCCTCCTACAACGATGCCGCCATATCAGTGTTCAAGAACCCCTCTCATAATGTGCCCACTGAGTGCACTGAACAATAGTGAAGAAAGGATGCAACCTTGTCTCACGTCGACTTTAGTAGAAAGGATGTCGGAGAAGGTGTTACTGATTCTTACTGTAGCTGTGTTCGGAAACTACAGATGCCGGATGAGGTGTGCCAGATGTCTCGGCGTGCCCATCTCGATGAGAATAGTCTATAGCTTTGACCATTTCATCTTGTCGACAGCTTTCTTGTAATCTACGGAACACATGAGCATTTTGATATTATACTCCCTTGTCTTCTCTAAGAGCAGCTGTATGGTTGGGATTTGCTCACGAGTTCCCTTGCCTCGAATAAACCCAGTATGTTCAACTGATACTTGCGGAGGTACGAAGGGCTCCTGCCTCTCGTTCAATACAGTCATCTCGATTTTACTTGTTTGGAAGATATTGATACAATATTTTCTATTCTTATGCATAGTCAAGTGGCTCTAAGATGGTCTACCGCATACAATTAACGATACATATCTTGAAAGGTGCATGAATTGAATGCTTCACGTAAAAACAAAAAAAATATTAGAAGTACAGGAACAACAGGAAGTTGATAAGATGACTGTAATTATCGTAAGAAGTAAACGTACGAGTTTGCGCATGTCTAACATTTACTAGTGTGCTCATAAAGTGTGCACATGCTATGATCAGGCTACTTATTTACTTTAAAGTAATAGCTATAGGAATCATTTACAAGGGCTTTTTGAGGTTGCTCACTGACGCATGTTTTAAAGTGTTACTTACCAGCAATATTAAGAACTTCACCGTTAGTTAAGAGCTAAGTCAATGGAAAGCACAAATTGTAATTCTTTTGTCGCCTGAGAATTCTGACTCCTAATAATTGGACCTCATGTACGATTTATATGGTTTTACTTTCGTTACTTATGACAAGTCGTTAGGTTAAAATTAACTTTGAACGATAAACTCTCTTTTGAACCGGCGTTTTAAATGCCGCCTTACCAACATCAAACAGCGTAGCCGATCAGTAAATTACAGCTTTCGATTGTATTGTAATGAAAGACAGACCAGCCGGAATAAACAATCCATGACATACAAACAGCGTCACTTGTGATCAGTGTCCTAGGAATAGAAGGGTATCTTCACTATGTGGAGTGACAAAGAGAAGCGTATTTTTATAGGATAAATCCGAAGTGCACCGACAAGTTCCAGAGGTTATTTGGGGAGATTTTCTGAGTATTTTGGTATAATGGACCAGTGGACTTCTGTGACTTGTTACTATAGAGTAATTACATTTCCTTTGATTCGTCACTCTCATCTATTTTTGTATCTGTTTTGTGCTGAATGTGCAACAGTGCAAACGACGACGCTTTCAGCTGTGCGACTTGTTTGGAACAAACGTATTCCATTCTCTGAGGGTGCTTGCTGTTGACAACAGTAAGGCCCACTAAAGCTTGCATTCAGTACTGCTTCTTTCTGTCTCGGGTTTGTCTTTCCGGCTGTATCAGTTGTATATTAACAGTGGTACACAGCAGTATGCGTAGTTTTGCCTATGAATATTTCATCGCTATGCATATTTTGTATTGGTTCAGTGAACGCAGAGAAAGAGATTTTACTATTAAGGGAAAAAATTACGTTTGTTGTCTGAGGGTTGTTGCGTTACACTGGATATTATGTTATACATTTTACTGATCGCATACTATGGTCTTTTACCGTTCTGAAGATATATTCAGAAAAACCCGAAGGTAAATGGAGCAGAAGTACATTACTGCTATATAATGAGCCCTTTGTCCCATAATGCTCATAAAATATTCCAGACTAGCCTCAGAAATTTTGTCAGCATAGTTTGGGTTCTCTCTGTGGACGATGCATGCGACACGTTGCCAGAAAATCATTTGCGAGAACCATTCAGCAAGTTTCGGAAGCCAAGTGTGGGGCTTTTAGGATACCCAAAGAGAAAGCCACTGGCACCCTTCTGGAACAGTGGAGGGATGGGGGAAAAAACACGGGGCAACAGACAATCACCTGCAGACGGCTGCCTGCTCTGATGGAAACATTTAATCTGTAGCGGGGAATGGCTCAGAAAGGTGCCAAAACTGCGGTGCCGAAAAATGATAGATTATATCTGGAAATTAATTTTAATCTGCGTTTATTTTGTAATATTACGAACGGCTCGGAGGAAAAAGACAGGGAAAAATGCAATATTTGGGCTTTTCGTTATCGGAGTGCTTGACTGCAAAAAGCTAGCATTCTACATAGGCGTCAAAAACCTACACATAGCAGTGTAGAACATGACAGAGGGTATTTGCTAACTTAATACCGTTAATAGGTGCGCTGGTTTTCCATTTATGAAGCGGGAATCGACAGGGAGATACTGATATGATTCATTTGCGCTACAGTTAGTTCTAAACACACTTCCCTTACCTTTGTTATAGTCTGTCTGTAAACTGAAGAGCGAGCAGCGCTCTTGGTGGGGGAAGTGGCCTTTCCCGGAAGAACGCTGCCACCGGGCTACAGGGGCACCCAAAATCTGTTGCCCGTTACCTGTGTAGCGCTGTAGATCGGCGTGCAGTGATATACGTCGTTTCTGTTCGTGGGATTTTAGTTGCCAGTGTCAGTATACTTACTGATATACTTCGATATAAACGTCTAGCATTGTAAGAAAATGTGCAGAATACGAAGAAGAGGAGGTATTTGCGGAGTAACAAGCTTTCGATCGTCTCTAATGTTAGTACAGCGTATGTTAAAGAGGCGACGCAAAAAGAACTGTTGGCTAATATTACTACTCCCAACCAAACGGCTGCAATTTAGGCAAATGTCAGCCTCTCCCAATAGGACGCATAAAGAAGAAACGCGGAAATAAGCCGCATGGTTTACTTGAATCGCCACGAAGAAAATTAATAATTTTGTGAGGAAACCCATCGTTATAGAAAGTTTCAAAATCACGTAAAACCTTTGATGCTGATGGAACACTAAATCTCTGTCTCGGTCACTATTCACCCGATTCTAAGTCATATTGCATAAAACATGTGCGCAATAGCTATTGTAAACTCTGCTGAAATTTCCTTCGAAACACATACCCTGATTCTGGGCTTCCAAGCAGAAAGCTTGACATAGATGTGCGCTTACATATTAACTTTTATTTTTTGCTAAGAACTTTGTGAGTCTACAGCAATGTTATACTCTTCAAAATATTCCCCATTTCATACTACACACTTGTGCCAGTGCTTTCTCCAATTCCTGAAACACTTTAGGAACTGTTTCTTCGAGATAATTTATAGGTCTTCTAACTGCACATTTTTAATCTCATCCATACTTGTAAAACTGCTGCTCTTTAAGACCCACTTTGAAATGTTTATACCACTTGTATGCCCTTGGTTTACTCATAACTAGTTCACCAAAAGCAATATTCAACTTTTCTAAAAATTTCATACATTTTATTCCATTCTTACAACAAAATTTGATACAGATTCTCTAATCTATTTTTATACAAAACAAACAATCGTTGATGCTACCAAAACACATTAATCCTTTTGACAACTAACAACAGAGTAAATAGCCAACATTCATAACATTGTACACATACTTTAGAGACATGTTCACGAAAACAGTGACAAAAAGGTAGTGCAAATCGGACTAACACACAAAATTATAAATTTCTGCTTACTTTTTAAACACTCTTCATGTTGCAAGAATTGTTAAGTTTCAATACAGTCCTTCAAAGAAAACTTGTACCTTTCAGTAGAAACACAAAGTAAGAATAAGCTTTAAATTCTACAGATTGACTGAATTACGTGCGGTTCGTTTTACAAATAGCAATAGAGGAACATATACCATATTCGCATGAACAGGCATTCGGTTCTATGTTTGTAGTAGAATCCTGACTTCCATTCTTATGTTAATATTATTTACTCTATTGTTTTATTTCGAAAGAATATATCGTCTTTTATATTCCTTATGGTCTTAATGCATTTGTCTAAAAACAAACGCAGCCGAGACGTATCTGTGTACGGCGTCGCCACAGATCGAAATCGCGCGCCGCGGCAGGGCCGGTACTACGTTGTGAAACAGCTTGTAGAAGCGCCTTGTGACGTAGCTGGGTTGGCAGAGTGGGGACTCGCTCGCTCGCTCTTCAGTTTACCGACAGACTATACTGAAGTGTGTGTATTTTTGCGTGGATGAAAACAAGAATTAGGAGCCCCTAAACGAAAGTCTATAAATATTGTTTATTTATTTCTCTCTGCTATCTTTTTATGACTCTTACAATTACGCTGTGCTCAGCAAACAATACAGACACCATACCGTGACCATTTCTTTGTACGTACCACCGTAATTCCGTATGGTCAAGATTTATTACTGGATTATGCACACTTGTATTATTTAAGACCTGAACGAAGTAGAGTGGAATGGTGTGATGTTGAAATGTCAAACATGTTTTCGGAAAGTATTGCTGGCCTTCTCATTCAGATTCACGTTTTCGTCTTTTCCATAACTCGAAGTAGTACTGCTGCTCTATTTGATAAGAGGAAAGCGTTCTGTGCTCGCTCCCTCTCTTGAGCAACCCGCGTGGCCTCATCCGTGCAATATTTTTACAGCATGCGGATGGTTTCACACCTGATGACTGAGGTAGCATCACCGTGGCTAAGCGTGATGCTACTCGAGCAACAAAATGTACAACCGAGCAGGTGAGGCTATCTTCGGGCGTAGCCAACCACGGAGAAGTGACACTCCACGCGAGCACGCCCTCCTGCTCTTCCAGTTGCTGGTTTCAGAGATGCAGAGTTCAGCTGTACCTGATCTGTCTCTGTCAACGACCGCCGATGGTGGCTGCCTCGCTCTAACGAAAAAAAATGTGTGTGAAATCTTATGGGACTTAACTGCTAATGTCATCAGTGCCTAAGCTTACACACTACTTAACCTAAATTAGCCTAAGGACAAACACACACACCCATGCCCGAGGGAGGACTCGAGCCTCCGCCGGGACCACTCACTCTAACGTAACGCCGCTGCTGCCGCACAGCTCCCAAACTTTTCAGTTTATTCGTCTACATCTACGTCTGTACTCCTTAAGCCGTGTGGTGGAGACTGCATGGTACGCCTGGCCCATTCACTTTTTCTGATTCCCCTCACCACCACCCACCCTCAACACCCCTTAGTCCATTCACAGATGGTGCGCTGGAAGAAAGACTGTCGGCATTTCCTCACATGAGTCCAGCTTCAGTGTAGTGATTATTACGCAAGATGTATAGGTATTAGGAGTATAGGTAGGTATATTGTGACAATTGTTTCCTTATCACGCACGTACTTCAGTGGGTAACCTTGTTTTTCTCTGCGTTTAACAGTCTTCCCGCAGACGCATCACCTATCACCTACTTTACCACATGATGTTTCCGGCAGGGTAGCAACTGCGCAGCAAAGATGGCCACGCCTGTCAGTATGGACTACCCTCTTGAATCCAGGCATCCGCACTTCAGTACCTGTCATGCTGGGCAGGGGAAAATAAACATTAGTGGATTTCATGCACTTAGAGCACTGCAACCCTGTAGCGAATTCGCAAGAGTAGCGTTCGTCTACGTCACTCGCTATGCACGCTCATGCGGAAGCATCCGGCTGAGAGTTCATCTACTTGGTATCACGTGGCGGTAACTCACCGAGTGTTGGGTAACATCCTTCCAGAACCTCGTTGACTCTCTTCCTGCACATCCACACTGAAAAACCTGGTTACTCAGGCTCTGACCGGTGGTCACGTAAATATGACTGCACCGTCTGACTGCCAAAGAAACGTGAAAGAAATCGGATCACGAGTTTCAAATGATATTATGGTGTAAAAAGAAAGTATTATTTGCAATCTCATTTGAGAAGTGAATTTAAAATGTAATCACAACGAATTATTTGCCAAAAACTACAGTTTTTGCTGATGAAGATTGTGAGCTGAAAATCATATATCGTTATTGTGATTAAAGACGAATTCAGCAGTGCATTGAATATGCAGAACAGATTTTCTTTGGTGTCGCAACTGCAAATCTGCGAGAATCAAATGGGGTTTCTGATGAGATGTTCGGAAAAACAGTTGTTCTGAACACTAATTTAAAATAAACAAAGAACTGGAGCACTGGACTTCAGATTTATCTATTATTCTTAAACATATTTATTTACAAATGACGAATAAGTGCTTTTCTTCGTGTAAGTGAATAATGTTACGAATAATATTTCTGATTCACGAATTAGGATTAAAAATTTATATCTGTATTCGTTATTCGCATAAATTTCGGCTACCTCTGATGGTAAGCGATGCGCATGCGCACACTGCAAATTCTCATTCCATGTGGAAGTAAGTGCGGGAGCGCGAAATCTGTGTGGCTACGAACAAACCCTCACGTGGCTGTGCTCACACCGCTGCCATTATCACCGGTAACCTTCGGCGATCGTAATAGCTACAGTAATTAATCCACAAATGAAGCAATTACTGATGTCATGTTCTTCAGTACACTGTCCTCAGTCATCACCAGAAATAAATGCACTTATTCCGCAAAATCCTGTGCGATAGGAGAAGCAGTATCCATATTTTGAAGATGTATTCCCACAATTTTTTGAGCAAGACACTCTGCAATGCTAGTTGTCTCTCTTCTGATGTCTGCAGCTGCAATTTCTTGAGCCTTGCCGTGATACATCACCAACACTCACGCTGAATAAATAAACCAATGACGAAACGTGCGTGTTATATACTAATCTTTTGTACCCCTCTGGATAACTAAAATCGGCAAGAGTCTCAGAAAGGTGAATAACACTGAAGAATTTGTGGAACCAGTTCTTTAGTATCGAAGCCTACCATATGACTTTCGCAAATAAGACATCCGAATTCCGTATATTTATGTCATCGTCCCTCCTTGAATCTTTCGCAAATCAGACATTCGCATTCCGTATATTTATGTCATCGTCCCTCCTAGAATCACTCCTAGATTCCAGTAACTGATTGCCGTTGCGTAGTCAAACGGCATCTGATCTTAACGTCTATTTATCTGCATCACATTTCATTTATTTATGTTTATACCCACCTCCTAATCTTTGTAACAGGCATTCATCATATGCCTTGCCTAACGATGTTACCTCCTTGTACACACTTACATCGTCTGGAGACAGAGTAATCGAGCACTGACATTACCCGTCCTATCATATACAATATACACTGACTGACAAAGAGGACATGGTCAGACGTCAATGTAATTTCCTGCCCGGACTACCTGCGACAGGTAGAAAGGCCCCCAGTGTATTTTGTCGTTGTTCGCGTTTTGTGATCCAATCAGGTCTAGTAGGGTATATAGTACAATGGGCGTGAACAGCGTCGAACATTGAACTGTGAAGGATATGGCGATGTCTCCTAAGCGTGTGAGATAGCGCAATCAGCACCTGACACGAACTGAAAGAAGTCTCATTGTGTGTGGTTCCGTAAACTTTCCCGGCGTAATAATTGGTTGTATTCATGTCGGGTCTCCAGCTGAAACATGTCGTCATCTGGACACAACATTTCAGCGATCCACCTGGGCGCCATCTTCACGTGAGTAGGCCGTCGCCCTAACTCGCCGGAACTAAAATCAAATACGCCGCGTCGGCTCCTTTATACACTGCCGCGGCGGAAATATTGTCTCCAGATGACGATATGTTCCGGTTGGAGACCCGACATGAATACAGCCTCATTGTGTGTCTCCACTTGAACGGCTGGTCGAGTCATGCAGTATCATATATGTGGGGCATTCAGATGTGACAGTTGCCCGATGATTGACTGCACGGGAATGTGAGGACAGGCATGCTTCTCGATAAGGTTCCGGTCGACCACGTCTGATCGCGACATGGGAGTATCACTTTATTGCGCTCCAAGCACATCGTAGCCCCTTCTCATTTGTGCCTGCCATCTGACAACAAGTAAAGGGCTCCTTGTAACATTCCGTGTCACCCCACTCTACTAGACGAAGCTAACAGCAGCCAGAATAGGAAATTATCGTGCTGTTCTTAAGCTGGCGTTAACACCACAACTCAAACGGCTGCGTTTGGAGTTTTACCGTAACTCGGAAGTATGGATTGCTTATGAATGACGTCACATTGTCTTCAGCCATGAATCACTGTTCTGCACTACCCAGATGGGCATCATCGAAGCAGATGGTGGTAACTTGAGGAAAGGTCCCATTCTACTAATGTTTTGGAGAAGCATGTCAGTATTACTCCGGGCGTCATAGTGTGGGAATGCACCAGGTGTTACTTCAGGTCACGTATGGTAGTTATTGAGCAGACTATCACGCCACAGCAGTATGTCACGGCCATACTGCAACCTCTCAGGTAACAGAATCGTGGTGTCGTTTTCCAGCAGGACAATGCTCGTCCAAACATGTCTGTGTAGAATCTGCGTGATCTGAAGGTATTCCCGTGGCCTACAAGATCACCACATCCGTTCCATTAGAACTATGTGGGAACAGCTCAGCCTGAATACTGTCTAAGAGTGACATTGTACAATAGTATAACCAATAAAGGAAACGTGACAGATACATGTGGCACTATATCATTAAAAAATGCTATAGTATGAAGTGCTAAAGGCACAAAATGATAAATAAGTAAACGGCATAATGGAAATATATCAAAATCTGTCATTTGCTTGTTGTAGTTTTGTCACAGATGTCTCTAGTCATATAACCAGAACCCAATTGCCTTTGTGTAGCTATTACCTCTACAAATATGCGTTATGTAAACTTCTCTTTGAGCCCGCTCTAGTTAGTCTCCTGAGTCCTAAACTGCATTACTGGTATTGCAGTTTACATGGGGTTGGTCTTCGTTAGTTGATTTGAAACCAGGGCACGGCTGATAGTCGCTACAGACCATGACTGTAGTAAGGCATTTCAGTGCGTCACTTGCATGATTATAACAAGTATGTACTAATTTGTTTCAGCACTCCGACAACAGTGAAAATGACTGTTAACATTTGAACTGACTGAGACCTGTTTGATTATTCACAGTTACTTAATAGGTGCAAATATATTTGTTTAGTATCAGTATGTTCCAAACAGCTATACCATATATCTCATTGTTCTCCAATAGCTTCGTTCTTCCACTCGTATTTCCCAACCTTTACTTGAGTTCAGCGCCATCTTTTCTTGATCTCCACCTAATCTCATTGGTGACTATCATATTTTTGCATACTCTTCTGTTCTTTATCTCCGGTACATTTCTGATAGCTTCTTTCTCAATATTCACATCCATTATCCGTCTAAGTCTCATCACAATCTGTTAACAATATGGACTTCTGCATTCATTGTTCTTTACCCGAGGAATTGATATCAGTCTTCTAAAGCAAAGCTCTTCACATAATACAAAAGTTATTAACCCCCCCCCCCCCCCCCAATGTAACTGGCACTCACAAGTTTTAACATCTTTTAACCATTATTCCGTAACTGTGTTCGTAGCTAAACTACTCTAGTTGTCACTGTAGTCTTCCGTCCGAAGAATTGTTTGATGTAGCTCTCCATGCTACTGTATCCTGTACAAAACTCTTCAGTTCCGAATAACTACTGCAACCTACATTCTTCTGAATCTGCTCATTGTAATCATCTCTTGGTCTCCCTCTACGATTTTAACGCCCCCCCCCCCCCCTCCTCCCATACACTTTCCTCCTGTACTAAGTTGATGATCGCTTGATGTCTCAGAATATGTCCTGTCAACCGATACTTCCTTTTGGTCAAGTTGTGCCACAAATTTGTTGTCTCCACAAGTCTGTTCAGTACCTTCTCATTAGTTACGTGATATACCCATCTAATCTTCATCATTCTTCTGTAGGACCATATTCCGAAAACTTCTATTCTCTTTTTCTCTGAACTGTTTATCGTCAATGTTTCACTTTCATTCATGGCTACACGCCACGCAAATACACACAAGAGTCAAAGAAACTGATACACCTGCCTAAAATCGTGTAGGGCCCCCGCAAGCACCCAGAAGTACCGCAACACGACGTGTCATGGACTAGACTAATGTCTGAAATAGTGCTGAAGGGAACTGACACGGTGAATCCTGTGAAGCTGTCCATAAATCCGTAAGAGTCATAAGGGGGTGGAGATCTCTTCTGAACAGCTCCTTGCAAGGCATGCCATATATGCTCAATAATGTTCATGTCTGGGAAGTTCGGTGGTCAGTGGAAGTGTTTAAACTCAAAAGAGTATTCCCGGAGTCACTCTGTAGCAATTCTGAACTCGGTGGTGTCGCCTTGTACTGCTGGAATTACATAAGTCTGTCGGAATACGCAATGGACATGAAGGTATGCAGGTGATCAGGCAAGATGCTTACAGACGTGTCACTTGTCAGAGTCATATCTAGACGTATCACGGATCCTATATCACTCCAACTGCAAACGCCCCACACCAGAGCCTCAACCAGCTTGAACAGTCCACTGCTGACAAGCAGAGTAAATGGATTCATGAGGTTGTCTACATACCCATACAAGTCCATCCGCTCGATACAATTTTAAACGAGACTCGACCGTCAAGGCAACATGTTTCCAGTTATCTGCAGCCCAATATCGGTGTTGACGGGCCCTGACGAGGCGTAAAGCTTTGTTTCATGGGGTCATCGCCAGCCGCTGTGACCGAGTGGTTCTAGGCGCTTCAGTCTGGAACCGCGCGACCACTACGGTCGCAGGTTCGAATCCTGCCTCGGGCATGGATGTGTGTGATGTCCTTAGGTTAGTTTGGTTTAAGTAGCTTTAAGTTCTAGGGAACTGATGACCTCAGATGTTAAGTCCCATAGTGCTCAGAGCCATTTATGAACCATTTCGTGCGCTCATCAGGGGTACACGAGTGGGCCTTCGGCTCCGAAAGCCCACATCGATAATGTTTCGTTGAGTGGTTTGCATTCTGACACTTTTGATGTCCTAACATTGAAAACTGCAGCAATTTACGGCAGGGTTGTACTTCTGTCACGTTGAACGAGTCTCTTCAGTCGTCTTTGGTCCCGTTCTTGCAGTATCTTTTTCCGGCCGCAGCGATGTCGAAGATCTGATGCTGTACCGGATTCCTGATATTTACGGTATAGTCGTGAAATACGGTGATGCTGTGCCCATCGCTCGTGCACCGACTATAACATCACGATCAAACACACTTAAATCTTTATAACCTGCTATTATAGCTGCAGTAACCGATCTAACAACTGCGCCAGACAACTGTTGTCTTGTATAGGCGTTGCCGACTGCAGTGCCGTATTCTGCCTGTTGACGTATCCATGTACTTGAATACGAATGCCTATACCAGTTTCCTTGGTGCTTCAGTATACTTTAGAAAAGACTTGGCTCTATATTTAGTGTTAACAAATTTCTCTTCTTCAGAAATGCTGTTCTTGCCATTGCCAGATTACATTTTATGTGCTCTACCTCGGCCATCATCAGATATGTTGCTCCCCAAATAGCAAAACGCATCTACTATTTAAGTGTCTCGTTTCCTAACCTAATTCTCTCAATTGGACTATATTCCCTCATCCTTGTTTTGTTTTTGTTGATGTTCTTTCAAGCTGATGTCCATTCCGTTCAACTGTTCTTCGAAGTCCTTTGCTGTCTCTGACAGAATTACGATGTCATCGGCAAAACTCATAGTTCTCATTTCTTTCCCTGAACTTTAAATCCTACTCCAATTAGTTCTTTAGTTTCCTCTGGTACTTGTTCAATGTACAGACTGCACAAAATCGGGGGTAGGCTACAATCCTGTACACTCACTTCTCAACCCTTTCATGCCTCTCGTCTCTTATAACGGCCGTCTGGTTTCTAAACAAGTTGTAAATAACCTTTCGCTCCATGTATTTTACCCTAGCTACCTTCAGAATTTCAAAGAGAGTATTCCAGTCAACATTGTCACAAGCTTTCTTAAAAGTAGGTTCGCCTTTCCTTGACCTATCTTCTGAGGTAAGTCGTAGGGTCAGTATTGTCTCGCGTGTTCCTACATTTCTCTGGGATACAAACTAATCTTCCCCGAAGTCGACTTGTATCAGTTTTTCCATTCTTCTGTAAGGAAATAGTGTTAGTGTTTTGCAACCACAACTTATCAAACTCATAGTTCCGTAATATTCATCCGTGTCGGAATTGGAACTGTTACATTCTTTTTGAAGTCTGAGGGTATCTCGCCTGTCTTATACATCTTGCGCACCAGATGGAAGAGTTTTGCCATAGCTCTCTCTCCCAAGGCCATCAATAGTTCTGACGGAATATCGTCTACTCCCCGGCCTTGTTCCCACGTAGATCTTTCAGAGCCCTGTAAAATTCTTCTTGCAGTATTACATCTCCCATCTCATCTTCATCTACATCCACTTACCTTTCTATAATATTACCTTCAAGTTTATCTCCCTTGTACAGACCGTCTATATACTACTTTCACCTTTCGGCTTTCCCTTCTTTGCTTAGGACTGGTTTTTCGTCTGAACTCTTGATATTCATGCAGCTGTTTTCTTTGCCCCAAAGGCCTTTTTCACTTTCCTGAAGGCATTATTTGTCCCTCCCCTAGTGAAATATGCTTCTAAAACCTTGCATTTATTCTCTAGACATTCCTGCTATGCCATTTTGCATTTTCTGTCAATCTCATTTTTTAATCGTTTGTATCCCTTTCCCTTCTTCGTCTGCTTCATTTTTATAATTTTTTTCCTTTCAGTAGTTAATTCAATGTATCTTTTGTTATCCAATGATTTCTACCAGGCCTTGTCGTTTTACCTATTTGAACCTCTGCTGCCTTCACTATTTCATCTTCATTCGTCTTCTAGTGTATTCGTTTTCCTTGTTCTATTCAACCGTTGCCTATTGCTCCTTCTGAAACCCTCAGCAACCTCTGGTTCTTTCAAATTATGCAGGTCCCATCTCCTCAATTTTCTACGTTTCTCCAATTTCTTCAGTTTAATCTACAGCTCATAACAAATAAAATGTGGTCAGAGGCCCTCTTCTTCCCCTGGAAATGTCTTACAGTTAAAGATCTGGTTCCTAAATCTCAGCCTTACCGTTATACAATCAGTCTGAAACCTTCCGTTGTCTCCAGGTCTTTTCCACGAATAAAACCTGCTTTTATGATTCTTAAACCAATTGTAAGCGATGATTAAATTGTGCTCTGAGCAAAATTCTACCAGGCGGATTCCTCTTTCATTTCTTTCCCTGAGCCCTTATTCACCTACTTCTTTTCCTACGGTTCTTTTCCTACTATTGAATTCCAGTTCCACATCGTAATTAAATTTTTGTCTCCTTTAACTATCTGAATAATTTCTTTTATGTCACCATACATTTCTTCAACCTCTCATCATATGAGGAGCTATTTGGTACATAAACTTGTACTGCTGTGGTAGGCGTGGGCTTCATATCTATCTTGGCTACCGTAACGTTTTCAGTATGCTGTTCATGTAGCGTACCTCTGTTCCAATTTTCTTATTCATTATTAATCCCTCTCCTGAGTAAGTCCTGTTTGACTCTGTATTTATAACCCTGTATCCACCTGACCAGAAATCGTGCTTCTGTCACCGAACTTCACTAATGCCCACTATATATAACTTCAACCTATCCATTTCCCTTTTTGAATTTTCTAACGTACCTGCCCGTTTTAGGGATATAACATTCCACGCTCCAATCTGTAGAACGCCCGTTTTGTTTCTCCTGATGAAGAAATCCTCCCGTGTAGTCCGCACCTGAAGATCCGAATGGTGGACTGTTTTACCTGTGGAATATTTTAACTAAGAAGACGCTCTCATCATTTTACCATACTGTAGAGTTGCATGCCCTCTGGAAAAATTATGGCTGTAGTTTCCCCTTGATTTCAGCTAAGATAAAATATTAATTTCATTACTGTACAATTTATAGAAATTAAATTGATAAACAAGTGGGAAATTAACTGGAAACAAGTAATCCCTATGGTTTTGGCCTTGACATTTAATTAGGGAATCATCGAAAGATGAAAATTTAAACATTTCTGTAATTTCTGTGGCTCAGCGGAGCTAGTTGTGTTCCCGCACATTAGAGAGTGAGAACAAATTGTTGCAGCGAACTGATATCAGTTTGAGTGAGTAACTTCCAGTAGGCTGATTTAAAAAAGAAATTGACCAGGTGCGAGTAGGCCTCGCGCACTGAGGGTTCCATGCAAAGTTAATTATGCCTATAGACAGTTCATGAACTGTGGGACTCGAGTATTTCGTCGATTTTCGGCTGTTATATACATTGATACTGATAGGATGTCGGTCCCAGGGATTCTGAAACTTTCGTGAATGTTTCAAATTCAAGCTCAAAGTCTAATAATTCAAGATAACTGAAATACTTTTTGTCAGGTGTAATTACAAAGCAACAATTTACATTTTTTTCCCTCTACTTGTAATGTAAAACCTTTCTTCGTGCCAAGTTTCTAAATTATAAGTCAAGAGGAAATACGCTACAGGTTTTAATGAGTTTGTGAATGTCAAAGTATGTGACATAAATGGCGGTACCTTTTGACTGCATTGACTTAGAACCTTAACATTGTTGCTGTGTCAAAAGACTATAGACCTCAGTATGAGATATTAATTTCAGCCTGATATGGCTACCCGTCCCCACGAAAAAGACGTCTTTACAGACGGATGGACAGTCAAATAATAAATGACAAAAAAGTATTTTTTTCGTGTTATATACAATTTAGAATTTGTCACTTTACTTGTACTGTGAAATCTTTCTTCTTGTCAGAACGGGATGTACTCTATTGTTGTTGATGAATGAGTTTTCGAGTATCAGTAGACATGACATAAATGCCGTATCTTTTTATTTAATTGATTTAAGAGCTAACGTTTATTTTAACGCCATGGAACCATTGACCGTAATATGTGGCATAACTTTCAACTTGATACTCTACCTGCTGCTGAGAAAAAGAAGTTTGAACAGTTTGACAGACAAACAAATAGACAGACGGACGGACAACAAAGGCATCATATAGGGTTCCGTTTTTACCAATTGAGTTACAGAACCCTAAAAAAATGACGAAAAATAAAACTTTGTTCGAAACATGCGATGATCACTAAAAACAGATGAAGCACCAAGGGATTAGCGGCGAGCAATTTTTTAAAGACTACCTGACACACTAAGCTTCCACACCTTAACCACTTTTTAATTTCCACAGAGTTCTTGAATGCCGTTAGAACGTGTGCTTGAGATCCTTTCAGAGATTTGCATCTAAACGACAGCTTAGGCCCTTAACCCACACCGATTAGTTCTCAACGCTGCCTGCGTTGGTGAGTGTGCGGCAACGAGGCCCGGGCTGGCCAGTGAGGAGCAGAACGGGATGATGGCGGAGCGTGTGCCGTCCACACGTAACAGAGTTAGGGGCGGGGCCGCTACCCGCGTTGCACAGGGCAGCGCAACTTCCCCGTAGCCGCGGGTGGCAACGTGTGGCGGAGCACTCAGCGGCCGAAACAGGCGGAACACGATTGCGGCCGCCGAGTTCGCATAAGCTGCCTGCTCTTTGGCGGACCACGTCGCTGCTGACTGGCCTAAGCGGGACTAGGTGCACGGGCCTGAGGCTAGTGACAAATAGATTACTCCACCTGCTGACTACTGGCTCTGAGCACTATGGGACTTAACATCTGAGGTCATCAGTCCCCTAGAACTTAGAACTACTTAAACCTAACTAACCTAAGGACATCACACACATCCGTGCCCGAGGCACGATTCGAATCTGCAGTCGCGCGGTTCCAGACTGAAGCGCCAGAACCGCTCGGCCACCGAGGCCGGCTCCCCATCACACCGATCATAGCTCCTTCGTTGTAGTTCAAGACAAGGCAATTACATTCTTTTTCACCTTCTTTGTTGTTTCTTCATTCCTCTCGCTCAATATAGGCGGGGGTGCACTGTCAGCAGTACAAACATTCCATTCGTCACGCAAACTAAAAACAGAAAGAAGAAAAGGGCATTCTGAAAGATAATACCTCCAAAATTTTTCTGTGAAATCCATTAAATTAATAAAATTTTCCGGGCTGTTATATCTTGGCTGAATGAATGTCACATGTAAACCCAACGCTTCGTCCCCATCTGCAGACGACATTTTCATGGAGGGGTACGATACTGCAGTGCTTGCGTTCTGATTACTATGCAGAGTTCCTTTGGACATGCATGCACGCCCAAAGGAACAGGCACTGCGACGACTACAGCCGTTATGAAATACATTAAATGTCTTCGCAGTTGCGAATAAAGACAACCATCAGCTGTAGAATGGAATGAGGACAGTGAACATTTCTGCCGGACGGGGACTCGAACCCAGATTTCCCGTGTATCGCGAGCGATCGCCCTGCCATTTAGCTATCGGTGCACGACTCACGGCCAAACCAAAACTTCCATACGTCGTCAATCATGTGTCTACGACCTGTAGTCGTACATCCAGGTCAAACGTATTACTTGAAAATTGCTTGCTCGGTATCGGCAGAGAAATGCGATAATGCAGTGCCTGTGTTATTCTGATTACGATGCAAAATTTCTTTGGACATGCATACATTTTCAAGGAGAGATCGTAGCTTCTTTGAGTGTCCGATTCACACCTTGGCTTGAGTATCTGCAGCAAAATTCCGTTAACGCACGCTCCTGCGCAGTGGCATGACGTCACATGCTTTGAATACCCGAGCGCAATTGGCCGTCGATTTCTGCCGTCCGCTGTTGCTTTCGCCCCACGGTGGAAGACTAGTACACATTTTCTTTAACACTGGTTCAAATGGTTCAAATGGCTCTGAGCACTATGGGACTTAACAGCTGTGGTCATCAGTCCCCTAGAACTTAGAACTACTTAAACCTAACTAACCTAAGGACATCACACACATCCATGCCCGAGGCAGGATTCGAATCTGCGACCGTACCAGTCGCGCGGTTCCGGACTGCGCGCCTAGAACCGCGAGACCACCGCGGCCGGCTTTAACACTGGGATTCAAATATCATTCAATTTCTTGCCCCCCTCTTTCCTGCTGAAATTCCTGTGGTGTTTTAGAATCTATATAGGCACACTGTATCGCCTGACATGTTATGCGCTTGTGGCTGCCAGTACTTGAGTTTTATGGAATTGAATGTGGTGGACTCCTGGCTGCAAAACATGTGCCGTAACAGCTGATCTGTCAGTCTCCCCCGTCTCACAATTGCTCTTGTACTCTTCCTGTCGTTTTTGATCATGATTTTTGTAGTATTTACATACACAACCACACAATATCCTCCGCAGATGGGTTTAAATGCGAAATCCATTCAACCACGGCATAACAGCCCGGAACATTTTATTTATTGTGACATTAGTGGTCGTGAAAGTTTACATTTTACAAGAAAACTCTTAAAGCTTTTCAAATAAAATAAACGTTATTTTTGCAAACATGACTGTGTGGACGATGTGGCGTATTCTACACCTTATTTTAGATCTATGTGACGACGCTGTGCTGAGTATATTTATGTGTTTTGACGATGCTATTACGGCCTTATCACTTTAGGACATGGTGTAGAAAAGATGGTCATTACTGACTGAAACCGGTAATCGTCAAAAGATTTGATATTGTGATCAAAGACTGGAATAAAAAACATTTACACATTTATTTCCAAACATAGTCACTCTGGCGACGAACACATTTCTCACAACGACAGACCAGTTTGTTGATACTATCACTGTAGAACGTTTGAGTTTGTTGACGTTGCTACAACTTACCTCTGCCCTCAGCACTTCATCACTATCAGAGTGAAGTCCTCGAAGGTGTTCTTTAAGTTTCGAAAGCAGATGCAAATCGGATGCTGTCAAGTCGGGACTGAATGGAGGATGGTCGATGACAGTGAAACCAAGATGTTCCAGCGCTCGTGTGTGGTCTGGCATTGTCATGCTCAAGCAGAAGGTGCTCCAAGTGGGAACGAACTTTTCGAGTTCGGAATTCAATTGCAGAACTCTTTTTCTCACGCAGCTACCTAGTTGCGTTACACACCGACAATGTTTCACGGTACAGTTCGGAAACCACTGGCGACAGAGAGCTGCAAGCATGTAGAGATGAAGATGAAGAATTTTATAATGTTGCGGTGTTAAATTCATTAAAAGAGGTTTGATAAAGGTGATAAGGATAGCGTATACAACATTCACTGCAACAGTTGTACTGCGAAAAAAGGAAGGAAGATTAAGGTTTAACGTCCCGCCGATGTCAACGTCATTAAAGAAGGCGTACAAACTCGGAATATGTTAAGTATGAGGGGAGAAATCGATCAAGTCCTTCCAAAGAAACCATCCACGAATTTGCCTGGAGCGATGTAGAGAAATCGCGGGAAACCGAAATCTCGATGGCTGGAGACGGATTTGAACAATCGTCTTCGCGAATGCGAGCCCAGTATGCTAACTAGTTCGTCATCTCACTCGGTTGTTGTAATGCGAGCTACATCGGTCAGATTGGTAGGTCCTTCAAAGTGATGGTTTCTTCACCGAAATCAGCAATTAGAAGAAGAGAAAATGTTGTTGAACTCAAGCCTTTGACAAGATCTATAATAGGTGGTTTCCAGTTCAAGTTCTGAAAAATATGAAGAGTGTACATTGCATACGTAGGAGTTATGAACAACCAGTATCTCATCTTTCCTTCCCTCCATGTTCTGTTGTTATTGTTGTTGATGTACTGCACAAAACTAAATCCCAGAATTGAACCTTGTGGAATCCCAGTAGTAATTTGTCCCCATTCCGAAATAGATTCATCATGAGAGCTTAAGAGCTGCCTCGTACGACCTATTGCTTCTTATCCGTTGAATATGAAACGATTAGCATAGAGCATACCGAAGAGACTACTAGAAAGTCCATACAGGACAGCCAAACGTTTCACAAATGCTAGCAGTCCATGCCGATAGACGCAGTGATTAGTTTCAGTTGATCGTGGCACGACAAGGAGGAAACGAACGCAGCTCAACGCCGAAGAACGAACAGCTTGTGCGCTCCAATGGGTCGCATTATATGGTGGCTCGCCGACTAAAATTCAGCCCAGAGGATAGGCAGTTACGGTGCTATAAAAATAAAAAAAATTGTTCAGTTGGCTCTGACCACCACGGGACTTAACATCTGAGGTCATCAGTCCCTAGAACTTAGAACTACTTAAACCTAACCAACCTAAGGACATCACACACATCCATGCCCGAGGCAGGATCCGAACCTGCGACCGTAGCAGCAGCGCGGTTCCAGACTGAAGCGCCTAGAACCACTCGGCCACAAGGGCCGGCAACTCAATCGTCCCTGAGTTCATTAACACGCCCACTGACAAAAAATTTTCCATTGACCTGTGCACTGAGGGAATGACCGTTACGGGGCATCATACAGCTTAAAGATGCAGTGGATAACCCAGACACTGCTTTGCCTCTTGATCACGGGATCCCGTTTTCGATTCCCGTCCGGGTTGGGGTTTTCTTTGCCGGGGACGGGGTGTTTGTGTTGTCATCATTTTACCATCATCATTCGTGACAGTGGCTAGGTTGGATTGTGTAAAAATTGGACTGTGTAAAAATTGGGTCTTTGTACGGACGCTTATGTCCGCGCAGTTGAACGCCCCACAAACCAAACATCATCATAAACCCAGACACTTCTTCTGAACTACATTCATCCCGTTCGTATATTAAGTCTACAAAATCACATAATTAGTCAGAAGACCATTCTACATAAAGTGAAGAAAATACGGGGTGGGCACCAGTTGGTTTTGTGCCCTTCAGCACTTCAAATGATAAGGCCAGTAAATACAGCACGCTAAGAGCCGCGCGATACCTGAAATGCGCCGGGCTAGTATAGTTGAAACCACTTAACTTCATCATAATATTCGCATCACATGTATGGTCAGCAAAAATGTTCACAAAAGTGAAGAGGTTAATTATAACTTGATATGGAACTTAAATAAGTGATAACCTCGTCTGAGTACCAAATGTGAAGAATTCCTAAATTAAAAAACAAGCTTCTGCACACATTTTATTTTGACAAAGGTTTAGGCTAAGTATTATCTGTGGATTGTATTGTAAAAAACTTATCAGCTGTAACATGTTTACCACTGAAGATTTCACGCAAGTATCTGACTGCAGCAAACCCTATTGTCAAAAGTAATTTTCTAGCTGCGTCTCTCTACCAATAAAATAGCATGAACGAATAAGTTTTGTGAAATCCAGAGGAGAAACAAATGTTATAAAACAAGGGAAGGAAGAGCTGTGTGGCCAATTGAATGGTTAACTTATAAATCGAAAACAGAAAGTACTTTTTGTATTTGTTATTTACTTGAAACTGATGTTAAATCTTGTAGATTGTTTATCTGATTATTATGTAAAAAAAAATCTACATCAGAAAGCAGAAATTCAAGACGGAAATCTATTCGAGAAACTGTTAGTAGTATTGACTGTTAATGCTACGTTCATTTATGAATGGTGCGTTTCATATTGAAGATGAACGTTTTCAGTCAGAGGCCATGAGACCGGCCTGCCGGGTGTCTGTTTCAGAGGAAGGCTACGACAAGCACGTGGAACACCACAACCCGACCTCGCTCACCCAGGTCAGAAGTGCTCTGTCACACGTTTGGGAAGAGGCTCCCCTGTCAGTGCGCGGCTGAGGTGGGTTTAGAACTTCCTCGCGAGTTATCATATCCACAAAAAACAATACTGTGGGCACTCGATTTTAGTTTAAAAGCGCACTCGACTAATGAATGTCCTGAACAAAGAAGAATTTTTTTCTGCTTGGATATTCTGGTCAAAGAAAAGTTTACAGGGCCAGAAGTATGGTGCCGATTAGTTTGAGCGTCAATCAACAAAGGCCAGTGCTGGACGTCCTTCGCACACTCTCGTCTCCGTCCACATCTCCACTCCGCGCCGGCCGGGGTGGCCAAGCGGTTCTAGGCGCTACAGTCTAGAACCGCGCGACCGCTACGGTCGCAGGTTCGAATCCTGCCTCGGGCATGGATGTGTGTGATGTCCTTAGGTTAGTTAGGTTTATGTAATTCTAAGTCTAGGGGACTGATGACCTTAGAAGTTAAGTCTCATAGTGCTCAGAGCCATTTGAACTATTTTTTTTTTCTCCACTCCGCAGGCTACTTTACGGTGCGTGGCGGGAGTACACAATGCACTAGCATCACGTGCAAATATTGTCAGTATCCCACTTTCACCGTTATTGAAACGATTTTATTAACGTAACTGATTGCGAAACTCTTTCGCTTAATCTTCAGTTCTATACGCACTATTGCGTTAGACCTTTACGTAAACCCACAGCACAACGAACGAACAAGTATGGGCCGTTAGAACTCGCAAACGGACAAAGATACTCGTCCCGACCGCTTCCAATGAACTGCATTGCAAATATACTTGCATGCAATTGTGTTGTATTTCTGGACAAAGGTCTCACGGAAAAGCGTGTCTCTCCTGAAGATGCAATGAACGCGTTTCGAAACCGGTAGCGCTAATATAGTTACAGTAGAGATGGCATATGTTATTACAATCCACGCAATTACCTACTGCAACGGGAGCTTCACATTGATCACAATGAAATAGTTTTACTAGAATACTTTTGCCTCTTCTATTTCCCAGGTAAAAAGATGGCCAGTACCTGTCTGAATTTACCACAGTTTCTCGAATTCTACTCTCATTGTCGTTATCCGAGGTGTAGACCCTACGTCGGAGGAAGTAATATGTTTCTTGAACGAAATTGCAACATAGATCCTCATAGCGTCGCTCATTGGCATTTTTAGGTTCAAACGGCTCTAAGCACTATGGGACTGAACATCTGAGGTAAGCAGTCCCCTAGACTTAGAACTACTTAAACCTAACTAACCTACGGACATCACGCACTTCCATGCCCGAGGCAGGACTCGCACCTGCGACCTTAGCAGCAGCGCGGTTCCGGACTGAAGCGCCTAGAGCCACTCGGCCACAGCGGCCGGCGGCATTTTTAGGCTTTTATGTTAAGAAATCAACAACGTACCGTAGTCCTTGTTCGAATTTTCGCTATCTCTTGAGTCAATGAAACGTACATAGTGCATGACCTCAGAAAAATGATCAATAAGTTGTCTAAAGAGAGATTTGCAACTCGGCAGGTAATATTTCTTTCAATTTCTTTGAATTCTTATTGCACAGATGCTCCAAGGCGTGTTTTGACTGCTCATCTCTGTCGGTAAGAATTGACCTTCCTTTGAATCTACGGCTCCCCTTGCTCTCCTTCTTCACAGATGTGTTTCTTGTAAAAATACTTGACAAAGGATTAGATTTTATAAATCAGTCGCATTGCCAGTACTGTTCTATAGAAGTTAATCTTGGATACTGAATCAAAGACAAGCAAAGCAAACACAAGGAACAGAGATGAGAATTCTTAGAGTAAGAAAGGAAATTAAAGGAAGAGATAAAATACGGAATGATGGTATTCGAAAGGGATTGAAAATTTGGCGTGTGAATGAAAAATAGAAAAAAAAGAAATGCATGAACATTCGCAAACAATGGATTCAGAGAGACTACGTCAGACAAAGAGCTTTAAACCAAAACAAAAAAGAGATCCTTACAGACCGAGAAAAAGATGGGAACCTAACAGACTACAACTGGCCTAATACCGGAAGAGCAGGAGAACTAGGATGAAAACGAGTTAGGAGTGTTACTACTTAGAGTATGCGTGTTTCAGCTTTACCACACAGGAACATTTTCTCAGAAATTATGTGTCCGATCTTTTTCAGCAGAAATACGTTTTAGGTAAGCCGATAAGGGCAGATAAAATGATGTTCTTACATAGCCTAGGGGCTACTGGAAAATGAGAAAAGGAACCCAACTTCCGAAATGTGTGAGAAAATTAGTACAGTTGAAAAGAGTTCTGAAAACCGGAAAATTTTTGTCCAGTATGGCTATCTTTTTTTGCATTTCGCGCAGTTTCGACGTTATTATTGTGTTATAGAGAGGACGGAAACACAAAAGAAACGTAACGTTGCACTCTAAATATTTTAACACCGTGACAGCGTACTGATGGAGTTGAAACGAACCATAATTGATAGACGGAATTTCAGTTAGTCTAAAACGATTCTATAATAAAATAATATGAGGGAATCACTAAGACACTGTATTTGCGTACAGGATGTCCGGGAATCTCCGCATCGGACATCCCTTGCTAAGGTCCCGTGGCATAAAAGTAAGTCCGAGGGAGAAAATTTATCGACTTGGCACACAGATTGCGTTAATATCAATGAAATTTTGTTTTTGTTGTCTTAGTACATATCACACAGTACAAGTCATGTGTCAAACTGATCTGGAGAATAGTTTGGATTGTACGATATTTATTATTCTGTATGGTATCTGTTTTGTTCCGATGGAGAATTTACTATACCTTGCGGTCATACAGTATATTGTTATTGTAACATTGCCCTGTAAAATAGTTTCATCCTTTCGGCGGCGTTATCAGGATTAAAATAACAACTAAGACAAGATGTTTGGATCATCTAGATGAAAATATACATGGAAAGAGATCACAATTTTACAATAAGAATCAATCTTTCTTCATGACCATGGAAGGCGTACAGGCAAGTGAAAAATTGAGCAGTTTGGAGTACGAATTACTGGAACATCCTAGTTTGTACTGTAAAATCCTGTTGCTTAATCCTCCAAATAAAAAATTTTGTCGCAGTCGTTCACTTGAGACCAATTAACGGGTTTGGCCACCCACTGATAATTGGTTTGAAGATATCCAAAAATTGCACATGGGGCTTAGAATCCAGGGAATGGAAAAAAGTTCGTAGCCCAAAATAGGAGTGTGTCTAAACATAACTTGGTTTCTTCTATACCACTTGAGAAGAAACTGCACATTTTATATTGGCCAAATTGGTAGGAGTTCAGCATACGATACTGAGATCACATGGGTGCACTCGGGCTAAATAACTGAACAAGTTTTTGCTGCTGACATGGCGTAACATCAAGACAGAAAGAATAGCACTGAAGATAACTTACCAACATCATATTTTGATAAGAAACGAGTACAGAAAAGCTTCTGGGAAAATTATAAGTATACAACAGCGTTCATAATAAAGCTGGTAAGAATCCGTATGCGCCCACATAACTTCAACCAAGCGTTATAATTCTCTGTTGATAGAGAGAATATGTTTCTATTGATAGAGAGAATGATAGCTACGTTAGTTAATTGGTTACAAAGAAACACTAAACATTAACCTACTAATCAAAGAAGAAAACTTTGTCGGAACATTGCCACTACCCTTAAAATCCCACGATCGGGGATGACAGCAAGAAGCCTTGCGCTCAAAGACATCATAGCTGCAGAAGTATTCCATCACAGTACCATCTCGTTCTTTCGTACTGCCAACCATACCACTAACTGACGCGAATGAGATGCTAACGCATAAAATGTAAACACACCTGTCCACCACTTGTCTTTGGCCTAGCCCATTTTCAGCATGTCACACACCAATGAAGTAGCCCTGTACCATATATACCATACATAAAATATAATCTTTAATCACGTAAATGACAAAATCACTAATATGCTACTGTATTATAGGATAAAAATGAGAATTCTGAACGACAAATCACCGCTGCCGTCTGACGATGGGTCCAGGCCCAAACTAGTTACTGTGAGACGAATCAATCATTCAAAAAGTGTGGCTGGTTGCAGTGTTTTCTTCAGTGGTATTTCCGGTAACGGCACTGGTGGTCTCAAATAACACAGATAAAACAATTTCATTTCACGTCTGACCACATCAGAAGGGATCTTCTTCACATGTGCGCCTGTCATCTGAGAAAAAGTAATGGACTCCCTGCACTCTGTGTCATACCACCCCATTGGTCGGTGACCACCAACAGCTGCAGTAAGAAACTATCGTCTGGTGCGTAGCCCACCGTTAACACCGCAACACAAACGGGAGCTTGGTTTAAAATGGTTCAAATGGCTCGGAGCACTATGGGACTTAACTGCTGCGGTCATCAGTTCCCTAGAACTTAGAACTACTTAAACCTAACTAACCTAAGGACATCACACACATCCATACCCGCGGCAGGATTCGAACTTGCGAACGTAGCGGTCGCGCGGTTCCAGACTGTAGCGCCTAGAACCGCTCGGCCACCCCGGCCGGCCAAACGGGAGCGTTTGGCGTGGTGCTACAACCGGAAACACGAACTGCAGCATCGCGTACGGCGATGAACTGCAGTACTGTGCTACGGAAAATGACTGTCGTCGTCAGTTGTGGAGGATATCTGGGAAAGGTCCCGTTCTTGTAATTTTTTGGAAAGCTACGGCGGTGTTACTCCCTCACTGTGTGGGGAGCTGTCGGGATCGGGTATGACGGCTAGTGGTGACAAACGGAACTCTAAAGGCACAGTGGTTCGTCATGGACATCCTGTGTCCTGAAATTTTACCTCTTAGGCGACCATATAGTGCTGCCATTTTTCAAGAGGACGATAGTCCTCCGCATATAGCACGTGTCTCTTAGAACTTCGTTATGTGGAGGTACTCCCGTGCCCAGCAGGTGTCCTGGATCTGTCCCTGACAGAACGTGTGTGGGGCCAGCTGAGACATCGTCTTTGTTCCGGTGCCAGTATCCAGCATATCAAGGACCAGTCACATCAGTTGTGGGGCAGCTTGCCGTAGGACAAGATCCAGTAGTTTGGTTCCTACCTTCCAGAGGGAATCAGCGAGTGCATTCAGTTCAGAGGGTGTGCAGCTTCATAGTGATAAGTGGGCTTATGCATTGACAGAAAAAAATTGCAGCACCAAAAGATGTTTAACGTAGAGAATTGAAATTTCGAGAATACATTTGTCCAGGTAACATATTTCAGTGGTTAACATTTCAGGACGACAGGTTAGTGTAAGCGCGAGACAAGCTGGTACGTTAATAACCTGTGTAGCCACCAGAATGTTGAGTACAAGCATGCAGACGTACACTGATTGTGTTGTACAGGTGCCGGATATCAGCTCTGTCTGTTGCACTTGATCGGACAATATAGGGATGGTTAATGCATTTTGTGGATGACGCTGGAATTGTTGTCCGATGATATCCTATATGTGCTCGATTGGAAACATATCTGGCGATCGATCCGGTCAAGGCAATGTGTCGGCATTCTGTAAAGCTTGTTGGGTTCCAAAAGCGGTATGTAGGCGAGCTTTATCCCGTTGGAAAACACCTCCTGGAATACTGTCCATGAATGGCAGCACAACAGGTCGAATCACCAGACTGACGTACAAATTTGCAGTCAGGGTGTGTGGAATAACCTCGAATGTGCAGCTGTCATACGAAATCGCACCCCGGACCATAACTCGAGGTGTAGGTCCAGCGTGTCTAGCACGCAGACAGGTTGGTTGCAGACGCTCACCTGACCTCCTCCTACCCGACACACGGCCATCATTGACACTGAGGCCGAACTGGCTTTCATCAGGAAACACTACGGACCTCCACTCCACCACTCTCGCGTGATGCCTCTGAAGTAGTAAATGGTGGTGGTTAGTGGTCAGTGGAATGCACGCTACGCCGGCCGCTGTGGAAGAGCGGTTCTAGGCGCTTCAGTCCGGAACCGCGCTGCTGCTACGGTCGCAGATTCGAATCCTGCCTCGGGCATGGATGTGTGTGATGTCCTTAGGTTAGTTAGGTTTAAGTAGTTCTAAGTTCTAGGGGACTGATGACCTCAGATATTAAGTCCCATAGTGCTTAGAGCCATTTGAACCATTTCTGAATGCACGCTACTGGTTGTCTGACTCGGGGCTGTCCTTGAAAAAGTAGATTTGTAACAACTCGTGTCACAGAGGTTCCAACTGCTGCTCAAATTGCTGCTGGAGATGCGGTACGAGGCTCCACAGTCATACGCCCAACACTACGGTCTTCCTCCTCTTTAGGGCCACATGGCCGTCCGGGGCGCAGTTCAAAAATGGTTCAAATGGCTCTGAGCACTATGGGACTCAACTGCTGTGGTCATAAGTCCCCTAGAACTTAGAACTACTTAAACCTAACTAACCTAAGGACAGCACACAACACCCAGCCATCACGAGGCAGAGAAAATCCCTGACCCCGCCGGGAATCGAACCCGGGAACCCGGGCGTGGGAAGCGAGAACGCTACCGCACGACCACGAGATGCGGGCGGGGGGCGCAGTGTTCATGCGACTGTACGTTCCGCTGACCACTGCTGCCAGCAGTCATATACAGTGGGTACATTACTCCCAAGCGTATCCTCAGTATCGCAGAAAAACATACAGCCTCTCGTAGCTCTATTACACTACCTCGTCCAAACACAGTGTGGTGCTGATAATGGCGTGTTTATGGCCTTAAATACATTCTTGACCAACATCAACTCACCACGTCCAGTCTGAGAGGTAACTAACGTCACGAGCGTTACAGCCTGCATTTAAATCAAACCTGATTTGCATCCTCATAGTGGTGCTACTAGCTCTGCTTTATGCGACTCACACGAAATTTGAACAGGCATCATCTTTCAGAGGTAGAAACACGCCTACCGACATCCGTTTATGTCGCGCAGTTCCTTCCTGGTTTTTTCGTCAGTCAAGCACCCTCTCAACACATGATTTTTCACTTTATTTCCTCCACTCCTGTTGGCTGTTTCACTTTGTTTCGTCAAGCTCAGTAACTGCTTGGTTCATCGAGCACGAGTCCCATGAAACCAGCCGACGTCATTCGCAGTACTCGAACACAAGCTCATACTGATTTGCTACGAGTGGAGTGCAGACAGGCTGACGGCTCTACAGGTGAACTGATCAACCGGTGCCGTAACGAGGACCACCGGCGTGGACCGGCGCCGCCCACGCGCAGCCGCGGGCTGTTGCGCGCCGCAGCCTGCCCTGCCCTGCCCTGCGCTACCCGGACGCCGGGCCGCTGGGCGGCGCGTGCCCTAATTGCGTTACGGCCGGGTAATGGCGGCCGACGAGGGCCAGGCCCGGCTTGTGCCTTCCGCTTCCCCAGTGGGGCGACCCAGCAGCGGCACGCAAGGTTCCAGCACGCGAGCCAGTTCGCTCCGTGCAACAGCAGCAGAAGCCGCCAAGGGTCAGGATACACACGTCTGACTCATCACGCATCTAGCCAGAGGAGCTGTCTGCTCGCAATGAGCCATTAAGATGAATGCAATAGCTCTTCTGCCTTCCAAGACTATGTAGGTGTCAAGCCAATCGTTTAGTTATTTTAAGCAAATGATGATTTACAAGTTCTAAATATCTTTGAAAAACCACGATCTGGAACAAAAGCTTTAAGTCACCTTGTGATGGCACATTCCAGGGATAGTGGAATGTAATAAATACGAGAGCGAGTCAAAAAATAAGTCACAGAGGTAGAGATATCAGTGCAGCGTGTATCAACGTGTTTTTTTTTCCTTTTTTTTTATATTCCTACAGTCTCCCCTGTAAACTCACTTAGCTCATCGTTCGACAAGGAGTTCAAAGCCTGTTGCATAGAATTCCTGTGTCAGTGATCAAATCTAAAGAGTGACCTGTCGGGCTATATTTAGTTTTTGCCGGCCAGAGTGGCAGAGCGGTTCTAGGCGCTACAGTCTGGAACCGCGAGACCGCTACGGTCGCAGGTTCGAATCCTGCCTCGGACTTGGATGTGTGTGATGTCCTTGGTTAGTTAGGTTTAAGTAGTTCTAAATTCTATGGGACTGATGACCTCAGCAGTTAAGTCCCATAGTGCTCAGAGCCATTTTAATATAATTAGTTTATATGGTTCCCTAACTTGCTGCAACCCACAAGACCGGTGTGTCCTGGTGGTAGCGAAATGCCTCTAGAAGGGGAAACAATGTACTACCACTGGTTAACCAGGGCGGCTAGGATGCTCCTTCTTTGTGATTTTTTCTTGTCCTTTACTGGGTTTCCGTATCCAGTGGAACACAGCTTCTCATGAAATACAATTCCAACCAATAAGACACGAATTTTGCTATGAGTGTCCTTAGTGAGCGCTCCCTAGGCTAACAAAAATTGCGTTTTTCTTGATGGGTATACACCTACAGCATACATGCCATATTGGTCTGACTGTAGGTAGTTAAGCTTTACCCCGGATAGTGTCTACTACCTACCTTTTGCGGCTTCCAGATATAGATGGAAAAGGTAGCGTGGCGGTTTTGAATTATTTATTGACTTATCTTTGTAATATAGAAAAGTAAAAGGATAGGAAGCCTTTTAGGCAACAAATGACTTTGAAATTTTACTTTATTTATGAGTAATGTTTGTTGTTAACTTTATGTGTGATGCGACGACTGACGAGTGATACAAGGCAGTCTCGTCACATTGATGTGACCACTGCCTATGTTCGACACCAAAGTGCAATAACCACTCACAGACGACAGATGGCAGCACTAGTAATGGATGGACACGGGAAAAGGTGCCGTCGTCGTGATGAAGAAACGGAGCGATTTTATCTGACGTCCAAAAGGGCATGACCGCTGGGTTTCAGGCCAAGAGTCGTAGGGTTTCCAAACGGCTAACTTTGTAAATTGTTTACATGCTGCCGTGATTAAACTATAACGTCTAGGGGAAATGGTGATACCCAAAACCGGCAACGAGGCTACTGTGGTGCACCATGGACCATACATGATAGGCATGAACAACGGCTCGAAGATGTGAAGATATATACGGGCGAACAGACGTGCAGCTGTTGGCCAGCTGACCACGCACAGTTACCAAGGGGCTACCAACAGTGTCTCCTCAACACTCCCACGCTGCCTGCTGTTCATAGGCGACGAAGGCTGTAATTTGCACACCAGTACCACAACTCGACGTCCATTGGGTGCCGACAGGTGGCCTCTTCACATGAGTCACGTTTTATGCTGCATCTGACACATGGCCATTGACATTACGGAGTGAAACGTCTGAAACCAAACAGCTAGCAACAATCGTCGCAGAGCTGTGGTCTGGAAAATGCTTTCGTGGAATTCCCTAGGTGATCACGACATTCTGAAACACACAATGGATGAACACATGTCCATAATGAGATTTTCGCTCTGCAGCGGAGCGTGCGCTGATATGAAACTTCCTGGCAGATTAAAACAGTGTGCCGGACCGAGACTCGAACTCGGGACCTTTGCCTTTCGCGGGCTAGCGCTCTACCAACTGAGCTACCCAAGCACGACCCCTGGCTGTGGCTAAGCCATGTCTCCGCAATATCCTTTCTTTCAGGAGTGCTAGTTCTGCAAGGTTCGCAGGAGAGCTTCTGTAAAGTTTGGAAGGTTTGAGATGAAGTAGTGGCAGAAGTAAAGCTCTGAGGACGGGGCGTGAGTACGGCTTGGGTAGTTCAGTTGGTAGAGCACTTGTCCGCGAAAGGGAAAGGTCCCGAGTTCGAGTCTCGGTCCGGCACACAGAGTTAATCTGCCAGGAAGTTTCATATCAGCGCACACTCCGCTGCAGAGTGAAAATCTCATACATGTGTTTATTATCCTAGAGGACCACGTCCATCTGTAATTGCAGTTTTGTTTTTTCTCGGCATGACGGCATCTACCAGCATTATAATGCAAAGTATCACATAAATCGCAGTGTACATGGGTGATTCGAAGAGCACCAGAATGGGTTTACCGTACTTCCCTGGCCAGTAAGATCCCCAGACTTAAGCCCAGTCGAGACTACGTGCTACCAACTCGATCGTGCTCTTCGCGCCACGGATCCTTTTCCGAGAAACCTAGTGCAGTTGCATACGACACTGGAGTCGGCATGGCTTTGCATTCCTGTTGGTAGCTTCAAAACGTCGCTGGCACACTTCCTGCATGTCTCCCGGCGTTCCGTATCCCAAAACATGGTTATTCAGGCTTTTGACAGGTGATCACTTTAATGTGAATGGACAGTGTAAATACACTCCTGGAAATGGAAAAAAGAACACATTGACACCGGTGTCTCAGACCCACCATACTTGCTCCGGACACTGCGAGAGGGCTGTACAAGCAATGATCACACGCACGGCACAGCGGACACACCAGGAACCGCGGTGTTGGCCGTCGAATGGCGCTAGGTGCGCAGCATTTGTGCACCGCCGCCGTCAGTGTCAGCCAGTTTGCCGTGGCATACGGAGCTCCATCGCAGTCTTTAACACTGGTAGCATGCCGCGACAGCGTGGACGTGAACCGTATGTGCAGTTGACGGACTTTGAGCGAGGGCGTATAGTGGGCATGCGGGAGGCCGGGTGGACGTACCGCCGAATTGCTCAACACGTGGGGCGTGAGGTCTCCACAGTACATCGATGTTGTCGCCAGTGGTCGGCGGAAGGTGCACGTGCCCGTCGACCTGGGACCGGACCGCAGCGACGCACGGATGCACGACAAGACCGTAGGATCCTACGCAGTACCGTAGGGGACCGCACCGCCACTTCCCAGCAAATTAGGAACACTGTTGCTCCTGGGGTATCGGCGAGGACCATTCGCAACCGTCTCCATGAAGCTGGGCTACGGTCCCGTACACCGTTAGGCCGTCTTCCGCTCACGCCCCAACATCGTGCAGCCCGCCTCCAGTGGTGTCGCGACAGGCGTGAATGGAGGGACGAATGGAGACGTGTCGTCTTCAGCGATGAGAGTCGCTTCTACCTTGGTGCCAATGATGGTCGTATGCGTGTTTGGCGCCGTGCAGGTGAGCGCCACAATCAGGACTGCATACGACCGAGGCACACAGGGCCAACACCCGGCATCATGGTGTGGGGAGCGATCTCCTACACTGGCCGTACACCACTGGTGATCGTCGAGGGGACACTGAATAGTGCACGGTACATCCAGACCGTCATCGAACCCATCGTTCTACCATTCCTAGACCGGCAAAGGAACTTGCTGTTCCAACAGGACAATGCACGTCCACATGTATCCCGTGCCACCCAACGTGCTCTAGAAGGTGTAAGTCAACTACCCTGGCCAGCAAGATCTCCGGATCTGTCCCCCATTGAGCATGTTTGGGACTGGATGAAGCGTCGTCTCACGCGGTCTGCACGTCCAGCACGAACGCTGGTCCAACTGAGGCGCCAGGTGGAAATGGCATGGCAAGCCGTTCCACAGGACTACATCCAGCATCTCTACGATCGTCTCCATGGGAGAATAGCAGCCTGCATTGCTGCGAAAGGTGGATATACACTGTACTAGTGCCGACATTGTGCATGCTCTGTTGCCTGTGTCTATGTGCCTGTGGTTCTGTCAGTGTGATCATGTGATGTATCTGACCCCAGGAATGTGTCAATAAAGTTTCCCCTTCCTGGGACAATGAATTCACGGTGTTCTTATTTCAATTTCCAGGAGTGTAGCTAGTGAACTAACGTAGAAATAGAGCTATTTTCGAGACTTTTGCTGATCCTTGATCCATTTCATTAAGAAGACGGCAACTTTCGCCCATGTAGCGTTTACAGTTCAAAGATAGTCCTTTTAGGAACTTATACCACGCATCGCGTATGGTTGCACCAGGAAGGAGCCTTCACTAGTTGGATGGTGGTGTGTGGCAACCTACCACAGCTGTGAATATGAACTCATGTTGGTTACCAAAGGCAGCCCCTTCCTGGACACATTACTGTTTTCTTTGAGTGCCGATGATTCAAGTAGCGCCCAAAGCTAGCGGTCGGTCAAACTTCCCTGGTCTGCTCTTCTACAGGCAACGCGTGTTTTCCACGGTTATCGCCAAGGCACGTTTTCTTTGGTGACCGCCAAGGCATACTACTTGCTCACCACGTTTCACTTACTTCACCTGAGTGCCTATCGCCTCAGTAGGTCGGGAGAGGCTGCCGGTATTGCGGACAAAAACAATTAACAACCTCTTCGCTAGACGCATCAATGAGATACATCGGAATTACTGTGATAGCTCATACAGTAACTGCAACCGCCTCGACACATAGGCATCTCTATACTGCCTCTAAGGTAATCTTCGACGTTCTACTCCAGTGTACTATCATTAGACAGACTCTCTTTCGCTCGTCCTCATTTCCATGTTTGATTTTTATGTCACATGCTTCCGTTATTACCCAGCTCCGTCTTCCAGTACCTTAAGTATTAATTGTTTACAGTAACAACACTTTTGCCACTCATTTCAGCTTATAAATGTGTAATCCTTATTGTAAATATAGTATGGGTCCCTACAAAACAATGTTTCTGTTTAATTGCGTGTGTAGCCACCTCTTATTTAAATAGCTCTGTGCTGTGCCCCCTCGTCCTTAAGTTTAACCATGCCTGGCTACCGTCAGATCAAGACGAATTAGGCTTGTTCTGGGAGAACAATTTGACGGTTTGGGTAACGGTTAATATGACGAAGTCGAATAGTAGGATATTCATTTCAGACCACGTCAGTGTGTCAAGGCCACTTTTTCTCAACTTGTTTATTAAAACTACCGCCGGCCGCGGTGACCGTGCGGTTCTAGGCGCTCCAGTCCGGATCCGCGCTGTTGCTACGGTCGCAGGTTCGAATCCTGCCTCGGGCATGGATGTGTGTGATGTCCTTAGGTTTGTTAGGTTTAAGTAGTTCTAAGTTCTAGGGGACTGATGACCACAGCAGTTGAGTCCCATAGTGGTCAGAGCCATTTGAACCATTTTATTAAAACTACCAGTTTTGGTCAAATAGCGGACCGTCCACAATGACAAATACCATTACCAGGTACAAACCACAAACATTCTTCACATAACCTCTACTTGAGACCAAATACAATCGTTTGTATCTGGATCACCGTTATACATTAACTGCATTAGAATTAATGAAGGCAGGAAAGTACCCGATTTACACATTGGGAAAAATTTTCTCAGGGGAGTCATAAGACCAGACTCAAGTCATATTTTTTTAATCATAAAAACAGTGTCAAAGATTTTAAATGTCTTTCTAAGGATGCTGTCTGTGGGCTAATACCAGGAATGTCCAAGGTACCAACGAAAAATTTCGAATATTGCAATACACAACCTATGAATAATGAAGTACAGGTAAATGTTGTGGAAAGCCTACTGTCCATGTCACTTTCTATATATTCACTGTATAGTAATGTAGAAACAATAACAATCTTTTTTGCATCAGATATATACATCGTATGACTATTGAATTATCCACAAAGGTAATCTTTGCAATGGCAATATTTGACATATTTTTGTACCGCAAGAGAATATACCACTTCAATCTGTCCTCGTTCTTCACCCTGACAAGAATTTGTCGTGTGAATGTAAATTGGATGTATTCCTGCATTTTATAATTATCATATACTTAATATGTAGCGTTGATCTAGATAGGAATTATCATATATGATCGCACAACTTGTAACCTTTATCTTAAGTATACTTATGTGACCAATGTTTTACGGATACATGAGCATTTGTTTGTGTGCCTAATTAGAATCTGTTTCATTTCAACCGGACGCGATGTTCTTAGGTCGAAACTGGTATTTTTGATAAAGATGTGACATACAGCTACCATACAAAATCATGATTTTTTGAAAATTAGTAGGTCCATTAATTAACGAAGTATGGATCGACACATAACCGTGTACTCCACTGAAGAAAATATTGACAAATCGCGAACATTGCGACTGAGTTGTCAGTACGGCGTAATGCTGTGTAAGAACTGTGGCTATAATTTCTTAATTCGACACAAATGTTGTGAAAACACGTAATATTTAAGGGTGAGTCGTTCTGTACTAAGTCACATCCCACACTTCAATGATCACTGCAAATACGCGCCACGAAAAACAATAAACGGAAAGTGTATTCTCTACTCTTCCGTTGCGACGGCTCACTTGTCATGTCGAAATTGGCTCCATCTATCAGCCGGGAAGAATACACTAGCGTTTGTGTGCCAGGGTGAGTTAGGTTTTATGGAACTGCTTGGGAGTGCTTCTCCGTACAGTGCAATCCAAATCTTCAAGTAGTTCTCCATACCACGCCCTCTTCCTATTTTATTGCCTATCCTTCCTTCTTCTTCCTCCTCCTCCTAATCCTCCTCCTTGTTCTTCTTCTTATTCTTCTTCTTCTTCATGATCTTCTACCAACTCCTACAACCCCCTGTATTTTCCCTTATTCTTTTCCCTTCCTTATCCTTTTTCGCCACTCACAAAACTTCACCCCCACGGAAAAGGCACCGAGGCTACACCATGACCTGTATCCCGAGCAGGATACAGCTGCCATTCCTCAAAACGATTTACTGGTAGAGCCGCTATTTAAACTCCACAGCTGGGCATGGAAAATGTAACTGCTACCTAGGCTGTACGTCGTCTTTTTAAGATACCATTGCCGGCCGGGCTGGCCGAGCGGTTCTAGGCGCTACAGTCTGGAACCGCGCGACCGTTACGTTCGCGGGTTCGAATCCTGCCTCGGGCATGGATGTGTGTGATGTCCTTAGGTTAGTTAGGTTTAAGTAGTTTTAAGTTCTAGGGGACTGATGACCTCAGCAGTTAAGTCCCATAGTGCTCAGAGCCATTTGAACCATTTAAGATACCATTATTAAAATTTTTTCAAGAGAAACATACAATTTGATTGAAATCCGCGAGGACAGTAGCAAAAAAACTTAATTTAGAGCTAGTAAAATTGTGACCAGTGAAAAGTATGAAAGGTTAATTATTGTGTGCACCCTATATGCTTTCGCTCATGTCAAATGCCGTGGCTGTGCCTCGACGAACAGCGCATGTGCTGACGGGACTGCGCCTCGCCCCTTTTACAGCTTTGCATGGAGATGACTGCTCCGCCGGCGGGGTGGGGCGTGGGTTTCTCGTTGAAGTTTGCGCCATCAGTGGTTACTGGAGGGATTATAGCTAGCTGCATCTCGATATCCGATGTGGGCGAACTTTCGTTACTGATACACGGCTTTCGCAAGGTGAGTTGCGTGCAGAGGTCACCTTACCTGAGGTCAAGTTCGTCGTCCTGGCGGCGTCTAAACAATCCCAGACAACGAATTTTATCTTAAGACTTTCTAGGGACACGATTTTTTCTTTGGCGATCAGTGCTCTGACGAATGGGCTATCCAGTCTCACCTTATCAACCATTCTGAAATCGAGATAAAGACGCACCTTCAACACGTTTCACAGTCGCAACATTTCTCCCATTTGTGCTAGTCCAGGAAGTACCTCAGCAGAGCCCCAGAGAAGTTGTGAAGGCAGAGATGCTGATAATCTAACGTATTGCACTTAGATAGCTAAGTTCATAAGAAGTAGAAGGCGAAACGCCGCAAGTAAAGTTATGTATGACAGAAAATTTTTTATTCGTTATTCCAACCACAAAACCCAATACTTGAAGATTTTGCAAGAAAAAGGTACAAAAATAATATTAAGAATAACGTTATTCAAAAAAAGAAGAATATTGTATGGTTCTATCCAAGCTTTGTCCTAGTAGTATGTAAGCCATAATACAGAAGTCTTGTTCTTGTTCGTGTTCGTACGCTTGTCTAAGTGCCTTGTGTTTGTAAGGGTGAATTCTTTTAAAGTGAGCCGGCCGGGGTGACCGAGTGGTTCTAGGCGCTTCAGTCTGGAACCGCGCGACCGCTACGGTCTCAGGTTCGAATCCTGCCTCGGGCATGGATGTGTGTGATGTCCTTAGGTAAGTTAGGTTTAAGTATTTCTAAGTTCTAGGGGACTGATGACCTTAGATGTTAAGTCCCATAGTGCGCAGAGCCATTTGAACAATTTTTTTAAAACGAAAAATATATGTGTGAAGAGGGACTTCGTATTTTTCTTTCATAAGAACAATCACGCACGGATCATCTGAGATGCTCATCTTTTCATGTACTTAACCCTGACTAGCTTTATCGTGCACAAGAAAAAGGAGACTAAATTTAGTACGACATTTTTAAGCGAGAAAGTTAATCAATCATTTCATGCAGTAAAATGTGGTAAAATTTTAAACTCTAGATATCAGTGATAGTGCGGGAAACCTATCACTTAAGTTCAAAAAGATATTTAACGTAATATTATTCGATCAGAGACATCTATTCTCGTATCCAAGGCAATAAGAATGTGTACGTTGCTTGGTCTGGCTCGCGACAGATTTAAATGTCATTGCTGGCCGCTGTGGCCGAGAGGTTCTAGGCGCTTCAGTCGGGAACCGCGCTACTGCTACGGTCGCAGGTTCGAATCCTGCCTCGAGCATGGATCTGTGTGATGTCCTTATGTTATTTAGGTTTAAGTAGTTCTACGTCTAGGGGACTGATGACGTCCGATGTTAAGTCCCATAGTGCTTAGAGCCATTTGAACCATTTTTAAATGCTATTTTTGTACTTTAATTTACTTATTTACATATTGGGGACCTTTCATAAGAAAGAGAGTAATAAGTTAACAAAAAGGGCAGTTAAACACAGGTGTCGTTCCTTTTCTATGAGGTTGTTCCATACGTGCACTGTGCTCCAACAAGAAAAGCTTTAAACAACCATTCAGGCTGCATTGTAACAGTAATGAAAAAGTCAACAACACAAGATAACTTCATAGAGATGCGCAAAGGAAGTGTTCAAACACGAAACCTGATCCAGTACTTAGCTTTTATTTGTCGCGAAATATGAATCAAGTCTACATTCAGCTGGATAGCGAAATTTTCGTTCCATAGTTTACGACATGGTGGAACACGGGAACAGGACAGACGAGGAGTTTTCAGGATTTTGTGGCGAAGGAGGGTCAGCAGGGGGAGGGGGAGGGAGGGTGGAATGCGGAGCAGGGAAGCAGGAAGTGTCTAAGAGTCGACCGAAATCATTACGGGGTACGACGCAGTTTACGGTGTTCTCTGACCTGGCCCCAATCCCTTCCCAATTACTTACTGCGAGGCATCGAGCAGTCGGAAGATACAATTTTCGTCGTCAATGCCCTGTGAGGCGGTAGTAATATTAGTGAGCTTCCCTCGTACAGGGATCGACGTCTCGACTGGGGAATACTTCTTGACTGACCTCTTACAATAACCGTATCTCAAAACCTTTCACTCCAAGCTTTCCTCATCTAAGCACACCTTTCCCATCCTCTGATCTCTATAAATCTTTTGTTAGACATGGTTGGCTATCACGAGGAATCCGTTGAATAAATTCTTTAATTCATTTGCCGTCATACATCTTGCTAGAAGCCTCGTCTACCTCCATTTTAAATTTAAAAATCGCTATTTCAGGCTGAATTCCAGTATTTTTCCTGGCCAATTTATTGGGCCTCCTATCAATTCTCGTTATTTCCAGATTGCCTAGGCTTCTCTCAATTTTAATTTTAAGATGGCTCCCACGAAGATGTGGCGCTATACACTGGTAGCTTAGACTCCCTTTTCCAGGACAGCTGAACTTTGCTTCTGACGACAGCACATTCCTCCTCCATTTCAGCAGTAATTACATTTAGTGATTCGAAATTCATTTATAAATTTCGGATTTTCTGCTCTCTTAATGAAATCTGTTAAGAATCATAAACGTATAAAGGTTCCATGAGAACTTGCCGTTACTTCCTGTCAGTTAAATCAGCGTCAATATCTGTCTTTGTACAACAGCAGTCACTGTTAGGTTAACAGAACAGGTTTTTTTCATCTTTTACTTAGTTTTCTTTACAGCTGCACATAGTCTTTAATAGAGACTAGTGTCGAAAGACTGCGTTCATTTTCAAAGCATTGGCTCCTTATCTCATATTCGACTGTAATATACTTCCAATACAACATTTGAGAAACTTGTTCATACTTTAGGGCAACATGGCTATGTTGACCTGGAGACCTAATGCTTGAATAAGTATTCAGAACGTCCCATTGAATTTATGTTACAGTCGAACATGAGATATGCAGGCAGGTTTGAAAATGAACGCAATCGTTCGAAACTAATCACTATTAAAGATTATATGCAAGAGTAACGGAAAACCAAATAAACATAAATATGTTGAATTACTACTACTTTATGCCAACGTTATGTTGAAATCGTACGAATAATTTTTTCTGTATGTGATGCGTTGAACTGTATAGCAAATTCATATTATTATTATACATTTCTCGATCAAAAAGTGTTGTTAGACGACAAATTTACATTAAGAGTTGACAAAATATAAGGGTCGTCACCCACATGTGCGTTCTGATACCACAGCGCAACCCTGGTGTGGTGCAGACAGATGGGGCTGCATCAATTAGTTCGTCGTTCGTATCTGTCAGTACTTACATGATTTCCGTTTCGGGATGCCAGTTTTGTAAGCGTGTTGCCACAACCCGCTGTACACGTATGATGAATTGCCCGTTGCTCTTGAATAATAGAAGCAGGTTCGGATAAACCTGTAGTTCGATAACCGACTGACATTCGTTCTCCTACAAGAAGCAGACTTACGTAAAATGTTTGTTTAGTGAAAAGTTAAGTACAGTCCGAGCCTTCGGGGAAAGCTGCTATGAAGTATACGTTAAAAAATTATGCAGTAAAAGTGGTTCTGTTGAGGTAGACCTTTCAAGGCACAGTATTACTTTGTGAGTCAGTAGCTGTAATGTTCCAAGAGTGAAGTCTTACGTCCTCGCTGCTAATGAGAAACGGGTGGACTGGTGGTCGAAGGTATCTGTCACCGTAGGAATCCGGACAGGCAAGCGAAATATTAGTTGACACAAGTGTACTTAAACAATATCATATATTGTACTCAGCTCGTGGGTGAAGAAACGCTATACTACTAACAAATTGCGGTTGACGCGGCTAGCTATAAGAAGAGCCCGACACGGACGCGCGTCTGTGTACACCGACTACTTGCCAAGAGAGCTAAGTAGCGACTCTGAAGTAATCTCGAAGTAGATGACTGGTCCTCAGGTGCCCGCCGCTTGTGACACCTTACTGGCGGTCTCCATTGGTCGGCGGCCTGGAGGTTCATCATTGGTAGCGATGTTAAAAACGCCGCTCGTGGCGCCCACAGGGATCTTCAAGGCACCGGCTCCGGCAGTATCGATAAGCTATGATACTACACAGAGTCTTACAGAAATAGAAATACCTCTTTTGCCAGTGGCATAACCGATAATGGAGATCCATGATGCCCTCTCATATGAAACGTCACGTATCGCGTGACAAAATTCCATGGATAATTTTCATATTCCTTTTATCTTAAGCAATAGAGATAACTCTATTATGAACCAGTAGATCGTAAATACCATATACTCGGTTAATTACATATCTCTTCAAAAATTTAAGTAAGCTGGCATTATTCACTAAAAAAACGAGCGTCTTTGGTCTAGTGAATATACACTCCTGGAAATGGAAAAAATAACACATTGACACCGGTGTGTCAGACCCACCATACTTGTTCCGGACACTGCGAGAGGGCTGTACAAGCAATGATCACACGCACGGCACAGCGGACACACCAGGAACCGCGGTGTTGGCCGTCGAATGGCGCTAGCTGCGCAGCATTTGTGCACCGCCGCCGTCAGTGTCAGCCAGTTTGCCGTGGCATACGGAGCTCCATCGCAGTCTTTAACACTGGTAGCATGCCGCGACAGCGTGGACGTGAACCGTATGTGCAGTTGACGGACTTTGAGCGAGGGCGTATAGTGGGCATGCGGGAGGCATGTACATCGATGTGGTCGGCGGAAGGTGCACGTGCCCGTCGACCTGGGACCGGACCGCAGCGACGCACGGATGCACGCCAAGACCGTAGGATCCTACGCAGTGCCGTAGGGGACCGCACCGCCACTTCCCAGCAAATTAGGGACACTGTTGCTCCTGGGGTAACGGCGAGGGCCATTCGCAACCGTCTCCATGAAGCTGGGCTACGGTCCCGCACACCGTTAGGCCGTCTTCCGCTCACGCCCCAACATCGTGCAGCCCGCCTCCAGTGGTGTCGCGACATGCGTGAATGGAGGGACGAATGGAGACGTGTCGTCTTCAGCGATGAGAGTCGCTTCTACCTTGGTGCCAATGATGGTCGTATGCGTGTTTGGCGCCGTGCAGGTGAGCGCCACAATCAGGACTGCATACGACCGAGGCACACAGGGCCAACACCCGGCATCATGGTGTGGGGAGCGATCTCCTACACTGGCCGTACACCACTGGTGATCGTCGAGGGGACACTGAATAGTGCACGGTACGTCCAAACCGTCATCGAACCCATCGTTCTACCATTCCTAGACCGGCAAGGGAACTTGCTGTTCCAACAGGACAATGCACGTCCGCATGTATCCCGTGCCACCCAACGTGCTCTAGAAGGTGTAAGTCAACTACCCTGGCCAGCAAGATCTCCGGATCTCTTCCCCATTGAGCATGTTTGGGACTGGATGAAGCGTCGTCTCACGCGGTCTGCACGTCCAGCACGAACGCTGGTCCAACTGAGGCGCCAGGTGGAAATGGCATGGCAAGCTGTTCCACAGGACTACATCCAGCATCTCTACGATCGTCTCCATGGGAGAATAGCAGCCTGCATTGCTGCGAAAGGTGGATATACACTGTACTAGTGCCGACATTGTGCATGCTCTGTTGCCTGTGTCTATGTGCCTGTGGTTCTGTCAGTGTGATCATGTGATGTATCTGACCCCACGAATGTGTCAATAAAGTTTCCCCTTCCTGGGACAATGAATTCACGGTGTTCTTATTTCAATTTCCAGGAGTGTATGAAAAAATGTTTACAATTTTCTCACCGGAAACTTGTTGACCATATTTTCAGTTTTAACGGAGGAAATTAAGGTTGCATTTCAAAGTTACATCATGAATGACGAACTGCGTAGTACGGAATTTTTCTGTTGCTCTTAATGCCGTACAAAATCTTCGTCATAGTAACCGTCTGGAAGGTGATGGCTAAAGTTACTGATCACCAAGCTATTGGCCAATATTCTGACTTAGCTCCACCCTTTTCCGCAGTCTCTCATGGAGCGATGGTACGTGTTACTGACAATGATCAGTGCCTATAATGATGGCGTTAAGCTCATCAGTAGCCTCGTGTATAGGCTAGTGGACTAGGATACTTCCTTTCCTTTCTTACGTTTTCATGCGCATTCGTAACGCAAATGAACAGGAAGGGAAAAGGCAACGGAAAAATAACTTCCTCTAGGACCTTGCGCAAGATCACAAAAGCATATTTCTTCATTGTTCGGAAAGCTGACTCGCGAGTATCTCACTTATAAAGACACTTAAAAATTTTCCAAAATTTCGTAAACGAATGAACAAAATCTGTTGGACAACCAGTTAAACTTTCGAAGTTGTTGTGCAAAAATTCTTAAAGTGCTCATGCTCCCAGGCATTCGTCGAACGAGGAGGATCAACGGGGTTTAAATCCAGTTGCTTGCCCGTCTTTTCCCTTAACCGATAAGTAGCATGCAGGATGATCCCTGCGAAAAGTAGGCGCTGAATATCCTTCTTCGTCCTTGTCCTATAGGAGCTTCTGTTTCGTCTGTGATGTCCTCATTATCGATGGCGCGTTTAACTCTAATCTTCCTGTTAGTTCATAGTTACTCGACAGGCAGAAACAGCTTCTTTCCTGAGCTAATGACTGAGGATATTGAACTAGTTGTCTTTCAACTGTGTAACATTACAAGCTCATTTACTAACAACATTACGATTTAGGCATACCACAGTGGGTAACTGCGTACACTGCAGTTATCGGACTGTTTCATTGACGGCTTTGATTGTAGCAGCCGTAACCCATTTGTTTCGTTAAGAACCGTACTATACCAAATATACCGTACACCCTACCGTCTGGAAACTTTCTCTTCGCTCTAGTCTTTCTAATTCGAGTAGTGTACACTTAGATCGTACTTAATGATATCTTCCATTATAGAAGATGCGAGCAGTCCTTAGAGGTTGGGTAATAGCATGAGTTTCTCAGGGGCTTTAAACTAGGATCGACCACGGCGTGCCAAACTCCATGTGTGCATGGTGTGTGGACCGCGTTGTGGGTCGAGAGTTGTCTGTCTCGGCTTTGCTCCGTCCTTGCCCGAAGCTCTACATTTTGTTGTATATTGCGGTGTGGCACTTGTTGGAGACATAACTCTCTTCAGTTCGTCAGAGTAGTATTGTCAGCGCAGTTTACCCTTCGCTATTTCTTTTTGGTATAAAAGACGTTCACAGATCCAGTGGCTGTTTGCACATGGAAAATTTTTCGATTTGAAATTCGCTTTTGTTCAGTTTAAGAAGGAAAAAGGAGCGCAGGAAAAAAAAATTAAAACACGCGACTTGAATTGCAGACCTCGCATTTAAAATGGACCTGGCTGCACACTGTCCGCAGTAAGACATTGAAAGGTGAGAAAAAACTTATTTCTTATATAACGGGGGTGCATTTAAAAAGAAACTCCTGTTATAGAAAGGACACGTTCTGAAAAACGCAGTCCGATTCCCTAAATTCAGTGGCGTTAAGAAAACGTGATGATTGAAGAAACCATTGTGCCCTTGAAAGAATTACAGGGATACTTTTCAAAACGTTTTGAGGCCACTGCCAATCTTACATCTGTTTTAGAGCTGAGCTGTTTTCGAGGCCGTTTGCCGTTTCAATTGAAAGAATCCCTGTACATGTGCAGAGGTAGCTGATTAATCTGAAAGGTAATACCCGTTTTAAAGCCAGATAACTTTAACGTTAAAACTGTCCAGAACGTATACATTGCTTTCCTCAGGTAGTTTCCATGTCTCCATAATGAAGTTGCAAAAGTGCTACAATATTTCGACCAACATATGTATGTGAAAGACGATTTTACGTTTTTGAGCCTAAATAAGTCACGATTTTAACCTGAATGCGAAACTCTGAGAAACTGCCTACGTCTGTCCGTATGCCGACTGTTTGTATCAGATAAAAATTATGTCTTCAGCGCATCAAGAGTACTTAAATACACTCCTGGAAATGGAAAAAAGAACACATTGACACCGGTGTGTCAGACCCACCATACTTGCTCCGGACACTGCGAGAGGGCTGTACAAGCATTGATCACACGCACGGCACAGCGGACACACCAGGACCCGCGGTGTTGGCCGTCGAATGGCGCTAGCTGCGCAGCATTTGTGCACCGCCGCCGTCAGTGTCAGCCAGTTTGCCGTGGCATACGGAGCTCCATCGCAGTCTTTAACACTGGTAGCATGCCGCGACAGCGTGGACGTGAACCGTATGTGCAGTTGACGGACTTTGAGCGAGGGCGTATAGTGGGCATGCGGGAGGCCGGGTGGACGTACCGCCGAATTGCTCAACACGTGGGGCGTGAGGTCTCCACAGTACATCGATGTTGTCGCCAGTGGTCGGCGGAAGGTGCACGTGCCCGTGGACCTGGGACCGGACCGCAGCGACGCACGGATGCACGCCAAGACCGTAGGATCCTACGCAGTGCCGTAGGGGACCGCACCGCCACTTCCCAGCAAATTAGGGACACTGTTGCTCCTGGGGTAACGGCGAGGGCCATTCGCAACCGTCTCCATGAAGCTGGGCTACGGTCCCGCACACCGTTAGGCCGTCTTCCGCTCACGCCCCAACATCGTGCAGCCCGCCTCCAGTGGTGTCGCGACAGGCGTGAATGGAGGGACGAATGGAGACGTGTCGTCTTCAGCGATGAGAGTCGCTTCTACCTTGGTGCCAATGATGGTCGTATGCGTGTTTGGCGCCGTGCAGGTGAGCGCCACAATCAGGACTGCATACGACCGAGGCACACAGGGCCAACACCCGGCATCATGGTGTGGGGAGCGATCTCCTACACTGGCCGTACACCACTGGTGATCGTCGAGGGGACACTGAATAGTGCACGGTACGTCCAAACCGTCATCGAACCCATCGTTCTACCATTCCTAGACCGGCAAGGGAACTTGCTGTTCCAACAGGACAATGCACGTCCGCATGTATCCCGTGCCACCCAACGTGCTCTAGAAGGTGTAAGTCAACTACCCTGGCCAGCAAGATCTCCGGATCTGTTCCCCATTGAGCATGTTTGGGACTGGATGAAGCGTCGTCTCACGCGGTCTGCACGTCCAGCACGAACGCTGGTCCAACTGAGGCGCCAGGTGGAAATGGCATGGCAAGCCGTTCCACAGGACTACATCCAGCATCTCTACGATCGTCTCCATGGGAGAATAGCAGCCTGCATTGCTGCGAAAGGTGGATATACACTGTACTAGTGCCGACATTGTGCATGCTCTGTTGCCTGTGTCTATGTGCCTGTGGTTCTGTCAGTGTGATCATGTGATGTATCTGACCCCACGAATGTGTCAATAAAGTTTCCCCTTCCTGGGACAATGAATTCACGGTGTTCTTATTTCAATTTCCAGGAGTGTAATACTGCAAATTGACTATGTTTTTGATCTATTTTGTTGATAAATTTGAAATATAAAGCCAAGTCGTATACAGTGTTATTGAGGCGCTATTTAAAAGCAGCGCATTCGCAGTTTCCGCCCCCACCCCGTTGTCCTTCGCTCACGAGACCGCGTGGCGTCGGGGTGGGGGTAGTTTGCCAGCTGGCTTGAGGGCTAAGGCTCTCATGCCAGGACACGGATTCCAACCCGAATTCTTTGGCCACTCCCGTTTTACTGAAACAGGTATTAAATCGAAATTAAGGAGCGCATTGCTTGTTTGCCACTTCTGCTAGGGCACAATATTATAGTTACAATTAGAGCGCTATTATTGAAGGCAGTGTTCCGTATGACGTGCTCGGTTTGTGTACGTCGTGCGAAAACGAATGGTCCCTCCGAGGCGTCACTCGTGTCTTCAGCCTGGAGGTGCTGCAGTGATGAAGAGACTCGACTTCTGTTTGGGGAGTTTTGAGTTCGTTAGACTGTGCAACCCATCTGATGCGGTGTAAATCACTTCAGAAGTATTGCAGGTTGATTCCTTTTTGCAAAACTATGCCCCACTCACTGCCCTGTCCTTCTTAAACTTGTTTTGGCTCCATCTGTAATCATCTATATGTCGAGCGTAAGGTCAGGGGATCACTTTCGCTCCTTCACGACTTGTTCCACTACTCCTCATTAGAGAAGCAACTTACACTACTGATTTAAACGCTCATTACCTCGGCAAGCCAGTTTTAAAGACGTAAGCGTTATTTAGTGGATACAAGAACAACGAACAGATATTAATTTATTCTACATCTAATATCAAATACTAAAAATAATACATAATTTTGTTGTTAAAGATAACCGTAGGTTTCATTGTAAAATTATATACAGATACAAAATATTTATAATTCTGTCACTCTTTAGTACATTGTCTTCTCAGAAGATATCGAGTCGTGGCCACTATGAAAGTCTCTAAATGGTATTGGACCGATGACCTAGAAGTTTGGTCCCCCCCCCCCCCCCTTTTAAACCAACCAACCAACTAAATGTGATTCAGCTGACAAACACACACAAACGGCTCTGTGCATGAATGTTCGAACTTACGTACAACCGCCGCTGGAACTCGCAGGGGGATGCTTGCATCTCATTGTCAGCGGCGTAATAGTACGTGGCAGCACTTTCGTGCCGCGGTGGCGGCTGTAGGAAACGTGGCTGCGTAACTGGCGGTGGGCATACTAGAAAGTGCGGACGCCCGGATTACTGCCGATACCGCGTGTTCTGCACGAGGAAAGTATTGCTATGCACAGTATTTCATCTCCTCACAGCCCTGTAAGTTGGCCTAAGCTTGGATCCTGTAGCCCTCCAAGTATGATGAAGATTACGCACGTGTAGTAATCAACCTTTTAGAAAATGATTTTTTCTAATAAAACTTCTAGAAAATGATTTGTTTCTATTAATTTTTCCACTTTTTAATTGTGATTGTGGGGTCAACAATCAGGTCCCAATGGCGGTGTTAGTGAGTATGGAAAAGTCATACTGTACAGTGCCACACTGGCATACTGTACAGTGGGTCACACTACAATTCGTTTGGAGAAACTTATGAATTTGTGTAGCAACGGGCTATGGAGGCAGCCAGTGCTTCATCGACACGCCTGTTCGCTCTATAGTGCTACGTACACTCACTCATACCACTGTTACTTAGTTCACAAAGGAGTACCTACAAACCTGCTGACAGGAGAGTACCTACAAAAACAAAAATGAGATCTAGAACGAGGACAGAGAGAATTCACGTCACGCTAAGGGACTGTGTAGATTTTTACTGCAGTGTAGGGAGCAGACCGTAAAAAGAACGGAAACGTTTCTGGTAAGATATTACACCAGGTGGAGCACTTTTAAAAATGAGGCAATATCTGAGTATCGAGATCCTTCGTGGTAGGTAATGGCACAGCGAAGACCTGCTATACATAATGAAAATGCGGCTCTCCTGAGGTGACCTTTAAGGCTGGAAATGTTCCTGAACTTCCATTTACTGTCTGCCCGTTTATTGCTTCTGAGAAGTGCATGTTATTACGCAATGCCTAACCGCTACTGGCATCGTCTGTTACGAAAGATAACATAAAGTGTCAGCTAGGAAGTGTATACTCCTTCTTTCAAGATGTATATTACGCATCGAACATAAAAACTGGTTCTACATAATATATTACTTATCTCTTGACTCTGTTCAGTGTTACTACACCTTGAATTTGATTTATTCTGAAAATTTGCCTTGTCACTGTAACTCCTTGCGGAAGTGAAATTAAGTTTTACCTTCTCGACGACGGCGACGTTATTACAAGCGGAGCTAAAGCTTGGATTAAGAAATCAAATAGAGCGAGTACCTTTCAAAGGAACGATCCAAGCTTCTGTATTAAGTGATTTAGGAAAACCACGGAAAATCTAAATTCGGATGGCAGGAAAGAACTTTAAGCCGACTGCCTCTAGAATCCGGATCCAGTGTCTTACTATCCCACCTCCACATCTTGCAAAGTAGAGACAGCTTAGGTCATCTGTTTCAGCGTGCTAGGACAGTTAATTCTGTACTGAAAAGAACACTACATGGGAAACGCAGTAGAAATAGGTAAAGAATGAAATATGCTAAACAGATTATCGTACATTTAGGGAGGCAGTTAAGCGTGAAGGTGAGAAGACTGGCCCAAGGTAAAAACTAAAAAATGAAAATAATATAAAAAAATTAAAGAGTGCAAGTAAAAAAGTAATCGGAATTCTGATGACCTGATAAACGAACAGTTAATTTCGAACCACAGATACCGCATCTAGCTGATGCAGTTATAAGGTGGACATGTTATTTTGGTTTTTGTATGTTATCGATATCCACGGCAGAGGGAGTGGAAGTTACGTATACTGTTAAACGATCTTGGGTCTTGCTGTGGCACAGTCTTTGCCTCTGCGCAATCTGATACATTCTTAGTTGAAGTGAGGTAGGTGATAGATGTGTTCGGTAGTGCTGTGTTGACTTGTGATTATTAAATGAAGAAAGATTTAGGACAGAAAAGAGGGATATCATGTACAAATTGAAAGGTGAAAGAAATATAAATTTTAAATGATGTAATTGTTTTTGAAGAGAAGAAGTCTGAGAAAAGACTGCAGCGTTGCGCAGCTAGGAATAATTATTGTAAGCTAGTTAATTCGCTGAGAACTGAGAGAAAGCCCACCCACTTCCCTGAGTTGTGCATTAACATATTAACTGATTAAGCTGTTTGATTTTTTTATAGAAATTCTCTGTTAACTTGTACCCTTTCTAAATCATTGTTCACTCTGTTAAGCATAGTATTGTTCAGGCCGATGGTAGGTGTGAAGATCACGCGAAGTTTTACTCTGTATTTTTCAATATATATTTCATTCTAAAATCGTTGTCTTGGCATATCAGCCGGCCGATGTGGCCGTGCGGTTCTAGGCGCTTCAGTCTGGAACCGCGTGACCGCTACGGTCACAGGTTCGTATCCTGCCTCGGGCATGGATGTGTGTGATGTCCTTAGGTTAGTTAGGTTTAAGTAGTTCTAGGGGACTGATGACCACAGATGTTAAGTCCCATAGTGCTCAGAGCCATTTGAACCAATCTTGGCATATCATTTCTTAGGAATAGATGCGCTCCCCACCCCAATGTTTATTATTACGTATTCAAATGGTTAAAATGGCTCTGAGCACTGTGGGACTTAACATCTGAGGTCATCAGTCCCCTAGAACTTAGAACTACTTAAACCTAACTAACCTAAGGACAGCACACACATCCATGCCCGAGGCAGGATTCGAACCTGCGACCGTAGCGGTCGCGCGTTTCCAGACTAATGCGCCTAGAACCGCTTGACTACAACGGCCGGCTTATTACGCATTACCACATGCAATAGTTTGAATATGTATTTATAAACAGATATCTACTGTTGTGCTTTCGAGAACTCTGCAACAATATTGTCAAGACGGGAGGTAAGTGGGAATTTTGATTGGGGCCAGATATTTGTTTTACTTCCGTTGCGCATTTAATACACAGGCAAATCGCCTTCAGATCAGTTACAGCTCAGTTCAGATTAGTTCTGTTTAGTCAAAGGTTAGCATACGAGTTTCAGTCCAATAACTGTTTGTCAAGACAAAGTTATTGGTTATACGTAGATTTCGTAGAGTGGGAATAAAGTTGGACAAAATTTCAGACGGAAACAAACATGATGGGGAGGTTACACAGTCACTAATAGCTATGAGCTGCGACTTGACCGGATGATCGGTATTAACTGATATAAACTAGAAATAATGCACAAGGCGCGGTCTGCCCCTGCCTGCAGCCATTGCCAGATAGATGTGGCCAAAGATTGCGTGTGTACACGGCGTTTCGTGAAGGTGGTACATATGAGAGTCCAACTAACAACTATCAATAGAAAACAGCTCGCCAGATGTCGGCCCTCTTTCAGGAGGCACGTACACTGTACCCCAGATCAACAAAATATTTGGTTGGCTGATGATTACCGGTTGCATACAATACCAACGTCTGAATTGCATTGCATTGCATATTCCGCAAGCCACCTTTCGGTGTGTGGCGGATGGTACTCCTGGTACTGGTACTTCTCTTTTCCACACTCGAACTGAATGAAATTTGTTTTGATCTGCCGAGAAGTGGGAACCCATCATCAGTAATCAGACGAGCATGAATTAAATGTTCTCAGATGAGGCTCTGTCATATCGCCTCTTTCGTCGTGGAAAAATAGCTGCGCAGATATATATATATATATATATATATAGATCAGTACTATCGAATGATCTTATTACAGCGCAGTAGGCGATAATTTTATCAGCAACACCACAGTGCTAGGTGTCACATAACTCGGTTCCTAGCTGGATGTTTGCAAGCAAACATTGCAACAGGATTCACCTCTTGACGCGAATCCCATGAAATCATTGAATATATTGGAGACCGCTTGGAGGTGTGTTGCTGCTCAAGCCCTCCACTCAAGATCATTTCCATGCTGAGGGAAACCGTGTAAGAAAAAGTTGGTCAGGTGCCAGTAGAACTTTCGCACTGACGCTTCCATACAAACCACGTTATGTGTGCAGAGAGTTCACTCATCCCGGGAATAGAGATTCTTTATGATTTTTGCCTGTTATCGACACTGACACTGACAAGATAGCGGTGTCAGGGATTCCACAACTCCCGAAAATGTTTTAATTCCAAATCTGAAGTCGGACAGCAAATTACAAAAGAAATTTTTTTATGTGATACAATTACAAAGTAACAGTTTTCAGATTTTTATCTTTGGTTGTCCTGTGAAACCTTTATTCTTGTCAAATTTCATGATGCTAAGTCAACGGGAAGTAGCCTGTAGATGTTGATGAGCGAGGTCGCGAGTCTCAAAATATGTGATCTTTGACTCTGAAGGTCAAATTTATTGTATCGCCAAGTGATTATAGACAGAACTTGATATGTCTATCTACTTCTGAGGGAAAGAAACGGTGTGATAACACATGATGTTTTTTTTCGTGTGATATAATTAGGAATTGACGATTGTTGGTTTTTTTCTTTTGGCTGTAGTGTGAGACCTTTCTTGCTGGCCAATTTCACGATTCTAGTTCAGCGGAAAGTAGGATTTGATGAGTGCCTTTGCGAGTATCAAAATACGTGACATAAATGACCGTACCTTCTGCATGGATTGATTAGGAAAGTTCAAGTTTCCTATATAGTGAAGGGACCGTAGACCTCAATATGTGACATAAATTTTCAGTTGCTATGTCTGTCCGTTCCTGAGAAATGGCGTTTTAGGCAGTCGGACAAAGGGACAACAACGTGATCCTACAAGGATATCGTTTTTACCGACTGAGGTATGGAACCCTAAAAAAGGTGTCCGTTTCCTGTGGCGCTCACGAACACACTCGTTTATACCGTCAAAAGTTTTCTCGTTTATATATATATTTTTTTAATTTCTTAATTTCTGGAGAACTGTGTAAGCATTATGAGTATGCTGCCGCGTCATAATGTAAAAAACTGTAGTGGAAAGAAACGTTTCACCCACGGTCACAGTGACCTTCTCTTGGGTCTACTTGTATGTTTCAGCTGTTCAGAGTCACTTATATTTTGTCATCACTACTCACTGAGCATAACGTTTCGTCACAATTTTATGAACATTGTCGTTATAACTGTTCTCTTTAAGGCGGGAGGAGTTGGAACTTTATAGTAATAGGTTATTACACTACTGACCATTAAAATTGCTACACCACAAAGATGATGTGCTACAGACGCAAAATTTACCCGACAGGAAGAAGATGCTGTGAAATGCAAATGATTAGCATTCACACAAGGTTGGCGCCGGTGGCGACACCTACAACGTGCTGATATGAGGAAAGTTTCCAACCCATTTCTCACACACAAACAGCAGTTGACCGGCGTTGCCTGGTGAAACGTTGTTGTAATGCCTCGTGTAGGAGGAGAAATGCGTACCATCACGTTTCGGACTTTGATAAAGGCCGGATTGTAGCCTACCGCCATTCCGGTTTATCGTATCGCGACATTGCTGCTCGCGTTGGTCGAGATCCAATGACTGTTAGCAGAATATTGAACCGGTGGGTTCAGGAGGGTAATACAGAACGCCGTGCTGTATCCCAACGGCCTCATGTCACTAGCAGTCGAGATGACAGGCACCTTATCCGCATGGCCGCAACGGATCGTGCAGCCACGTCTCGATCCCTGTGTCAACAGATGGGGACGTTTGCAAGACAACAACCATCGGCACGAACAGTTCGACGACGTTTGCAGCTGCATGGATTATCAGCTCGGAGACCATGGCTGCGGTTACCCTTGACGCTGCATCACAGAGAGGAGCGCCTGCGATGGTGTACTCAACGACGAACCAGGTGGACGAAAGGCAAAACGTCATTTTTTCGGATGAACCCAGGTTCTGTTTACAGTATCATGATGGTCGCACCCGTGTTTGGCGACGTCGCGGTGGACGCACATTGGAAGCGTGCATTCGTCATCGCCATACTGGCGTATCACCCGGCGTGATGGTATGGGGTGCCATTGATTACACGTTTCGGTCACCTCTTGTTCGCACTGACGGCACTCTGAACAGTGGACGTTACATTGCAGATGTGTTACGACCCGTGGCTCTACCCTTCATTCGATCTCTGCGAAAGCATGCATTTCAGTAGGATAATGCACGACCGCATGTTGCAGGTCCTGTACGGGCCTTTCTGGATACAGAAAACGTCCGGTCAATGGTGGCCGAGCAACTGGCTCGTCACAATAAGCCAGTCACTACTCTTGATGAATTATGGTATCTTGATAAAGCTGCATGGGCAGCTGTACCTGTACACGCCATCCAAGATCTGTTTGACTCAATGCCCAGGCGTATCAAGGCCGTTGTTACGGCCAGAGGTGGTTGTTTTGGGTATTGATTTCTCGGAATCTAAGCATCCAAATTGCGTGAAAATGTAATCACATGTCAGTTCTAGTATAATAGATTTGTCCAATGAATACCCCTTTATCATCTGCATTTCATCTTGGTGTAGCAATTTTAATGGCCAGTAGTGTATTCTGTCATCAATACTCACTGAGCATGAAGTTTCGTCGCAATTTTATAAACATTGTCATTATAACTGGTCCCTTTATGGCGGAAGGAGTAGGAACTTTGTAGTAATAGGTTACCATTTGGGAGGGAGTGTGTATCTGCTGTTATCTGCTGCTTCTTGCATTGTATGCCATCACTGTTGGTCACCAGCGGATGAAGTCTGCTCCTGTTTTCGAACTGCTAGAAGCAGGGCCCTGTGGCGGCAGTTACTCGCCGATTGCGTACGTGACGCACGTTGTTGATGCGGCCGGTTGGACTCTGAGGGCTGATAGGGCAAGCCTCAGTGCATCCTCCATGTTCATGTCGTTGAAGGTTTTAACATTTCGATGACTCCTCTAATCTTGCGTTTTACCAAATCCGGCTCCTTGGCAGGTACGCAAGTTTCGTTAAATTGCCCGGGTTTCCTGTGTGCGCATTGCCATTGACCTCCCGGTCTCACCGATGTATAGTTCTCCACTTTGACGTTTCACCTTGTGCACAACTGCAATGTGTAAAGCATCTACTTTGTCCTTCCTGGAGCCTAGCACATCCTGGACATTGCGGCTGCTGCAGAAGGTAGGTTGGACATCAATCCAGTGAAAGTGTTTATCATTTCAATCACTGGCATTTTTCGCATAGGCTAAGAGCACTCCTGGCTGAAGTTTGTCGATATCTTGCTTATCTTGCTTTCTTTTCTTGGTTGCCATGACTGTGTTGATCGATTTGTGGTTATAATCATTGGCCGAGAACGTTGTACTCAGCCTTTTGAGCTCACGTGCTATGTTTTAAGCATCACTTAGGCCTGCGCGTGGGTGGACACGGAACGGATAACTCTTCTGTATTGGATGGTGGTTAGATTGAGCGGGCAAATATCTGTCCATATGTTCAGGGTTCCGAAATACTCTCTGTCCTAATATGCCTCCGTTGTTCTACATGCTTCCACTTCTAGGAATGGAATTACGCCATTCTTCTCTGTCTCGAGCGTGAACTGCATCTTCCTGCGCATTTCATTCAAATATTCACGAAACTTGTGTAGCTATGTTTGACCATGAACCCATATAGCCAACATATCGTCCACGTTCTGAACTAGCATTGTGGGTTCAAAGGAGCGGATCGAAGCGCCATCCCTTCAAAGGCCTCCGTGAATATGTTGGCTTCTAACGGGGATAGGGCAGACAGCATTGCTATGTCGTCTGTCTGCTTGTGGTATTTATTTCTTCAAGTAGAAAGGGAAATACACATTTTCCAGGTTGTTTCGATTACGTTGTAGAAGTTTCGCTGAGAAGCTCTTCATACAGTCCCCACCTCTCCCTAAGTGATTTTCATATTTTTAGAGTCCTGAAGAAAGACAGTTGTGACTGTCGATTTGCTTCAGCCGACAAGGTGCGCACCTCGGTGTAATATTGATTCCGTAGACAAGCATAAAAGCTTTTTTGTGAAGGCATTCATCTTTTTGTCTCACGGTACGAGAAATGTATAACAGTTATGGCAATTACTTTTGAAATAATAAACAGTTTACTTATTTTTTCATTTGTCTCGTTTTCTTTTGACTGCCAATTATAAATACTGCAGGGATCAGTATTTACTTCAATTTTTAGTAATAATCACGCAGTGGTCTTTCCTAGCGCTGTTAGCCTACAGGATAGGCAGAAGGGATTAAGCGAATCAGGAACTCTAAGGAGGAGGCAATGCCTGGTTGAAGGTGTGAGTCAGCTTGTGAACCTCACTTGGAAGTCTTAAACGGTAAGAGTACAGGTTCACGGAAAACTTGTGGATGGGTTCCGGATCTGGTTTGGCACACCGTTTAAAAATATAATGGAAGTGTAAGACCAGAAGTAAGAAACCCATATAAGAAATATTTAATGGAATGGTTACGTTATACAATACATAACGTAGATTATGTATAAAGAAAGCTAAGAGGACTGCGATAAAAACGTAGTATAAAGGGGAATAGCAACTGGCTGAAAATCATAACCGGTGGAAACAATGGTAGAAGTGAAAATGTATTGAGATTTAGACAGAAAGATTTCCAAAGAACGCCGGAAGGAGGAGATATGATAAGTTAAAATGTGTGTGATATCTTATGGGACTTAACTGCTAAGGTCATCAGTCCCTAAGCTACGTAACCTAAATTATGCTAAGGACAAGCACACACACAGTCATGCCCGAGGGAGGACTCGAACCTCCGCCGGGACCAGCCAAACAGTCCATGATTGCAGTGCCTTAGACCGCTCGGCTAATGCCGCGCGGCGATATGATAAAAATTGGGACAAAAAAGAAAGTTTTCTTAAACATGAATAATGTATTGATATTAATACTGACGTAGAATTACAGAATAAGGATACTAAATATTAAGCCAGGGGCACAGTATCGTTTGTAAGCGAAACAAGAACTGTGCTAAAATGCAAAGAAGTTTAAACTATTTTCAAAAGGTGGGTAAAAGAACTAAAGGGAGATGCAAGTAAACGCAAAAACAGGTGTTAGTTTCCCCCGTGCTTCCCTGCAGCTTGAGAGCTAAGCGAGTGAACGTCCATTACGCAGCTGGCCAGCTACGTCAATCTGTGTCCCCGGAAGGCATGTTGTGCAGCCGTGACGTCAGCAGCCAGCGTGGGTGCCCTCTGCGGTTAGCCCGGCAAACACACGCAGTCAGTGCTGCTTGCCTCCCAGCAGAGGTGTGAGGGCAGCAGTGGAGACTGTGCCAACAAGACCTAAGTCTTGAGCTAGTGGTGGTGATGAACCCTTCTGTCCGGCGTTATTAGCCACTACCACCACTGTGCGCGTAACTGAACTACAACGGCGTCCTTTACATGTTGTCATTTTATCGCATGTGCACTATCTGTCTGTCATGTCAGTGAGTCTGATATTCTGAACCTTTCGTTAATTCAAGTGTTAACACTCGAGATTCCAATGTGACGATTTCCCTAACTCCAAGGCCACGGATGTGGCTGCTGACAGAACTCAGTCTCAGCGAATCCACAAAGTTTTCCCTCCGAATCTGTCTGCTTGCAGTCCGAGGATAACCGACAAAGAAAAGCCAGAGAACTACTTTCATTGGTTTCCGCTCTGTTTATAGCTTAACTGATGTGTTCACATCATCTAAAGGATGATACCGAACGATATGGTGCTGAAGACCTGAGACACAAGCGCAATTGTTTTTAATCGGTCTCGAAATGCAAACCACACTGAAAATCCAGAATGAGATTTTCACTCTGCAGCGGAGTGAGCGCTGGTATGAAACTTCCTGGCAAATTAAAACTGTGTGCCCAACCGAGACTCGAACTCGGGACCTTTGCCTTTCGCGGGCAAGTTCTCTACCATCTGAGCTACCGAAGCACGACTCACGCCCGGTCCTCACAGCTTTACTTCTGCCAGTATCTCGTCTCCTACGTTCCAAACTTTCTTTCAGGAGTTCTGCAAGGTTCGCAGGAGAGCTTCTGTAAAGTTTGGAACGTAGGAGACGAGATACTGGCAGAAGCAAAGCTGTGAGGACCGGGCGTGAGTCGTGCTTCGGTAGCTCAGATGGTAGAGCACTTGCCCGCGAAAGGCAAAGGTCCCGAGTTCGAGTCTCGGTCGGGCACACAGTTTTAATCTGCCAGGAAGTTTCATACGAGCGCACACTCCGCTGCAGAGTGAAAATCTCATTCAGGAAACATCCCCCAGGCTGTACCTAAGCCATGTCTCTGCAGTATCCTTTCTTACAGGAGTGCTAGTTCTGCAAGGTTCGCAGGAGAGCTTCTGTAAGGTTTGGAACGTAGGAGACGAGATACTGGCAGAAGTAAAGCTGTGAGGAGCGGGCGTGAGTCGTGCTTCGGTAGCTCAGATAGTAGAGCACTTGCTCGCGAAAGGCAAAGGTCCCGAGTTCGAGTCTCGGTCGTGCAGACAGTTTTAATCTACCAGGAAGTTTCACACTGAAAATAATTGTTTTTTATTTGTAACATGTATCTATGCCTTCCAGCTCCTTCTCTGCATGGTCGCCGCTCCGACTTAGACATCTGTCGTAGCATGGTACAAACTCCCCAATACCCTCGTCAAAGAAAGCAACTGCCTGTGGTTTCTGCCGCCAATTCCCTATGGTAGTCTGCAGGTGTTTGTCTGTGCCAAAATGCTGTACTCATAGCCAGCGCTTCATGTGATCAAAGAGAAATAAATCAGAGAGAGCCAAGTCCGTGCTGTATAGTGGCTGATCAAACACTTCCCATCGGACACGCTGGAAGAGCGTCTACGTTACACCTGCAGAGTGCGGCCGAGAGCTGTCACGAAGAGCTGGCAAGCAATCAGGCGAAACCGCTCGACAGAACTTCACACTTGACCGGAAGCACTATTTCTTTGGACATCCTTACGTACTCACTGTGCACTCAGAACGTGATAACGAGCGCACTAGAGACACATGAGCGAAAAATTTCACCCAATTTTCACCGTGATTTTAATTTCGCGACCGATCTGAGATTGGAAAAAAAATAGTCTTCGTGTGTTTCTTGATGTATGTGGCAGTATCAGACTACAAATAAAACAAATAAAAACGTACGAAACTCAGGAACTCCATTCCTAGTGACTAAAATTCCACATTGGCTGCACTAGATTTATAATTGAAATTTTATAATATCGATATCGGATCAATTGTTAGTCTTCAGAAGTACACTGTACTGTTAGGTGACATAAAAATCCTCAAGACATGTACCACAAACAACTGTGAGTACCATATGATAAAAATACTGTACTGTGATGAAACTCTCAGCCCCAAAACTGAGATTCCGGCCAAAAATGTGTAAAAAACCTACTTTTTCCAGAAAATACTGAATTTATTCGACAACAGATAGAACAACATTCGTTACATTGATCTCAAGTACAACCGTTTTACTAAATCCGCATTAGGTATATTCAGGTATACTTCAGGTTATTGTCTTATTTATGGAGATATCGAGTTAGTGTACCTCTCAAAAATGGTTCAAATGGCTCTGAGCACTATGGGACTCAACTGCTGTGGTCATAAGTCCCCTAGAACTTAGAACTACTTAACTAACCTAAGGACATCACACACGTCCATGCCCGAGGCAGGATTCGAATCTGTGACCGCAGCGGTCGTGCGGTTCCAGACTGTAGCGCCTTTAACCGCTCGGCCACTCCGGCCGGCGTGTGTACCACTCCTTGACTTTTCCTTGCTCTTAACTTACTGTGTTGCGACGTTGGTGCGTCGCATGGTTACACAGTTCTGCTTCTCTGTCAAACATTTTCTAGGATTTGAATGATCTAGTACTGTAGGAGAGAAATCTTTTGGGTGTGGCAAGCAGCGCCGATTCCAGAAAAGTGATACGGATAAGGATCATGCATAACTTCATATCGTTTTTCTATCAACAGATACACACAACGGAAACTTTAGCCATCAATAGTATGTTCTCCCTCACTCTTTACTAGAGACAGCCAACGCTGCGGCACCGTTTAGATTCCGCAGCTGAACATATACTATGTGATCAAAAGTATACGGACACCCACAAAAACATACTTTTTCATACGGAGTGCACTGTGCTGCCATCTACTGCAAGGTACTCCATATCAGCGACCTCAGTAGTCATTAGGCTTCGTGAAAGAGCAGAATGGGGCGCTCCGCGGAACTCACGGACTTCGGTCAGGTGATTGGGTGTCACTTGTATCATACGTGTGTACGCGAGATTTCCACACTCCTAAATATCCCTACGTCCACTATTTCCGATGTGATAGCGAAGCGGAAACGAGAAGTGACACGTACAGCACAAAAACGTACAGGCCGAACTCGTCTGTTAACTGACAGAGACCGCCGACACTTGAAGAGGGTCGTAATGTGTAATAGGCAGACATCTGTCCAGACCATCACACAGAAATTCCAACTGCATCAGGATCCACTGCAAGTACTTTGAGAGTTAGGCGGGAGGTGAGAAAACTTGGATTTCGTGATCGAGCTTCTGCTCATAAGCCACACATCACACGGGTAAATGCCAAACGACGCCTCGCTTGGTGTAAGGAGCGTAAACATTGGACGATTGAACAGTGGAAAAACGTTGTGTGCAGTGACGAATCACGGTACACAAAGGTGACGATTGGATGGGCAAGGTGTGGGTATGGTGAATGCCAACAGTAAAATTCGGAGGCGGTGTTTTTATAGTGTGGTCGTGTTTCTCATGGAGGCGGCTTGCACCTCTTGTTGTTTTGAGTGGCACTATCAGAGCACAGGCCTACATTGATGTTTTAAGCACCTTCTTGCTTCCCACTGTTGAAGAGCAATTCAGGGATAGCGACTGCCGACCTGTTCATAGTGTACGGCCTGTGGCGGAGTGTTTACATGACAATAACATCCCTGTATTGGACTGGCCTGCACAGAGTCCTGACCTGAATCCTATATAACATCTTTGGGATGTTTTGGAACGCCGACTTCGTGCCAGGCCACACCTCTCCTCAGTGCAGCACACTGTGAAGAATGGGCTGCCATTCCCCAAGAAACATTCCAGCACCTGATTGAACGTATGCCTGAGAGAATGGAAGCCGTCATCAAGGCTAAGGGTGAATCAACACCATATTGAAGTCCAGCATTTCTGATGGAGGGTGCCACGAACTTGTAAGTGATTTTCAGCCAGGTGTCCGGATACTTTTGATCACATAGTGTATCACGTAGTTTACAGGCGAAGAACTCGTCGACCCGAGATCGGAGGGCATTTTCATAAGCAAAAGAATCCTTTTGATACGGGGAGTTTCTACTTCGTTAAGGCTCAACCATTCCTTCATTTTCCTTATGTTAGCATAAAAACACTTGTTATCGACACCAGCAACGTTACAGGATAGGAATGGTCGGTGTTGATCACGACCTAATTGACGACGAGCAAGCAGAGATGCAGATATGACCACGTGCACATTTTTGCGAGTTTGGTTTAGAGCATGCTGTACCCACACACCCGATTTTATAATTTTCCCCATAGCTTTCAAATGTCGCACGATAGTGGAATGATCACAATTCATCACATTTGTCAGTTCTCGAGTACAATTATGTGGATCATTGTGGATTAATGGGTTTCAACGACCTTCATCAAATCCGGAAGATCTTTCTGAGCGTGGGGAGTGGCTAATGTCAAAACAATCCCCCTTAAAACGGTCATTCTCTTGCCGTGCCCTGTCCAGTGGCATTATCCCCATACACAGCTCAAGTATTTCTGGCTGCTTCCACTGCTCTCACCCCTCTGCTGCACTCAAACACAGTGAATAGGCCGGATATGTTCCGATTTCTCCACTTGGCACTCCATTTTCTAGCGACCACAGCCACATTCACTATATCCAAATGAAAAAATGTCAATACGTAAACTCAGGTAGCAACAGTGAAATACAAATAAAAATTGGTAGTTGATAAGAAAGTTCATAGCGATCGGAATTTCAATAAGCAAAACAAAAATGGTACGAACATAGGCATTTCACGCACCGCTCCCCTCCCTTACCCATTTTCCTTCACACACTTTTGCCCATGTCAGTTGTTGCTATTAATTGGTGCCTCTCTCAGCTTCGCACCCCAAGCAGCGGCTCGTGCCGCCCGGGATAAAACAGGCGCTGCCGTTACGGCGTGTGAATGCTAACCTTCTTGCGTACCTGTACCGTATGGTTCCCCGTTTCCTGTTTACATATTCAATCCCTTAATGAAAGCGATACCCCTCACGCACTTATAGGATAGTGTTAGCCTCTGTATAAAAGCTAAATTAATTATTTTCTGAAATGTGGGAACCAGCAACGTTTAGAAGTTTGTGTGTACCCTATTTTAAAAGAGATTAGCTCCTTTTTTGTTCAATAAATCCCACGCAGATTATTAGCAACCTATGACTGCCATTTTAGGAACCGCTACCAAGTCCCCATTCAAATGTATTAATCTGAGTCTTCATTTGTTGTCTGAATTAGACCTCGGCTCCGTTGATACCTTTCGGTCAAGATCATAGATAAGGAAATTATGATCGTAGGACTACCCCTGGTTATTACGATATAGTAATAGGTCTTTATTATTTGTCAGCTAGTAATGAAATTCATCAATGAATTCAGTGTGTCCGTTCCCCTTTCTGTATGAGTGAGTTGACATTTTGACTCATAATAACAAGGATGTTTTAATTATTAAAACTGTATCTATAGACCTTGTAACGAACTTCGAGTAGGGGTATGGAGGGTCTCAGGAACTGAACTGTTCTCTGATTCAAATTCGTGGCGACGCGCAAAATACTTGATGTGCCGATAACGAGGCGTGTTGCTTTCGCCACAAGCTCTTGAATACTATTTGCTTGAAACTGTCGTCCTATTCACTCTTATGGTTCGGTCACAATTCTTTGAGTACAATGAGCTCACTTTGGCCAGATGATCCTTACTCCCTTGCCGTGTGAGCGTACGTGCTGACATGTCTGTATATGCAGAGACCCAAGGAAGTCTGGTAAGATGGAGAAGCCCCAGAGGAGCGTCTCTCTCTCTCTCTCTCTCTCTCTCTCTCCCTCCCTCCTCACTCTCTCTCCCTCTCCTTCTCCCTCATTTGCAGCCGTCCCTTTCACGGCCCTGGGCCCTTCCTGTCCCTGCGGGCGCCGACGACCGTCAACTAGTGGCTCCCTTTGAAGCTCCACAACAATGGCTATCACCGCTCCTTAAGGAAAGACAGGGGAGGTCTGTTCTGACGGAAGCCGTATCAGTTCCAGAAGCTTATTCATAAAGGTCGTGTTGTTTCTTTCATCTCTGAAACTCTGACCGTCTTTAAACGCGCTAGGTGGCGCAGTGGTTAGCACACTGGACTCGCATTCATGAGGACGACATTTCGAATCTCCGCCGGCTATCGAGATTTAGGTTTTCTGTGATTTACCCAAATCGCACTAGGCAAACGCTGGGATGGTTCCTTCGAAAAGGGCACGTTCGACGTCCTTCCTCACCCCTTCCTAATCCGATCTTGTGCTCCATCTCGAATGACCTCCTTGTCGACGGGACGTTAAAATCTAATCTCCCTTCTTTTCGTCCGTCTTAAAACTCGCTTTGCGTTAACTCAAATAGCAGCGCTTAAAGTTTTCTGCAATCGATACAAATATTGTTCGCAACCATTAACAAGGGTTTGTATTTTGGAATACGAGGCGCGTTGAAAAAGAAATGCAACATATTTTTTCTCGGCCAATTTCGGTTGAAAGAAATGCGGAATTTGTTGTGGGACATCGAGGAATATTCCTCCTTCAGTCCCCATAGTTTCATGAAGCTCCATAGGTGGCGGCGCTATATGTGGCCTTCAAATTGGTGTCTGTAACAGATGTGCGTTCAAAGAGAACTGTCATTGAGTTTCTTTTGGCGGAAAACCAGAGGATCGCAGATATTCGTAGGTGCTTACAGAATGTCTACGGAAACCCGCCAGTGCACAAAAGCACAGTGAGTCATTGGGTGAGACATCTGTCGTCATCGCCACGTCACGCAAATCTGTCTTATCTAAAATGTTCAAATGTGTGTGAAATCGTATGGGACTTAACTGCTAAGGTCATCAGTCCCTAAGCTTACACACTAATTAACCTAAATTATCCTAAGGACAAACGCACACACCCATTCCCGAGCGAGGACTCGAACCTCCGCGGGGACCAGCCGCACAGCCCATCCCTATCTTATCTCCCACATGCCATGCGGTCGCACACAGGTCTGACTCCTGCAATGTTGGAACGTTGCGGACACTCTCATTCGAGGTGATCGACGGATCACAATCAAACACTTTGCTGCTCAATTGGACGTCTCTGTTGGTAGTGCTGACATTCGTCCACCAGTTGGGGTACCCAAAGATGGGTGTCCGTTGGGTTCCTCGTTGCCTAACAGAAGATCATAAAGAGCAACGAAGGACCGTCTATGCGGAACTGCTTACGCCTTACGAGGCTGATCGCAACAATTTTTTTTCGAACACCGTCACAGCCAATGAAACATTGGTTCTTCACTTCGAACCGCAAACAAAGCCGCACCTTCAGCCGGTAAAATGCCATAGCGACGGGCTGCTGGGACTCTGAAGGGATTTCTGTGTTTGATGTGCTCCCTCATGGTGCAACGATCAACTCTGGAAGGTATTGTGCTGTTTCACAAAAATTCACATGAATTACTCCTTCTCCATGACAAAGCAAGGCCTCACACACGTGTGTGTACCCGAGAGAAACTCACAAAACTTCGCTGGACCGTACTTCCTCATCCACTCTACAGCTCGGATCTCGCACATTCCGGCTTCTATTTGTTTTGCCCAATGAAGGCTGCACTCTGCATGAAGCAGTAGTGGATGATGAGGAGGTTATTGTTGCATCAAGACGTTGGCTCCGACGTCGACCAGTGGAGTGGTACCAGAAGAGCTTACAGGACATCCCAGTAAGGTGGCGTAAGGCCATCGCAATGAGCAGAGATTATATTGAAAAATAAAATTTTGTAGCCAAAAGAGTGGGGAATAAAATGGTGCACTGGAGCCATGAATAAAACCAATCTGCTTTCAGGAAAAAAATGCGCTACATACTTTTTACCGCCACTCCTATTTTCACAAGATTTTATTTTCGCAAGGCTGGGGAAAGCATTAACATCCCACTATCTATATCTATAATACTGTTTTTCCGCCTTAGGCTAGGCAAGTTACTACCTGCTTAAGTTATTGTTAATAACAAAGCTCGTACCGAAAACCCAGAGCTGCCTTGTACTAAGTTATTTCTAAGGCGCACTGTCAAGTATAAGTAGTCAATTTACAAAGTCGCTAAGTATACTAGCGAGTCAGATTGGTGAATGCAACAATTCTGTCTGAGCGGCTGGTATAATTGTTTCTCTGCTTATCTGTTTAGTCATGTATGTGTTTTGTCGTGCTTGCGTCTTGTACGAGCCTTTGTGGTCCATGCTGATCAGCAAGCCTATTATTAATTCTGTTTACTTGACAAGTTTCTAGACAAAGAAATTTGAAGTGACTAAAATCGTTTGGAGATCTTATATGCCTTCAATCCATAAAGTTCGTTTATTAAATCATTGAAACATTTTTAGACTTGGAGTTCATCTCAAAGTAATAATTTTTTGAAGACTGCAAGAATTAAGATTTAAATATCACAGTCAGTTTACATTTCTGAAGGTTCATAATTTGTAGTAGTGAGTTGTTTTAAGCTGAAGAGGCAATAGTTGCCAAACAATCGAGTGTTTGTAAATCACAGAGTCTTTGAAGGATGAATTTAGTCGATCTGATGCCTTCTATATCAGGCAGCAGACAATAAATTGTTTTTGGCACTGCTAGTTAAGTGTCTGCGACTTAAATTGATCTCTGCTTCAGAATACTCTTTTTAAGCATAGATCTCGTCTTGGCCGTTTTTCCTCACAGTTTTTAATCAAAGTAGATTCGCATCACATGTTTAGTCTTGCATTCCAGTTTTAATGGCAACGTGATGCATGAGTGGTTATGAGATTTGATGGTTGCTGTAATTAGTTTCTTCCTGTTACAACTTTCCTTAACCTACTTTCAGTACTATATTCTCTTCTATCTAACATATCTACAAGCGAGTGCAACTTCTAAAGTTATGTGTGGGCAGCCTCCGAACTCGCAATCCTCACGGGTCTGTCATAGGTCGACCTTCATAACGTCCTATCTGCAGGCGACCGCCGGGCGAGACAAGAAGAGCCTGTCGCTCACCGGACCATGGATAAGCCGCTTATAGCGGAAACCTGTGGTCCCAGTTTCAGCGAAATGCGGTCCGCACAATAGTATACCCGAACACGACGCCAGGACGAGGCCAGCCATCCCCATTAGCCAGAGCGAAAGCGAAATGGGTGACAGCTGAACTGAAGAGCAAATAAACGTTCTGCTGGAAGGCAGTGGGACTCCACTCGCTAGTCAGAATAATATTGTCTCGAGAATACTGCAGTTAAAACATGCTCAGTCTTCCGTGGAAACGTAGACCACTAAAAATTCCTGTCCCTGTTTCCATAAATCTTGCTAGCAGAGCGAACGACAGCTACACCAATGGAGTCGGGTAAGCAAGTCGTTGCTTCGTGCAGAAGTTGCTTATTGATTGGTCCACAGCTCTTGGGAGCCAAAAGTTCATAATAATTTGCTGTAAGTGGATGAGCGTTTTGGTGCTGCTCCAAGATGGGAAGCCAGAGACGCGCGGACTGGACAGTCTCATTCTTGGACGGCAAGTGGCTTGGCCATTCGATTTTGAGTTTCAGTTTTTCTTTCGGAACGGCATCTGTTATGATGAAGTGCGGGGTCTGCAAGCACAGCCGCTGTGCAGGCAATCCTGCCCACGCCTAATGCGACGCCCCGACGGAGCTCAGAGTTGAACCATCGGCAGCGTCGCACACATCCCACGGTGGTAAGACGACATTACAATGAAACAGACTCGCGCAGAACCGTGGAATAGTTGGGACAGAGATCGTTTCGTTAGAACGGTTAAATTCACGTGGATTCCTAGTACCTCTGAAGAGGATAACGGGTCGAATATCCGCCCCCGGTAGCTGAGTGGTCAGCGCGACAGACTGTCAATCCTGAAGGTCCGGGTTCGATTGCCGGCTGGGTCGGAGATTTTCTCTGCTCAGGGTCTGGGTGCTGTGTTGTCCTAATCATCATCATTTCATCACCATCGACGCGCATGTCGCCGAAGTGGCGTCAAATCGAAAGACTTGCACACGGCGGACCGTCTACCCGACGGGAGGCCCTAGTCGCCCGACATTTACATTTAACGGGTCGAATAATCACTCATGTTGTTAAGAATGGAGGATAGCCGCGAAGTTTTTGATGTTAAACGTTGATGCCCTTCTTTTCTGTAACATCCAAATTGTAGGCTCTTTTCTCCCTCAGTTATCAGTGTAGTGTCATTTGTTTAGAGTCATACATTATGATATTAATTGCCCAGCGACTTCCACTGGTGGCGAATCTGTATTAATTCATTTTTGTTTCACTGTCAGATCGTTAATTTCTCTTTATATCTCATCATTTGGTAGTTGGAACGGGAACCTTTTTACATTGTTTGCAACGGGTTGCTTCACCATAAGGAGGCCATTAAGACCACGATTAAATCTAGTAGTATAACAGGCGTTTCTTTCATGCGCACTGTTGTTTCACCAAGATGGCTGTTAGTTTCGTGGGGGCTCCCTGCAAGCAGTTGATATGGCGTGCTAGGGAAAAGAACAAGTTACCTGGTCAGCCCACGAATCACTCTTAGAGCCGATGATCAGTTCGCAAAACTCTGGCTTCTTGCAGCTCTGCCCATCCTGATCTATTACAGCTGACTTCATATGCTGCAATTACGCCCTCGCTCCTACAAGAAAATGCGGCAGAATCTCCGATGTAAATTCTAATGTTCTTATGAAATTTCAATAAAGTAAGTTGAGCTCAATAGAGCCAGTCAAATAAACCCAACCTTCCGCTCCTTAACCATATACTCGTCACAGATCTTGTAGCACAGAGAGTGATTTGCAATGCAACACTGTTACAGTGAGAAAAGAAATGAATGCAGGGACTATACCTGTTTATAGAGTGTCGCCTAGCAAGGATCTGTTGTAGGACAATAGTTTGATCCTGAGATTCAAATGAAGTCTGAATTTAATAAGCTATGTATTTGCTAAAAATCTAGACGTATAATACATTACAACGAAAGAAAATAACTTTCCAGCTAAATTAACATCAAGCATCACGAATGTCCTACTATCACTGTGGGGAGGTACCTCATTTATGTGGACGCCTGCTTGGGAAATGCTACAAGCTTTCGTAATCTGTGCAGCTCACAAATGCAAAGTAAACTGAGTCAAGACTCGCGAAATAATGCAATTAATCAGGCAGATCAAGATACGTAGCAATTCTGCAAATTGCGAACTGCTCAGAACGTGGATGGTACAAATGCGAAATGCGACACTTACTGAAAACCCAGCAAACGTGCGCCAGAGAGTGGAAGTGAACACCGGATAAAGCAAGGGTGAGATGGCGGCAGATACAGGCCGTCTATGACAAGCGCTGGACCACGAGTGCACCAGACGGCTTACCCGGCACAAGTGCCCAAAATTCTCCTTCTCTAAACCAAATTCTCGACTTTTTAAAAAGCTGTACATGCATGGGAGGAGGAGGACGTCCGGCCATTTCCACAGTGACCAGCTATAATTTCACTTCATTTCCCTAAATATAGGGGAACTGTACAGAAATTCAACATTCTTTGTTTAATGATTGCTTCTTGACATGCAAGAGTTTGGTATTGGCTGCTAGCCATGTTCCACTTATTGGTCGTGCCCCTTGCACCTAAAGAAGGCGGAGGCAATACTCACGAGGAAACAGTCCAATCTGACATGTCGAAATCTGTCCCGAAATTCTTTATAGAGGGAGAAAACACCGAAAAAAAACTACGTCAAAATTTTAGCTGCTAGGACACATTGTAAGTGTTTTTAAAAAAAAGTAGAAATTTGCCAATTTCTTAGCTCTCCAGGCGGCTGGAGAAATTTATGCGCCTGCCCTAGCCGTAGGAGACAGCGCATGCGCAACACGGTGGGGACATACCGTTGGTTGACGGCACATCATCAAACAGATGACGGCCTCGGTGGCCGAGCGGTTCTAGGCGCTTCAGTCCGGAACCGCGCGGCTGCTACGGTCGCAGGTTCGAATCCTGCCTAGGGCATGGATGTGTGTGATGTCCTTAGGTTAGTAAGGTTTAAGTAGTTCTAAGTTCTAGAGGACTGATGACCTCAGGTGTTAAGTCCCAGGAATTAGGACCAAAAATTATACAAAAAGAATATTTAGTTGCAAAAATCTTGTATTCTATCTAGCAAAACCAGGAAAATTGAGAGAGATTAAGTTTCAGTATTACATCCTATACGTCTTTCTAAACAGTTGCAGAAAATAATTCGTTGCTTTTTTTTGGATTCTTGCCCTGGACATAATATTACCTCTGTCCTTAGAAGGACGACAAACAGACTGGTAATATAATTTGGATTGCATCCTGGACTAATAGTGATTCAGCCTCTCGATAAAGAAATTTTTCTACAGTATGAAGTATTTTTCAAAAAAAGTTGGAAAAAATAACTTTCGATAGCTCTTTCTCATTTCAGGTTTATCAGCCGAATCGGTATCGTGAAACTTGATACTTGGCATTATCAGTTTGCACCACCATGTCTTACGAATTTGGTCAACTATGCCTGGTATGCAGCATAATATGTAGAACAGAGGCCATGACTATTTTGTCTAAATAGAAAATGTAATTACTGTGAAGTGTCTGAATGTATTACTTTTTCTTTCATCAGGTGTGCCTGATGTATGGAAAATGTTTTCGTCATCCAATAGACACTTGGAACTTTTGTGACGACTACAGGGAATAAACAAGGAACTGTTTCATTTGGCAGATCAAAACTGGGCCCGACCGAGACTCGAACTCGGGACCTTTGCCTTTCGCGGGCAAGTGCTCTATAGAGCACTTGCCCGCGAAAGGCAAAGGTCCCTAGTTCGAGTCTCTATAGAGCACTTGCCCGCGAAAGGCAAAGGTCCCTAGTTCGAGTCTCGGTCGGGCACACAGTTTCAATCTGCCAGGAAGTTTCATATCAGCGCACACTCCGCTGCAGAGTGAAAATCTCATTCTGGAAGCATCCCCCAGGCTATGGCTAAGCCTTGTTTCCGCAATATCCTTTCTTTCAGGAGTGCTAGTTCTGCATGGTTCGCAGGAGAGCTTCTGTAAAGTTTGGAAGGTAGGAGACAGGCTACTGGTAGAAGTAAAGCTGTGAGTACCGAGCGTGAGTCGTGCTTCGGTAGCTCAGGTTGTAGAGCACTTGCCCGCGAAAGGCAAAGGTCCCGACTTCGAGTCTCGGTCGGGCACACAGTTTTAATCTGCCAGGAAGTTTCATATCAGCGCACACTCCGCTGCAGAGTGAAAATCTCATTCTGGAACTGTTTCATTGTTCGCACAATGTACATCACCTAAATATTGTCTTAAGAACTGTGCAACAGGAATTGTTATAAAATATTTCATGTCTACAAATTAAAGTTGATGGAAGTCGTCTATAATGTAACATCATATATCGTCTTGATTTTTTTTACTCTGCTAGTCACTTGTGTAAATTTGCAGCTGCAGCGGTTTAGCTATCCATATTAACTGCAAGTTATTCAAACAATTAACGCTTTTTGGCATTTTTGGTATGGCTTAAGTGCTTAAAATTCGCCAGTGAATACTTGTGACGCTACGCGACGCTACGTTTTCATTTGCATTGCTGTGGCTGCTTATTCGCCGAACCGCATACTTGGTTGGAAAGGTTATACGAACCGCTGTTGTGAGCGGCTCTTCGTATGGCAAATACGAGTAACGTTACCATTTTAAAAAATATATATACTTGCAGTGCGTCTTAGTAGCTAAAATTCTGACAGTGCAATTTTTTTTCGTGTATTCTTCCTATCCGAAAAATTTCAGGGTAAGTTTCGACATATTGGAGTGAACCATTCCCTTATCAGTTGATTGGATAACAAGATTTGGAGGGAAAGGCAACGAATTTTCTCACGGTGGCCGAACGGCGCCATGTTGGTACATTCTTAGATGCGTATAGAGGGAGGTGAATTCGTTCCGCACAATAGTACTCCAGGGACTTTCAGTGGCTTAGTGGCAGCTGTCTTCAAACGAAGGAGCCGCATTTCCCGCCAAAGCGAGGGGCAGTGCCAAACCACAATCGCTTCCATGAATTGCAGCGTCTTGGGGACTCCATTTTCCTACTCCACAGCCTCTGTGGCTGACCTCCAATGGCCAAGACAATCCACAGGACGATCAAGGCAGACCACAGGACGAACACCTCGTCCGCTCGATTCGTAATTAGATAAATTAAGCCTCACTCAAGAGGTAGCAAGCCTTGTACCATCCTCAAAAGTAGCGAATAAATGAGTAGAAATATAATGAAATCTCGCTCAGCGATATGTGACGGTCACGCATAGATGCGTAGATGTTCTAGAAATTTTTCAGTAATAGTTGTAGAGTTATGTGAATGCGACGTAACTCCCAGTTCATGGCCGGGCGTTGTGGCCGAGCGGTTCTAGGCGCTTCAGTCCGGAACCACGCTGCTGCTACATTCGCAGGTTCGAATCCTGCCTCTGGCATGGATGTGTGTGATATCCTTAGGTTAGTTAGGTTTAAGTATTTCGAAGTCTAAGGGACTGATGACCTAAGATGTTAAGTCCCATAGTGCTCAGAGCCATCTGAACCATTTGAACCAGTTCATAGTGACACGAAACATACCCACGTGGTTTCATGTGAAGTACATGAATGCATGGACGATTTGTGTGTGTGTGTGTGTGTGTGTGTGTGTGTGTGCGTGTGTGTGTGTGTTTGTGTGCATGCGTGTTTGTGTTAGAGAGAGAGGCAAGGAGTGGAGTTGGGGAGGGAAGATACAATTTATTTTCTTCCGGTATTTAAATCGTTGCGTTATTGGCCATAATGGTGATAGACCAAGGTGAAACAATAAGAAAAACATGATTTGCAAATAGAGAGAACAGTTAACTGTAAGTTTCCTTTTCTCCTCGTAGGTTAATAGACCGTCAATACAAAAACTGATCTCACAAAAAAGCAATTCGAGCCACTGAAACAATGTCGTCAGTTTCAACTGATGTATGGGTCGAAACTGACACGTCCTACAAAATGCACAACTACTATGTCATGTCCAGCAAACACATTCCACTAATAAAGTCCCTGGGAGATGTAACACTGCCTGCTGGTAACACCAAGAGTCGACGAGCTGTATGGTCGGGGTATGGAATACAGGTGGAAAGTGGTAGCATTTTAAGTAACCGATGTACCCTCATGCTTCTCGAATTTCATCCCGATTAGGTGCCTCAATTTAATTGTAGCAAATATGTTTCTGAGGATGTTTTCACACATGTACAAAACAGCTGCCCAAAGGAAACTTTGTAACGCCGGTGAGTGGACAACTCTGGTCATCACGGCAGCGTAAATGTGCTTCACCACTTCTACATCACGGTTCTGTTTATGTGTGATGCCCTCGAGGAAAGCATGCTGTCACGTAGTTTGAAGGTGCTTATTGGTGTTGGCTGCTAGAATTTGAATAGGTACAGAATTTTTCCAAACGCTATTCTATCGGCATGGGAACAAATTTCAATGAAGACGGCATGTGACTGAAGGTGTGTGTGAAGTACAGCAACTGGATTTAATAAAGAAATCATAGCACACATTTTCCCTCCGCTCGGCAATTTTATTTGAATTTTGCTCTCATCCAAGTGAGACTTTCCTGAACCTCGCTGTTAATCAGAAACTAGTCATTAAATTTTCAAATTAATTGCATACGTATCTGACCAGATGTAGTCCGACACTAATATGATTTAAATAGAAACTATCGTTTTTTGTTACACTATATGTAGTTGATTGTAGGACGTTAATGATAATCATTACAAGAAGACAGCGCGATGTACTGTTGCACCTGACCCAAGTCTTCGAGTTATGAGCATCGAAAGATTGACAGTGTCGGAAATACTGACCAAAATATATTCTATATGAATGTATATGCATCCACAAATAGCTTGCGTCAAAACAATTCTTATTCATGATTTCGTAATACTTGTTTTATCGACATTAGGCCGTGGCCCAAGTCAGATTTCTCTGCCTAACGTCTTCCAGTGCTGGAGGCGTCATCAACTCAGAAAGCAGTTGCAACGTCAAACAATCTCACCAAACTGAGTTACTTATACGTATCCTGGCAACTAACGGATCGTGACGTCATCAGACCGCTGGTTAAGCTCGTAGGGTCAACTGACATGTATTATTAGTATTGGTACTAAGGCCCACAACTAATATCAATCCTCCTCCTTTTCTGTTAAAGTTGAGTTTGTGTTTTGAATTTCTGTGGTTCCTCTGTACATCGTAGCATAATACAGTACTAAATAAAACTGCATAATAAATGTCGGTGCGACTCCACGATTCTAGGCAGCTGTCTGATGAGGTCTCTATCAAACATTCGCTTCGTTTCGTATGAACAGTTCGGTCTGCTGAACTTGTCTGAGATTGTAAGAGCTTTATGAGCCGTCACAGCCACGGATGATGTCTTTAACACCGGAAGACGAAACGTTAGGCAAAGAAATATACAGGGTGTTTCAAAAAGAATATACGTATTTCGAATGCATATGTTCATTAAACTTTAAGACATACGAATATGAAAATTTACATACACATATATGAACATCTTAAGTTCACATCACAGATGTTCAATATGTCCTCCATCAGCGACGCGAACAATATCACATCGATACTCAAATTCCTCCCATACTCGGGCAAGCATGTCCTTCGTCACTAATATTACGGCAGTACGGATCCGGTTCTTCAACTCTTGTTAGTTCTGTGGGAGTGGTGGTACATAAAGGTTGTCTTTAACGAAACCCCACAGGAAGAAGTCAGAGGGTGTCAAATCCGGCGATCTTAGAGCCCAGATGAGACAAGCTAAGTCACCAGCTCCTTGACGACCAATCCAACCGTTCGATAGAGTTTCATTCAGATATTCACACACTTGGCGACTCCAGTGAGGAAGTGCCCCGTCTTTTTGAATAATTAAGTTGTCTTCATGCAGCCTTGGGGTAAAGGGACAGGACAGTTGGCAGAAGCCGATGGTTTGTAACAGATGCATCGCGTATGGTCAGTGCACTCAAAGGCATGTGGGACAATGTAGTTTCTTACCACCGATATCTTAGAGGCTGTTAGACAAAATGTTAAATTTAGTTCTACGCGTGTCACATTGATCAGAATAGAACCAGTCGTCTTGCCATACAAAGACCGATGAAACGTTGTTAGAGACAACTACGATGCATTTATCTACGCAGTCCAGAGAATAATGAGGTCACGTCACTATAATCCAGGTTATGGGGACTAATTACCACGCCAAAAACTTGTCAAATGTTGAAAGTGGATCCTCAGTCCAAAAGCTCGATTGTAGGATGTGCAGCAAGGACTGTGATGATATGTTCAATACTAAAGTGGAAGAATGACAATCTGATGGAATATTGTCCCTGTGTGTCGGCTACTGTGGGACTCATCACCGACAGAAACATGGAAGAAGATAAGTTGCGATGGCCGCTGGCAAGAATCCAAAATGATATGTATATAACACTTACAGATTGATAGAACACTTTATTTCTAAAAAGGAAAGAAACGTAACTTATCTTCTCGTTACTGAGTGGCTTGATGTACTTCCTGTGCCTCTTACATGAAATTACTTTTATGTACTGTTACTACTCGCATAACACAACAGAAGTATCGTCTTCTTATTAGTACTGATTCTCTCGAAGTCTGCGACCGAAGCCGGCGGCTGTAGCCGAGTGGTTCTAGACGCTTCAGTCCAGTACCGCGTTGCTGCTAAGGTCGCAGGTTCGAATCCTGCCTCGGGCATGGATGTGCGTGATGTCCTTAGGTTAGTTAGCTTTAATTAGTTCTAAGTCTAGGGGACTGATGACCTGAGATGTTAAGTCCCATAGTGCTTAGAGACATTTAAACCATTTTTATGCGACCGAACTGAACCCGACCAGCTACGGGTGGCTGGTTAAGTCAGCGTTGTCAGGGTGCGCTAACCTCTGTCTTCCCGGAGGTGTGGCGCTGTCCATTCTTACCCTTTGGAGCTCGGATGAGCGACTTATTGATGCCGTTTCGTGGCTCTGCGCTGGACGGTGTGCAGTCGATACTTTAGGACTGCGCAGTTTCTACTTCTGAGATGTCAAATCTAGTCATCAAATGGACGGCAGCATCTTAAACTATAAACAGTTATTGACATTTTGAAGATCCATGGAGAACATCATAAATCGGTCGATACACTTGCTTAAACTCAGAGTAATTGGATTCTTTGTACCAGCTTCATTACATGACAAAGAAGACCCGACTAGACCACCTGATAGTAATTTCTTTTATTCCAGTCAAGTATCATCAAAAATGACTCGCATCAGATTGGGAAATAAAGGGAAGCTACTGAGTGTAGGACGCTGCTGAAGACATGAAGACTGCAGGGCAGTTCCTATGATAACGCTAGAAAGGCAGTACTGTCACAGCAGCATAATGAGAACTTAAATACGTGGCCAGGGAGTCAGTAGCTTGTGTTTTAAATTCAAGTAAACAAACTTTTACGTCACCATTTTCCCGAAACAGTCACGTAATATATGTAAATTCATACTGAAAGACCTGTTAGACTGAAATATTTAATCAACTCCAAGTAATATGATAAACCACAGTACTAGTAATTTTTGGCAATTGGCTACTGCAACCCTACTCTTCATTTACTCTTGATTCAGACTTGCATGCCTTATACAAACGAGAGGACGTTGAAAGCATTCAGCATGGTGCAGAAGCACTCGGGCTGCCAGGAGGGTAAAAGTAGGCCACCATACCTAGGCTGATAGAACCACAGGGTTACTTTTAACTTCAGTAGTACAGAAGTCTTTTGTAGAGTCGTGCTAACCTTCAGTTTGTAAATTTACCCAGGTCGCTTTCGAGAGTGGTGGTCGCTCTCATCAGTCTGTGTACATTAAAGCATGAGGTGGCGTTGTATTTTCTAAATTTCGTTTAAAGAGATCAGTATTGAAAAAGGAGGAACTTGGTTGTCCCAGTGTGGTACGAAGTGTGCGGCAGGCGTAGAAAGCGATACGCCTGCGGGAAACGCCCTCATCAACCGACACTCTCTTTAAGTACACGAGAGGCCATAAATTCCCGTCCAGAGGCTCTCCCGTGGCCTAGGACAGCTGTGGACAACCGCTAGCGCAGCAGCAATGGCCAAAGTTGCTATTGCCGTTTCCCCAACGTAAATCATATTCAAACTGAAGAACGAGGTCAGAGAAAGAAACTGAGAGAGCTCTTAACGACACGACACGGAGATCTAAACATTGTTAGCAATACGTCACTAGATCTTAATGGACAGCGTGACGGGATTCTTGGCTTCAACAACAACAAATTGTGAGTCATCAAATCCGATAAGAATGCCGGGGGGAGGGCGCGCGGGGAGGGACTCACAAACTGGGGGGTTTCTTTGTCTTTATGTGACTTTCAATTCCACAGCAAATTACACTCATGCTCATACATTAAGGATGATTGCAGAATGTGGTGCCACACAATGAGGCACTCTGCAAAACTGGCGCTAGCAGAATAGGCACATAGGGGACACACACGACACAGATCTGTAAGTCCTCGGTATTGGTGATAAGTTGAGATAACCGTCCCGAAACACATGTGCTACAAAACGGCGCTGTTTCCTGAGCATGTACCCCGACATCAATATGGGATACGAACACCGTGCACAACGGGTTGGCATACTCTGGACCAGGTGGTCTAACAGCTGCTGGGGCATAGCCTCCCATTCTTGCGACCAGTGCCTGTCGGAGCTCCTGAAGTGACCTAGGGGTTTTAAGACTTACAGCGATACGTCGACCGAGAGCATCCCAGACATGATCGATGGGATTTAGGTCTGGAGAACAGGCAGGCCACTCCGTTCGCCTGATATCTTCTTTTTCAAGGCACTCCTTCACGATGGCAGCTCGGCGGGGCCGTGCGTTATCATCCACCAGGAGGAAGGTGGGACCCACTGCTCCCCTGAAAAGGCGGACATACTGGTGCAAAATGACGTCCCGATACATCTGACCTGTTACCGTTCCTCTGTCAAGGACATGCAGGGGTGTACGTGCACCAATCATAATCCCAACCCACACCATCAAACCACGACCTCCATACAGGTCCCTTTCAAGGACATTAAGGGGTCGGCATCTGGTTCCTGGTTAACGCCAGAAGAAAACCCGCTGAGAATCACTGTTCAGACTATACCTGGACTCGTCCGTGAAAATAACCTGGGACCACTGTTCCAATGACCATGTACTGTGTTCTTGACACCAGGCTTTACGGGCTCTCCTGTGACTAGGAATCGGTGGATGGACCTTGCAGGTCTCCGGACGAATAAACCATGTCTGTTCAGTCGTCTGTAGACTGTGTGTCTGGAGACAACTGTTCCAGTGGCTGCGGTAAGGTCCCGAGCAAGGCTGCGTGCAATACTCCGTGGCACTGATGGTGAGATATCGGTCTTCTTTTGGTGTTGTACACTGTGGACGTCCCGTACTGTAGCGCCTGGACACGTTTCCTGTCTGCTGGAATCGTTGCCACAATTTTCAGATCACACTTTGTGGCACACGGAGAGCCCGTGCTACGAACTGCTGTGTTTGACCAGCCTCCAGTCGCCCTGGTATTCTACCCCTCATAACGTCATCAATATGTGTTCTTTGAGCCATTTTCAACACACAGTCACCATTAGCACGTCTGAAAACGCCTGCACACTTACTCGCTGCACCGTACTCTGACATGCACCATCACACCTCTGTGTATGTGGACTGCTGCCAGCACCACCGTGCGACGACCGCAGGTCAAATGCACCTCATGGTCATACCCTGAAGTGATTTAAATCCGTAAACCGCCCAACAGAGCGTTGTTTCACCATGTATCAGCATTATCCTTAATTGTTCTGCAAAACTTAAGTACGAGATAGTAAGATAGGTAAGATAAAATAACATATTAACTACTCCGTGTAAGTAAATGATAGTGCCGGGAGTATGTCGTCAGGCGTGTCGCGTCGAGAATAGGAAGTTGGACGTCACAAGGGCTGTGGCCGAGTGGTTCTAGGGGCTTCCGTCCGGAACCGCACAGCTGCTACGGTCGCAGGCTCAAATACCGCCTCGGGCATGGATGTGTGAGATGTCCTTAGGTTAGTTAGGTTTAAGTAGTTCTAAGGCTAGGGGACTGATGATCTCAGATGTTAAGTCCCATAGTGCTTAGAGCCATTTGAACCATTTTTGACGTCACAAGGCCTGCAGTCAAAACGACTATAACAGGAAGCAGTCGAAAGGACAGGAAAAGACAGTGTCTGTCAATCAGCGATCAGCTACAGTGCACTGTGATGACGTTCTGCCTCAAAACCTGGCTCGAAGACAACACTTGAATGACTTCACACGGGAAACTGGAAGAAGTACAAAGTATGAAGAGTATAGCCGAAGAGTTTAATTTTGTTGACAGCACTGTTTCATGTGCACTGGAGAACGTTCCGAACGGGAGGCACTGCTGCCCGAGGGAGATGAGCTGGTCGACCACGTTCATTTATAACAGAAGATGATCGATAGATTGTGCAAAGTCAAGAGAGTAGCTTCAGTCTGAGTAGTGATTTTGGACGAACCTTAGTATGCAGAGAGATGGAAACACTTAATACACCAAGGAACACTGTCGAACTCGATCGTTTTTGTGGTCCAGGTGTTACAGTGTGGAGAGGGGTAATGGTGGATGGAGGTACTGACCACCAAATCTTTGAACACGGTACGCTCGCCGGCCAACGGTACTGTGGCAGTGTGCTTCTTCCCTACGCGTGTATTTTCAGAGGTGCATTTGCCCTGAACTCTTTTTTGTGGATGACAATGTGCCACGTAATCTTTAGCGCAGGCGGAGGAAGCTTTCAGCTTCGAACGAGAGAATATTCGGCGATTAGATTGGCTTACCCGTTCCCACGACTTAAATCCCACAGAGCACGTGCGGCATGCATTGGGGAGACTTACTGCGACACGTCCACATCGAGCAGTTCTCTTTCGAATTGGTGGAGGAATGGTACGGCCTGCCCCAAGAACTCCTTGTCAGCCTTGTGGCCGTCATGGGAGCACGTTGCGGAGTATGCATTACTGTACATGGTGATTACACACCCTATTTAGATGCATGTCCTGTCTTTTGTAATGACCAGGAGACCATCATAAATCGCGGCGAATTCAAAGTAATTAATGTCTTTGAATAAGAGTGTAATTTCTGTTAGCCTCACTGTGTATTTCTTTCAGTTACCTTCTGTGATATACTGTAGTAGTTCTTTATATGTGTAGTCTAAGTTTCATCGATCTATGTTACTTTCGTCCTTAAGTTTTGGACACCATACATATAATTTAGGAAATGTGTTGTAGACTTCTTCGCTAAAGCAATTTCCGAAGGATGACTTTAATATTTCAGCTATTATTTTATCAAATTTTGTTCCTGGGCTACCACAGTCGGTTAGCATGTAGACTGACGGATATGTTCAGTTCATTTATTTTATGCAGAACCAAAACATTTTAGAGTTTTTGACATATCTGTAGGAATAGCTTGCTTCAGAACTGACTGGATTCTGTTGTCACATTTCTTATGATTGTTTTCACTTTCTTCAGTTTTTGTTTTCCGCAGAGAATATGGTTGTGTTTGAATTTTCCATGCACCACTCTCTGTTTTTGTGGTAACCGTCTAACTTTTCTGCTGAACGAGGTGAGTCCGTCCCAACCTTACTGTCACAAACTCCACAATAATTAATCTGTCTCTTCGTCTATGTAGTGTGTTAATAACCCCACCAAAGGGTACAATGGAACTGATATTTCAAAATTTTAAACATGGCTGAAGCAGCAACTGTTGAAAATCTCCACAGCAATTGATAACAGCCAAACAGTTGGAGAATAAAGATTTATTGAAATCCTCGACCACGGTTTCAGTGTATTTAAATACACCTGAACAGGAAGACACCTTCTTCAGCAAAAAAACTTAACGTAACTGAGATAGTAGAAAAAAACACTTATAGCTATAAGTAACCATGAAACATAGCAAAGTATTACAAGCACAAAAACTTTTAGGCACTTACTAAAATCACATCCTGCAGTGGAGATGCATAAAACAATCGTGCCAAAGGCGTCATCAGTAATTAAAATTAAAATATCACCTCCATCTATACAGCAAAATTATAAAGAGATGTTCGATGTAAACACAGCATACTATCAGTACTTAGCCTGTGAACTAGCGTGAAGAGACAGTGGGAGCACTAGGGCAGACAATTTCATCGAGAGGGGGCACTTGTGGTCTGCGTGAGGCACTCGCGCACATTAAAACACTGGGATACATACTCATGCGCATCAAAATTTTAAAAGCTGTGCTAATTTAAACCCTCTGTTTTAATAAATAAAACATATCAGAACCATTTAAAACACCTGCATACAATTGAAAATATGATCACAAAGTTGCAGGTGAAGCTTGCGCTAAGAAACATATCCCACAAGAGAGGGCACTAGTGTTATGCGCGAGAATCTCGTGTAAATTAAAGGCTAGGATGCATACTAGCGAAAACGAAGAAAATGTTGTAAATCGAAACCGTCTGTCGTCATGAATAAAAAACATAACAGAATCATTTAAACCACATATACACATCTAAAACAGCGAACAACAATCATCAGTCCGCAGCTCGTGGTCGTGCGGTAGCGTTCTCGCTTCCCACGCCCGGGTTCCCGGGTTCGATTCCCGGCGGGGTCAGGGATTTTCTCTGCCTCGTGATGACTGGGTGTTGTGTGATGTCCTTAGGTTAGTTAGGGTTACGTAGTTCTAAGTTCTAGGGGACTGATGACCATAGATGTTAAGTCCCATAGTACCCAGAGCCAACAATCATCAAAAATACGTAAAATCCCAACAAGGCAGGAGGAGCATCTCACCAGTATCAACTGACAAGAAAAGTAGCCTCTAGTCAGCACAGACTATGTTACATATTCTCGCATTAGTTGTCATGTCACTTGGCTGAAGAGCGGCGGATTGTGCCGCTGACAGCCCTCCCCTGCTCATATGGGGCAGGGGGATGAAATAACCATAAAGGAAAAAAAACTATGTTACCTTAGAGCAAGAAGGGGTTTGAAACCATCAAAAAAAATTTGTTTCTATGCTGCACCAGTTCGTTAAGAATAAATCCATCTTTTCGAGATAGATGCTTGAAAATTTCTAATTCCTCGAACAGGTCCAGTTTGTAACCCTTACTCACTTCGTGAAGCAATTCTACGTCATTCAGTTTCCTTGGCGTATGTTGTAAGAGCAATACATGTTCAGCAAACGTGGAATTGTACACGTTTTCCCCATTTTTACCTAGCGTGTGTTCTTTATATCTTACTTTAATGGGTCTATCTGTCTGTCCAACGTAATAGTTGGGACTGTCGTTACAAGTAATTTTGTGAACTCCGGATTTACTGCCAAATTCTTCCCGTGCCCCAATAGTATGAATCACTCTTTGTTTTAAGCGTTTGTTTAAGCTATTGTTTACGGAAAAGGCAACATTGTTTGGGTGTTATCATTTACCGTGAAGGAACTGATATTTACTAGATGGCGGACTAAACGTCGTTGCAGACATTCAGAACCTCATTTGAACAGAGAAGGGTACTTGGAGCGCCGATCTGCGGTTCGATTTCATCTCTCGCCTGCTTCAGGCCGCCTGCCTCTAATCCTGCGATATTTCTCCGGATGTCTGCCCTCGTTTCCATTCATTTTTTCTGCGACAATAAGGCGGGTCTCAGATATTGGCGAAAAAGTCACCCGTCGATAAGCATCGCACTCGCGAGGTGCTTGCCAGCTGTACTGGTTTATGAATCCCTTACTGCTGCCGTAAGTTTATCCGCAAACAGTAGCTCAGTAAAAAGCATAGCGAAAATCTGCGAATTGTTCCATGATATTCTGACAAAGTTGTTGGTTACCGCAGAAAAAAGTGGTTGAGAACAAAATTAAAACCTTTGAACAAGGTAAATTTCCACTGAACATTTAGGTTCTATGTAATTCCGTAAAGAAGAAAAGAAGGTACAAAGAAAGTGAATAATCACTTCCGTAAAACGGAATCGTCATCCACTCAGATTTCAGTTTAGGCGAGTCATACTTCCACGAAAGTGATGCATGTGCCAAACCAATGAGTAGAAGATGGTCGCACACAGCGATGAACTAGTAATAGACTGGCAAATGTGATCCCAACGCGTGGTGAGCGCCAGAGTGTTTACATTGTGTAACGGACCACAAACAGGGTTGTCCACAGTGTGGACTGGACTGACGACACCCATTCCATTGCTTCGCTTCAATTGACTTCAAACTGTAGGCATCTGAGACTCCAGTGTGATCGTGAACGCTGTCCCTGACGGCCCGAGGGACAAAATGTAGTGTTTTGATACGAGTTCAATGCAGCCAGTGCTACAGGAATGAGTCCATGTGCATTACAAGCTCTCGCTGTGAGCATAGTCTGGTAGCCCGCATTGTTTGTCGATATGGTACACAGACGCAAACTCTGCTCCTTTTTAGGCGTCGTCGGATTCAACTTGCCATTTTTATTCCTAAATCTTCCACTACAAATTCGAATTTGCACTCCAAAAGCCAGTATACAGCACGTGATTTAGGGTATTTCGTTCTAATCCCATAGACTATAAATATTTATGGTGTGAGCATTGGGACGCGCGGAAAGAGAATTCCGTCCAAAACATCTTCCGCATCTCAAGTCATGTGATTTTGGGACGACGCATTTTAGTCCGTATTTTTTTTCATTCATTGAGATTCGATTCCCTCCCCCCTCCCCTCCCCCCCCCCCCCTAGGGGGTGGTCTGGCAGCAGCTTAGTATGCCGCTATTCAGCCTACAGAAAAAAATTTTTTTAATGATGATTATAAATAATAAAAGCACGCGATAAAATCGGTGACTTAAATGGTAAAATGGCGGAAAATTGTGGAACTTAAAACATAAAACAAAGGGTGGGCGATGCTAATAAAATACACAGGAAGCAGACAGGTAAAATAATAGTCAGACAATTAAAAACACCGCGACAGTCTGGTTTCTGTTCGCAGGAGATATAAAAATCACACCCAGCCACAGCATGATTTCTACTCGCAACACTTTGGAAAAGACGCATAACACTGAACATGCACTTGAACACTGCACTAAAAGGTTGGCACAAATATGACACACCACAGTCGAGGGCAGAAGGGGGTTACTCAGTATAGCGTTTAGCGTATTTTGAATCTTATTATTTCACTGTCACGACAGAGCACATTCAAAAGTACCGTGACTCTTTGTATACGAGTTTTAGAGGCTCTTTAACAATTTGATACTAGGAACTAAAATTGGCTTAAAGACGTGGAGAGCTCCAAAGAAAATTATAGGCATGCGTAGTGAAATACAGTGATATTTAAACAGGCAATATACGGCGCTGCGGTCGGCAACACCTGTATAAGACAAGTGCTGGGTGCAGTTCTTAGATTGGTTACTGCTACTATAATGGCAGGTTACCAAGATTTAAATGAGTTTGAACGTGGTGTTATACTCAACGCACGAGCGATGGGACACAGCATCTCCGAGGTAGCGATGAAATAGGGATTTTTCTGTACGACCATTTCACGACTGCACCGTGAATATCACGAATCAGGTAAAACATCAAATCTCCGACATCGCTGCGGCCGGAAAAAGATCTTGCAAGAACGGGATCAACGACGACTGAAGAGAATCGTTCAGCGTGACAGAAGTGCAACCTTTCTGCAAATTTCAATGCTCGGCCATCAACGAGCGTCAGCGTACGAACCCTTCAACGAACATCATCGATATGGGCTTCCGGAGTCGAAGGCCCACTCATGTACCCTTGACGACTGCACGACACAAGGCTTTACGCATCGCCTGGGCCCGTCAATACCGACATTGGACTGTTGATGACTGGAAATACTTTGCCTGGTCGGACGAGTCTCGTTTCAAATTGCATCGAGTGCATGGACGCGTACGAGTATGAAGACATCCTCATGAATCCGAAGACCCTGCATGCCAGCAGGAGACTGTTCAAGGTGCTGGAGGCTCTGTAATGGTGTGGGGTGTGTGTAGTCCGAGTGATATGGAACCCTTGATACGTCTAGACATGACTCTACTGTACGTAAGCACCCTGTCTGTTTAGCAGCATCCATTCGTGTCCATTGTGCATTCCGGCGGACTTGGACAATTCCAGCAGGACAATGCGGAACCCCCCCAAGTCCAGAATTGCAACGGAGTGGCTCCAGGAACACTTCCACAGGCCATCAAATGTTGAAATGGGTGTGAAAGCTTATGGGACTTAACTGCTAAGGTCATCAGTCCCTAAGCTTACACACTACTTAACCTAAATTATCCTAATAACAAATACACACACCCATGCCCGAGGGAGGACTCGAACCTCCGCTGGGACCAGCCGCACAGTCCGTGACTAATCCCGCGCGGCAGTGCACTGGCCATCAAACTCCCCAGACATGAACGTTGTTGAGCAATCTGGGATGCTTTGCAACGTGCTGTTCACAAGAGATCTCCACCCCCACGCACTCTTCAGGATTTATGGACGGCCCTGCAGAATTCATGGTATCAGTTGCCTCCAGCACTACTTCAAACATGAGTAGAATCCATGCCACGTTGTGCTGCGGCACTTCTGCGGGTTCACGATTGCCCTACACGATATTAGACAGATGTACCAGTTTCTTTGGTTCATCAGTGTAGTTCAGACTGAGCTTTTTTTCGGTAACGAGGTAAGAGACAGCAGCCAACAATATTTTTATATGTTTTCTGTTGTACTTATTCATACACTGGACTCGCATTCGGGAGGACGGCGGTTCAATCCCGTCTCCAGCCATCCTGATTTAGGTTTTCCGTGATTTCCCTAAATCGTTTCAGGCAAACGCCGGGATGGTTCCTTTGAACGGGCACGGCCGATTTCCTTCCCCATCCTTCCCTAACCCGAGCTTGCGCTCCGTCTCTAATGACCTCGTTGTCGACGGGACGTTAAAACAACACTAACCTAACCTAACTTATTCATGCTGTCGAATATATTGTAATCAGTTAAGTAACAATGTCACTGTAGGCGAATCCCAAGTGTCACGGAAAAACAATGAATATAGAACTATGAAACTGCTACAGTGAATACGGTAAGCGATTTGCTCCACTTGCTTGTACACTATTATTTTCTTTTTTTCTTTATTTACCCTTCTGTTTTTTATAGACAAGCAAAATATCTAAAAAGATTCAGCAGCTCATCAGAAAGGTAAAATCATACACTACGCTTAAAAAAAAGAAATACAAGATCAAAGCTCGAACCTTGGAGTAATAAAAGAAGTAAAAGCTAACAATATTTTGTTAGGTTTTCTATTACACTGATTCATATTGTCGAATCTTTTCTAATGAATGAGACTTCATAGGAAACTATCTCATACAGGAATACTTTGATACACAAAGGGATTCGAGAAATTCATAAACTAGTGAAAATTAGTCAGGCTCTCATGTATTAATTTTATCTGTATATTAACATAGCACCAGAATGTATACATTGGTGGCCAATTTATATAGCGCTAGTCTCGAAAACGCATGGCCATAAAATCGCAGAAATTATATCTACGCTACAAGACTGTATATACAGGGTCTCGATATTTATCAACATATAAAATGCCTCATATCAATAAGACCTTTACAATTATACATTTGTTGTACATACCTGTGAAAAGTAACTGGTCCTTCTTCCACACACTTCTCTTTACATCCATAGCAAAGGCAGCACTGCACAGTGGCTGTTAATAAAACGCGCACGCGAACAAGGCGAATACGTGTAGTATTCAAGTTTCGCTAATGCCGCTAACGGTAGACAAGCGGCGTCGTCCCACAAGGACATGACTGGCCCGGTTAGACGTTGAGACCATGCACAGTAGGCTCTGCTCGCCCCAGCGCCAGGAATATACAGGGTGTCCCAGCTATCTTGTCCACCCAAAATATCTCTGGAACAATAACAGCTATTGGAAAACGACTTTCACCGGTATCAATGTAGGGCTGGGGCCCATTAATGTACATATTTGGAAACATTCTAAAACGAAAGCATATGTGTTTTTTAACACAAACTTATGCTTTTTTAAATGGACTTTCTATATTTTTTCTTCAGCAATCCGTAGCATGACAAAGCACATACACAATGGTGTTGATTGCATCGCAATATTCCAATTACATCCCGAGATATTAAGACACGAAGTTGACGCTTGAAACACCCGACATGCGCTGCTAGCGCACGTCCTGAGGCTCAGGCGTGAACCCCATGCTGCCCGTAATCGCGATGTGATTGACATGCGTACTCACACTTCCATACTTATCAAGAGGTCCGAAACGAATAATGCGGTCTGCTACCATCCTGCATTAACGTCGTACATTCCAGCAGGTATTTATCCCATAGGCTAGGGGTGATACGGTTGTGTAACATATCTGTGTACCGCAACGTTAGTCACAAAGTTAGCTTCGCTTATCGTTAATCCGTTACTAAAAAAGTAATGCCGTTCAACGTTAAAACTTTACTTTACTGTAGATCTAGCGCAAGTTACAGTTAATCATTCAATCGTAATAGTAAAATTCATGTTGATGGTTTTAGTGAAACGAGCAAGTGGACTAAAAGTTTTACCGTTGTTTAGGTAAAAATGTTTTGATTTGGGAAGTTCAGGTAGGACATAGAAGATGAATGTAAACATGTTTAACCAATTAGTTTTACTATCACATAATTATAAATGTTATGTTTATCTTATGCGTTAAATGACAAATTGTTGCAAACAAATGTTTCTTCCCATCACTGGGTAAAATGGCCCTTTGTAGAAACTTCCACTGTGATACCAGCACTACATACTAAACATAGCGTTCACATCTCATGCTCAAAGTGATGCCCATTGGCTTGCATACATAGGGTCACTCTGCGGATGGAGGATGCCCTACTTTGTGCTACTGTTTCCTCTTTGATGGCTGTACAAGCATCAATAATGCGTTGCTTCATGTCCTCTGGTGTTGTTGGTTCATGTTGGTAAACAGCATCCTTCACTGCTCCCCAAAGAAAATAATCCAGCGGTATAGGGTCCGGAGATCGGGCAGGCCACCTCACTGGGCCACCTCGTCCAATCCACCTACCAGGGAACTTACGGTTCAGAAGTCGTCGTGCTAGTAAGGCGTTATGTGCAGGGCATCCGTCATGCTGACACCACATGACCATTCTCCGGTTCAGAGGTACGGTGTCCAAGAGAACAGGAAGATTGTGTCGTATCAATCTGGAGTATTGTCTGCCCTTTTGGATGCCATTTATAAAGAAAGGTCCGATAATAGTATCTCCAATAATCCCACACCAAACATTAACTTTCCACGGACGTTGATGCTCTACCTGACGGAGCCATTTCGGGTTGTCTGCGGACCAATAACGCATATTCCTCATATTGACAATTCCTTTGTTGGAGAATGATGCCTCGTCGGTAAAGAGAACATCTAAAAAAAATTTGGATTAGTCAGACGTTTTTGCGAGCTCACCGACAAAATGTTACCCTATTGCGGAAGTCATTTCCATGAAGATTCTGGTGTAAATGAACATGTTAAGAATGAAATTTATGACGTTTAAGAATACGCTGTGCACTTGATTTCGACACACCAACTTCACGTTCAATTTGACGTGTGCTGATGTGAGGATTCACAGCTATGGTAGCGAGCACAGCAACTTCAGCACGTTCATCTGTGCGTGTTCTAGGACGATGTCGAGGTCTTGGATTTAAGCTTCCCGTTTCACGTAGACGAGATGTGAGACGACCAAACATCCGGCGCGAAGGCGATGGCTTGTCAGGGAATCGTCTTCTGTACAGTCGTTCTGCCTGAACAGCATTTCGTCCACCTACAACGGGGTACAGTACAGGTATGTAGAGTAGGGTAGAAAACAGAATTATTAACTTAATAATCATAATGTTCGGGAGGACGACGGTTCAATCTCGTCTCCGGCCATCCTGATTTAGGTTTTCCGTGATTTCCCTAAATCGCTTCAGGCCAATGCCGGGATGGTTCCTTTGAAAGGGCACGGCCGATTTCCTTCCCCATCCTTCCCTCCCCCGAGCTTGCGCTCCGTCTCTAATGACCTCGTTGTCGACGGGACGTTAAACCCTAGTCTCCTCCTCCATAATGTTCGCTAACAGTACTATCAACAAACAAGCAATCTCATAACGTATTTCCCGTCAACGTACATTCTCCATAGATCAGCAGCATTTCTACCTTATCTTCATGTGTGTACATTATACTGTACAGTATAAGTTCCACAACACAACGTTTGTTCACAATGTGAACTACCTCCGTGCCGTCACTAGATTACTCTGATGCACGACTACACTGACAAGCGGTGTACTGCACGCCAAAGCAACAACAAATGGAATGCTCGGAGGGTGGTGGAGTGCAGAAGTTTGCATGGGTCGCAAATCATAAACAAGGCGAAGTGGTAACTGTGGCAGTAGTGGGAACTACGTTGGACACTTGACTAGGTAGAGCCAGGCCCTGGGCGACAGGCACAATGGGTCATATAACGCATTAGATAAACCTTATTTTGGGTGTGCAGGATAAATAAGACAACCTGACGGGTGTACACCGATCGGTACTGGTTCATATTGTGTACGTACATACGTAAAACATGGAAGAGGGAAACCATTATGTGCTTATGAGAGTTGATGGCAGCAGACCGTATTATTCGTTTCGGACCTCATGATAAGTATGGAGGTGTGATTACACATGTCAATCACATCACGATTACGGGCAGCATGGGGTTCACGCCTGAGCCTCAGGACGTGCGCTAGCAGCGCATGTCGGGTGTTTCAAGCGTTAACTTCGCGTCTCAATATCTCGGGATGTAATGGGAATATTGCGATGCAATCAACGTCATTGTGTATGTGCTTTGTCATGCTATGGATTGCTGAAGAAAAAATATAGGAGGTCCATTTAAAAAAACATAAGTTTGTGTTAAAAAACACATATGCTTTCGTTTTAGAATGTTTCCAAATATGTACATTCATGAGCCAGAGCCCTACATTGATACTGGTGAAAGTCGTTTTCCAATAGCTGTTATTGTTCCAGAGATATTTTGGGTGGACAAGATAGCTGCGACACCCTGTATATTTCTATGAAACTAAAACGAACGATTTTGTGTGTTACGCCATTCGTGCAGTGAAAAACGAAAAAAATAGTGTATGAACGCAACGATAAACGGAATAACCTGCTATGTGAGATGCACGATACCGCCAGCAGAATGGTTGGATGGGTCCCCCTCAAATACATGACCCATAAACTTATCCAGCAGGATTATAGGAGATCCCCATAGAATCTCTGTTACACTTCGGTAGAGGCTGTCCAGTTACAGTCCTAGCATAACATCTCTAAATTCGTTCGATGTCTGTTGTCGTGCTTACCCCATAAGGACTCCAAATTCGGGACAATACTGTGGAATTGGTCGCTCTAGTGTCTTGTTGGCAGGTGACGTTACGAATTCATTGTACTTTGGCAGAATGTTTTCGAGAAGATTAAATGTTCCGTCAGTTTTCCTGAACACCGATTTTTATATGCCAGAAATAGGTTCCAAGGGAGGTACACCCACTTGAAGGTGCAGACAAAAGATAGTTGACAGTGCAGTTTTCTGTGATGGAAAACACAGATGATGCATACCAAGCAAGCCTTCTGCCGGTTGTACGCACATTTCGAATTCTCCCCGCGGCCGGTCGGGTGTTGCAAACCCGGTTCCGCGCCATCTGATGGATTTCCAGCTTCTGGGCTCCGGCGCACCAGATGCGTCCGGAGTAGTGGAGAGATTCGGAGCGGTGGGCAGTCGAGCTGGACTGGGAGCGTGTCAGGGACACGAAGGGAAGTTGTCGGTATGGAGAGGAGGACGCTGCAAAGAACTAATAGCAGCGGCAGTGGGGGTGGGGGTGGGGGGCGCTCGTGGAGTCTTGTTGCCGCCCTGGGTGTACGCCAGGAGTAAAGCTGAGTGTGCGGATGGATAATTGCAAGTTGTTTAAATCGTTGTGGCCGACGTGGAGTGTTTGATGCTGTGAGAAATACATTAATGTATCGTGCACGCGCTCTTAATTTGGGGGAGACCTGTAAAAAAGCCCCTATACTTGGTATACGGAAGCCGACTGCAGCTGTCTTTGTGTTGGGGGCGCGGGAATCAGCTACCACGCGTCCTCCGCCTGACAGTACGGCATCAGCCACTCTAAAACTGACAGCAGCACGCAAGACTGTTGAGGGTGCGGGAAAAATTTCATGTTACAGTTTTTGAAACTTCAACTGGTGCGCCAGACGAGAGCAAGACATCGGATATTCCTTGTTATACTGTGATATTGACTTGTGGCTTATCTTTTGATAAAGGCTTCATCATAAGTATTCCGCTGGTTCAAGGGAAATTAAGATTAAATTAATTGTTATTTTAATGAAGAAATGCTAAGATCCAATTAAATGTGTTACCTTTTAGATGAGTGGGAGAGACATTAAGATTAGCCTGAATTTCCTGCTTTGATGAGATTGAGTTTTGTTCTCTGGATTAGACAGTAGTGGTGTTTCATTAATGACTATCTTTAACATCATTTATTTCTTCAAAAGAAATGAGAAATATTAAAATAACTTGTATTTCATTATCTTAAGTAAATTTTGAAGATTCCTCTCACTGAGGTAGTGCGTTAATGTATGTGGTATTAAAAGAATTGTGTCTTGTGAGTTTTGTTAAGTGTCTGTGTGTGTGTGTGTGTGTGTGTGTGTGTGTGTGTGTTTGCGTGTGTATGGATGAGCCCAGTCCGCCACTCCACCCATTTAAAGTAATTTTTTATTGTTATGTTTAAACACCAAATCGTTCAAGTTTACCGACTGGTACAGACTGTATTAATGTTTTAGCTTCACTCTTAAAAGGGCAGTGAACTGGAGCATCATCACGTAGTAGCCACATTATCCTTCGAACCACCAAAGGAAGGTCTTCCAGGAGGCGAGACAGGATCATCCGCAGGAAGTGCATACGTACCTCGCGTTGGGGTGTTGTGAAACGGTGAGTGGTCCCATTAGATGGTTCCAATAATGCCTACCCAAACACTGACGGTGAACGGGTGATGACGGTTCGCTGACACCGTGCAATGGGAATTCTCCTTACCCACAGGTGGGTGTTGTGAAGGTTGAAGATACTGGCCCGCGAATAATAGCTCTGAGCAGTATGGGACTTAACTTCTAAGGTCATCAGTCCCCTAGAACTTAGAACTACTTAAACCTAACTAACCTAAAGACATCACAATCACCGTAGGCTACAATGCGACCTTCATCAAAATCGGAAATGTAATGGTACGCATGTCTCCTCCTTACACGAGGCATCACAACAACGTTTCACCAGGCAACGCCGGTCAACTGCTGTTTGTGTATGAGAAATCGGTTGGAAACTTTCCTCATGCCAGCACGTTGTGTGAATGTTCCGTAAATCTAATCATTTGCATATCACAGCATCTTCTTCCTGTCGGTTAAATTTCGCGTCTGTAGCACATCTTCGTGGTGTAGCAATTTTAATGGCGAGTAGTGTAGGCTACAACCCTGTATCACTCCCTTCCCAACCACTGCTTCCCTTTCGTGCTCCTCACTCTTACAACTGCCATTTGGTTTCTGTACAAGCTGTAAATAGCCTTTCGCTCCCTGTATTTTACCCCTGCCACCTTCAGGATTTGAAAGAGAGTATTCCAGTCATCATTGTCAAAAGCATTCTCTAAGTCTACAGATGCTAGAAACGTGGATTTGCCTTTCCTTAATTTATCTTCTAAGAGTAGTCGTAGGGTCAGTATTGTCTCACGTTTTCCAACATTTCTACGGAATCCAAACTGATCCTCCCCAAGGCTGGCTTCTACCAGTTTTTCCATTCGTCTGTAATGAATTCATGTTAGTATTTTGCAGCAGTGACTTATTAAACTGATAGTTTGGGAATTTTCACGCCTGTCAGCACCTGCTTTCTTTGGGATTGGAATTACTACATTATTCTTGAAGTCTGAGGGTATTTCGTCTGTCTCATACATTTTGCTCACCAGATGGTAGAGTTTTGTGAGGGCTGACTCCTCTACCCATCCCTGCTTAGCCATTTTGCACTTCCTGTCGATCTCGTTCTTGAGACGTTTGTATTCCTTTTTCCCTACTGCATTAACTGCATTTTTAATATTTTCTTCATTTATCAAATAAGTTCAATATCTACCCAAAGGTTTCCACTAGCCCTCGTATTTTTACCTACATCATCCTCTGCTGCCTTTACTATTTCATCTCTCAAAGCTACCCATTCTTCTTCTACTACATTTCTTTCCCCGGTTCTTGTCAATCGTTACCTAATGCTCTCTGTGAAACTCTCTACAACCACTGATTTCTTAAGTTTATCCAGATCCCATCTCCTTAAATTCCCACCTTTTCGTAGTTTCTTCAGTTTTAATCTACAGTTCATAACCGATAGATTGTGGTCAGAGTCCATATCTGCCTCTGGAATCTGGAAATGGCCTACAATTTAAAACCTGGTTCCTAAATCTCTGCCTTACCATTATATAAGCTATCTGAAACCTTCCAGTGTCTCCAGGCCTCCTCCACGTTTACAACCCTCTTTCATGATTTTTAAACCAAGTGTTGGCTATGATTAAGTTATGCTCTGTGTAAAATTCTGCCAGGCGGCTTCCTCTTTCATTCCTTATCCCCATTCCATATTCACCAGCTAATTTTACTTCCCTTCCTTTTCCTATTATCGAATTGCAGTCTCCCATGACTACTAAATTATCATCTCCCTTCACTATCTGAATATTTTCTTTTATCTCATCATACATTTCTTCAACCTCTTCGTCCTCTGCGGAGCTAGTTGGCATATAAACTTGTACTACTGTGGTAGAAGTGGGATTCGTGTCTATCTTGGTTACAATAATGCGTTCACTATGCTGTTGTTAGTAGCTTACCGGCGCTCCTATTTTTACATTCTTTACTAAATCTACTTCTGCATTACTCCTATTTGATTTTGTATTTATAATCCTGTATTCACCTGACCAGAAGTCTCGTTCCTCCTGCCACCGAACTTCACTAATTCCAATTATATCTAACTTCAACCTATCCATTTCCCTTTTTAAATTTTCGAACCTACCTACCCGATTAAGGAATGTGTCATTCCATGCTCCGATCCGTAGAACAACAGTTTTCTTTCTCCTGATAACGACATCCTCCTGAGTAGTTCCCGCCCGGAGATCCATAATATTTTACCCAAGAGGACGCCATCATCATTTAATCATACAGTAAAGCTGCATGCCCTCAGAAAAAATTACGGCTGTAGGTTCTCCTTGCTTTCAGCCGTTCGCAGTACCAGCACAGCAAGGTCGTTTTGGTTAATGTTACAAGGGCAGATCAGTCAGTCATTCAGACTGTTGCCCCTGAAATGCTGAAAAGGCTGCTGCCCCTCTTCAGGAACCACACGTTTGTCTGACCTCTCAACAGATATCCCTCCGTTGAGGTTGCATCTACGGTACGACTGTCTGTATAGCTGAGGAAGACAAGCCTTCCCACCAGCGGCAAGGTTCATGGTTCATGGGGGGAACCATATAGTATAGTAACGGAATTATGATGTAAATTTAAAAACAGCCAAACTCGAGCAACTGCATCTTTCACTTAACTTTTTACTCAACATTAACAAGTATATATCTGAAATGTATAACATTTCTCAACTCACATATTAAACATGAAATACAGTGAAGTCCATATGTAACAAGTATCATTATGCAGCCTTTTTTCGACTTTTCTTATAAGCACACTTGACTCCTACAAATTCATGGTTTACTTAATTTCAGTATTGCCCTTTCTGAAAACCAATTTTATCATGAGCCTTGAACTTTGTCTGGTGCTGTGAAAAGGCGTCCGTACTCTACACTAACACCAGGAATATAACTACACAGTCCTCCACTTGGAGATAATGATGTGAACCATCGAAACGCATGGCGGAAAACTAAACAAGTTATATGTACCGTTTTGTCAGACTTGTTACCCGGTAATTCCAGCAAAAAGCTAGGACATGACTGTAGTAAATTTCTCGTCCGCTGTGGATGAGTTAAGGAATTCGGATGAGCCTTGTAACAGCGTAACGACATTTTCTAGTTCAAATAACAGTGGCACGCTAATACTGCACGACAATAGCTTTTTAGCGATGTGAAGAATCTCGTTTACTTCTCATTTCTTTCAGTAACATCAGTACGTCGCTTCCCAGGCCTTTATGTTGGCCTGCTCCTTGCGAGACAGTCAGCGTGCAAGTAGCACGCTGTGGTCCACCAGCAACTGCTGTTGGTGTTCTGTGAACGCGCAAACAGAACGCGTATAGGGCCATGCTACAGCAATATTTCCGGGACCTCACTGGTTCCATGTCACCTAGTTTAGGGGCTCTGATTGCAGCACCTGTCGGTTTCACGCCTCAAATCCGCGTATTCTCAGTCAGAAGTCTCCCCATACACTTCTATAATCCAAAACGTTTCTACCGAGTGAGGTGACAGAGTGGTAGGTCACTGGAAGCACATTCTGGAGGACTGGGGTCTGATTTTCGTACGACCTACCAGATTTATGATTTTCGTCCGTTTGCAATTCTCTAAGGCAGTTGACGGGGTAGTTTCTTCGGGGGACACTGCCGATTACGTTGGCTGTCCTTCTGATATTCGAATCTGCGTCGCTTCTCTAATACCGTGTCGCTGAGGAGCGTGAGACCCTTAACTTCTTTCATAGTCATGATAACCGCCTTGAACTGCTGATAAAATATTTGTCCAAACAACCAGTTCAGTTAACTAGTCACCATCAGATTCTTAAAAGCATTTACAGCTTCACATTAGACGAATATAAAATCTGTCAAGTCAGGTCTTGAAACCATGAATTTGGCGTTGTTGTCACATAAGTTACATCGTCAACGCACAGACGGTGCCAGGCAGTGCTCATTTCATGTTATGTCAACAATCGCCGTTAACGAATGCACTGCCGAGCACAGTTTAAGGTATACTGACGATGTAATTTCCAGTACGATGTGACAACAGTAACAGATTCATGATTTTCTTATCTGACGTCAATGATTTTATGTTCGGATAATATGATGCTGTATACGCTTTTAAGGACCCGATGATACTCATGCGACCGAAACTGATTGTTTGAGTAAAAATTTTATTAGCAGCTCAAGGCGCTAATCAGGGCATTTTTCAAATATCTGCAAACTATGGAGCACCACATCCTGAAAATGAATTCCTTCTTTACGTTATTTGTGAATACTGTGCATCTTATTTGTGGTATAATGTTCATCTTAAACGTACGTCGTACCTTTGTTGATGTAGTAATTTTCACCAACGTTAATGTGGATGTTACAGGGGATTTAACTTTATAATGAATTTTCAAACACTTCAGTAAAACAGATGACATGAATAAGTTAGTGGTGTGCCGGTTAAACGGGACGTACACGGTTCGAATGCTCATTAAAAAAGAAAGTAAACAATGTAGAGAAGGTAGGAAGGAAGTGATGTTTGAAAACATGGCCGTCAGCTCGAATGTGGCGACGTCATTAGCAGAATTTCACCAAAATGGGAAATGAGCGTCAGTGGCTTAATAACGGGAGAGTAGAACAAGCCCTGATCGACAACGTCGCCTTCAGTTGTGTTGTCTTGGCACTACTTGTGGTTCGGCTCTCGCTGCTCGTTTGCTTTCGCGAGCTCTGGCTTCCAATGTACGTCGTATTTCCAGCGCCGTCTCATCGCAGTTCCTCCCACAGCCAAAAGTGTGTGAAATCTTATGTGACTTAACTGCTAAGGTCACCAGTCCCTAAGCTTACCCACTATTTAACCTAAATTATCCTAAGGACAAACACACACATCCATGCCCGAGGGAGGACTCGAACCTCCCGCAGGGACCAGCCGCACAGTCCATGACTGCAGCGCCTGAGACCGCTCGGCTCCCGCAGCCCAGACGCGACCAGTACGGTAACGACTCAACGACTCCTCTCAACGTGTACCACGCTGACTGACAATGAGCGCATCATACATATTGCTTCTCTTTTGTGTGACGATTTTTTTTGTTTGCATCTGAGTAGGTACCTTTCGGGATCTGGTTTCCTTTCAGCACAATAGTAATTTTTACGTTTGTGCGATGGTCGTCACGATTGATGACTGAATAAAGGCACTAGAATCGTTGTCACTAAACTTTACTCTATAGTCACTGACACAGCCGGTTATCAGAGGATACTGATGGTCAATCCGACATGTGATAAACGTAAAGATTTCTCACGTGTTAAAAGCAGAAATAGGATACTCAAATTGCAGGAATAATCTCGTAAAAGCATTAAATCTGGCAGTTCTCTAAATCGAGGATGCCTCGGTGACACATTGGCTAAGACCCAAAAATCTGAGGTTCGATCTCCCGTCGGTTCTTGGACTTTAATCTACCACTTATCAGTTCTTTCACCTCTGACAATGTTTGTTAACGGGAAAAATGCGAGTTACTCCGTGTTTCAGAGTCCACCTTAGCCTGTAGGCACTTTCACAGTTGGATATTAACTTCTAAGGTTGGAGGAAGCCAAGAGCATACCACCTCCAAAAGAGGCATGCTAGTAAAACTTTGTAATGTTAAAACCACCTTCGTCTTTATAGCAGATGTAATTACTAGTTAAGAAGACACTCTTAGATGAGGAAGACAGGAATATAGCTGAAATTTCGAGAATAAGTCTCAGTTTTCCGAGTAGTCAGACCGCCTAGTATGTAACATACATAAGCAAATCCGTGAGATCATGACTGATATGTGGTAAACAGGGTGTGTTATTGCCTCGAAGTGCAAAAAAAGAAAGCGATCGTAGAAAAAAATTTAATAGCGATTTGAATTTACTGGCGGAGAGGGCGACAGAACCTGCTCGCAAAATGTTATAGTACTGTATCCCAGTTATTGGAAGATTGAAGCGATGTCACTGGGAACGGGATATGAGTTTCCGCTCCAAAGAAGACGAATAAACGGATGCGATGTGATGACAACAAGTATTTCATTGGCGATATGGATATATATGATACAAGCCAGTAATTTCTACGATTCTTTCGTTCGTGTACTGAATTTGAAAACTAGCAAACGAGCTTCGAAAGGAGCCAAGAAAAACTAATTCACGTGTGTGTCGAGAGCACACTACGTGAAATCTTCACGTAAAAGCGATAATGTGAAGACATGCATTCCGTTGCATTACTCTGTGGAAAATACTGACAAAACGACAGTTTTTAAGCGGTGTAGCTGATCAAAGGTGCCACAAAATTTGTAAGTGTTCTTAGACATTTGGAGACACGCTCCACGTACCCCAGTACCTGAGCGTACGCTCTTCTGATCTCCGAATTTCTGAATGTCGACCGTCAAAACGACGATGTTTCCACAGTGGTTTAGTCGGACGATGAAAAATCTTTATTGCATAGATACTGAATCATCATATGATTGCACTAATCAAAACGCAGTATACAAATCATGATGGTACTAGTAGTCATTAAACGGAAGTATGAAAATACACGCGAAACTTGCAACCTCTCTCCCGCCTATTGCAGATGCTGGTAACAGTTCCAGCACCGCCGGTTTGTTTCTTGAAAACCAAAGTGACGACGAGTTCCAATCACACGAATTCGTATAACGGTAGAGTTACACCGGAAATTTTACTTTGACTGCAGCTTCCTCGAATTATTCCCTTGTCTTGGTATAGATTCTTCCCCGATCGTTTGTCTGTAAATGTGGATTGTCGCAGTTCTAATTCCCAAATGAAGTCATTGATGCTAATAAAAACGTTTTCTTTTTATGACAATAATGCCGTCAAATTACTTCTGCTACACTGATATAACATATTAGGCACAAATCAGTAAAAATTTTGATACAAACTCTTCGTACTATTAATGCGGAAGTACGCTGTTCTATGGCACGCACTGACTGACAGTAGCCTGAATTGTTATATACGCCTTAAATGTGTAACTTCGGCCACATCCGACATCTTCGTAATTTATTAATATATTGAGTTATTTATTAATTTAATTCTGAACATTCAAACAACGTATATTACTGAAAAGCTAATGAATAAACAAGCCCACCCTGATGCCCGGGTTGTATTCAGTTCATCTTATACGTGTAAAATGCTATTAACAAACTCGCGCTTCCCATCTAGCTCTGAGGCGCTCTCGCGATCACAGCAGCAGGGGGGCGCTTGGGATACAGACACACCTGTCTCAGCTGTCAGTGGAATCGACAGCTGGACAGCCTATCTGCCGGCAGCGAGGGCCGACTCTCCAGCGTTGGCCGAGCCTATATACCTGCGCTATATGCAGCGGCAGCATCAGTTCAGTTATTTTACGGCCGGCCAGTGTGGCCGAGCGTTTCTAGGCGCTTCAGTCTGGAACCGCACGACCGCTACAGTCGCAGGTCCGAATCCTGCCTCGGGCGTGGATGTGTGTGATGTCATTAGGTAGTTAGGTTCAAGTAGTTCTAAGTTCTAGGGGACTGGTGACCTCAGATGTTAAGTCCCTTAGTGCTCAGAGCCATTTGAACCATTTTTGAGTTATTTTACTGCCGAAAAAATAAGGCTGTTATGGTCCGTTTTCAAGGAATGTAGTCGAACAGATCCACAAAACTGTAGGCCTCTATCGGAGATGTCAGCCTGTTGTAAAATTTTTGGACACGTTTTATGCTCAATTATTACAATATTTGTAGAGACTGAAAATGTCCTGTGTAATAATCAACATTGATTTTGCAACGAGGCATCATGTGGACGTACGCGTGTGCTTTCTAAAGACCGAAAATATTCTCTGTACGAATCAAAATAGAATCTGCAGCGAGCGAACTTGTGAAATCTAGATCGCTTTGTTCATCGACAAGACTCAGAAGGCAGTTCAGATTGACGCCAGGTCTGTAGACTTCCGGAAGGCGTTCGATACAGTTCCGAACTGTCGCCTGATGCACAAAATGCAAGAGTACGGAATATCAGATCAGCTTTTTCACTGGATTTCAGTTTCTAGCCTACATAACACGACACGCCATTCTTAACGGAGAACAATCTTGAGACGTAAATGAGATTTTGTGTGTACTCCAAGGGAGCGCTGTAGAACCGTTAACGTTCAAAATACGTACAAATGGGTTAATGGATAACGTCCGAAGCTCGACATGATGTTGTTTTATATAGAGAAGTCGCAACGCTAAAATTTCTACCAAATTGCATTAAGACCTGGAGAGGATCGACGATTAGTGAAAGAACTGGCAGCTGACGTTCAACATAAATAAGTGTAAGACAGCGCGCATACGCGGAAATATCCTTTGTTACATGATTAAACGATTCAAAATAAACACCGGGTGGAGAAACGGCCATTACATATCTGGGAGCATATGGAGCGATTTAACGCAAAACGAGCACATAAAACTAAACGTGAAAAAGGTGGATGCGAGACTGAGATTCAATGCAAATGTATTTCATCCACGAAGAAGATATCTTGCAAAAGGCCTCGTTTAGCAGACACTTAAGTATTGCTCGGCACTCTGGGACCCTTACCACATGGGACTGATATACGGAATATAGAAGATCAAAAGAAGAACTGCGAGACTGTCAAAGGTTCGTTTACTAAGGGTATTTACGATGGCAGATGATTCAAGAGAGGCGATGTATCTGAAGATTTTGTTTCCTATTTTAACTCCAAGACACTACGTTCCTAGAAGACTGAACGAAAACATTGCTGCCCCCTACGTACAGCTTCCGAAAAGTCCATGAAGTTATATCTGCAAACGATTGAGATCACACGGAGGCTTACCAAAAACCATCATTCCCACCTATCATTTGCGAAGAGAAAAACAAAGGGGTTATGTTGCAGTGGTACCAGAGGTTCCTTCATCCATGCTCCACAAGGCGACTTACAAATTATAGATGGAGAAACGTCACACACAGAAACGTCACAAAATCTTAAATGTTACTACCGTTTCTTTGTGTACTAGTAAGCTATGTCAAGTAACCATAACTTCCTTAAAAGAAGTCCTTATAATCAATTGAATAAAATTAGTTTTGCATTTGATTATGACCGTCGCATAGATCAGATTAAGTGGTGATAGAAGAGTAAGACTCTGGAAAAAATCAGACTATGAAAATTACGGCAGACAATCGCAAGTAACTGGTGAGACAACCTGGTGATGAAACTGTATCGGCGGGCCCACACCTACCTTCTTTGTTGGGTTCGTTCGGTGTGCAAGCACAACACTTCCTAGCTTAAAATCAAAAAATGGCTCTGAGCACTATGGGGCTTAACATCTGAGGTCTTCAGTCCCCTAGAACTTAGAACTACTTAAACCTAACCAACCTAACGACATCACACACACCCATGCCCGAGGCAGGATTCGAGTGGTCGCGAGGTTCCAGACTGAAGCGCCTAGAACCGCTCGGCCACACCTGCCAGCAGCTTAAAATCGTTTCGTTAAAGACACAAGGTACATTGGCCCGGGAAGCTGGTACCTCACACAATGTGTCTTCGCCTTTCTGTCAATCGGAATAGCATTAGTTCCTCATTCCTGAAACAGGAGCAATCAGTTATTATCCCATTGAGAAGAACAGCGATTCACTGACGATACTAGCAGTTGGTTAAACACTTGCGGGGCGGTCTGTTTGTACTGCTGGAAAGCATTCATCCGTTGCTTTGTGCTTTATGCGGAATGCAATTACAGTACCATGGGGAACGCTGAGATCCATGGTTCAGAGCTGCTAATTACGGAAACAATGTCTTGCAAATACTGCTCATTAAGAAGAAAGGACATAGCTATACAGTGTAATTTGTCACACTCAAAGGTGACCAGACGTTTCTTACTGGCTTAGATACATATAGTTTAGTTCTCGGTCTGTTTTCACATGATCACAGAGCGTAATCACAAACATGGTGTAATTGCAGAAGTCATTGACAAAGTTACCGTTGTAGCTTGCGTATTACAAGTTATATAGTTATTTTAGTTAATGTACTAATAAGGCCCCCGGAGTAGACAACATTCCATTAGAACTACTGACAGCCTTGGGAGAGCCAGTCCTGACAAACCTCTACCATCTGGTGAGCAAGATGTATGAGACAGGCGAAACTCCCTCAGACTTCAAGAAGAATATAATAATTCCAATCCCAAACAAAGCAGGTGCTGACACATGTGAAAATTACCGAACTATCAGTTTAATAAGTCACAGCTGCAAAATACTAACGCGAATTCTTTACAGACGAATGGAAAAACTGATAGAGGCCGACCTCGGGGAAGATCAGTTTGGATTCCGTAGAAATATTGGAACACGTGAGGCAATACTGACCCTACGACTTATCTTAGAAGAAAGATTAAGGAAAGGCAAACCTACGTTTCTAGCATTTGTAGACTTAGAGAAAGCTTTTGACAATGTTGATTGGAATACTCTCTTTCAAATTCTGAAGGTGGCAGCGGTAAAATACAGGGAGCGAAAGGCTATTTACAATTTGTACAGAAAGCAGATGGCAGTTATAAGAGTCGAGGGGTATGAAAGGGAAGCAGTGGTGGGAAGAGAGTGAGACAGGGTTGTAGCCTATCCCCGATGCTATTCAATCTGTATATTGAGCAAGCAATAAAGGAAACAAAAGTAAGGTTCGGAGTAGGTACTAAAATCCATCGAGAAGAAATAAAAAAAATTGAGGTTCGCCGATGACATTTTAATTCTGTCAAAGACGGCAAAAGACTTGGAAGAGCAGTTGAACGGAATGGACAGCGTCTTGAAAGAAGGGTATAAGATGAACATCAACAAAAGCAAAACGAGGATAATGGAATGTAGTCGAATTAAGTCGGGTGATGCTGAGGGAATTAGATTAGGAAATGACACACTTATAGTAGTAAAGGAGTTTTCTATTTGGGGAGCAAAATAACTGATGATGGTCGAAGTAGAGAGGATATAAAATGTGGACTGGCAATGGCAAGAAAAGCGTTTCTGAAGAAGAAAAATTTGTTAACATCGAGTATAGATCTAAATGTCAGGAAGTCGTTTCTGAAAGTATTTGTATGGAGTGTAGCCATGTATGGAAGTGAAACGTGGATGATAAATAGTTTAGACAAGAAGAGAATAGAAGCTTTCGAAATGTGGTGCTACAGAAGAATGCTGAAGATTAGATGAGTAGATCACATAACTAATGTGGAGGTATTGAATAGAATTGGGAAAATGAGGAGCATGTGGCACAATTTGACTAGAAGAAGGGATCGGTTGGTAGGAAATGTTCTGAGACATCGAGGGATCACCAATTTAGTATTGGAGGGCAGCGTGGAGGGTAAAAATTGTAGAGAGAGACCGAGAGATGAATACACTAAGCAGATTCAGAAGGATGTAGGCTGCAGTAGGTACTGGGAGATGAAGAACCTTGCAAAGGATAGAGTAGCATGGAGAGCTGCATCAAACCAGTCTCAGGACTGAAGACCACAACAACATACTAATAATAAATCATAGGTTGCTACCCTCCGTGTGCATCAAGCGTCCTTGATCTCATATGCCACTGAGCATAGAGTGCGTTCATTCTGGTCTCGATCCACACTCAACACTCAGCAGAGCCGGCCGTGGTGGCCGTGCGGTTCTAGGCTCTCCAGTCCGGAGCCGCGCTGTTGCTACGGTCGCAGGTTCGAATCCTGCCTCGGGCATAGGTGTATGTGATGTCCTTAGGTTAGTTAGGTTTAAGTAGTTCTAAGTTATAGGGGACTGATGACCACAGCAGTTGAGTCCCATAGTGCTCAGAGCCATTTGAACCACTCAGCAGAGAACAGCTAATAGTTCAGTAACAGAATGGGTCAGGAATACGCCCATTATACGCCTGCATACATGTAGCACTTGCTGATATCACTAATGTGTTTTGGAGCGGTTCTAGGCGCTTCAGTCCGGAACCACGCGGCTGCCACGGTCGCGGATTCGAATCCTGCCTCGGGCATGGATATGTGTGATGTCCTTAGGTTAGTTAGGTTTAAGTAGTTCTAAGTCTAGGGGAATGATGACTTCAGATGTTAAATCCTATAGTGCTTAGAGCCACTAATATGTTTTGGGTATAAATAAACAAAAGCTTGTAATTCAAACATTATGGGAAAAATTTTATTAAAATACAAACACACACAGAAAGAGAAAGAGAGGGAGATATTACCGAAGTCACCTTGAGGCGATTTATGGAGATGACCTCACATCGAGCGATAAGGTTCCCGTTACGAGCCAGTTGGAGATGGGTACCGTGCTGTCACTGAATCCAAGCCTAGTAGTTTTACCTCTACGACCCTCAGCACAGTGAAGTTCTATGCAGTGTACTACTCTAATATAATGTGATCTATGGAGCAAGCGCCGGCCGGTGTGGCCGTGTGGTTAAAGGCGCTTCAGTCTGGAACCGTGTGACCGCTACGGTCGCAGGTTCGAATCCTGCCTCGGGCATGGATGTGTGTGATGTCCTTAGGTTAGTTAGGTTTAATTAGTTCTAAGTTCTAGGCGACTGATGACCTCAGAAGTTAAGTCGCATAGTGCTCAGAGCCATTTGAACCATTTTTTTATGGAGCAAGCGTTGTATACGTTTCGAGAAGCATTCCTTTGATTTGAGGATATCACTGTCTGTTACTCTCTTTCATTTCCTTCGGTAAGGTTGGTCACCGTCTTTTTACCAATTCTAGTGACGTGCGTAATATTTACTACGGGTTTATCGTTCGTATCCGTATGCGACGCACAATAAAGCATATTGAAACAAGTTCTTACAGAAAAATCACTGCCTAGAAAAGAACACAGGCAGTATGCTCTTAGAGTTTCATGTCTAATTCTTAGTTAATGATCTTAAATTGAAATAAAATTTATCTATCCACAAATACAGTAAACGTAAGTAGAACCAAGTAAGATTCAATCAGAAACCGAAGTCGTTACGAATCGAATCAGAAAGATCAGTTTTCAAATATACATGGAAGGAAGGAGATACACATTATGTCAGACGGGAGCATTATCGCTGAGTACTTATGATGGCAAAACAATACACGTGTAGCAGTACCTACCCTTTGTACGCAGAACTGAACTCAACTTCAACGGATACGGAAAAACTATCGTCAATTCCTGTACTCTGCCAATCGTAAAAATGTGGTTTTTTATATTTTTATGTGCGTTGAGAACAAGAGTATAAGACATTGTACTATGTTGTAAGAATTAATTTTAAGAATAATATTGAAATTCTTGATTATTAACAAACATTATGTTCTTATTTAGTGAAAAATACAATGCAAATCCCCAAGGCCGTGCAGCACTGGCGGAAAATACAACGCAAATCTCCACGGCCGCGCAGTACTTCAAAGCATTTCTCGACAGAGCATTTTAGGAATTCCTTTCACTGCGAGATTTCTTTGATGTTGAATGGAGCATCGGCTGATTGTCTGGAGCAATCCTGTGGCGGGGTATTAAAAGTCAGTCATCTCCGTTAAAACCATCTTCTTCATAATCTGAGAACGGCACTTCCTTTGTGTAGTCGCTTAGTTTCTCTCAAACTGCCTTTTCGAGAGATGGTAAGGTACTAAGCAATGTGAAAGATATGGACGTGAACATATGACGATATACCTAAAACAATGGAATACCTCTATTAATTTGGAAAATTAAGAAAGAACACCTGCCAAGTGCCAGGTCACGACTTCGTCTACAATTTCCTAATGAAATATTGAATACAAGAACTGTCATTCCAGACCGAAAAATGGCACAAGTCATTCGCATTAAAACCCACGGGAAATTTTTAGACAGTGCTCTCAATTACCGGCGCGTGACTCTGCTAAGCTGCGACTCAAAGATTCTAGAAACGATAATAAAGAACGGATTCCAGAGATTATATATACACCATGACATGGTTTCCTGAATGACTTAATGTTTTTGGAAAGGCTCCGACAGAGACGCTTTTTTTAAGCCTTAGGTTATCGATAGTAAAACTCGAACCAACGCAAATGGTTTACTAATAATTTACCGACGTAGTTACCTTATAGAATAACACGCATAGGTTACGCATATAAGTGTAGCTATAGTGATCATTCGTACATTAATAGGTACCCACTTCAATGTTTTAGTTGCTTTTTCTCTGCGTCTAACAGTCGTACTGCAAACACATCATGTAATTTACTACCTGATGATTTCTGCACGTTCGTAACTGTACCACAAAGTGAACTACATCTGTCAGTACAGACTAACTATTATCCGTCCACGCGTGCATATTTCAACACCTGCCCGGTTCCCTAGCAGTAATGGCTTGTTCTTGCCAAATGTACTTGCAGGTACCAAACAACCTAAAAACATACTATTCCTAATAGCTATAATTATTAGTTTGCAAAGGAAGTAACTACTAATATAATATTGTTCACTACACCGTCCTTACCGAGCGAGGTGGCGCAGTAGTAAGCACACTGGACGCGCATTCGGGAGAACGACGGTTCAAACCCGGCCATCCTGATTTAGGTTTTACGTGATTTCCCTAAATCGCTTCAGACAACTGCCGGGATTGTACCTTTGAAAAGGGTACGGCCGATTTCCTTTTCCTTCTCAATCCTTAGCTAACCCGATGGGACCGATGACCTCGCTGTGGTCCCTTCCCCAGATCAATCAATCCTCCGTAATACCAACAGATGGCGATGGCAATACGCTGTCCTCAGTCACCTATAAAAATATCTGCACTTATTCTCCTAACACTGTGTATATTTACCTCACATGGTCAGTAAACTGTGGATGCACCGGATACCAGACCATTTAGCGAACAAGCTGCTACGACTGTTATCGCATACATGACAGTTCAAAAAGCGGCAAAATAGCCCAGTAGGCCGTAAGGGAACGAGAAGATATATCTTCCACGAAGATACCTTCAATGTAACCCCATATACACTACTGGCCCTTAAAATTGCTACACCAAGAAGAAATGCAGATCATAAACGGGTATTCATTGGACAAATATATTATACTAGAACTGACATGTGATTACGTTTTCGCGCAATTTGGGAGCATAGAACCTGAGAAATCAGTACCCAGAACAACCACCTCTGGCCGTAATAATGGCCTTGATACGCGTGCGCATTGAGTCGAACAGAGCTTGGATGGCGTGTACAGGTACAGCTGCCCATGCAGCTTCAACATTGTTGTGGCGTAACAAGACAGTCACGCGACTTTGAAGTAGCCGAAGGCACGCGTTTAGCTCACGCAGAATAGAGATAGGTCTGCAACAGGATACGTAATGAATGCTATAAAGGAAAGTACGTAGCTCCTGGAATACTTAACTTTAATCCATCCTTTTGGTACATCGCTCTTGACGATACAAGTGAGACTCTTTAGATACAAGCTATGTAAGGCTAATGGCGCCTTGCTAGGTCGTAGCCATTGACTTAGCTGAAGGCTATTCTAACTATCTGCTCTGCAAATGAGCGAGGCTTCGTCAGTGTGCATCGCTAGCTACGTCGTCCGTACAACTGGGGCGAGTGCTAGTCCGTCTCTCGAGACCTGCCGTGTGGTGGCGCTCGGTCTGCGATCACTGACAGTGGCGACACGCGGGTCCGACATGTACTAATGGACCGCGGCCGATTTAAAGCTACCACGTAGCAAGTGTGGTGTCTGGCGGTGACACCACAAACATGATACCACAGTTCATCAAGAATAGTGACTGGCGTATTGTGACGAGCCAGTTGCTCCGCCACCATTGACCAGACGTTTTCAATTGATGAGAGATCTGGAGAATGTGCTGCCCAGGGCAGCAGTCGAACATTTTCTGTATCCAGAAAGGCCCGTACAGGACCTGCAATATGCGGTCGTGCATTATCCTGCTGAAATGTAGGGTTTCACAGGAATCGAATGAAGGGTTTAGCCACGGGTCGTAACACATCTGAAATGTAACGTCCACTGTTCAAAGTGCCGTCAATGCGAACAAGAGGTGACTGAGACGTGTAACCAATGGCACCCCATTCCATCACGCCGGGTGATACGCCAGTATGGCGATGACTAATACACGCTTCCAACGTGCGTTAGCCGCGATATCGCCAAACACGGATGCGACCATCATGATGCTGTACACGGAACCTGGATTCAACCGAAAGAATGACGTTTTGCATTCGTGCACCCACGTTTTCGTTGAGTACACCATCGCAGGCGCTGCGTCTGTGACGCAGAGTCAAGGGTAACCGCAGCCATGGTCTCCGAGCTGATAGTCCATGCTGCTGCAAACGTCGTCGAACTGTTCGTGCAGATGGGTGTTGTCTTGCAAATGTCCCCACCTGTTGACTCAGGGATCGAGACGTGGCTGGACGATCCGTTACAGCCATGCGGATAAGATGCCTGTCACCTCGACTGCTAGTGATACGAGGCCGTTGGGATCCAGCACGGCGTTCCTTATTACCCTCCTGAACCCACCAGTTCCATATTCTGCTAACAGTCATTGGATCTCGACCAACGCAAGCAGTAATGTTACGATACGATAAACCGCAATCGCGATAGGCCACTATCAGACCTTTATCAAAGTTGGAAACGTGATGGTACGCATTTCGCCTCCTTACACGAGGCATCACAACAGCGTTTCACCAGGCAACGCCGGTCAACTGCTGTCTGTGTACGAGAAATCGGTTGGAAACTTTCCTCATGTCAGCACGTTGTAGGCGTCGCCACCGGCGCCAACCTTGTGTGAATGCTCTGAAAAGCTAATCATTTGCATATCACAGCATCTTCTTCCTGTCGGTTAAATTTCACGTCTGTAACACGTCATCTTCGTGGTGTAGCAATTTTAATGGCCAGTAGTGTATTTCTTTTATCTGTGATGAGCTTTCAAGAGGTTCTAAATCGAAACGTTTTCTTTCTGCAGTATTCTGCTTACACAGAGAATAGACGGCCTGCTAAAATGGACCTTTAACCGAGTAAATTATTCTCATAGCTGGAGTTAAATAAACAAACAATATCAGTGACTAAGTTTATCACACACCAGTTATCACACGTACTAAAGAGACACGAATTTCAAGTCCAGACAGTGGTCGAATATCTCGGTGTTTCCATTGACAACAGGCTCCTATTGAATTTGTAAATTAAACTTGCTACAAAAAACAGTCTCGAGCGCGTAAAATATAAATTTTACGCAATCTCCATTGTTTTTCTTGTATTTTAAAAGTATTTTATGACCGCTGACATTTCCTAACCATCTTTCAAAACCATTTACATCCATTATGCATATTCCCGTACAGGGGAGACATTTTAATCGAAAGCCGCTTGCCCGGTGTCGGCGGATAAATACGATATTGCAGTGCCTGTATTATTCCGAATTGCGATGCTAAGTTCCTTCGGATAAGTATGCATGTCCGATGGAAGAAGCACAGCGGCGACTACCGCCGTTACGAAATACACTGCTGCGCGCGCGCTGGACCTGGATTTGCGGCGGTGCTTTTCCCGCGTCGCGCATGCGATGACCGTGGCCGGCCTCTTCGCCAGGGAGCACTGGATGTCGTCGTCCTCTACGATTCGTCTAACATGACATAATAGCCCCACCCCCTGGCACCCGCGTTTTTCTAGCGATCCAGAGCATATATTGGCGAACCACTGCAGCAACACCTCAGTAAGCACCTGAAGATGGCGAGTAGCTGCCTTGTTGAAATATTGTGCAGTTTTCACAACATTATCCGACGCGAAGCCCGTGCAGCGCTGAAGAATGTTTTGAAGTGCTTGTGCACCGTGCCTCGAAATCTTCCGCAAAGTTGGTGTTTTTCGACTTTTTACCTTTCTGGCGGAATCGCTGGTTGTGTAGAATCTCGTTGCCAGCGAGGCTTGTGGTGCGAATGTGGTCCGTGAGGCAGCGTGGATCGGACAGCGAAGGAGTCTTGAGCTAGAAGCGGCGCGAGGAAGTAGGCGAGCCGGACCTGTGCTGGGAGCAGGCCACGTATGTGCCTGAGAACGACTTGGCCGCACCTGGACTGATAGCGCAGCCTGGTTTAAGTTGGGAGCCGTTGTTTTGGAAGCTGTAATTTGGAAAGGAGCTCCCTTTTTGCATGCAAGAGCGCCTCGGTTGCACAATGCTGATGTTGTCCGAAGGAGGTCGGCGGTTAAAGCAACGGCTGGAGGTCTGTCTACAATGTCGCTGCACCCTGGTTGCAATGACACACGAGTACTGGATAACTCCACGTGAAGCTGAGCACCCTTCCTCCCATCTGTGTATTTTAGTTTTTTTATCGTGTAAAGTTGTAATTCAGTCTGCTCTTGTGGGGCGCCATTAGTTCCACTATTTCGTGACTGTTCGTTCGTTTGTTTTAACTGATCATGTTACAAGGTTGTCATTGAGGTTGCCCTGGTGGGGTCCATTATTGTACGCTTGCGTGGAACCAGTGGTAACTGATTTATGTTTCAGGTCTTATCACGCCAATTCAATGATGTGTGTTTGTACTGCCAGGAAGTGTGTGCAAGGCTGACGTGTGAAATAAAACAAGATTGCAAAATCATGGCTCTGTAAACCCACTGAGGTAGCAGCCGATGAACTCTAATGCTGCAGATTTTTATTGAGTTAAGTAAATACCTTTTGTAACTGAACTATTCACGCCTCTTAATTTGGCGCTCATCTGAAAAAGTTTGCACCTAAACTTGTTTGAAATTCTTCGGTACTCCTGAACAGTAAATGAGAAAATGGCGTGTACAAAACTTGTGATAAGGTGGTCCCGTTGTCATTTGTTGTATATTTCAAGTGCTTTATTAAACTGGATTTATCTGAATACTGTTTCAAGATTTGAATTGCTGTCAGTTTATTGTTATAAATTTGTTTAAAGGTTACTACATGCATTTTTGAAATAGTTTGGGTATTATAATCTTTTTATCACAAATAGTTATCGAGCTTGAGTTGAAACTTTTAACTGATGTTACAATTGCTTTGGGCCCAAATTTGGTACTACTATATCGCCGGTATTTAATCCTTCATGTTGGATCAGTGTATTAATTAAGAGTAAGCCTTGTAATGGGTATTTTTTAACAACAACAAAATAAAGGGGTCGGACAATATATTTTCTAATAACTGTTGAGTAAGATCAGTCTGTTAATGAATTTGTTTCAAAGGATGTCTGAATTCATGTTAACATAACAGTTTGCACGACATACGTATTCTTTCAGTTATCAGGAGTATGGAGAATTTTATCAATAACTTCCACTGTAAGTTTGATATGGTCATTAATAAAACCATTGTCATTACTTGTTCGTACGTTCCTACATCCCGTTGTTATACAGGGTGTAACAAAAATGTACGTCACAAATTACAGGACACATTCCTCACACGTTGACGAAGAAATTATGTTACATGAACATAGGTCTGGAAGCGCTTTGTTTCCATGTTACTACTCATTTTCTTCAACGACTCTCAGCGAGATCAGATTGTAAATTTTCACGACGCAACTGCGGAAGCAAGGCATCAACAATGATTTTCTGTCAATGTTTGGGCCGGCATTGTTGGTGATTGTTCGATAGGGCCTCACTTTCTTACACCCAGGCTCAATGAACGAAGTTATAATAATTTACTAGATAATGTTCTGCCTGATATATGCCTTTAGTTGTGCGCAAAATATGTACTTCATGCACGACGGAGAACCTCCTCATTTTAGCGTTAATGTCCTTCTGCTTCAAAATAACAGATTCGGTGACGGTTGGAGCAACTGCCTAGCCTCCAGCCGTCACGGGCCTAAGCCCACTGGACTTCTACTTGCAGGACCATTTATGGAACCCCAGTACAATATGTTGAGAGTCTCTGTGCCCGTATTATGGAAGGCTATTTTAACCACACGCATTACTACAGGGATACATCAGCGCAGCCTATATTCACTACGAACGTATCAATGCCCACGGAGAGCATATTGAACATCTCCTGCGAGAAAGGGTTGCGTTCTGTTCGTGTATGTTTCCCATGAGTAATGAGTCGGAGAAAATGAGTTGTAACCTGGAAACAAAGCGTTTCGAGACCCACGTCAATATAACATTGTTTTTTTCCTCTACGTGTGGGGAATGTGTCCTGCAATTTGTAGGAACATTTTTGTTCCACCCATTACATCTTTTTGTTGTTGTAGAAAGGATGGTCCTCATAAACATAATTTCACTGCTCAAGTGCGAAACTGTTCAGTACACAACACTCGGAACGCAAACAACTTAGGTGCCGGCGTGGAGAGGCAAACGACCACTCGTGACGGGTGAGCTACGACTGGAGTTCAATAAGTACTGCAACAAATTTTTTTTCGAAAACAGGTTGATTATATTCAGTATTCTCTACATCATATTAGTTACCACTCTTTTGGCTACGAAACCCCGTTTCTCAACATAATCTCCGTTCAATGCGACGGCCTTGCGCCACCTTACTGTGGGGCCTCTTTGTTCGCGTGGTACCATTCTATTCGTTGACGTCGGAGCCAATGTCTTGCTGCATCAATAACTGCCCCATTGTCGACGTACTGCTTCCCGCGGAGTGCTTCCTTCATTGGACTAAACATATGGAAGTCGGGAGAGCGTTCGTTGCTCTTTTTGGTCCTCTGTTACGCAGCGAATGGCCACCCACCTGCGTGTATCCCAACTGCTGGACAAGTGTGTCAGCACTGCCAGCAGAGACGTCCAGTAGTGCAGCGAGGTGTTTGTGATCCGTCGATCACCTGGACTGAGAGTGTCCACACGTTACAACGTTGCAGAAGTCACAGCTGTGTGCGAGATGTCGGGACTGGTTTGTTGCGATGATGACAGACTCCTCGCCCCACGACTCGCTGTGCTTTTATTCACTGCCAGGTCTCCACAGCCATTCTGCAAGTGCGTATGGATATTTGCGATGCTCTGGTTTTCCGCCAAAAGAAACTCAGTGACAGCCGTCTGCTTCGAACGCACGTCCGTTACAGAAGCCATTTTGAAGGCTACGTGTAGCGCAGCCACCAATCGAAACTTAATCAAACTATGTAGATTGAAGCGGGAGGACTCCACGATGTCTCACAACAGAAGCCACAATTTTCAACCGAAACTGGCCGAGAAAATGTGGTCGTTGCCTATTGATCGTCTGTCTTTTGTACAGGTTGGTTCAAATGGCTTTGAGCACTATGGGACTTAACTTGTAAGGTCATCAGCCCCCTAGAACTTAGAACTACTTAAACCTAAGTAACCTAAGGACATGACACACATCCATGCCCGAGGCAGGATTCGAACCTGCGACTGTAGCGGTCGCGCGGTTCCAGACTGTAGCGCCTAGAACCGCTCGGCCACCGAGGCCGGCGTTTGTTCAGGAATGACGCGATTTACTTGCCTCGAGTAGTTGACTGAGATAAGAGAATCGCTCGTGTAAAAGGAGCTTAAGAACGATGCTGCTTCCTCAGGCCGCTGTAAATCTTCAAATTGCGAGAAAGACGCAGTTAACCAACACGACAAAAACAAGATCATTGTTCACGCCGAAACAACTGAAATACACGCCTCCGGGCGGACGTTGCCTAGCAACAGCCCAGACAGGGGCATGCTATGCTGAAGGGGCAAGTCCGTGACTCGCTAACACTTTGCGGCCGCCGGAGGCTCCGGGTGCGAGCTGAGGAAGCGTGCGCAGGCGGCGGGATCGGCAGAGGCGGCGGGGGCGGCCTGAGCAAACAGCCGCCGGCGCACAGCTCGCCCTGCAACAGGTATGTGTGCCCAGGGGGCCGCTGCAGAGCCACAGCAGAGCCGCCGCTCATCAAGAGGTTTACTTCAGTTCCTCCCCAGCAGCCACTAAATGACAGAAGTAAGGATGATATGGGCGGGCCCTGTTCGTGGTGGGGACCCCTTCAACAGCTAATTAGCAAAGCTTCACGGTCTGATGGTGATGGCCCGTAGTCATGCCAGGAGAACCTCAAGAAACAGGAGCACCTAATACAAGCGGCCACTGACATCTTCTCCTGTTTAGCGACGACCGAAACTTTAAGAGGTCAGTGTTTGTAACAATAATAGTAGAGCTACGGGTAATTTTCAAGAAGCGTTTCACCGAAATAGTTGTTGCTGTGGTTGGCACACGACATGAATTCGGGAGGAAGACGTTCAAACCTGCGTCCGGCCACCCTAATTTAGCTTTTCCGTTATCTCGCTATATCGCTTCAGGCAAATGACCGGATTTATTTATTTAGCATATGGCATCTACAGAGAAAAATTCCGCACAAACTATTAATTAATATAATAAACGAATTATTAATATATTATTAAATGATTGATTGCAAACAACAATATGTGAAAGATTAGGGGGACAGCCGCAGCAGCTATCACAAGTCCACATCTAAGCAGGTCACCCACTGAACAACACGCGGAGTAGCATTCATGATATCCCTCCATTCTCCTTCAAACCTCGTCGTAGGACATTCGAAGATCAGGTGAGGGATTGTTTGTTCTTCTGCACCACAGTCGCATCGTGGGTCATCAGTGAGTTTCCATTTGTGGAGAATGGACTTATACCTGCCGTGGTTAGTCCCCACACGATTAAGCCTACATCAGGTTCTTCTGGGCATTTGCATTCCTTCCACCGGTATCGAAGGATCAAAATCAGTGATCAGAGGATGGTGATTATTCAGCGACCAGTATTGCCTCCATTACCTTTGCTATGTCGTACCTTTTTGGGAATTTGAGAACTTCGTCTTCCCATATAGGTTTCTTGGATTTTAGGCGGTAGATGGTTGATGGTCCAATATTTTTCGGATAGGTATATCTTCAGAGACAGAGGTTCATTAATTTCCTTCCATTCTCGGAAAGCTGCTTGTTGCCTTCTGAGTGAGGGAGGAGCTATATTGCAAAGGGCATGAAGCCGGCGAAGTGGAGTTGATTGCACAGTTCCTGAGACAATCCTCATGGTGGTATTAACCTGGACGTCTATTTTTTTCCTGTGTGTGCTCTTGTACCGTACTGGGGCGCAGTATTCTGCCACCGAATAAACAAGAGATTGTGCTGCGGTGCGTAGACGACCTCCAAGACGGTGTACCCCGGGCAACGGTACGTGACGAAAGAACGGCAAACAGTCTACACACTAGGCGACCGAACTAGAATGAATTTCTCTCACGGTCAAGAAAATCTACGGAGGAAATAACCGGATGTTTCCTGTGAAAGGGCACGACCGACTTCCTTCCCCATCCTCCCCTAACATGATGGGACCGATGACCTCGCCGTTTGGTCCTCTTCCCAAAATCAGCCCAACCGAGAAGGGTTTCCTATCAAACGCGCGGGCTACGAACGAAAACTCGGCAGTCGTGACGGGACAGATATGGAAAGTGTTTATTGCGTAGCCAAGGGGACATCATGTAACGTTTAGCGTTGTGAAATTGTATGGCATTGATAGCCGATAGTCCCCAACTGGGGAAGTTCGGCCGCCGAGTTGCAAATGTTATTGCAGGTGATGCCGCGTGGGATAACTTGCGTGTCGATGATAATGAAATGGTGGGAAGGACTACACAACACCCTGTCCCCGAGCGGAGAAAATCACTGATCCGGCAGGATATCGAACACGGACTAGCTGCACTGCAGTCAGACTTACTGAGCACTCAGCCAAGGTGATGGACTTAGAGTTGTGGATAGGAATGAGTCAAGCCGTTGTAGTCTCGGCTCCGGATACTCTTACATGGCGAAACTTAGTTCCTTCATTGTGCCGTGTTCAATCTTGTTTCGATTTCTGTTGGGAATTGCTACCAAATGACGATTCAGGAATTGTCATTGAGACTCATGGAGACAGCTATGTGGAACTTCGTAAGAAAGGCGCCTATGCTGATTTCTCATTTCAGTTGTACTGCGTGCGGCGTCATACAAGGACATCGATAAGGGAAACCACATGGTTCGACAATTTTAAGTTGGCCATAAAAAGAGAATTATTTTAATCTCGTTTTGGCAAGAGACTACAAATGACAGCTTCCCGAAGCTTGGTTATCGACAAACACGGTTTGCGACTACCACGGGTTCTGTCGAGAAATTTGCTATGTGAGAGTTATGAATGACAGTGTTCCTATCTGTGAACAAAACAGGAAATTTGTAACAAACGAATCGCATATAGCCACTCGGAAGTACAAGAAGGGACAACTGAAACTACCTCTTTAAGTATTTTTTTACTAAACACTGACCTACAGAATTTTCCCTGACAAAGACAGTTCAAACTTAAGCTATTCATTTATTACCCACAATAGTCAAGCCCAACGCAATCTGACTGCTATACATTGACAACATGACTTCCGATAATTAACATAAAAGAATGGTCCATAATTGCAAGAAATCCTATCAATAATATAAATCCAAAAAACATAAAATTAAAGAAATATTAAACTACCTCCAATTCTGTTAATTGCCTACACTCATTTCATTCACGAATCCCGATAGTGGGAACCCCATTTTTTTCACAAGCCGCTTACCTCACAGAAAATCTTCATAATACGAACTACAGCAATTACAGCAAGTAACATCAACAGCCAGCTAAATAAAAACATTCTAACTACTATAGACTCTAACTACATAAGGCATATGGTTAACAAAAAGAAAGATTTTGTTGAAGAGCAAACAATGTATTTACAAAATTTTAGCTTATTCATGTGACATCCAGTTCCCACAATTATATAGCTGTCAGTAATTCCACTGTCCAAACATTATCAACCATACATTCATCCTCATACATTTCCTTGCGTATTTTCATTTCATCTCACTTTACAATGCATGTCCTACCAACGCGGAGTCACCACTAAGAATATCCTGTCCATCCACTTCCCTATCCACTCGCTAACTGCTAGTCCGTCCAACCACATTACCTCTTGCCCAGGGCTCAGAGCGCTGTCAGCGATATTAACAGTCTATAGCGCTGCCAACATACAAACAGGCTCCTTACACGACCACTAAAAAACGAAACTCAACACATATGGATCAACGGAGGTACTGAAAGGGAATCACGGTAGTGTCTCATATCTCCGATATATTCGAGCAGCAAGGTATCTCCTATATAGCACCTCATCTTGCCAGGGACCAAAGTTATAACAGACGGCTTTAAGTGCTACAACACCTTGAAGAAAGAAGGATTCCAACATGAATATGCAAAATACTCTGTGAAATTTGTCTCTTCGGACGATCCATCTGTCCACGCACAGAATATAGGCTGCTTGTTGGAAATCAGCTAATATCATCGATTAAAAAAGAGGGCCGACAGGGAGACAGGGACGAACAGTACTTCCTGCAGTACCTGTACTTCCATTATTTGTGGCTACGTGGGAAAATTCAACCTTCGAAGAGTCTCCCAGCATTCCTCAGAGGCATATCTAGCGTGTGCCCATGTAACGGGAAACAAGGAAGGCTTCCGGCGGCATATACAAACCGCGGAGCAACCCATGAAGAAGACGTGGCTGATGAGTAAAATAAATAAATTTACTAGTTTCCTTTCTAATTAATGTTATCTTAGTAAAAATTCGTCTGTTGTCGTCGCCCTAGTCACCGCAATAAACGGTGTCCATAGCTGCATCGTCGAGCGTCGTCCGGTCTATATATATCATCGGAACCCATGCGTTCGATAGACAACGCTTCTTGGGAATTACCCCAGCTATGCCTATACATGTCCAGTGGAATTTCAGACGCAGTAGCTGCAATACTCTACCGTGTAAATCATTGCATTTAAAGTCAGTCAACCACCATTACACAATTTCTGGCGAAGTGTCACCTAACAAGTTGACATTGAACTGCACAATACTGTATTGCCCCTGTTTGTTGGGAGTGAAAAGTGACTTCAGAGAGAAAAAAGAAGGTAGTTATTACGGATAAAAAGTTATATGCAGCGCATACGATGGATACAGGAGAATTGTTGAAAGAAATTACTGCTAAATTTGCTATGGCAAAGCTTCCAGCATGCTCGTACATAGGTGTTACGGACGTAAATGACCAGCTGCGAAATTGCAATAAAGCTGGCTACGGTGACGAAACTGTCATCGTTCGTTCGTCTGCAGGCAATGACGATAATGATCATTACCGGGCGATCATGGCGCTGAGTCAACAACGCATAAATAATGATTTTGTTGAAACGAAGGCTGAGACGTTTTCGGCCCAGCTACCGCTTGTCAAACACCTACGTGTTCGTGAAACACATGAGCGATATATGACCCTGAATCTAAACAAGGGTCATGGACTGTGCTGCTGGTCCCGGCGGAGGTTCGAGTCCTCCCTCGGGCATGGGTGTGCGTGTTTGTCCTTAGGATAATTGAGGTTAAGTAGTGTGTAAGCTTAGGGACTGATGACCTTAGCAGATAAGTCCCATGAGATTTCACACACATTTTTTTTTTCTAAACATGGTTCTGACAATTTCATTGTATGAATCTCATTTTTTTAAATATCTGGTCAAATTTTACGTGAAAATAGTACGGAACGTGTGTTGTTACGTGAGAAAATATACAGGGTGTTTCACAGTTCCTACTACAGGTTTCTAAGGGAGAAAATATAAAAATGCAGTAAGTGAAGCAGGTGAAAGAATACAAGCGTCTAAAAAATTTGATTGACAGGAAGTGCAATATGGCAAAGCAGGAATGGATAGACGACAAATGTAAGGATTTAGAAGAATGTATCACTAGGGGAAAGATAGATACCGCCTAGAGGAAAATTAAACAAGCTTGTAGAAAAGAAAGCAGCTGTATGAATATCAAGAGCTGAGATGGAAAACCAGCTCTAAACAGATAAGGGAAAGCTGAAAAGTGGCAAGAGTATACAGACGGAGTATACAATGGAGATTTACTTGAGTGCAGTGTTACAAAAATGTAAGGATATGTAGATGAAGATGAGATTGGAGATACGATACGGCAAGAAAAATTTGATACAGCACTGAAAGACCTAAATACGAGCAAGCCCCTGGAAGTAGACGACACCCGTCAGAACTACTGACAGCCTAGGGAGAGGCAGCCCTGATAAAACGCTTCCATCTGGTCTGCAAAATGTACGAGACAAGCGAAATACCTTCAGACTTCAAGAACATTACAATAATTTCAATTTCAAAGAAAGCAGGTGCTGACATGTGTGAATGTTACTGAACTATCACTTTAATGAGTCGTGGCTGCAAAATGCCAACACGATTTCTTCACAGTAGAGTGGGAAAACTGGTAGAAGCCGACCTCAAAGAAATTTTGTTTGGATTTCAGAGAAGTCTTGGAACACGAGAGACAATACTGACCCTGTCTTAGAAGATAGGTTAAGGAAAGGCAAACCTACGTCTTTAGCATTTATATGACTAGAGAAGCTTTTGACAATGTGACTGAAATAGCGTCTTCGAAATTCTGAAGGAATCTGGGGTAAAATACAGGGAGCAACAGGCTACTTACGTCCTACACAGAAACCCAAGTGCAGTTATAAGAGTCAAGGGGCATGATAGGGGAGCAGCGGTTGAAAAGGGAGTGAGACACGGTTGTAATCTGTCCCCAATGTTATTCAATCTGTATACTGAGCAACAGTAAAGAAAACCAAAGAAAAATTTGGAGAATGAATTAAGTCCAGGGAGAAGAAATACAAATTTTTGGGTATGCCAGTAACATCGTTATTCTCTCCGAGATAGCAACGGACTTGAAGGAGTAGTTTAACGGAATGGACATTGTCTTGAAAGGAGGATATAAGATGAACATCAACGAAAGCAAAACAAGGATACTGGATCGCAGTCGAATCAAATCAGGTAATGCTGAGGGTATTACATTAGAAAACGAGACATTTAAAGTAGTATATGAGGTTTACTATTTGTGGAACAAAATAATTGCTGATGGCCAAAGTAGAGAGGATATAAAATGTAGACTGGCAATGGCAAGAAAAGCATTTATGAAGAAGAGAAGTTTGTTAACATCGAATATAGATTTAAGCGTCAGGAATTCTGTTCTGAAATGACTTGTATGGAATGTAGCCATGCATGTAAGTGAAACATGGATGATAAACAGATTCGATAACTGTTGTTTACATAGTTCCGAGTAGTCAGCGCGTACACAACTTTCCCAATAGAGCGCGCCCCACTAAGCACAACAGCGGAGGCGCAGCGCTCGTCTGTCTCCGCACTACGAGATGGCGCTGCCTAAGAGACGGACCAAATTCTGCTTCCGCCGATCCGTGTATTAATATGTAACGCAGCCAATGAGATTGCTGCTAACGTAGAACCTATTCTCCTCGTGGATCACACTCGCGCAGTGATACCTGAACGCATGAGGTATTATAACGAGTGTACAGATCTCCAATTAACCAGTCTGCATTTGTCTGCACCAGTCTGTACCAGTCTGCATTAGTCTGTACCAGTCTATAGTGAAGTTTCAGTCTGCACTTAATAAGATTACCATATTCCTGTGCGTAGCCATGAAGATAAATGAATATACTTTTGTCAAGTATCAGAGATATGTGAGAATAAGATTAACGTACCAAGACCAAAGGAACTTCAGAGTGTCAATTGTAAATAGCATCCAGAATCAAGTTAAGTAAGGTTTATGCTTTTTATTATTTTAATAAATGTGTGTCAAAATTAATCAAGTTCTGTTTAAAGTTGGTCACCGTCAATCTGCCACTCTAAGTGTGCAAGTGGCATTTCTATCGTCTGACCTAACGGCAGAAGATAAACACCCCATGATAACACCACGAGACATATTGCTGACACTCGCCTACTTCATTAGAGCGACAAGTCAAATAATCTGATGGTGTGTGTACCGAAGGTCTTACAGTACGCTCACCACAATAACACACCTGTGCAAAACATCGGATTTTCAGAGAGGTTTCCGCTTCGCAACCAATCGGAACGTACTTTCCAAATAGGCCTGGTATTTGTCTTCCACTACTGATGACTCAAGGCCTTGCGCGACTCGTACCGCTCAGCTCCCTATGTTATAAATTTTGACAACGGAAGTAACATGGACTCGTGAATGTGTATTATAGAGACGGTCATCTTCAAATACAGCACATGTTTGTAGCGAGGAATATAAACTTAAATAAGGTTATTGTAATGCAACGCAATGTGTAGAAGAAAAATGACACCCAAAAATTTAGTAAACGTTTGTGATCATATGCCATGTTGCATAATGCATTCAAACATAATTACAGTTATTGTTACTAATCAATTAATCAGCCACCCACGCAGACAACAACACTTTGTCCAGCAATTATTGTGTCACAACCTTGGTGTCGCTGAGGGTGGCAGCAGTCTGAAACAGAAGACAGCTGACACGAAGCGCGTTCCGAATGGTGCTGACTAGAAAGGATCAGTGCTTTGTGGTCGGCAGGCAACTTACCACGCCCTCCCTTTGGTAATTTTCAGGGGGTTCAACATGGTAAACTTGTGTAGATTACAAATTAATAATGAGATTATAGTGTATGCGACCAGAGGCTCCGCCCCACAGTGTCAGGACTGGCTCTCGCGAAAAAAAAAAAATTTACGACCACTGGTCTAAGTAGATTATGTTCTTATGACTGATGACTAATCTACTAAAGAAATTTTAAGAATAAATGGCGTATTAAAAATGTACGATTGAGAAAAACTGCAGTACCGAGACCACTGAAGGAAGAAAAAGTCGCTGCAGAATAATTCAGCAAACTGTATTTAGATTAGTAGTCCTATTTTGTTACATTTTAAAAGTTTATGCCCAAAAAATGTTATATTATACCATGAACGATTTTCACCTTAATATTAGTTTAAACAAAATCTTCGTTGCGTTCAAATATTCGAAAAGGACGACGAGTGATTCGCAACGTTCCTATTATACCTGCACTGAATGTAAATTCTTCCTCGTGCAAAAATCACTGCTTCTGTTCTTTTTCAGTCAGTCTTGTCTGGTTTGATGCAGGCCACCATGAATTCCTCTCCTTGGTGTCAGAAACAGCACTTACACCCAACTACTATGATTATTTGCTGAATATATTCCAATGTCTGTCTTCCCCCGCAGTTTTTGTCCTCTACAGTTCCCACTAGTACCGTGGACGTTGCCCCCTGATGTTTTAACCCATGTCCTCTCATCCTGCCGCTTCTTCTAGTCCGTACTTTCCACATATTTCTTTCCTCGCCGATGCTGCACTGAACCACCTCATCCCTTATCACCCTATCTAGTTTTCGATATCAGTATCGACACTCTTATCTTAACATTTTTCTATAGCCCATGTTTCATTTCTGTACTGTGTTTTGCTACACACGTACATTTTAAGAGATTAAGGCTTGCATTTGAGACTAGTAGACTTGTTTTAGACTTACTATGTAACCATAACTATCGTCATCATCTCCCGTTTTTACATCTACGAACGTGAGTTCAGACTAATCCAGTTAATTTGTAGTCCAACTAAATAAGAATTTTGTCCCGTCATCTCGAATTAACCGTACACAAAATCAGTGTCAGAAACTGGTAAAATATAATGCACAATTGGGTAAAGAATTTCGCCTTATCCAAGGTACCATTCGAGTTTCGTTTTACCCAGATATATTTCAGCACTTTTTTTGCTACCTTCAGTGGGTTACTTTATCTCCTTTCTGTAAAGTTGTTATTACACATTAGTGCTTAGAGAAACCTTTTGGTACAAAATATTTACTTTTGTGAATGAAACGACTGTTGTCAAATATCATACATGATATGTTTAAAACTCAGAGGTGAGGTTTGTATTATTGGGCTGATACAGTGTCAGTTGTTTATTACAATGTGTCTAAAGTTCTGGTTTTACAGCTTATTTGGAAAAGGATACATAGATGCATTACTTTACATACCTTACTTGAAGCTACTGAGTGTTTATGTTGGTAGCTGCAAGTCTGCTACACAGTCTACAAATTTGTTATCTACACAATGTATGTTCCATTAGATCATTAGATGCTGGGTGTCGACGACCACGAACGCATCAGTATGAAAGCTTTCATTCCCAAACATAGTCTACACAGAGTATCAGGTAAATAGCCATCTTCTAAGTGCCATCTCGTAGTCGGCAATTACTGTGGGTAGCCAAGTACATATGTGTATCTACCAATACTCTGATTAAAAGCTTACGAACACTAATCGGTTATTTCTGTTGCAGTACAATTCATTGCCTAGATTCCGAAACGTTTCTTAATCTATTTACAATCAGTTATTTGCAATACATATATCGCCATTATAATTGCACTTATCCATAAATATTATCAAGGTAACAATAACAAAAAACTGTAAATTAATAACATAGCTGGAATCATTATGTAACTTAATTAAGATATATACAACCAAACATGTATTACGGGCCACTGGAGATGGTTCACAAATAATAGGAAGCAAACTATAATTTACTGAACCTCTGGTTTTGGGCGAGGTAGAATTTTATATAATCGCTGCCCACTGACAATGTTTGGAATAGTCTGATTGTTGTTGCTGGACACGAGCTCTTAGTACCCAATGTTGCCAAATAAGCTTTTTGAGCTAATTGTAGTTTCTTTTTAATATCATTTAACTGTCAAATGAGTGATTTAGCTGGCATACGGAAGTATCGCATTTTTCTCAATCATTCGGCCTCTTTCTAGATTTTTTCCTTGACTATAGGAAAGCATAAAGGCCATGATTATTAAAGGAAAACTATTTGATATTGAACTAGGACTTCAAAACGCGTTTGTTATGTGTTATTAGCCTGAATTAAAAAGGACAACAAAGAAAAGTAAAGCTGTGTTTGTGTGTGTTCTCATCAGCATACACGTGCACAATTGACAGCCCTACTGGAGCGCTGTTGCAGCATTGCTGACAGCAGCAAAGTATCGCAGCTTCACAATAATGAAGGAAGCTGTTCTAAGCAAAACAGACTTTGATTTAAGGACCATGAATCAGAAATATGCTTCACAGTTGCAATAAATCATGTGCCAGCGATTGAACTGAGGAGAGGTACAGTTAACTTCTGTTCAGTGCAGTAGTTTACTAAGTGTAATAAATAATGAAGTATTACAGTGTAGATATTGAGGAGCCCGTCCTATTAATTCCTAGCATACGAAGTACAAGTGCATCGAGATATAATTTCTTTAACGAGATGCACAAGGCGTGTCTCTAAATTGCTGTTCTTTTGTGCTTTCAAGAAGCTTTACATTTTTGAATATCTATACATTGTCTCTCTGGCTATTATAGTAATTAAAATGAAGCGTCATATACTCTTTTATGATGTGATGCAAAGTCCCGCGTAGTAATTATTTCCTGAAGTTCTTTTAAACTGATTTATATACCTGATATTTGTAAAAGAGAGTAAATTATTTTTCGGGCATTTGTTTCCAAAGTTTAAAAATATTTCATCAAATAGTGTCAGCGATGATTCCATTTTGGTTTATCTGTGTATAAATTTGATCCTACTGTTTCTCATAAAGTTGTACCTATCTAATAATACGTACCTCACTACATTTTCGTATACGCCCCCCCCCCCCCCCCCCCGCAATAAATACCTTAACAATATGATAATTGCAAAAATAAAACTGCACAAGTATATAACTTATTTTACTTCAGTTTCTTCTGTCCTTTTTTTTTATTTCGCTTTAGTTGCCAACACTGTTACTCCGAGCCTCGCTTCCGCAAGTAAATTGTACTGTTAGTGGTCTCCTAACAATAGCTGTTCTTCCTAATACAAGTTATTATCCGCTTCCCGAGATTATCAATCACTTGACCGTATCTGTCTCAATTAATGGAACTGAAATAGTAAGATCGTCATAAAACAGTACGCGCCCTACAGTAGAAGAGTTTAACGTTGTCAACAGCTCGTACATTAGAGATGAAACAGAAAATCGGTTTACAGAAAGATCGGGAAGGAAATCGTCCATGCGTTTTCAAAGGAATCACCACCTGGAGCGATTTAAGGAAATGACAGGAAACCTAAAAGAAAATGGGAGATTTGAACTGTGGTCCTTCCGAATGCGATTCCAGTGTGCTAACCACTCCGCCCCACGCTCGGTGCACGTTATGGTCACGTAATATATGGACTGAACGAAACAAAAAAGAAACGCATAGAACGAAGGGTGAAATGCGTTACTGGGAGGAAAAGAACGGAAAGGATGCTAAATAGGTTCAAACGCGCTCCTTAGTTGGGAATAACGAACAATAAAAATTACATTACTTGCATGGAGTGGGTTTTTGTCAGCTGACACTGACGAATAATTGCGGCGCCTTTACAGTGCCGTAATGCATATTAATATGTGTGGACTGACTTCTCTTCATGTTTCATGTTTGTTAGTAAGGCCTTCATAAGAAAGAAGCAGTCAAGAGACTGTGTTGCAACTCCAAGTCAGTATGATGCTTTAGGAGTTTCATGCCGCTAAACGGAAATATTGCTCAACACGAGTCATAGTACAACAGATCGCTTACCACACTTTCCCCACCTGCAATCTGTTTCCAGCGCCCTCATGACATCTAGGTGAACCCGTGAGACACACTAGTCCCATGCCTACAATTGTACTCTGCGAGCAGTCTTACTGTGTAGGAAAGTGGATGCTCGTGATGTCATTATAATTCCTCCCCCCTTCTCCTCTCCGCTTCTCTTCCTGCCCTTTTCATGAGCGCTACTTGGAAAAGACAGTTGGTAAGCCTCTATGTGAGCTCGAATTTATTTGATTTTTTCCGTCATGGCTATGTCGCTGTATATGCGTGGCAGGAAGCAATATGGTGCCGTACTGTTCTTGGAATATTTTAGAAAATTTAACAATGAAGACGTATCTCTTGCAGCATCTACCACTGGAGTTTGATGAGCAATCTTCGCAGTGCTCTGACGCTTATTTAACGAACCCTTAACGAAAGATGCTGCTCTTCTGTACACCCTCTGTAAGTCTTCTGTTACTCCTATCCGGCAAAGTTCCCAGAGTAACAGGACAATACTCAAGAAACCGTCTGACGAGGACCTTATGAATTACTTCTTTCGTGGACGAATTACATTTCTCCCAATGTTTCTTAGCCTGGTATTTATTTTGTGTTTTTCGTTCCACTTCAGGTCGCTTCGGATGGATATTCCTAGTTATCATACGAATTTTTGTTTTCAGTGACTTGTCGCCAGTACTGTTGTAAGTAGGCTGTTTAGGTTTTCTTATTGGTAACGCCACGTAGCGCTCTGTGTGAAAATCACTGGCTGTGCTGTGTGCAGTCTGTGGCTAGTTTTCATTGTTGTCTGCCATTGTAGTGTTGGGCAACTGGATGTTAACAGCGCGTAGCGTTGCGCAGTTTGAGGTGAGCCGCCAGCAGTGGTGGATGTGGGGAGAGAAATGGCGGAATTTTGAAATTTGTAAGACTGGATGTCATGAACTGCTATAATATTATGACTTTTGATGACAATTAAGGTAAATACATTGTTTGCTCTCTATTAAAATCTTTCATTTGCTAACTATGCCTATCAGTAGTTAGTGCCTTCCGTAGTTTGAATCTTTTATTTAGCTGGCAGTAGTTCGAGTAACCAAGATTTTTGTGACGTAAGTGATTTGTGAAACGTATAGGTTAATGTTAGTCAGGGCCATTCTTTTGTAGGGATTTTTGAAAGTCAGATTGCGTTGCGCTAAAAATATTGTGTGTCACTTTATTGAATGTTTGAGTACGTTCTGTTTTGCTCAGCTGTTTGAAAAGCAAATAATGTAAGAGGTTTATCAGCACAGTAATACATAAATTTTTCTAAGGGGACGTTTCATATGTCGACCCTTAGGCGAAATACCTCACTGGAATCTTCTGATTTTTTCCTTGTAGTTTGTGTAATTAGTGTAGCTATTGTTTATTGCTAGCGCGTAATTGTAGAGAGAATTTCCTTTATAGTTGTAGTTTTCATTCTTGTACAGTAAAACAGTTGTCGCATGCATGTAGATTTGCACCAAGTATTTCGCAGCTGCGCTTGCAATTAACGAGATATTATTTTCAATGCTATGTTAATGTGTTTTCTTATTTTGCTCTTCAAATTGTGCTTTTCTGTGTTGTCGTGTGAAATATTGTGGCAATAATGTCGTGTGAAAAACGTAATACTAGGCTCCAAAGTAAACTGAGAAATGACAGTGAAGACGAATGCAGTGTGTTAGCGCCACCGTGTAATGAATTAACTAATGTTCAAAGTAGTAATTTGGTAATTGTGCATAGGGAAATGGAACGGGCTGCAAATAATGGTGTAGGCAGTGAAACAATTAGTGAACAGGGAAGCATTATCGATCGATCGGTCGGCAACAGCTTGCCTCAGGAATCCGAAATGACAGGACACAATCTTGCAAATACTGTAGATTAAGGTTTTGTGTCCTCGCCGTTTTCTCAAATAAGTCAAGACACATTTTCTGCTTTTCAAAATGCGAATATTGCCGGTTCAAGTGCATTGTTATTACAATTAATGCAACAAATGGGACAAAAGCTTCAGAAGTTAGACACAATGGAACAAAATCTTCAAAAGTTAGACACAATGGAACAACACCAGAGACAAACGCAGCAACAGTTAGACACAATGGAACAAAATCTTTGGAAGTTAGACACCACACTTGAACAAACACGTGAAGATTTAACTACTCAGTTACATAACATTGATTCGAAATGACAAAAAGTCTGTAATGACGTAAAAACACAAATTTGTGAGCATTTTCAACCTATTTTTTTCGCGGCATGAAAATGCATTACAGAATCACGAAGCAACCATAAAATAACTGCAAACTATTGTTCATGAAAATCATGAGACCTTGCAAGCTAAAATTGACTCAGTTGCATCTACCGATTCGGTTACGCAACTTGCAAAAACTCAGGAAAACTTAAAGGACACAGTAGATACTCTGAAAATTGGTTCAGAAAGACACATGGAGGAAATTAGTTCATTATCAGAGAAAGTAGTTGAACTTTCGGATCAGCTAAATAATTTATCTACGAAGGTAGATGATAATCTGAATGACACAAAACCGGTAGTCTTTAATGACACAGAAGAGTGTGAACAACTTAGGAAATTCAAACAAAATCAGAATCAAATTAATACGCAACACCAAAGGGAAATCTGGGAAGTACAAGATCAGCTGACACAGGTAATACAAGAATTACGTATTTCAGAGGACACTCGCGCCCCAATATGGGAAGAGGGACATAGAAATACGGAACAGCCACAAAATAATAACACAGCGCATTTCGGAAATTATGAAAGAAATTGGCAAGGTGCACCGAATTTTGAAATGGAACCGCCGAAACGACGTAACAATGACCGAATTGCGACTTGCCGACATGATGATTTTGACTATAAGCTGTTCATTACTACACGTAAATTCAAAACATTTAAGAATTCCGGCAACGACATTCATCCACAAGCGTGGCTTCATCAATTCTCTCACTGTTTTCCTCCCAACTGGTCATTAGAGCACAGATTAGAATTATGTGTGGCTACTTAGAGAATGTATCAGCTGAAAGAATGCGATCGGTCATTCACGATTGTCACAGTGAAGGAGAATTTTACCATGCCATCCTCTCGGCATATTGGTCTCAAGCTACACAAGACCGAGTAAAACATAGCATCATAATGATGAGACATTTCGAACAATCTGAATTTTCCTGTCTTGTGAAATATTTTGAAGACGTGTTGCACAAGAATCAGTACCTGTCAAACCCATACAGCCCCTCAGAACTCATCCGCATTTGCTTAATCAAACTACCTGAACATTTACGACATATTATTTTGGCAGGACGTTGCAAAGATGACATTGAAGCTTTTCAGGGACTCTTACAAGAATTGGAAATTACCGCTGACAATCGCGGAACGCGAAAACAGGAACACAACAATTACAGGTCACATCCGTCACAATTCCGCGATGAAATAAATAATAACTGGACGCGACAAGGCTATTCTCACAACACAAATCGTGACCAAAACAGACACCACCCATATGACAACCGTTGGCAGAGTAGTAATAATTACAGGGAAAGATCACCTCTCTGCGGTAGTGACTATCACAGAGACAATCAGAGAAACAGACAATATGGGAACCAAAATAATTATTGTGTAGGGAATCAGAATAACTTTAGACGCAACGGTCCAGCGCGCAGTTACGATTCAGGGAGAAATTCTCCACCACGTGACCGACAAGAAAGAAACTATGGAATCTACCGACACGACGACAGACAATATGACCGTAACGACAGACCTGAATTGCATCAGAACTGGCGGAATTCAAACAGGGTGGGGCCCTCTCGACAAGGTGAATTTGTAGAAGTTATGTCTCCAAATCCCAATAACGACGTGCGCCAACAAAGAGACAATAGGCAATGACTCATACCGCTGGCAGCCACAAAACGTACTTCTAAAACTGACAACGCAGCTGCCGTAGCTAGTAATTATGTAAAAATGGAAGACATTAGGGACATCTTACTCCAGGAACATGACGTAAAACATAACAACATTGCATATCCTGTGATTCACATTACAGTAAATAACGTAAAATGTACGGCAGTACTTGACTCTGGCAGTCCCATTTCAGTAATTAGTGAAACAGCCTTTAGCAAATGCAACAAATCGAACGATTGCCCCACACTTCCGTTACGTAAGATTAAATTACAAGGTGCAATCTTTGGAAAAAGTGTAGATGTATGCCAACAAACCAACTTAGAATTCTTTTGTCAAAGCCACAGCTTCTCTATGAACTTTCTTATTGTTCCGTTATTGTCGACGGAAATTATATTGGGAGTAGACTTTTTGAATGAATACAAAGCAATCTTAAACTTTCACGATGCTGAAATAAGTTTAGAGAAAGAAGGTGTGTCAATAGCTTTGAAATTTGAAGATTGGCTCTCAAACCATGACGAAGAAATTAATCGGCTTTACCTCCTGTTAGACAACAGTTCGGAATTTTCGACGGAACTTGACACTAACAATCACTCTGCAAGTACTGACAGGGATGATATCGACGGCGCATTTGATACTAATAAGTTAATTCAGAATAACATTCAAACAATTGAGAATTGTAATGACACTGATAGGCAGGAACTTTTTGAGATTTTACAAGCACATTCCACAGTTATTACTCACTAAACAGGAACAATCAAGGGATTTCAATACCAATTTCGTGTTCGTGAGCATACTAAATTTTGTGTTAGACCATACGTAATTCCGGCACATTATAGGAACCGTGTTAGAACAGAAATACATATATGCTTGACGAGGCCATTATTGAGCCTGCAGTAAGCTCATACAACAATCCGTTACATGTTGTTGAGAAGAAAAATGGATCGATCAGGCTTGTCTTAGATTCGAGACAAATCAATAGTATCATCATTCCTGAAACAGACAGACCGCAAACGTTAGAAGAACTACTTCAAAATTTTAATGGTGTAAAAGTGTTGTCTTCTATTGATCTCAGATCCAGCTTTTATCAGATCGAACTTCATCCAGAATGTAGAAAATACACAGCTTTCCTTTGTTTCAGCGTTTGTTGTCAGTTTCGGAAACTTCCTTTTGGTTTGAACATTTCTTCGGCAGCATTCATTCGCGGGCTAAATTCCATATTACCTGAGTTCTTAAAACGTCACATCACCTTATATGTGGACGATATTCTGATAGCAGAAGCCTCATGGGAACAACACAATCGCATCCTCAACAGCGTGTTACATATTTCTGCAGAATCTGGAATTACAGTTAACTTGGAAAAGTCTGAATTCGGTAGGACAAAGGTGAAGTTTTTGGGACATATTATTTCTTCTGGAGGCATTCAGCCGGATCCTGAAAAGTTAGAAGCAATCAGAGCCATTCCAGTTCCATCCACAAAAAAACAAGTCCGCAGTTTTCTAGGTCTCGTAAATTTTTACCGTCGTTTTCTGAATATGTAAATTCTAGTTACACCAAAACTTTGTTGTCTCACTGGAAAAAATACTATTTGGAACTGGGACGAACAAGCACAGTTGGAATTCAATTCTTTGAAAGAATCGCTACTTAACGCGCCAATACTAGCTCATCCAGATCTGTCACAAGATTTCTGCCTTAGCACGGATTCTTCTAAAGTCGGTCTTGGTGCCCATCTATTTCAAGAAGCCACAGAAAATGATACTACTGTTCAGAAAACCATTGCTTTTGCTAGCCGAGTGCTAACAAAATCTGAAAAAAATTATTCCGTTACTGAATTAGAAGCTTTAGCTATCGTTTGGGCATTTAACAAATTCCGTTTCTTTCTTTCTGGTAAGCACGTAAAAGTATACAGTGATCATCGTGCATTACAATTTCTTATGTCTTCAAAATTAAATCATGACAGGTTAAAACATTGGGCACTGTTTCTGCAAGAATTCCACTTCACAATAGTCTACATTCCCGGCAAGGAGAACATTGTTGCGGACGCACTGCCACGCGCACCGGCTGGGCTTGAGAAAGTAACACAGAAGGCAACCTCGAGAAAAATTTCAGTATTCTCTACATTCTGAAAGTCGCCTTTCAAAACTTCATCTCCACATCTTTAAAGCACATTGCTCATGAACAAGATAAAGATCCGATTTGGAAAGACATCAAAAGCAAATGGCATGAAAAGACACACACACAGATTCGGCATTATTATCTGGTTAGAAACAACATACTGTTCAAACGCTGCACTGTTGATGACAAGCTATGGGTACTTTGTATTCCTGACGATTTTGTTAATAAGCTCATTTGGTATATTCATTTCAGCTATGCACATTTTGGTCCACGAAAATGTTATCATATTCTTCGAACGACTTGTTATTTTAACAATATGGAAAAGAGAATTCGAAGAGTCTTGTCTATTTGTAAACTTTGTCAAAAGGCGAAACCATCTACTATCTCCCATCGTGCTCCGCTGTTTCCTATCATTCCTTCTAGATTAAAAGAATTTGCTGCTGTTGATCTCTTGGGACCGCTTGTCAGAACATCTAATGGATTTTCGTTCGTTCTAGTCGCTGTTGAACTTACTTCAAAATTTGTTTCTTTCACACCATTACGTAAAGCCACTGGATGGTCTGTATCCAACGCCTTTGTTAAAAATTTCTTACGTGAAGTTGGACACGTTAGTAAAGTCATTTCAGATAACGGACCGCAATTCAGATCTGCTGTTTGGTCATGCATGCTTCGGAACCATAAAATCAAACTTGTTTTTATTTCATTGTACTCACCACATTGTAATCTGTCTGAACGGATTATGAAAGAAATCAATAAGCTTTGCAGACTTTATTGTCACAGAAAGCATCAGCATTGGGACAGATATTTACACTTATTTCAAAACGTGCTGAATGAAATGCCTGATGACTCCACTGCTTTACCACCTACTCTTGTACTGAAGAATGAAGAACCACCGAACAGAATCAGAGAGCTTGTACCTTTCCCGAATACATGTAAACTTCGACACAAACACAGTGTTATTGTGTGTGTACATTCTTGCTTGTTAGTTGCACGATTACGTAACGACTATAAGGCAAACATACTTAGAACATTTCCCTGTACTGCTAATGAGATTTTAATGCAACATTTTGGTTTACTTGAAAATACATTCTGGATTTAAAGTACTTTCTGTGAGATACCAGATGACACAGTGGTTAGTTTATGTGACAGCTACACGATTTTATCACGACGCTACTTATGAGTGACAATTTACAATGTTGCTTTTGCGGTGTTTCTGTTTTATATCTGAACAGTTTTTCTGTATTATTCTGGAAAGTAAAACATGTTTTAGTAGTTACTTTTGTGGTATAGCTACAATGAGACTGCCTTTTCCGTAGCACAACAATACGTTACAGCACAGTACTTTCTTCATCACGGCAATAAGCGTAATAACTAAGATATCTATACGCAAAGCATTTCACTTTTGTTTATTATGAGGTAAGTACATTGGCTTCTGCAGAACTTAGCTTTCATAGGACGATAACTACGACACTTCCACAGAGATTATCTTACAACAAGACGCACAGTTTAGCGCTACAGTACACATATTCGAGTGATTAATTTTGTACGTAAATCATTTATTTTTAAAGATATTTGAAGTACAATGATACAAAGGTTTTCCGTGATACATTTCATTCGATTGCTGTAATTTGTAACACCTGAGGGTATAATTACATTAATCCTCAGGTGGTACATGCCTACTTTGTGTACCATGTGTTTGGCAAGCACAAGGAGCCCTAGCTAATATGGTATTTGCTTATACAACTTTACACATTGGTACCATATTTCTCTAACACACAAATTACACAGCTATCTGATCATTTAACTGAGAGATAAACATTTTTTTTACTACATCAGTGACACATGTTTACGCAAATACACAGTTGGGTAACTTCACACTTATGAAATTGTATTTTGTCTGTACTTTGTGAACTGTTCATATTTTTTCGGAACCATTGTGATACTATGAGAGCTTTGAATGATGTATTTGGTATGGGATCATGATTTTAAAGTACGTTTGAGGTAGATGACACTATTGAAGTGAGCAGAGAATTTTTTTTAGGTTTTGACATTATTGCAGAAAGCTACGACGTTTTTGAGATTTGACTGAGGTGTTATGATGTTATTATTGTGACGACGATGTGTATTATGCTGTTGAGGTATGTATATCATCGATAAGCTGATGCTATATGAGGAATTTGATTATGCTACATATTTATAATGATGAAATATTGAAGAATGTCGACGAATATGTATATGTATAATAAGGTAAGGAATAATGAATAGTGGTTAGGGACTCTGGTTTGTGAAAAAGGTTGCTGGAAACCAAGAATCGTACTTTAAGAGTTATGAAATGTGTGCGAATGTATCACAATGCCGACGAAAACTTTCTGAACACTGTTATATTCATAGGATTTTGTTTCTACACATTTGTAACGCAAATTCTCGAACTGTGAAATTTTATATGAGACTGTCACTGTAGTGCAAACTGGTGTTGTAAATATTTCGGTAGGAAAGTTAAGTGACCTTCACATAATGCATGGTGGGCACCCAGCTGCGCGATAGTCGCCTGGGAAAAAGCCATTAGTGTGTGCCTTTCAGAGGCACAGGGGGAAAAAAAGGGGCCATTATCCTCGCTATTGACATTCCTTTGTAGAAAGCACCGCAAATACGATACACTCAAACTTGAAAACGTATGATAACACTGTGGAGCTCTTAATTTATGATATTTACTGAAATGCCTAATGAAATGATGAGAAATATTTTTATGTCTATACACCTGATTATGACTACTGTCTTTCTAGTTGAGAGATTTTTTTTACTACCTTATGAAATGCCGTATGGCTAATGAATGATGTTTCATGCCTTCCTTTGTACATATTTGCTCATTTTCTTTAATATCTAGTTTCTAGCTGCACTGCAGCATTGGTTATTATAAAATTTAATAGATGTACTAATATCACTATTTTCTGTCTACAGACCCAGTAAAGAATACGTTTATGATGTACTTTCTTAGAAAAAAGAGCACAAATAATCATTTCCCTTCACAGGATTTGCATACATAATTTTCTTTTCAACTACTTGGTAATATTTCTCCTAGAATAAGTTGTGGTGCACCACTTTAATTACATAGACATTAAGATGTGAATATACATTTCCCTTGTCTGTATTGTTGTCTTTAGTGTAATATTTTTTCTGCTTGAGCTATGTCATGTTTAGATATAAGTTATTGCATTTGCTGCTGCTGTTTGCCAGGCATAGCGCTACTAAATTTCAATTTACATTACTCTGCTAAGCCAGTTTTACTACTGATTTATTTTTCTTGTTTGCTGCTCATTGCCTTATATTAGTTGTAATATTGCTGCTTGCTTTGGCAATTTCCATTTTTTTTCATTGCTGTTTGTATTAATTGTTTTGTGCTGCTGCATTGCCTCGTCCCTTAGTTTAGCATCTGAGCTCAGTAGATTTAAGTTAGCTTAAGAGGGGGTAGACTATATGAGAAACTAACTATGATGGATTGGAAGAAATGCACAGAGAAGCTATAAGAAAATGATTTGGCCAAAAAAGTAGTGTACAGTGGAGAAAAACTATTTTTGAAAGAGGATGTGAACAGAAAACAGAAAGCATGCTTGGATAGGTTTTTTTTTTTTTTTTTTTTTGGCTGGAGCAAATGTCGAAATAAGAAGGATGATCTATGGAATGAAGTTTTGGGTTGGACTGCAGTACCAAATGCTACACTGAAAACAAACCCTGTCCTTTCCTTTTGTGTTATCCCACTGTATGTTTGTGTACCCTTATGTATTTGTTTTCTTCCTGTCTCTGTGTGCTGTTTCATAGAATTTTTTTTCTCTTCTAATACTAAGCTACATTCACTATGATAAGGAATACTGTTATCCTCAAATATAATTGGCATTAATAATATGTTATTTACTGTGTAAAGATGTTTAGACATTATTTATTCTGTTTTGTTTTAATGCTCATGTGTGAAATTGATGTTTCAAAAGTTATTCTGATCTTTTATGTATGTACTTATGTCATAATTCTTGTAACACTTATGTACATGTTTATTTCTATTCTTTTGTAAAGCCTGTTTTACTACAAATGTTATCTGTATTGTTATGTTCTTTAGTGATGTATTTTGTACCTTTGTTATTGTATTCTTATGTTATAAAATTGTAATTGACACCAGTTCATCAAATTAAGTAACTTGTAAGTTACATTTCACTGCACACGTTTCTGTTGGTCATAGTATATGGACAATATGTGAGAAGTAGGGACTGATAGTGTTTGCATGTGTGTTAATAATTCAGCAAGTGACTGGTTAACAGCATTGCTGGTTCTAAGGACAATTCCAAAAACTTTGTGAGTGCACTAGTGATGGTTTATGGACTTGCTATATTGTCCACAAGACTCTTCGATAGTGATTGTGCACCTGCACAGTCGCAACAGATGGTTGCTGGCCGTCTCTACAAGGACTACAATGGGTCTGCATCTTTGATGGCCCACCAATACCATTATTTCTACAAGGACCACAGTGGGTCTGCATCTCTGATGGCCCACCAATACCGTAATCTCTACCAGGTCTACAGTGGGTCTACATCTTTGATGACCCACCAATACCATTATTTCTACAAGAGCCACAGTGGGTCTACACCTTTGATGACTCACCAATACCATTATTTCTTCAAGGACCGCAGTGGGTCTGCACCTCTAGTGGCCCACCAATAACATAATCTCTACCAAGACTATAGTGGGTCTGCTCTGTGATGACCTACCTACCAACATTCTTCAAAACTTCGACTGACTCTGCTGTGGGTTTGCTCTGTTGTGGCCCATTACCTGTCTGCATGTCCGTTGGAAGGACAACACTACTTCTTCAAGACTGCATGGAAATCCACTACTTCTGTTGCATTTTCTTTTACTGCTCAGACTTTGAGAAAAAAAAACACTGCAATTTTACTGTGATGAATAATCAGGACTGTCTTTATGGACTGTGAGAAAATTTTAGCTTTAGACCAACATTGTATCAATAAGTGTGTGCATTTGGTATCTTTGTTATTGTAATTATGAAAATTTTTTTCAAATCTGTATTGGCCACTGCCCAAAACAATTTGTAAATTTTTTTGTGGGGAGCATGGGGGCTATGTAAGTAGGCTGTTTAGGTTTTCTTATTGGTAACGCCACGTAGCGCTCTGTGTGAAAATCACTGGCTGTGCTGTGTGCAGTCTGTGGGTAGTTTTCATTGTTGTCTCCCATTGTAGTGTTGGGCAGCTGGATGTTAACAGCGCGCAGCGTTGCGCAGTTTGAGGTGAGCCGCCAGCAGTGGTGGATATGGAGAGAGAAATGGCGGAATTTTGAAATTTGTAAGACTGGATGCCATGAACTGCTATATATATTATGACTTTTGATGACAATTAAGGTAAATACATTGTTTGCTCTCTATTAAAATCTTTCATTTGCTAACTATGCCTATCAGTAGTTAGTGCCTTCCGTAGTTTGAATCTTTTATTTAGCTGGCAGTAGTGGCGCTCGCTGTATTGCAGTAGTTCGAGTAACCAAGATTTTTGTGGGGTAAGTAATTTGTGAAACGAATAGGTTAATGTTAGTCAGAGCCATTCTTTTGTAGGGATTTTTGAAAGTCAGATTGCGTTGCGCTAAAAATATTGTGTGTCCGTTCAAGCACAGTCATGTATAATTTTTCAAAGGGGACGTTTCACTGTAATCGAATAGTAATGAGTCTTTACACCTGTTTATGCTCGTATGTCACATTTATTTATGTTTTGCGTCACCTGAAGGTGTCTGGACCCTTCTTAAATGAAGTAACTTCACAAAATGGCGACATTGCGAAGAAGTATGTACTACTTACGATAATACGAGTACACTGTCTACGAGATTAGATTCACGATGAACTATCCTTCAAAGCTTAGTTTCAAGATCTCTTATATAATTTGGGACGTATTTGAAGTGTACAAAATGAGGGTGTGTGTTCATTATGGCACAAAAGATGCCAGCATGTGTTCTGATTACTGCGAATAGCAAGGTGACACGCGCAGCAATGTGTAGGGGTATTAATTACGCTCTTTGTGAACACCATAGCAATGAAATCCAATTGCAATATCACAACGATACGCTGGAGGCCAATTCTGGCAATGTATTTACTGCCGTAAAGAACTCGGTAATATCTGGTCCGGTTATGACGGGCTCGGAATGCGAAATAATATGGATAACGGAAAACTTCAAAGGGCAGTCAAACATTATAGTCGAATGCCTTTTCAGCCCATCTGTATCGTGTACTGTAGTGGCGGAACGCTTTAGAGAAAACTTGCAAAATTTTGTGGGTAAATTTATTAAGAAAATGCCAGTTGTAGAATAGGAGAGACATGTGATTAACACGGATGACAAGGACAAGCCTCGTGAAAAATTCTTCTGAACGTTTTTTCTTGAAAATTATATTCAACTATGTGAAGACAGTAACTGTTCTCGAAAGAACAGAATACTGTTGATGACCGTGCAGCTTTTCCCTGGAATAAATGATGAGTAACTGAAACCCTTAGCTGCCGAGAGGTATTGTTGATATACCTCGATGTGGACATTTTCAGCTGTCCACATCGAGGTATATCAACAACACCTGTCAGCAGCTGAGGGGTTCAGTTACTCATCATTTATTCCAGGGAAAAGCTGCACGGTCATCAACAGTATTCTGTTCTTTCGAGAACAGTTACTGTCTTCACATATATAGTTAAAGGCTACCCAACCATTGACCTTCGTCTGTTCGAAGGCGCACAGGTTGCCCAAACTCTTACGGGAATCGCCAAAGCGTGCGCGAGTAATGAGTGGATGGGCAAATGTCTATAAGGTACATTACATAGGTAGAATTGTGGACAGTTGGGAATGTGAGTCTCACGAGAAGCGTGCAAGGGATAAGTCGCGCTATTCATCTGTGTCCTCGGTGGCTCAGATGGATGTCTCGATACTTTTCTTATCCCTAGGACAGCACAATTGTACGAATAAAGATTGTTTGTTTACCCTGCCTTCCTGTTCCCAAAAAAAAAGACGTGGTCGCGTTGTTGGACCATAAAGCGGAGGAACCGCGTTTTTATTTTTATTTTTTTTTCTTACAACATAAAAAAAGAAAAAGAAAGAAAGAAAGAAAAAAAGTGGCAAGCGTCAAAAAAAAAAAAAAGAAAGATGGATAGAGCGTCAGCCATGTAAGCAGGAGATCCCGGGTTCGAGTCCCGGTCGGGGCACACATTTTCAACTGTCCACATCGAGGTATATCAACAACACCTGTCGGCAACTGAGGGTTTCAGTTACTCATTATTTATATTCAACTGTCTGTTAAATAACAGAGTCGTTAGCGTAACTTTAGATACCTACCTGACGCAAAGTCTTTTGAGGTAACGGGCGGGTTGTGGCGCCCAGAAAATATTGTAAGTTCGGAGTTGGTGTGGCCGCACGGGCCGCTCGGCAAGCCGGGTCTCGTCAGTGACCGCGTGGTGCTCTACGCTAGCTGGAGCATGAGGGATAGCCCCAGCGCGTGGTCCAGGCCGACCATGTGGCTAGGAATTCCATGTTAACGCTGTGCCGCGGAATGGGCTTTGTGTTGATGAAGGAGATTTGTACACCGCGGAGTGCCAAAGATGGCGGACTTCGTGAAACCATAATGGCAGACATTACACAGCTCATGTAGAAATTAATAGTAGCCAGAGGAATCATGATACCTTAAAATAAACATGTACATTACCATTATTTGCATGACGATTCTGATGGTGTAAACAGTTTAAAGTTTAGTATCTGACGATAGATTATACAAGTAACACCCAGCAACGAATTTCCAAAATCCAAACAGTTCATCCGATTTTCTCTATCGACGTGTCTTTATAAAGCTATTAGTGTAAACCTAAATTGGTATAAATTACAGGCATCTAATTTGAATAATACGTGAGTTATTGGAGGTCAAAGTGGCCAATTACTATCGATCGCGTCAGGCCATAAGTACTCCACAGTTACACGAAAAGACGGTAGCAGCATGCTTACATCTACAGCTACATTTATACTCCGCAAGCCACCCAACGGTGTGTGGCGGATGGCACTTTACGTGCCACTGTCATTACCTCCCTTTCCTGTTCCAGTCGCGTGTGGTTCGCGGGAAGAACGACTGTCTGAAAGCCTCCGTGCACGCTCTAATCTCTCTAATTTTACATTCGTGATCTCCTCGGGAGGTATAAGTAGGGGGAAGCAATATATTCGATACCGTAACGCTATCACGGTTACCAAATAACCCTGTGACGAAACGCGCCGCTCTTCTTTGGATCTTCTCTATCTCCTCCGTCAAACCGATCTGGTACGGATCCCACATTGATGAGCAATACTCAAGTATAGGTCGAACGAGTGTTTTGTAAGTGACCTCCTTTGTTGATGGACCACATTTTCCAAGCACTCTCCCAATGAACCTCAACCTGGTACCCGCCTTACCAACAATTAATTTTATATGATCATTCCACTTCAAATCGCTCCGCACGCCTACTCCCAGATATTTTACAGAAGTAACTGCTACCAGTGTTTGTTCCGCTATCATATAATCATACAATAAAGGATCCTTCTTTCTATGTATTCGCAATACATTACATTTGTCTATGTTAAGGGTCAGTTGCCACTCCCTGCACCAAGTGCCTATCCGCTGCAGATCTTCCTGCATTTCGCTACAATTTTCTAATGCTGCAACTTCTCTGTATACTACAGCATCATCCGCGAAAAGCCGAATGGAACTTCCGACACTATCTACTAAGTCATTTATATATATTGTGAAAAGCAATGGTCCCATAACACTCCCCTGTGGCACGCCAGAGGTTACTTTAACGTCTGTAGACGTCTCTCCATTGATAACAACATGCTGTGTTCTGTTTGCTAAAAACTCTTCAATCCAGCCACACAGCTGGTCTGATATTCCGTAGGCTCTTACTTTGTTTATCATGCGACAGTGCGGAACTGTATCGAACGCCTTCCGGAAGTCAAGAAAAATAGCATCTACCTGGGAGCCTGTATCTAATATTTTCTGGGTCTCATGAACAAATAAAGCGAGTTGGGTCTCACACGATCGCTGTTTCCGGAATCCATGTTGATTCCTACATAGTAGATTCTGGGTTTCCAAAAACGACATGATACTCGAGCAAAAAACATGTTCTAAAATTATACAACAGATCGACGTCAGAGATATAGGTCTATAGTTTTGCGCATCTGCTCGACGACCCTTCTTGAAGACTGGGACTACCTGTGCTCTTTTCCAATTATTTGGAACCCTCCGTCCCTCTAGAGACTTGCGGTACACGGCTGTTAGAAGGGGGGCAAGTTCTTTCGCGTACTCTGTGTAGAATCGAATTGGTATCCCGTCAGGCCCAGTGGACTTTCCTCTATTGAGTGATTCCAGTTGCTTTTCTATTCCTTGGACACTTATTTCGATGGTAGCCATTTTTTCGTTTGTGCGAGGATTTAGAGAAGGAACTGCAGTGCGGTCTTCCTCTGTGAAACAGCTTTGGAAAAAGGTGTTTAGTATTTCAGCTTTACGCGTGTCATCCTCTGTTTCAATGCCATCATCATCCCGGAGAGTCTGGATATGCTGTTTCGAGCCACTTACTGATTTAACGTAAGACCAGAACTTCCTAGGATTTTCTGTCAAGTCGGTACATAGAATTTTACTTTCGAATTCACTGAACGCTTCACGCATAGCCCTCCTTACGCTAACTTTGACATCGTTTAGCTTCTGTTTGTCTGATAGGTTTTGGCTGCGTTTAAACTTGGAGTGAAGCTCTCTTTGCTTTCGCAGTAGTTTCCTAACTTTGTTGTTGTACCACGGTGGGTTTTTACCGTCCCTCACAGTTTTACTCGGCACGTACCTGTCTAAAACGCATTTTACGATTACCTTGAACTTTTTCCATAAACACTCAACATTGTCAGTGTCGGAACAGAAATTTTCGTTCTGATCTGTTAGGTAGTCTGAAATCTGCCTTCTATTACTCTTGCTAAACAGATAAACCTTCCTCCCTTATTTTATATTCCTATTAACTTCCATATTCAGGGATGCTGCAACGGCCTTATGATCACTGATTCACTGTTCTGCACTTAAAGAGTCGAAAAGTTCGGGTCTGTTTGTTATCAGTAGGTCCAAGATGTTATCTCCACGAGTCGGTTCTCTGTTTAATTGCTCGAGGTAATTTTCGGATAGTGCACTCAGTATAATGTCACTCAATGCTCTGTCCCTACCACCCGTCCTAAACATCTGAGTGTCCCAGTCTATATCTGGTAAATTGACATCTCCACCTAAGACCATAACATGCTGAGAAAATTTATGTGAAATGTATTCCAAATTTTCTCTCAGTTGTTCTGCCACTAATGCTGCTGAGTCGGGAGGTCGGTAAAAGGAGCCAATTATTAACCTAGCTGGGTTGTTGAGTGTAACCTCCACCCATAATATTTCACAGGAACTATCCACTTCTACTTCACTGCAGGATAAACTACTACTAACAGCGACGAACACTCCACCACCGGTTGCATGCAATCTATCCTTTCTAAACACCGTCTGAACCTTTGTAAAAATTTCGGCAGAATTTATCTCTGGCTTAAGCCAGCTTTCTGTACCTATAACGATTTCAGCTTCGGTGCTTTCTATCAGCGCTTGAAGTTCTGGTACTTTACCAACGCAGCTTCGACAGTTGACAATTACAGTACCGATTGCTGCTTGGTCCCCGCATGTCCTGACTTTGCCCCGCACCCGTTGAGGCTGTTGCCCTTTCTGTACTTGCCCAAGGCCATCTAACCTAAAAAACCGCCCAGCCCACGCCACACAACCCCTGCTACTCGTGTAGCCGCTTGTTGCGTGTAGTGGACTCCTGACCTATCCAGCGGAACCCGAAACCCCACCACCCTATGGCGCAAGTCGAGGAATCTGCAGCCCACACGGTCGCAGAACCGTCTCAGCCTCTGATTCAGACCCTCCACTCGGCTCTGTACCAAAGGTCCGCAGTCAGTCCTGTCGACGATGCTGCAGATGGTGAGCTCTGCTTTCATCCCGCTAGCGAGACTGGCAGTCTTCACCAAATCAGATAGCCGCCGGAAGTTAGAGAGGATTTCCTCCGATCCATAGCGACACACATCATTGGTGCCGGCATGAGCGACCACCTGCAGATGGGTGCACCCTGTACCCTTCATGGCATCCGGAAGGACCCTTTCCACATCTGGAATGACTCCCCCCCGGTATGCACACGGAGTGCACATTGGTTTTCTTCCCCTCTCTTGCTGCCATTTCCCTAAGGGGCCCCATTACACGCCTGACGTTGGAGCTCCCAACTACCGGTAAGCCCACCCTCTGCGACCACCCGGATCTTGCAGACAGAGGGGCAACCTCTGGAACAGGACAAGCAGCCATGTCAGGCCGAAGATCAGTATCAGCCTGAGACAGAGCCTGAAACCGGTTCGTCAGACAAACTGGAGAGGCCTTCCGTTCAGCCCTCCGGAATGTCTTTCGCCCCCTGCCACACCTTGAGACGATCTCCCACTCTACCACAGGTGAGGGATCAGCCTCAATGCGGGCAGTATCCCGGGCAACCACAGTCGTAGTATATTTATTCATCTATGCCTTTGTTTATATCTGATATATACTATTCATGAAGAAATTGGACAATTATTTACTGTGTTTTAGAAAGCAAAGAGAAAGTAGGCTACTGGCTTGCTTCTGTTCTGTTCCTTTGACATATGTTTATTTAATTTGTTTACGTGTTTAATAAGGTGTGCTAGAGCGTGTTTATGGGCCAGCCGTAGGAATATATAATTAATTTCAAGTTATTTAATTGTAAATCCAGTATTTCGAATGCGTTTCATTATGTTTGTGAGTGTGTGTTGGCTTGGAGACAGAGCAGTAGCACGCTAGACAATCATAGCTATCGATCTATCAAGGACACGTGGACAGACTGTACGGAAGTGGGGTAGTGCAGTACAGTACAGCACAGGACACGCGAGGTGCTGGACGGGAGAGTCCTGGACAGTACGGCGCGACGGACGCACGGTCGCGAGGAAAGACCTGGAGGAAAAAAAAATTCAAATGTGTGTGAAATCTTATGGGACTTAACTGCTAAGGTCATCAGTCCCAAAGCTTACACACTACTTAACCTAAATTATCCTAAGGACAAACACACACATCCATGCCCGAGGGAGGACTCGAACCTCCACCGGGACCAGCCGCATAGTCCATGACTGCATCGCCCCAAGACCGCTCGGCTAATCCCGCGCGGCAGACTTGGAGAGTGGAAAAGTTGGCGCGTGGTCGCGGGAGATACAAATATTTCGTACTGCCGACTTGTTCACTTGTGAGATTTCCGTGGCTTCTGCAGTGAAGACGTAGTAGGCGTTTAAATTGAATATCTTTTGAGCTATGTTGTTGTTCATAACTAATTACGTGAAGTACGACTCTATTGTTTCCCTGTTATTCGACTTATATTTTATTTAATTGTTGGATCATCGACACCAATAAATACCGCAGTCTCAAAAGTACTTCTACTATCGTACTCGTCGTTTAAAGTCGTTAAGATAGTACCTGCAGATTTTATTTAATTGCAATCTTTCTTTTATAAATTACTATGTTGTATTAAAAATTCGGAATTGCCGAGTGATAGGAACCCTCGCCCATTCGATTCACGTGTATATTCATATCGTGTACTGTAGACTCAGCAGTATTTGGTTTGTAATGCTGCAACTACGTAACCCAGCCGCTAGACAACGAAACCAGCCAAAACTTTTAATATTTCAACTCTGAGTCAGAGGGTACGCAGTTGATGGCCACAACACCTCATTTGTTAATTGAAAACCCGCAGTCTTAAGAAGTTTTGGTGTTACGCAAAGGTAGTAAACAGATCAAAGTCATGTTTCCAGTCATTCAGAGATCGTACTCGTATTGAAGCTGCTACTGTAACGAACGATGACAGAGAGAAAGGGAAAATTCTGAATTCGGTATTCCAAATTTGTTTCGCTGCAGAATATCTCAGCGCAGATCTTCCTTTCAGAAAGCGCATTAATGTCTAAATGAGAGACATTTAGATAAGTGATGGGGAGATTGAAAAGTAATTAAAATAGCTCAAAGAATGAAAGACAAATAAGTCCGATGAGATGTCTGCACGATTTTGCATGGGTTATGCGAAATAAATTGTTCCCCTTCCAGCACTAGTTAACGGTAAATGCCTACACGAACTAAAGCTTCGTGTAGGCCATTTCCAAACTCCAGTAAGATTGTGGGACAGGTTCACAGGTATCCATAAACATTATAAAAATTGGTGTGTGCGTGTGCATGTGCGTTGCGTGTGCGTGTGCGTTCCAGTCTCCACGTAAACCACAGGAGAGAGTCAACCAAACTTGGTACACTCATCCCTGACTGTCAGAAAGTAATCGCTACGGGGGTGAGAACCATAGTTCAGGAGATGTGACGTCACAAGCAATGAGATGCACGAAAAATTGCCGCACCACGCTTACCTTTTAAATTTATTACTTCTGTATTACTAAATCTATTCGCTTCATATTTCGCAGACAGTATCCACATTTGCCGCTAAATGCACCTACGGATAGTGCTACATATAGGTCAGAAGATATGACGTCATAAACAATGAGATGCGTGAATAACTGCAGGATTGTGCGAGATGTTTAAATTTATAATTTCTTTGCTACTAATTCTATTCTAATCATATTTCACGGACAGTATCCACATATGCATCTGAATATACCTGCATAAATATATTTTTCTATGACACAGTCTAAGAGATATGACGTCATACACAGTGAGGTGCGTGAAATATGCCACATCGTGCATGAAGTTTTAATACATTTGTTGTTTACTACTAAGACACTCCTATAGTCGAGTCAGGTGGAGAGAATCCCTGACGCCTGACAGCGCTTGAGACAGCTTTCAACTGCGAAGCGCGGACGGCTGTAGGCGAAAACAATAGCCGGCTATAGAGCTAGAGCACAGAGAAGTTTACAAGACCATGTTGTAGATACGAAAAGCAGCTGCGTCCAGTACGTTTATAATAGAAAATTGGCACAATGTCTACCTGAGCAATGCCGCATTTATCAGCTAGTTTATGTTCCGAGAAGAGACAACCAACAAATTACTCCTTCCAATGTACGTCTCGCAAATGGCCATGACCGGGACATTAGAGACATCGTGATTCGAGAAAAGTAGGGAGTGAGCCGTAGTAGTAGGACAAGTGCCCTCCGCAACACATCGCCATTCATCGCGGCTGTTTTTTTGAAACTAGGCAACACGTGCCCCCACCCCCGCCTCGTGCCCCATCCCGAAAGTATCACATTACGAACATGGGCCATGGGATTCACGTCGGTCGATCTAACTGCTTGAACAGAATTACTTGCTTTTTAAATTATACATGCTTGATATGCGCCCTGTGGTTGCACTGTTGTCGTCGTTAAGTATGCAATCATTGGGGGTCTGCACCGTCACAGTGTCACGTCTGTTCGTCCAGTTAAACTGAAGCCAATCTACACAACGGTACAGCCTTCTCCGGCATCATTCCGTCCACGGATGTTTGACGCAAGGTAACGGCATACAGATTCTCCCCACACCTAAACACCAGAAGATAATCAGTGCCTCATTTGTCAGAAAACGGCCTTCCACTGATTTGTAGCTCACTGTCACTTCTCTCGTACCCGCTGCAGAAGTTTCGGAACCTCCATCTTGTACACGACGTGAACGTTTCATAATCAGACCAGCACCACGAAGTTCTCTGAGCACTGTGTTCAATGATGCTCTCCCAGTGGCATATTACATCTCACCCTGGCAGGAAACGTGGCGCAAGTCAAACAACGGAAATTTTTAGCTGCTGCCACTGAAAACGACGTGTGAAGTGCCTCAACGTGCATGAAGAAGGTCGCACCTCTCTATTGCAGTTTTTTCATATTAGGGTAGTTGTGTCAGTTTTGTTGTAGGCTACTTGATGATTCCCTACAGCAAGAACAGTGTCCCTCCAGCGTTATTGCTGGAAAGTGTGTATGGGTCCTTCCAGAAGAGCCGCGTGTTCTGAGTTGGACACTTTTCGTGTATAAGGTAATTTGACTGTAATTTTTAATATCATGGATTATTACAATTTCTGTGTTTATTCAATTATCTAAGCCCATTTGTAATTTCCTATATTCGTAAATTGTGTTCCTTATTACGGTATATTGATAATTTTTACTTATGGACCGTCTGACAGCAACTGAATAAAACACAATTTTAGTGCCATACGCGATTCGCCTTTATTTTGTGCAAGGCATCATCAGCGGCCTGGAATATGTACATATGTTTGCTATTTAATTTACATTTTGGTCACTGTACCTATAGGCTATAAACAGTTCTGGTGGTTGGTATTTCCTATAAAGTAGTAATGTTTTGAACTGTACTTACAGGCTGCGTGAACGATTTCCTACATATTTGCATTTTTGGTGTTGTCCTTCTTCTTATAAATGACAATTTGCCGTTTTTTTCCCACATTGCACAGAACTATGAACTGAACACTTGTTTCGATGCAATGTTTTGGTTTCTGTTGATAACTGTCAGATGCTTTTGCCAAAGATCGAATGTTACTGCCAAACTTTCGAATGTAATTATTGAAGTATCTGTGATCTGTCCTCGTATGCATTTGTGAGTGCGTGCGTGTGTGGGTGGGTATGTGTGTGTGTGTGTGTGTGTGTGTGTGTGTGTGTGTGTGTGTGTTTTGGTGTGTGATATATTTTTTGTGGGCTGTATTTGTGTGTGTGCGTGTGCGTGTGTGTGTGTGTGTGTGTGTGTGTGTGTGTGTGTTTGTATGTGGTTTGTTTTCTGCGATGCCTGTCTCAATGTGGAAGTTTTCTTGTGTTTGTATAAGATGTTTGTCATGGCTGCTTATTCTCATTATTTTCATTTCTTGTTCCATGTTTGTAGGATGTACTAATTTTGCCTGCTTCAGTTCAGAATGTCGTATTATATTACACTAAGTATATATATATATATATATATATATATATATATATATATATATATATATATATATATATGGGATAGAAAAGTGGTAAAAATATTACATGAAAAGCTATAACAAGAAAGCTTTTTATGAAATCAAGAAAAGTGACACTACTCAAAGAATTAATTAATAATTAGCTGATAACATTGCATATTCGACGAGTACAGAACATACATATTTGTGTTGTATAGACTATAATGGAATTTACTGTCAAAATTACTTACTTGAAATTTAAAGAATGCTTCTACTAATTCTATATAAATTTTACACTCTTTAGGTCGACTTTTCTCAAGTATTGCACATTCGAGTTCTGTCACCATTCTTTCCGGAGAGCGACAAGTGTGATGGGAACGTTCGTCTTCCTTAGAATGCAAACAGCAAATACGTGGAAGAGGAACACTTTGTAGCTACTTGGCTATCATGCGTCATTCTTGATGTTACTAGAAATTTTTGCCACTGGCTATGAATCATAGAACAACGACGCCGCTATATTTTTCCAAGTTGTTGTACCCCGCATCGACCAAACCCTTTGACCAAGATGAGCAACCCGCTAATCTTATTTCACTTCCACAACACTAGTTGTTCTAAGAAGATCAAATGACTGTTGTGTACAAATGACGAAGAAGTTTCCAGCACTTCTAGTTTGCATGTGACAGTTTCGTGCGTCCATACTTCGCTAAAACATAAACAATTTTCGTGGCACTTGCTGTATTTATGCCTGATTAATTGATGTTTTCATGTTCCTTTTTTTAAATTTAGAATTGGGTGGTTGGTTTAAAAAAAGAGGGGGGGAGGGACGAAACTGCTTGGTCAGCAGTCCCTTTTAACTTAAGGAAACTAGCATAGTGGCTTATGATAACTTGGCCCGGAAACGATAGTGAGTCTTCTTGCTTTTCTAAATCGCAGAGCCAACACTGATGCCCCCAGACTGATCAAAATCAAAATGAACGCTAAGGTAAAGTTAATCGACGATAGCGCTGTATGCACCATCTGTCTGTGAATCATGTCAGCGGTGTTCTTGTCCGTTAAATGGATGCTTAGGACCGTCTAACAGAAGTTATAAACGAGCAGGGTGGTTTCCATGTAAATGGCGTTCTGCAATCATAGTGAGAAAGTGTCATGTAGCAACGCTCTTTACAGAATTTATGCAGTGAAACGCTCAGAATGTCTAGCCCTGTACTGGGGTAATAACTGGCCCGATAAACGGTTTAGCTTAGGGCGCTGCTTGGGCCGCAAACAATCAACAATTAATAGAGAGTTTGTTATTGACGCCCGCCTGTTGTCAGGTATCGGGTGGCAGAGCGGCTCGCATCAGCGCCGCAAACAACAGATAATCACTGCTTCGCAACGGGGGAACCGGAGAGATGATACTGCTGTTCGCAACAAGTATTACCGACTCCTTCATCGCACTTGCTGCCACTCATGAATTACAACAAGTGATAAAATCATAGAAGCGTAGTAGAAAGCACAGCGACGAACACTTCAAGAGAAAAATCGTAGCAGTGTGTTAAAAAACTACTCTCATAAAATGCAGTCATATGAATGTATCACCAGTTTCTCCTTCTGAAACTGAGAAAATTGTACGTTCTCTCAAAAATAAAAATTCATCTGATTTTGGTGGTGTTTCCAGTAGAGTAATAAAGATTGATTCTCTTATAATAAGCCTTATCTTAAATGAAATACGTAACGCATCATTAACTCAAAGCATTTTTCCAGATAGATTGAAATATGATGTTCTTAATCATCTCTTTAGGAAAGGTGATAAGAAAGATATCGATAACTACCAACCTGTTTCACTGCTGACATCATTTTCCACAATTTTTAGGAAGGTGAAGTATTCTGGAATAGTATCTCACCTTAGCAACAATAATATCCTCAGCAAATAACACGTTGGGTTTCATAAGAGTTGCTCCATTGAGAAGGCCATTTATATATTCACTCACCAGACTTTACAAGCATTAAATAATAAAACAGCATTGGTTGGTAATTTCTGCGGCCTATCCAACGATTTTGGTTGTGAATCACGGTATTCTCTTAGATAAATTTAAATTTTATGGGATTGGTGGTATAGCCAACAAATGGATAGTGTCATATCTAACCAAAATATCTGAGAAAGTTGCACTTCGTAACTCAACCAATATAATCTGCGGACATAATTCTGACTGGGGAGAAATCACGTAGGGGTTACCCAAGGCTCAATCTCAGGTCCAATATTGCTTCTCATATATGTAAATAACCATCCGTCTCATATACAACAAGCAGAATTAGTTCTTTTTGCAGATAAGGTCAATCCAAGCATAAATTGAGAAACATAAGATATGGTAAACACAGTTCTTAAAAGTATCATTGACTGATTTTCTACAAGTGGTCTCACTGTCAATTATAAAAAGAAGCAACAGATTCAGTTATGCACATCTACAAAACTACACCAATGATCAATGTAAGACATGGAGAGAAAGTTATAAATAGTGCGGAAACTTCAAAATTTTTAAATGTCTGTACTGATGATAATTTAAATTGGATAAAGCACGTTTTGTAACTCCTAAAATAACTTAGTTCAGCCACATTTGCACATAGAATCACTACGAATCTTCGGGAGAGACAAAGCAGTACGTTGACATATTTTGCTTCTTTTCATTCAATAATATCATATGGAATAATGATCTGGGCTACGTATCTTTAAGAAAGAAAGTAAGTCTTCATTGAGCAAGAAACGTGCTTTAAGAAAAATAAGTGGTGCTCACCCAGAATTATCTTGTAGACATCTGTGTAAGGGGTTGGAAACTCTGACTATTGCTTTACAGTATATTTATACCCTCGTAAAGTTTGTTGTAAATAATCCACTACAGTTCAAATAGAACAATGATGTACATTATTATAATACCAGCGGGAAAAATGACATTCATTACCCACATGAAAACTGTCTTAAGCACAAAAGGAGTGCACAAGGCGGCAACAAAAATTTTTGACCGGTTACCCACTGATACAAAATGTTTGCCAGACAGAAAAATTATATTTGACAACAAAGTGAGAATTTTGTCCTTGTCAACTCCATCTTATCCGTAGAAGAATTTCTATTACTGTAATATGTAAAAGGTGGCCGGTTGGACTTATAACTCGCAACACCTGTATAGCTTCTTTTTTTCTTTTTGAGAAAGAATAGAAACATTCGGAATGTAAGCATATGCACAAATCAATTTACGATGTGAATGTAAAATGACTCATTTCACATCATTACGATCTATCGTGTACAGTCGTTAATCTAGCTTGCATTTTTAATCGTTGTTCATACTCATAATATCTTTCTTCTATTATTCCTTGCACTTCCAAACTAACTATATCTAAATTCCTTGTACATACTTCATCAGCCCACCTATTTGAGTGAAAAGCTTTTTAAACGTCAGTTTCTGTATAACTCTTCTGCATGTATATTTTTTCCAATTTCTCTTATTTCAGTATTTATTTATTCCCCTTTACTTTTGATATCGTCTTGTAAGTTCGGTTCCTGTATTCTGTACTACTCCTCTACACTAGATTTTAACTGATATGATTTCCATCTTCAACCTATTCTGTACCCTGCGTATACAGACAGGGGATTCTATTCCTCAGTTCTGTATACATGTTTAATATCAAGAAAGCTCTGTTGTTGAGGAAATCTTTCAACACCTACGTCGAACAGATTTCTCTCATTCTTCGGCTGTCTTGAGCAGTTCTGATTATTATACAGCACAAGGCTTTCATTTCTTCCGTTGTGTCTTTTCTGTGAAGTAAGTTACTTTTATGTTTCTACAACTCTTACAGCTATCGCCACCTTTGGTTCATTCCTCTTTACACTCAATGATATCGATATCATTCAGCATTTCTCCAAGATCATCGTTAAGCTCTGTCAAAAGAGCTTTGAGGGCCCTCATGAATAGTCCAATGTATTAACATTGCCTTTTTCGATATGCTCTGATTTTTTTCGTTTTCAATAACAAAGCCGTAATGTACTAAACAAAAACCGTTTACTTTTTTTTCCCTTGTTCCTTACTACCCACTCATTTCCGAACACTGTCTTTTTGTGTGTCTCCACGTGAAAAGCCTATTGCGGCAGTTTGCCTGCCACACCTTAGTTGGGCCCGCTCGCCCACTCCCACTCATGTCTAGAGCCCCATGACAAGAAGTCGCTCTCAATGCAACACCTTCTGTAATCGATCATGTTTAAGAAGAAAGAATGAAACGCTATGTCAACCAAGACAAGACCATACCTCTAGCAACGCAGTGTCCCTAGAGACAGGAGATATGCCACTGTTTAACCAGATAGCAATCGTAATGATGACTGTAGTCTCGTATCTCCAACATAAACATCAAGTAGGGCTTTCCCTCATAAAATTTGGTAGTATGAGCCTATGAAATATAACGTGTTACGGAATCTGTCGCTTAAACACGCATTCTGAGATGAAGCAGACAGATATTTTTCAAGCATAAGAGAAATTTAATACTGAAACAACTTTTGTTTTATTTTACTACCACCATAGTATAACTCAGAGCTCGAAAAAGAAAAGATTCCATAAACTCGCAGTATGTCTCTGTGAAGAGGAAAGTCGAGTATTTGTCGTCAGTGAGTGTTATAGTCGACACAGAAGATGAACAGATAACATGAAAAGGTCCAGTAGTCCATCCACCTGTACTGAAATGAAGTGTCGCAAACAAGGGTATATTTAGAACCATTGAGACCTTGAGAAAAGGAGGGCTGAACGCTTTTTAATGTCCATGAACTTTTAAATCACTAGAGATAAATTATATAAACGCCCGACATGAGTAACAGCTGCAAAATATACCAGCAGCAGACCGAACCATTTTGTCATGTTTAATAAACAAAAAAACAAAAACTGAAGTTGGTCCACTCGTAAGAAACGAGCGAATTTCGCACTTTTAAGACACCGTTACAAAATATGAAAAAAGTCGAAGCTATCTGATCATCGGAAAATTGAAAAGTATTAAGAACTTCGTTTGGTACTATAAATGACAATGAAATAAAATAGCATTCTCAGGAAATAAATTTTGTGGCACGAGTTGTAGGGAGTGCCGGACATTTGCCACGCCGGACATTTGCCACACTTGCCCCTTCGGCAGGTAGCTTCAGTAGCGATCCCTCAGGTAAGGGACGCCCTTCCTCGTACTTCTTCTGTCCGCTTTCAAACCGCCGTCTTCACATCTTACTCAATACAACCAGTACGTAAGGGACCTTCTTCTTCGACATCTTGGCGAAATACAGTTTCTTTTCCGAAATCGATGTATTTATAACTTTTGGGAAACAAAAGCAATACCGACGATTATGTCAGTATGTAATTAGTTCTGCCAAGTATAAATATAGATCCCTCTGTCTGTACGGTAGCTTCCTTTCACGCTTACTGATTGCGATAGAAACAGTCCACCGCCATTGCAGCAACAAGGAAAAAACGATGTAAAGGGAATGCGAATGTACGCTAACCATTTCTTTTTGATCACTGCATTTGTGCCTACTTTAATTACTACAACTGCACGCCCAAAAGAAAATAAGGAAAGAAGAAATGGGTACGTGAATGTTTGAAAAGAAGAACGACATACTCTATATTAATTTTCTCTCTAAAAACATTAGTTAATAAAGTGTAGCGGGACAGTGTGCAAAACATGACTGAAAATACGTTCACTAAATAGAGATAAAAACATCTATGATTAACATGTCATCTAAAGTCGACATACAATTTTAAAATGTTAGAAATAAGGAAATGAAGTAATACAGAATGCTGTGCTTGTAACGTACGTTGTTGTTCTACATTGTTTAGCTCTGATATTTATAGGGTCACAGAGAAAGCATCCTAGGTCTTGAAGGGCAAAGCCGTAATTGTGATGATCAGCACAACAGAAACAAGAAGCACAACTTAAGGAAAAATAATGTAATGTGTGTTCCAGCTCACAAGCGATATTGAAGCAGATATTTCCTGTGACAGTATGGGCAGAAATTATATTCGACAACCGGAATAAATTAATAACTGGCTCCATTTACCGATCCCCGGTCTCAGATGAAACAGTTGCTGAACAGTTCAAAGAAAACTTGAGTCTCATCACAAATAGGTACCCTACTCATACAATTATAGTTGGCTGTGACGTCAATCTACCTTCAAAATGCTTCAAATGGCTCTGGGCACTATGGGACTTAACTTCTGAGGTCATCAGTCCCCTAGGACTTAGAACTACTTAATCCTACCTAACCTAGCGACATCATACACATCCATGCCCGAGGCAGGATTTGAACCTGCGACCGCAGCGGTCGCGTGGTTCCAGACTGTAGCGCCTAGAACCGCTCGGCCACTCCGGCCGGCGTCTACCTTCCATGTGTTGACAAAAATACTTTGTGAGACACTATTGTAGATAGAAAACAACTTCCGTAATTATTCTAAATGCTTTTTTCAAAGTTATTTTGAACATTTAGTTCACGAGACCATTCAAATTATATATGGTTACGAAAACACACTTGACCTCTTAGCAACAAATAATCCTGAGCATAACGACGGATACAGGGATTAGTGAACACACAGTCGTAGCGAGGGTCAATACCGTAACAAAGAAATTCACCAAAACTAAACGCGAAATATATCTGTTTATAAAAGTAGCTAAAAATTCGGTTGGCGTCTTTCTAAGAGACAGTCTCCAATCCTTCCAAACTATGTAAGTGAAGACCATATGTAGCTTAAGTTCAAGGAAATAATATCACAGCACTTTAGAGATTCACACCAAATAAATCAATAAGATACGGAATTGATCCCCCCATGGTATACAAAACACGTCATAAAGCTGCTGCAGGAGCACCGAAAAAGGCACATATAATTTAGACGAAAGCAAAATCTCCAAGATTGGCGAAGTTTTACTGAGGCTCGAAATTTGGTGCGGATTTCAGTGAGAGACGTATTTAATAGGTTCCACAACGGAATGTGGCGGAAAATCCAAAGAGAGTCTGGTCCTATGTTGAGTAAACCAACGGAAAGGCTCAGTAAGTACCTTTACTGCGCGACAGCGAAGGTAATGTTATTGATGACAGTGCCACTAAAGTGAAGTTACTAAATGCAGTTACAGGGGTCGGGCGGCGGGTGAGGAGGAGGAGGGGGAGACAAGGGACGCAACCTTTCGGGGCAGGTAAAATCGTGGCAGATGTCCGGCGTGGCAAATGTCCGCACACCAGTTGTACGAGAGTGAAGCCAAATTAAGGAAACCCCAGTGAGGTCAGCCAGAAGTTTATGAAACGAGTTCTTACTATCAACAACTGCAGTGTTGACTCATTGTGCGTTCGATGACATTTTAATTATGCGTGAACAGATGTGTTAACGACATGAAATGAAATACAGCTTCAGGCAATTAATAATTTATACCCCGTTAAAAAAGTCGCTCATTACTAACATGTGTGGGGCTATTTTTTTTGTCTTTTTTACTTTAATATTTGAGGGACTAAAACAGAGGTAAAGGCACAGTGTGTGAATCCCAGGAGGAGGAGGAAGCATATAAAAAGGAAAAGCGAAGTTTTTAACGTTCTACACTGAAATAAAAACGACGACGATTGTGAACTGTGGAAGAACAAAAACGTCAATAATACCTCTAGTCTGCATACAGAGAATCGTTTGCACTAAAGAAATATCTCGAATGTAATGAAAGTGAAAAATCGAGAAAAATATGTTCACGTTTAGAAATAAGTAAGACAGAGCTGCAGCAAGTCGTCATAACTGTTAATACTGTTATGTCAAAGGAGCAGTGAAAAATAGTTTCTGATCTGAATTAATACTGCAAAAACGACAAACACCAACGCTAAGACCCACAGATGACATAGTGCTTTCGCCCGACAGTTATGATGTCTTCACAGAACGTGAGACTGGAATGGAATTCCTACTTAGAACACAATTCAGGTTTAAGATAAGGTGATGATGATGATGATGATGATTTGTTTTTTGGGTGCTCAAATACGCGGTCATCAGCGCCCGTACAAATTCCCAATCTGTACACAGTCCGATCTAGCTACTTTCAGGACTGATGATGGAATGATAAGAACAACACAAACACCCAGTCCGCGGGCAGAGAAAATCCGCAACCCGGCCGAGAATCGAACCCGGTATCCCTTGATCCAGAGGTATTACGATACGAGAGAGAGCACTCACAGATTGTGAATATCTGTAGAAAGATGGATAGAGACCTTCTAAACATCTAAAAAGAGGACGACATAGTGGAAGAGACGTAGTAAAGCTGTTACTAAGTAAGTTTAATTGAGGTGGTCGCAACAAGATATACAGATAAGTGCATTTCAAGAAAGCTTTCTTCGACAAAACAGACCTGCTAATCTCAAATATTGACATGGAGATAGAGTGATAAGTTCCTGAAACAGTATATTTTAGTACAACACTGACTGAAAATAAACAGTCGACCGAGGACCGAGGGACAACCATAAAAGAAGTTAAGGGAATCTAATAGTGTCTGTTGCTTCAGCCGTGTTACGAAATCAGTATCGGATTTTCGTAGGTTTTTTCTATAGAACGTAAACAGACCAGCGATAGATAAGTCGAAATGGATAACAATGTCCAGTCAGTGGAAAGACTGATGAGCACAAAAATTATAATGTAAAGCAGCTGTTCAGCATAAAATGTCAAATCAAAACACCTTCAGCCGTCTAAATGCCCAGTCCGCAACTGATGATCGAAGGGATCGCAGCGTTATGGAAAAGTCTATGGATACCACTGTCTGTATGCTGACCCCTGTTTCGATTGTACAAGACGTGGGATTCTTCCTAGACGTCGATCAGTTGGCCTGAAGAAGACGTAATGTAGCTCTGAGACTGGTAGCACAAATAAAATAAAACTGAAAATTTAGGTAGCTGAAGGCGTTTTGATTTGACATTGTGTAAGTACTGAAGGTGAACAATAATGAAATATACACACATTTTAAAAAAGATGCATAGCTTGTGTTTAACTCACATTGTAAGGGGTCAATGAAAGGAAACTTAAGAGCAAGCTGAAATGGAAGGCAAAACAATTGCGAAGTAAAGTATGTCTGGGTTGGTATTAGTTGTTGGCGCTGAAAAACATTCTGAAGACCTGCCTCCATCATCTCTGGGCAGCGTCGCCGACTTGAGAGCCAAGCTCGTCAGTTGGAATGCTACCTCCAGCATAGTATGAGTGATGAATGTGTGGTGTCACCGTCAGACACCACACTTGCTAGGTGGTAGCCTTTAAATCGGCCGCGGTCCATTAGTATACGCCGGACCCGCGTGTCGCCACTGTCAGTGATTGCAGACCGAGCGCCACCACACGGTAGGTCTAGAGAGACTTCCTAGCACTCGCCCCAGTTGTACAGCAGACTTTGCCACAGATGGATCACTGACCAATACGCTCTCATTTGCCGAGACGATAGTTAGCATAGCCTTCAGCTACGTCATTTGCTACGACCTAGCAAGGCGCCATTACCAGTTTATATTGAGATTATAATTCATGTATCAACAAGAGCGATGTTCTCCAATTATGGATTAAAGTATTGCAAGAGTTTCGTACTTTATTTATTAGACTCAACTCCTTTAATTGTTCCAGACCTCACGCCAGTCTGCGTGAGCGTAAACGCGTGCATTTCGGCCTCCTCTAGCAACACGGTGTTGGCTCTTCTGCCAACACATCAGAATGTATCAGCATACAGGGCGTATCAGAAAGAATTATCAGATTTTTAAAAAATCGTAACTATTGTGTTATTAGAGACACGTGCGTGAACAAAGTACTGTTGGAAAGAGCAAACTCTCGAGTTTTACATGGTTCCCTCTAGGTAACAGCAGTGTGCGCCCACTTCAGTTCTTTTAAGAATGGTGTCTCGACAACAGAAAGCGTTTTGTGTTCCACGTATTGAGCAGTGCTAGTCAGCAATAACTGTTTAGCGTGACTTCTGTACTAGGTATGGTGTGGATCCTCATACAGCACAGAGCATCAGACGATAGCATGAACAATTCCGAGAAACAGGCTGTTTGTGTAAACGCAAATCGCCGGGCCGTCCCCTAGTGTCTGACACAGACGCCGAACGCATTCGCCATAGCTTCACAAGGAGTCCGCAGAAATCCGTTCGCCGAGCAGCTCGACAGCTCGAAACGCCCCCGATGTCCGTCTGGCGTGCGTTGTATCGACGTTTAAACGTAGAACCATACAAAATTCAGCTACTGCAAGCTCTTCGTGAAAGTGACAAACAACAACGTGTGGAGTTCTGTATTTTCATTCTGGACAAGATGGAGGATGAAACTTCCTGGCAGATTAAAACTGTATGCCAGACCGAGACTCGAACTCGGGACCTTTGCCTTTCGCGGGCAAGTGCTCTACCATCTGAGCTACCGAAGCACGACTCACGCCCGGTACTCACAGCTTTACTTCTGCCAGTATCTCGTCTCCTACCTTCCAAACTTTACAGAAGCTGCAGAGTGAAAATCTCATTCTGGAAGATGGAGGATGACAGTTTTCTTCCACGCTTAGTGTTTAGTGAAGAGGTAACATTCTATTTTAAATAGAATGGTGAACCGTCATAACGTGAGAATATGGGGTACGGAAATACCACATGAAGTGGTACTCTCAAAAATTTATTATGTTTTGTGCAGTTTCACGGGAAAAGGTGTAATGTCCATTTTTCTTTGCCGAGAACACTGTTACAGGCAGAACATACCTCAATATTCTTGAGAACTTCCCACAGTTGTAGACTGATTCGTACGACTTCATTTACCAATAGAATGGGGCACCACCACGCTGGCATCTGGAAGTGCGGGAATTTTTAAGTCAAAGGATTACTGAACTATGGATCGGTCGCACTGGACCAAATGATTTTGCTTTACTTTACTGACCTCCAAGGTCACCGGACCTGACTGTATGTGATTATTTCTTGTGGATGTTTATAAAAGACTCTGTTTATGAGCCTCTGTTACCAACAACAATGGTTCATAATGGTTCAAATGGCTCTGAGCACTATGGGACTTAACTGCTGAGGTCATCAGTCCCCTGGAACTTAGAACTACTTAAACCTAACTAACCTAAGGACAACACACACATCCATGCCCGAGGCAGGATTCGAACCTGCGACCGTAGCGGTTGCGCGGTTCCAGACTGTTGCACTTAGAACCGCTCGGCCACGAGTTTCCTGTTCATCAAAAAACAAAATTCATTGTATATGTGTTTTAGTTTTAGAAGTATAAACTTGCAAGATCAGATGACTCTTTATGATATACCCTGTATAACAATAAAGAGATACGATTTAAAATGTGTGTGTGTGTGTGTGTGTGTGTGTGTGTGTGTGTGTGTGTGTGTGTGTTTGTGACGAATACATTCAAGATAGCTGAGTCAAAATTATAAAACATCGTGAAACAGCTCTGTTAATCTTTTGTAAGCTAAAGTTTCTTTTTTAATCTTTAATACGTGAATGACGTAACAGCCGTGACAGCACAGGAAAGAAAATTTTTATTTGTGAAAGCAAATACATTGCTGTAATTGAGTAACCTCGTATTTCTGCCTGGTCATATTGATTTGATACAAAAAAAATGGTTCAAATGGCTGAGCACTATGGGACTTAACTTCTGAAGCCATCAGTCCCCTAGATCGTAGAATTACTCAAACCTAACTAACCTAAGGACATCACACACATCCATGCCCGACGCAGCATTCGAACCTTCGACTGTAGCGGTCGCGCTGTTCCAGACTGTATCGCCTAGAACCGCTCCGCCTCCAGGCCGGCGATTTGATACATAAATATTTGGATTAAGCAGAAAAATAAACTGCAACAATTTTAAATATGATATCACACACAGATTTTAGAAACTAAACGTAGCCACCACACGTGTAGAGCGACGTAGTGTATAATATACGTGAGCCGTGTGGATATGGAAAGCCTTCAGTATAATTACATTGGGTGTATCGCAGTTAATAGCGACATTTGACACGGATGAAAATGCTGTACAGTGAAAGTATAAATGTTCTGATAAACATGGCTCAGAAAACAATCCACTTTAGAGATACAGTAATTTCGAAAGTGTGAATACTATTGACTTCGATATGCACTGTAGTCGTACTTAACAAGTACGTTTATAAAATTAACTTTTCGAATCCGTCCTCATCTAATTGGGTTCTACGACAGCGTGGTGCCTCCGATTTTTTAATGTGAAAATGCTTAAAGCTGTTTAAGTAAAACAAACGTTATTAACATTCTACATCTTTTTTCTTCTACCATTCCACACTTTCAACGAACTGGTCTCTCGTTGGGAGAAACGTGTTTATCTTCAGTGTGTCTACGTTGTGAAATAAATATGTAGACGAAGAATAAAGATATAAAATGTTGATAACGTTAGTTGTTTTTTAGAAAAAAAAAGCCTTAAGAGTTTCAACATAAAGTCGGAGTCATTACTTTTCAGCATTCCCTGGTACGTGAGGAATTCAGGAGGTAAAGTAAGTTAAGCATGTAGTCCCGCGGAAATGTATTTATTATGCTGAAAAATAGTATCTCATACCTGTGTCACTATGAAGTGCAGTGCGGGATTCAATAAAATTTACTTAGCCCTCTAATTTTTGAAGTTCTCTCGTAATGTCATCCTTGACCACGGTTGTGGAATATGATACATGCGTGATGGGGCATCAAATGCACGATTATGCTCGAAGACGGGAAGGTCAGGTAGGGCCCTTATCCTAGACTCCAACATGTCGGGATTTCAACCCTGTGGATTTTTCTGTCAGGGGTCGTCTGAATGGTGAAGTGTATAGCGCTCTCGTTGATATAGTTGTAAAACAGGAGCAGCAAACTGCACTGCCTTGTCAAGATTTACGAGATGATTTGCAGGTGTTTCGAAGAATTCGCAACTCATTGGAGTGAAGAGTGCAGTATTTGATCCAGACGCAGCGACTACTGAACACCTTTCATGAATTTTAACGCTTGATGTGCTGAAGCAGCTCTGCATGGGGCCATGGCGAAATTTAAGATCAAGTATATAGGGTTCAAATGGTTCAAATGGCTCTGAGCACTATGGGACTCAACTGCTGAGGTCATTAGTCCCCTAGAACTTAGAACTAGTTAAACCTAACTAACCTAAGGACATCACAAACATCCATGCCCGAGGCAGGATTCGAACCTGCGACCGTAGCGGTCTTGCCGTTCCAGACTGCAGCGCCTTTAACCGCACGGCCACTTCGGCCGGCGAGTATATAGGGACTTAATTTTACAGTTTACATTTCAAACACGTTTGTTTTGACTAGGAGTTAGAGTTGTAAAACTGTAGGATACTGTAGACTACCATAAGTAATGGTAAACTATGGTAGTTTCCCTAGGAGCTTTCGTCAGTTGAGGTCGTACCTGCATTACCTGAGTGTTACGTGTTTTGCGTACCTATCTGGCGTTACCTTATAATGATCGATTCCTGTAGATACTCCGCTAGCCAGCAAGTGGTGTGTGGCGGAGGGCACAATTCGCGCCAAAGTCATATTTCCCCCCCTCAGTTCCACTCGTGGATTCCGCGAGGGAATACCGGTTGTCTGAACGCCTCAGTACGAGCTCTAATTTCCCTTCTCTTTGAATGGTGATCATTGCGCGATTTGAAAATATGTTCTACATCCTCGGCGAAGATCGGATTTCGGAATTTAGTGAGCAGCCCTTCCGCCTAGCGTACCGTCTGTCTGCAAGTGTGTCCCACTTCAAACTTTCTATGAGATTTGTAACGCTCTCGCGATGGCTAAATGTACCAGTCACGAATCTTGCCGCTCTTCTTTGGACCTCCTCAATCTCTTGAATCAGACCCAACTGGAAAGGGTCCCATACAGACGAACAATACTCTAAGACTGGACGAACTAACGTATTGTAAGCTATTTCCTTTGTTGAAGGACTGCATCGCTTCAGGATTCTACCAATAAACCACAATCTAGAGTTCGCCTTGACCGTTACTTTTGTAATCTGATCATTCTATTTGAGATCATTTCGAATATTCACACCAGATACTTGACGGATGTTACCACTTCCAAAGACTAGGCATTTATTTTGTACTCGTACATAAATGGGGACTTTCGCCTTGTTATATGCAGTAGGTTACACTTACTAATATCGAGAGATAACTGCCAGTCATTACACCATGCATTTATTTTCTGCAAATCCTCATTGATTTGTTCACAACTTTCGTGTGATATTACTTTCCTGTAGACTACAGCATCATCGGCAAACAGTCTAATACCGCTGTCAACACCATCAACCAGATCTTTAATGTAAATCGTATAAAACAGCGGACCTATTACACTGCCCTGGGGCACACCTGAAGTTACGCTTATTTGTGTCGAAGTCACCCCGTTCAGGACCACATACTGCTCCGTGTCAGAAAATTATCTATCCAACCGCATATGTTATCGGATAGGCCGTAAGTGCGCACTTTTTGGAGCAAGCGACTGTGTGGAACTGAATCGAACGCTTTTCGAAAGTCGAGAAATACGGCATCAAAATGGTTCAAATGGCTCTGAGCACTATGGGACTCAACTGCTGAGGTCATACGTCCCCTAGAACCCAGAACTACTTAAACCTAACTAACCAAAGGACATCACATACATCCATGCCCGAGGCTGGATTCGAACCTGCGACCGTAGAGGTCGCGCGGTTCCAGACTGTAGCGCCTAGAACCGCTCGGCCACCCCGGCCGGCGAAATATGGCATCAACCTGGGAGCCGGTATCTAGAGCCTTCTAAACACACAATCCTCAGTTTTCTCCCAAACAGCTCGTTTGTGTACCCTTGTTTACTGGGACGTTTTAAGCCGGCCGTGGTGGCCGAGCGGTTCTAGGCGCTAAAGTCTGGAACCGCGCGACCGCTACGGTCGCAGGTTCGAATCCTGCCTCGGGCATGGATGTGTGTGATGTCCTTAGGTTAGTTATGTTTAAGTAGTTCTAAGTTCTAGGGGATTGATGACCTAAGAAGTTAAGTCCCACAGTGCTCAGAGCCATTTGAACCATCTGAACTGGGACGTTCTCTCTCCTACTGTACTCTTTCACTCGCGTCAGTTTTCGCTGTAAACTACGATACACTCTGTAGAGCTGTTGGGACAGCAGAAGCAAAATTTACGTAATTTTTAAGCTGAGGTGGTCGTTGGGACACACGTGAATAGTTTGTTTTATTAGTAATCTGACTGTTGAATGTGTCCGAAGATGACTAGACTGGCCCAGAATATAAATAGACGCAGGACAGCGTGAGAAACGTGTAGAGGCCCCAAACGAGAAACGAAACGGACTTGGGTGTGTACTCAGAGCTGGAGACAAATAGAACAGCCGGAGCAGGTCACTGCTAGGCGCAGAGGGACGAATAGGCAATGAGAATAAGCGGGCCAGAGAGTGGGAGTGGCGGAGCGGCTGCAGTGGGCAGGCGGGCGCCCCGCGCGGTAAACAAATAAATTCCCCGGGCAGGCGGCGCCAACACGAACACGGTCTTAGCGGGGCTCAGCGGATCTGCCAGGTCGAGTGCTGCGTGGCCGCGGCCGTCGCTCTCGCGAGCCAAGTCAGCCCAATGTGCGGCTTAGCGGACGCGGGGCGCGGGCTGCCGCGCTCCTCCTCCCCCGCTCTGGCCGCCGGCTGCTGGGGCCGCCAAGTGCCGCACTTGGACAGGGCGCGCCCTCGCTCAGCCCAGCACCTGCGAAGCGGTGACCAACCACACGAAACTCGCCAGCACTGTTCGCACTTAGCGCGGCCGAAAGAACGTAATAAATAACAGCACGCACTCTATCTTCCCGATATACACTACTGGCCATTAAAATTGCTACACCAGGAAGAAATGCAGATGAAAAACGGGTATTCACTGGACAGTTATATTATACTAGAACTGACTTGTGATTACATTTTCACGCAATTTGGGTGCATAGATCCTGACAAATCAGTACCCAGAACAACCACCTCTGGCCGTAATAATGGCCTTGATACGCCTGGGCATTGAGTCAAACAGAGCTTGGACGGTGCGTACAGGTACAGCTGCCCATGCAGCTTTAACACGATACCACAGTTCATCAAGAGTAGTGACTGGCCTATTGTGACGAGCCAGTTGCTCGGCCACCATTGACAAGACGTTTTCAGTTGGTGAGAGATCTGGAGAGTGTGCTGGCCAGGGCAGCAGTCGAACATTTTCTGTATCCAGAAAGGACCGTACAGGACCTGCAACATGCAGTCGTGCATTATCCTGCTGAAATGTACGGTTTCACAGGGATCGAATCAAGGGTAGAGCCACGGGTCGTAACAAATCTGCAATGTAACGTCCACTGTTCAAAGTGCCGTCAGTGCGAACAAGAAGTGACCGAGACGTGTAACCAATGGCAACCCATACCATCACGCCGGGTGATACGCCAGTATGGCGATGATGAATACACGCTTCGAATGTGCGTTCACCGCAATGTCGCCAAACACGGATGCGACCATCATGAGGCTGTAAACAGAACCTGGATTCATCCGAAGAAATGACGTTTTGTCATTCGTGCACCCAGGTTCGTCGTTGAGTACACCATCCCAGGCGCTCCTGTCTGTGATGCAGCATCAAGGGTAACCGCAGTCATCGTCTCCGAGCTGATAGTCCATACTGCTGCAAACGTCGTCGAACTGTTCGTGCAGATGGTTGTTGTCTTGCAAACGTCCCCATCTGTTGACTCGGGGATCGAGACGTGGCTGCACGATCCGTTACAGCCATGCGGATAAGATGCCTGTCATCTCGACTGCTAGTGATACGAGGCCGTTGGGATCCAGCACGGCGTTCCGTATTACCCTCCTGAACCCACCGATTCCATATTCTGCCAACAGTCATTGGATCTCGACCAACACGATCACCAAATGTCGCGATACGATAAACCGCAATCGCGATAGGCTACAATCCGACCTTTATCAAAGTCGGAAACGTGATGGTACGCATTTCTCCTCCTTACACGAGACATCACAAGAACGTTTCACCAGGCAACGTCAATCAACTGCTGTTTGTGTATGAGAAATCGGTTGGAAACTTTCCTCATGTCAGCACGTTGTAGGTGTCGCCACCGGCACCAACCTTGTCTGAATGCTCTGAAAAGCTAATCATTTGCATATCACAGCATCTTCTTCCTGTCGGTTAAATTTCGCGTCTGTAGCACGTCTTCGTCGTTGTGTAGCAATTTTAATGGCCAGTAGTTTATATAACAACTACGCATCGGGCAGCACGGTACTGGGTAAAGATGGGCAGACTAGACCAGGTTCTCCGCTGAACAACAAGCGGGACCTCAAACAATGGCAAAGCGATACATGGCAAGAAGAATGGGGCGCAAGTGATAAGGGACGGAAAGTACATACATTTTTTCCGGATATCACGGAAAGGTTACGAATGAAACATGCCGACCCTAGCCGCGGCGTGGTGCATTTCTTGACTGGGCACGTACCTTATCCCACGCACTTGAACCGCGTGAGTCTAAGAGACACATCTACATGTACATGCGGAGGTATGGGAACCCCCGAACACACAATCCTATCGTGCGGGAAATACAGACAACACAGGAACACGCCAGGAATATAACGCTTACAAACTGAACGACACATATACGATGCAATCAGAACACCAGAATTATGGGACGAACTAAACGTACTGACAGAAAAAATCTCATATGAATGCCATAAAGAGTACAAGCACGAGAGACCGTACAGACAACAAACCTAGATGCAGCACCTACATAGACGCCATAGTGTGGAGGATGAAAACCGAGACAGAAAGAAGACCGACAGAAATGCATTAGTCTAACATAATGTACAGATATCACAATAGATTACACATAACTAAAGCTCAAGATGAATGGATGTAAACAGCGTCGGTGCACCGTCGCAATTGCCACAGGCAAACACGGCACTTTAAAACTGTTAATAGCGTAATTATCTTAGTAACAGCTTTAGTAATTAGCATATAAATTATAGATTAGCATAGATCTTCTTAGTTAAAGGTAAGCAAAGGATTGGAGACTGAGGATCAGTGGCTTGACGACTAATTCCAAGGCTTTCATCCTCAGTTCCCCAGGGTGGAGTGACTATAAACTTCCTCCTTTCCTATCTTCTTTCCCCTTCTTCATTCTAAACTATATTTTTGTATTTCTTTTTCAAAATTTAAATTTCATGTAAATTTTTGTTAAACGGTTTGGGAATGCTGCCATAAAGAAAAGAAAAGAAAGACAAATAGCAAACAAAGGTAACCAGAAAACAAAATAAGAGACGAAAACAAAACACGATCAACTATGACCCGCCTCCACGTGGCGGGACACAGGCAACGGTGCGATCGGATGCGGGAACTGGTGTGGAGGTTCAGCCATATCAGCGCCCATATACCGAACGCAGAGGCTAAGAGGGTTGTAAAATGAGGGCTGCAAGTCGAAAAAAATAGTACGCAACCAAACGGTTCACACGGGAAGGGGATAGTCAATATATTAGCGAATGTAATTTATGGCAAGACGTCATGATGGACCACACGCTGTACAGCGTCTTCCACGAGGAATAGTAAATACGCTGCTCAAAAGAATTAAGGGAACACGTGTACGGTATCTTAAGTCTATTTTGATACAGGCGGTACCTGTGATCTTATTGCACAGCTTGAGTTCTTCACTTCCAATGTATACAACAACGAAAGCCACTCGTCGTTATCTATCGTCTGTATTATGCCTTACAGTACCAGGTGACACCTCAGAAGGTAGTGAGTAACGGTGTCCCAGTGTTCTTTAGTGAGATATATAGACGGAAGTTGTCATTTATGGACATTGTGTTCAACCAAGTATACGCAATGCGACGCTTAATGCAGTTCAAGTCGCAATGGCAGTCTGTTTGATCCAAGGAGGATGGTCATTCCATCGCTTTGCTACAGATTCCAATGTCTCCCCATCTGTCACCATTAGGTTTTGGACACGGTGCAAGGCGACAGGTGAGTACCCGAGACGAGTTGGATACGGTTGTCGATACATTGCAACCCCATGTGAAGGCCGACATCTGGCCACCTCAGCGCTGTGGCGTTTTACGGCTACCGCCGAAGCTCTGCAGGACGATATCATACGGGACACTGAAGCCGCCGTGTCCATCAGATTGTAGTGAACAGGTTACGAGAAAGGACCTTACGACCCAGACGTCACGTTCGAGTACCCCGTCGACAGCACAACATCTCACAGCTCGCCTTCAATTCAGCCATTCCCACGTCAACTGGCAACTTCGTCGCTGGCGAAACGTGTCATTCACAGACGAGTTCAGATATTCTCTTACGCAAGGTGATGGCCCTGTTCGTGTGTGGAGTTGCCCTAGTAATTGGCACTTGCCAAATGTTTTCCACGAAATCGATAGATTCGGCCAAAATTTTGTGATGATGTGCGGAGGCATCAGTGTTGAAAGCCGTACAGGTCTTGTTGTCCATGACCTCCTTATCGCGAGCCACTACATCGAACAGATCCTGTTGGACCGCGTGGTGGCTGCTGCATTCCATGGTGGCCCTGAACTTCTCATGCACGATAATGCCAGGGCCCTTGCGGCGAGTGTCACCATGGGTGTCTTGCGAAGCCCAGACATTGAAGTAATGGAATGGCCAGCAGTGAGTCCCGACTTAAACCCCATCGATCGTGCATATATGGGAAATGCATGACAGGTATGTTGATAATAGTCCTGTTCCACCGCAAATTCTCCAAGAACTCTCAAGGGCTTTCATTCAAGAATGGGATCGGAAACCACAGTGTGACCTCCGTGGACTTATACAGAGCATACCAGGTAAGCAATAAACGCTTGCAGACGGTATACAAATTACTGAAGCTCTCAAATTCTAAAGTACCCAGGACAACGCGATGAATGATTGTTTCCACCTTATTTCCGACACCTGTCCGATATTACAGTTCTTGTTATGTAAATCAACGAGAATCTAATGAGATTTTGTTGTGTACTTGTGCAAAATTATGGTATAATTTGGTAACATATCCAACCTTCAATTATTACTCAGTTGATTATGGCAGACGCCTAAAGCCATGTTCCTCTTAACTTTTCTGAGCAGTTTATTTCAGGAGGTGCCGGTATACACCAGTTTTCAATAAAACATCTCATATGTGTCAAAATGTTTTTCAGTTACAGAGATGCAGCTGGTTACGGAAATAAGTTTTTGTTTCCTATGTTGGTACTCCAGTACCAGAAGTTCAAGTTGTGAAGTTGAGCTTGAATTTATGTAACTGGATTTTTCAACTGTGATAGTTATTGTTATTTGTTGGCCCCGATTAAAAGAAAACAGCGATAATAATCAATTTCAAAGAATATTAAACATTACGTATTCAGAATTTTTTATCAGGTAGCCCAACTCTATTAAAAGTAGTTAATGTTCAAACCACACAATAATGCAGTTTCCGAATAAGTAGAAGCCGTGCCGTATACTTTAACAGATCGATCTCGTAGCTGTGTAGTGCTTTTTCTCGGCCGACACCACAATGTTAAATAAACTTAAACAGAAATAATATGATTTAACAATAAGATAGGTTACTACAAGTTACTAATGACAAATGCGGCTGTTGAATTTGACCTTTTTCTTTTAATGCCTCGAGAAGTTAAACCATACACATGAAATACTACAGAGATCACTACAACACCTAAGGATATTGGAAATAATATTCATGTAATATCCAAGGTCCAATGTTTGAGCACCCAGAGTGGGCGGGATTACTTCTTACTCACTTCGATGCTACCGCCGGAAAGAGTACAGAGATAAGACAAAAAAATCGAACGTACTGATAAACAAGTGATGGACGAAATTCAGTCAGAAAGATTCCTTCATCTACTGAGTTACAAAACCTAATCGTAGAATGAATAAAAATTGCATTAACACTAAAGAAAAATTGTAGCTTATGCCCATATGGTACTTGTGTACAATTTTGTAATGGGAACGCTGCTGTTCCTTGTACCTCACCGAAGAGGTTAAGAGTCAAAAGTGTTTACTCGTGTTGTCGCTGAACTGCGGGAAACTCGTACAGTGCCGAGCAGTTATATTTCATCTCAACGTCCAAAAGAACAAAGTGTGGATGAGGTGCAAGACATTATTCAGCTAGTAGTAGGTAGTCCTTCAACAAGCACACGCAAGATTTCTACCCACATTGGTGTTACACAACAAGAACATGGCGGTGGTTACGTGCCCTCATCATTTACAGCAGATTCAAGGCGTTTGAGAATGAAATGAAGGTAGCCAATTGGAATTCTGTTGCCGCATAGCTGCAAATAGCCCAGCAATCCCATCGATCATCCTCATATCCTACTCTTCTGTCAGTTAAGCGTGCGTTTGTGTGTGTGTGTGTGTGTGTGTGTGTGTGTGTGTGTGTGTGTGTGTGTGCGCGTGCGCTTGCGTGCTACAGAACGCCGTGTGTGAATGTCTGCTGTGAAACGGCGGTGAACATTACGGTTTCCGCTGTAACCGTGCCGATCTCTGACTGCACAGCCTACTAATTGCATAATTAATTAATAAGCACCGGAAGCTATCGTAATAGCCCAAACTGACATATGCGTTTACTGTTGTTGGCCTTTATGCCGAATTCCATCTTTGTCGCGTTAGCGTTGTTTCTGTCAGCCTCTGCCGTCTGATTTCACACCGACAGATGGCGTGAGTCGTAATCAACACCCAGCGTCGTCTTCGTCACACAGTCAAACGCATCTAAACAATCAACTTAAATTGTAACTCATTACACAGTTTCGCAGCGATAGGTTGGAGATAAAGACTGTGCCTCAATGTTGGTATCGCAGGTGTAGTAAACTTGTGGTGACCATGGCATTTTGGATCACATAAAGTACTTAATATAATGTAGCTTTGTAAAGTATTAAACATGTATACGATGATGGCAGTGATTGGCAGTACTGTGACAATTGTGCAATGCATTTCAGTTCACACAATTTTTACGAAACGATTTCGACTGTATTCCATCATTTATTTATCCTTAGAGATCTATAAACAGACCTTATTACCCCACGTTCCTCCAGGTAGTTTAGCTCAGTTTAGCGCCACAGCCACAAAGGAGCAAGTATTCTTAACCCTTATAAAATTATCGTACTTTCAGTCGCATCTACAGTTGTGAATAAAAGTGAAATGTTTCATGGGACGTTGTATGCTAAATAGGAGCGTTCTCTAGCACTTTGAAATGAATGCTGAAGCCGCGCGGGATTAGCCGAGCGGTCTGGGGCGCTGCAGTCATGGACTGTGCGGCTCATCCCGGCGGAGGTTCGAGTCCTCCCTCGGGCATGAGTGTGTGTTTGTCCTTAGGATAATTTAGGTTAAGTAGTGTGTAAGCTTAGGGACTGATGACCTTAGCAGTTAAGTCCCTTAAGATTTCACATACATTTGAACATTTTTTTGAATCCTGAAGGCCGGTAATAGACTAAACCACTGATAGTAGCGTCTTAGCCCGCTTGACAGGGCTCCATGCACAGTCCCGCAGTCTTCCACTCCCTCCGACGTTGCAAAGAGATGTGGAATCTAATTTGACACATCGATGCACAGCCTGGTGATCGTGAACTGCACCATAACCAAGGCTACCTACTGGGCGGAATAGTTCTGGTGATGAAAATTTCTTCCACATCATGGGTTCCAGCCAGTCACCTGCTCGTCTAGTTTCAGTTTCACAGTACTGTCACGCATTTGTGAGCACAGTTAAGAGGCGTAAGTGCACCTCCTAACCAACTTCGCAGACGATGAACAGTCTATCTACTGGCTGCAGCATTCTTAGAAGCTGAATATGGCACCTCCTACCACAGAGACACGTTGATAACAATAAAATTCGGTTTTTATGTATTGGACCAGAATGAGGACTAAACGCAAGTCAAGCACCAACATCATCAGTGATACAGTTTTGTTTATGCTCCTTTTGACATTACTTATATTGGTAGTGTTTTGTTCAGACAAGTACAGTGCAACACTATGCCGTCAAAAAAATTCCCCGTTTTCGACAGATCATAAACAACAGAAAATCATTCAAAGTTGATGTATGTTTAAGAACAATAAGCGTCTGCTTCTCAAAAGTTAAGGGACGAGCGTCTAAGTTCAAACATGGCGGTGCTTTTCCTAAAGATAAACCAAGTGAAAGACGTTTACAGACAGCAACCACAGAAGAAAATACTGTAAAATAACATTGTGTAGTATTTAGCGATCGATAATTAAGGGTGCGTGAAATTACGCCATATTTACCCTCATAGAGATCAGCAATCGGAAGAATTTCGTATGTTCCCCAGAAACTTATCGCCGTAACCCTCGCGGAAAATGAACGCACCCTTGCCACTTTGATGCAAAAGCACGTACTTACAACCATTGCTTCGATTACAGTTTCGTTTCTTTGGAGAACTCATGGACCCACGCCGAATCGATAGTAACAAAACAGCGCACAAAATCTGTTGTATACTTTTTAAAACGATGCAAACTTTTCTGAGAAAATCGTGTTTGCTTTCAATTTTTGCCGGCATTTGACAAGTGCTGAAACAATCTCGAACAAAGTCGTCTTATAAGATGCGTATAGCATGGGCTCTCCATATTTTGTGTGTCGTTTTGTTACACTTCTCGCAGTGGGTAACACCGATTCCCGTCACATTACTGAAGTTCAGCGCAGTCGGACTTGGCTACACTTGGATGGGTGAACGTCCGGGCCTGCCGAGCATTGTTGGCAAACGATGGATACTCAGTCCTTCTCAGGCCAATCGAGGATCAACTTGATTGAGAAGTAGCGCTACGATCACAAAAACTGACGACTGAGAGAGCGCTATGATGACCAAGAGGCGCTCTATACCTCCATCCAATGACAGCTGAATATGACACGGTGGTCGGTCGGTACCGTTGGGTCTTCGGAGACCTGTTCGGACAGAGTTGGTTTTGTTTTGTAAGAGTCGATTAGATGTGCGTCCACCAGTTCACGAAAGAAACGAACCAGCAATTGAAGCAATGGGTGGTAAGCTGGTGCTCCTGTTTCAAAAATGTCAAGGTTGGGTTCACTTGCCGGAAAGGTTATGGCGATAACTCCTGAGGAACATAAGGAACTTTTCCTATTGCTGACCTTTAATGTAGCTAAAGCAATAAGTGACGGATACTACGTAAAACCTCAGCTCACTCAGTGAATGACGTAAAATACAAAACTCACCCTTTTTGCAGAAGGGGCTCTAAAAATCGTGAACTGCGTACTACGTGATCAAAGCTCAAAAGAAAGCTATCAGTCTGGCTTTGGCAGTCGAAAAGATAAAGCGGAAGTACAAATTCAACGATCGATTCCTTCGGATTACAGATTTCATACCGATGACTTAGCACCTACAATTAGACATAAATAAGTCTTGTACCACTGTACTTCTTTCAAGAGTTCTCGTTGCCGTTGAGAAAAGTACGCTCTTCCACTGGAATAACTACTACTGTTACCATTGTGCTTCATACAGTCACTTCCTAAAACGTGATGATTGAACTACCTCTGCCAATGTCGCTTTAAGCAAGCCCACAAGATAGTAAAATACTCTTTGCCAGTTTGCTCTGGAGGTGTGAAACACACTGTCTAAATTTCGCAGAATAAACGGTAAAGTACACGAAGACGTCTTAGATTTATTGTAAAAAAATTTTGTTTACAAAGTACTTTAGCACTTCAACTTGGCGATTCACAGATTAATTTCTTAATTGGGCTTTACACCGGAAGGTTGTTACTTGCACCCTTTCCATTTTGAAATTTCCCTTAACTTCGTTGTTTCCGTGAAACGCACTTTATTAGGCATCGTTTCGGCACCACTTACGAAAGATTAAGTACTACAAACATAACAAACTTACAGAGACATTCAAAACCTAATTGCACCACTAATAGCATGATGATGGTTCCATACTCCGTGGAGCATAGGGGACGATGCGGGAGACCCGCACGCTGATTAGGCAAGGTCCTAGCGGAGGTGGTTTTCCACTGCCTTCCTCCGACCGTATGGGGATGAATGATGATGATGATGATGATGAAGAAGACAACAGAACACCCAGTCATCTCGAGGAAGGAAAAATCCGTCACCCCGTCGGGAATCAAACCCGGGATCCCGTGCGCGAGAAGCGAGAACGCTACCACAAGAGCACGAGCTGCGGACTGATTGCTAATTGCATGAAGGTATATATTACGCGAAGGTGTAACTTGGTCCAAAAGTACAGTGTAACTCATGGTCGATTCCCACTTGTATTTTTTACAGTAGATTCCTTTTCCTAACAGTCGCCCAAAGCTCTGAGAGGGAATTTATATCGATTAAGTGACTGTCACCTGTCTGGATACCGTTCCTCATACAGGCGTATTGTGGGTTGCATAAAGACGAAATCGGCAGGGGCATCTGAATTGTGTATGGAGCCGTTGCTGAACTATTAGTGGCATTCATGTTACGTGGGGCACACTACACCCAAAACTATGCTATCCGCAAACAGATGTATATGTCCCCCCTACTTCTACTCCCAGCGCTCCAAAAGCATATAGTGAAAATTGTAGATCGATGAGCTGTTTGTACCCATTCCGCAGAATATTTTACCGCAACATAAAATTAAGCTCGTGTTATGTGTAAGTTCAGCTAAAATATTCATTAATATGTTAGTGCTGGAAGCTGATGTTCGTAATTATTAGTGACAATGTGAAATAATGCTGTTCAGCTTTCGTTTGAAAATGCTGCCGCACTCCGTAATTTAAACTAAAATTAAGTCATCCTGTTACTACAAGCAATTACAATGAAATTCGATCCCTTATAATATTCATTCCTACACGGAAAAGAAAAATTTTTGGGAAAAAATTAGAAAACTTCTCTGGAGCCATGACTAAAAAGAGAGAGAAAGAAAGAAAGATATGGTCAGCATTTAATCTTATTGTCCGCAGCTCGTGGTCTTGCAGCAGCGTTTTCGCTTCCCGCGCACGGGGTCCCCCGGTTCGTTTCCCGGCGGGGTCACGGTTTTTCTCTGTCTCGTGGTGACTGGGTGTTGTGTGTCTTTCATCATCATTTCATCATCATTGCCTCGCAAGTCGCCGAAGTGGCGTCAACTAAAAAGGACTTGCCATACGGTGGCCATACGGCCATTTCACTTTAGTTTTATTAACCTACTGCAACTATTCTCTCTATCCGCTCCTCCTTCCCGTTTTATTTTTAAAGCGTACGTAGCAACGTGTCTTTTCTCTAATGGTGCGCCAGAAATTTCACAAGGATATCCGAGGCCACTGTAGCTTCTACCGCTGTACTACCAAATATTGCTTGAAGACAATGCCCTATGACTGACATTAACAACATCTTTTCCCATAGACATTACATAATATCGAGCAAAGCGTGCAACATTGTATCGCTTGAGGAAAGTACCTGGGTGTTTCATCCATAATTTCTAGTTGATAAGGGCATGTACGTTATGTTAGTCTGAAACAATGTACTACGTTAAAAATTGTGAGAGAGCAGTTGGTTGTGTTTGTAGCTTTTGCCAGATAGGAGGGTATAGAGAGACAGGGTGATTCTAGTTTACAAGATGGGGACATGACCTGAAGTCAGAACAGAGACGCGAGAGACTGTATTACGTTGATCGGTAACCAAGATATGTTCGGGGATTCAGCAGCATTATATGTTTGTGATAGTGCGATACCAATTTCTGGGTACTAGTTGTACTGGAGAGCTCTTGTTTAATTAAAGTACAACAGGCGCTGAAAAACTGTAATACACAGAATTCTGCAGCTGGTTTGGAAATTGCGGCAACATGCACCACGCGTGTAATCACCGAGAGGTCTGGAGCACTGGTTACTGCAGCATACTGGACGTGTACTTTCACAGATTAGTGTCCAGGCCCCTTCTAGCCACCCTGTTCTAGATTTTCCTACATCTTTTCGGGTAAAGGTCAGGAGGTTGCTCCCTGCAGGTCAAGGTGCATTTTCTCGAATGAGTTCCGCAATGACAGGACGTCATAATTTTGTTTCTTGCATTTATGCGTGGAGTCATGTTTCACATTCCTGGAATATTATTAAAAATTTTGTAAGAGAGTTGACTTCATTTGTTTATTTAAAACTAAGACCGTTTTTATTTGAGGCGTCACAGTAGGGTCACAGCTCACACATTAGGTAAGGTAAATGAGAAACGAAGTATTCGTTAATTTCATTTTCTACTGTCAATGAGCCATCGTTCCTACGGAAAAAAATCGATAGGCAACGGACTTAACACTTTGATGGATACGTGAGCGTCAGAATTACAGTTTATTACCTTGCCAATCTGTGATTAGTCAAAAGTGAATATTTCCGTTGGTGAAGTAAGTGATTGCGTGGTTGCTTTTCAACTAGAACAGCGTATACGGTGGAAACTAGTTGGTGAAGTAAATTTTTCTGACAGGACGTTCTTGTTTTCCCTTCTTCATCAATAGGCTAAACACAAAAAAATGGAAGCTATTTCCTTAATGGAATATACTCCTCTGTTAAAAGTAATCAGAAGAAGTCATAATGCACCGACATTTGTGCACAGCTGGTGATCTATCAGCATCTGAACACCTTGCTGTGGATAGATCCTGTGTATCCAGGAAAGAGAGAAACTGATTGTGAACACAGGGTGTAACCGCCCTGTTACAATTGTTAGAAACTTAGTCAGCCGGTGTCGTAATTTTGAAACGAGAGTTAGTATGATTGTCACATAATAAATATTTCGGGTGAAGCGCAGTTGAGACACGTACAAATGTCAATTGTGGAAATTAAGACACTGAATATTAAAAGTAATGTTATTAAGGAATACTCCCGACTGACTACACAAAATAAGAGAACACTTACATTCGCGAGTGAGTGGTTCAAAATAAGAATTAATACTTTAAGGCAAATGGGTCATAAGTATAATTACGTCGGTACACAGTCAGTTGTATGCGAACGTATGATCGGGACAGAGGCACGTACGTTCTAAGTACTATCATTCCATGTAGTCTGGGTAAAAAGAATTGTGGTTAAAAGGCATTGATTCATCTGAGAAAGAAAAAAATCTCGACATCGTAATTAAATGAAAAGAAAGATTGCAGGTTCTGAATGTCGTGTCAAATATGACCTAAATACTGAAATTGTGCTTGGCGGACACGAAGGGAAGATATGAACACTTTCACGTATCTCTATTGTTGAGCTGAGCCATCGTGAGGATCGGCGCCTCCATCTAAATTCTCCATACAAAATTAAAATAATAATAATCTTCCAGAGTTACAGCAGCTGTGATCCATGGTATCATAAATGAGAAAAATCACATTTTTCATAAATTGCTTTAATTATATAACACAATTTCACTTTAAAATTACACAGCACATCCTATCACCAGGACATGAGACCAACGAAAGGTAACTAAACCAATAAACGAAGAGCTTAAATCTTCTTTTGTCCTTCAGTATTAAATACTTCTGAAATTAATCTTTCGTATGAGAGTCGCATTATTATCTATACATTTATCAATAAGAAAAAATTATTAATTTCCTTTTTATCAGGCCATGCGAGTAGTGCCCTTATATGTGTGTCCTGGACTTGACAGCGAAGTAACGTACATTCCCATGGAGCGCACTTCTACAAATCGTGATTTGGACGCCAGCACGGCGAATCAAGCACGCCGGCCAACGAAGGTCCGGATTTATTTTCGCCCGATATCGGGTCTGTATCTGATGAAGAACACTCTAGAGCGTACAGGTGCCGTATAACGTGCGGAACGTACGACTCCATGCGCACCCGATTCGGCTTTCGTTCTCGACAGAAAAATGGCTAGGTGCCCGAGGCACAAATGTGTGCCCTTCAGAATAAATCAGTTTCTGCTCTTCGCTGTTACTCTGAGAGGACTTGAGAGAATTGTTTAGTGTAGAGGTTGGCAACCTCGCGAACCTCTAACTGCTAACAGAGACTTTTCAAAAACTCGAAATAATTGACAGACAAATGTGCAAAGAAATTGCCAAGAGAAAAGACAAATATAGAAATTTCTCACAAAGCTGTTATTACAAAAGCTTTTCTCTGTTATTGTATCTAAAATAACGAACTCTTCAAACCGAAGGCTGGCTGACCCTCGCACTGCTTTAAAACGGTCTGCTACTGACCGTAAGATCACTTACCTAGCCAGCAGAATCAAACTCGCAGTGAGCATAATCAAAAAGAACTGATGAACACAAGTAAAGCAGCTACTTTCGTTCATGTATTTTGTAGGGTAATAAAAATATTGAGATGCTTTGTATGACGTGGCCTTCACTTCACAGAGTAAATGGCGCTGAGCACTATGGGACTTACCACAGAGTAAACATTAAATGTTCTCGTGATTGTCAGTTTGACAGTAGGCGCTTATAAATTACTCGACAGAAACAAAATGTGAGCAGTAGAGGAAAAAAATTAGTTTGGGTTCAGAACAATTAAAGGTAACAGTGAAGCAGTTCTGACCTGCATCACATTTGACAGAGTGTATAGAGGAAGACTATGATGTCTTACCATTTCTAGTGTTGGAAACAGACTCGGGTATTGTGAAGTGGATTAAGATATTCGAATTGTTTTAGAACGATGTCATAACTCAGAGCCAAAGACGCGTAAACTACAATATATATAGGATAACAAATAGGAAGAATAACGGAAGGTTACTCTTACGAATTTTTGTATTGAGTTGAGTGTCGAGCTTGCTGTTTTAATTTATTTATTTATTTCCCCATTGAGTCTTCTGTCTTCCAGAGCTCTGATTCGTTTGCCTCTCTTCTGCCAACCTCTCGTCGCCAATGAACTCAGTTCAATTTCTGTCTTCCTTATAGTTTTTACTCTCCACAGCTCCTTATAATACCATGGATGCTTTAATACAGTTCGAATCATCCTGTTTCTTCTTCTTGACAGTGTTTTCCCTTTATTTATTTCTTTGCCGATTCTGTGAGTAAGTACTCATTTCTAATTTTACCAATCCAGCTAATTTTCAACATCCTTCTACGGTACGACATCTCAAACTCTTGGCTATCCCTTTTTCCTGGTATTCTCACAATTCATAATTCGCTACCATACAAAGCTAAGCTCCAATCGTACAAAATCAAAAAATTCTTCCTCAACGTAAAACCTATGTTTCATACTTTTAGACTTCTTTCGACCAGGATTCCCCCTTCTCCTGTGCTACTCTGTTTTTTGTGTCCTTCTTACTTCGTACGTTGAGTTTTATTTTACTTCCCAGGTAGGAGAATTCGTTAACTACGTCTACTACATGGTTACTGATTTTGGTGTTAAGTTTATCGCTTCATTTTCAGTTTACATTCCATCCATATTCTGTGGACATTAGACTGTTCATCCCATTCAACAAATCCTATGATTATTCCTCACTCTCCTTGAATATAGCAATGTTTTCAGTGAATCTTATCTTGATATCCTTTCAGTTTATATTCTAACACCACTCTTGAAACTATCTTTTATTTCCTCCACGGCATTCTCAATGCATAGCTTGAACAATAAGAGCGAAGGACGTCATCCATTTCTTACGCCCTTTTTAATTCGTGTACTTTGTTTTTGGTCTTTCATTCTTATTGTTCCCCCTTGGTTCATGAGCATATTGTATATTACCCATCTTTCCCTACAGCTCATTCCTACTTTTCTCAGAATTTCGAACACCTTGCACCATTTTACATCGTGAAACAATTTTCTAGGTCGACTGTCCCTACGAACGTGATTTTATTTTTCTTAAGTCATGCTTCCCTTACCAAGCGCAACGTCGGAGAACCTCTTTGGTGCCTTAAACCTCCCGAAAGCGAAACTGACTGTCTGCTGACAGACACTCAATTTTCTTATCCAGTATTCTGTATACTACAACCGTCAGAAAATTGAATCCATGAGACGTTAAGCTGATTATGTGATAGTTCTCACTATTTTCTGCTCTTGCTGTCTTCAGAACTGTGTGGATGGCAGTTTCCCTAAAGTCTGGTGGTATCTCTCCATTCATACATTCTTAGACTCCATAATGAATAGTCGTTTTTTTAGCAATTACCCAAATGATTTTAGAAACTCCCAAGGATTGTTGTCTGTCTCTTCTGATTTATTTGATCACAAGTCGTCCAGAGCTCTTCCAAATGGACTCCCATTTCTTCTTTATTTCCTCATCTGACCATTTATCCCCCTTCGTAGAGACCTTCTACGTACTCTTTCCCAACTAACTGCTCTCTCCTCTCCGTATAAGAATGGAAATCCCATTCCTCTTTTAAAGTTTCTTACCTTGCGTCTAATTTCACCGAAGGCTGTTACGACCTTTTTATATGCTGAATGTCCTTCTGATGACCATTTCTGTTTCGAGACCTACACATTTTTGCTACAACCATTTCTTTGGTCTTTGCCCCGTCTTCAATGACTGAAGCTACCCTATCTAGGTATCTAGTAAATGTTGTACTTTGTTAGGTTCTCTAAAACAGGTATTGCGTTATGAAACTGGCTGTGATCATTCCTGTGGGTTTTGACAGTTTCACTATCACTTTTCTGTGCTAATGAATGTCTTATCTTGTGCTTCAGTAAATTTGTAGGCTCCTGGAAGCGTTTTGTAAAACGCACCTTGATTGTTATCTTCTTGGTATATAGAAAGTATCTTGGCCACAAAGAGCCGGAATGAGTTTCCGGTTCTTCCCCGCATTTTATTGGAGCGAAATCACTGAGTTATAGCGAAATCTGGTTCTTCCCCGAAGTCTCAGGCGCTTGTTCCTCTTCTTCAGATACTTCTTCGGAAAACAGTAATGAGCTACTGTCATCAACTGAGAAGTCTTAATCTGCCTCTGAAGGGTAATGAACTGGATGTATGGCCGGTTTTTTTTTTTTTTTTTTTTTTTTTTGTCACTGATGTAGTGAAAAAACGACGTTTTGTTCCTATATCACGCTGCTTTTATGCATTTATGCGTTTTATCCTCACAGTAACAAGCTTTCATTTTCCCACGGATTCTTCTTCCATTTGTCCTTTATTGGGTGCTTTGCTCGAACATTTCTTCTTAATATTTATATTAGGCAGCAGAATTATATCTTCGGCTGAGATAATCTCACAGTGCTGGCTCAACGTTATGTCTTCCGAGCTTATCATTGAAGAATTTTCGCCGCTTTGCTTGAGTTGCGGGGATTTAGCTCAGAGTACCTGCGGGGATTTGTCTGATTTAGCCATTTTCTGAAAAGCACGCCGTGTTGATTGTGGGGGCCAATTGAAATATTTATTTCCACTTGAAAGTTAAGCTTAAATGCAGCCGTGCCAACAAGTAATTCTTTTTTCAAACTCTTCGCTGTACAGTGTCCAAGTAAAATATCAGAAAAGTTACACGGAAGTAGTTAAACGCAGACTTAGCTCATTTTCTCATCTCTGGGGCGATATGCCTGGAGAAACTTTTCATGAGACAATATGCTACAATAACAAAAGCCTGTCACTTGAAGATCAACTCCTGAATCGATGGTGGACAACTCAAAAGCGTGTTTTTACCCCACACGCGGCTTTACCTCATCTACCCTACCATGAGTATAGGCTTGGATACGCAAATAATTAACATTCCAACGCATCTGCACGATGTAGATAAGAATAACGTCATCTGCGTTCTATACATAAGGAAGGAATACGCAGCGGGCTACTCATTCTGAAATCATATCAGGATGTTAGTTGTTTGTGAGAACATCGTGTAATGCCTGATGCAAGAAGGACAAACATCTGTCAGCACTGTCTGAATTCGGCAACAACAAAATCACGGCCTGTCAAAGTTACGGTTTAATCTGTCCGGAAAATCACTGCTTACGTTGCTCAAATTCTAAGGCTGTCATGCAGATATGGGATCGATGCGTTCAGGAACGCCCAATTCATCACCAAGACGGATTTCAATGAACTCCTGCCGCCTAGCGACCGAGAGGACACACCTAACGTTCACCCGGTCGTGCGGGTTCTTACAACTGCGTCACGTACCTCGAGGGAGCAAATGAGCGTGTTTCCAGCAAGACAAGTATCACGTAGACTGAGCGACGACATTTGGAGCACAGAGCATTGTCTATACGGCAACCACTGTAGCGACTTCCCTTTGCGCTCAACAGAAGATGCCCACTGGATCTTACGAGATATTAACTCGATTTTGTACAGAGTATGCGAAAGCATTTGCCCCTCTTCTAGTGACAGTGTACCGTACGTCCCCTAAGGAGCGAAGCTTTCCCAATGATGTCATACCCGTTTTAAAAAGAGTCGTCGAACAGACACACAAAACTCTAGTCGTATATGTCTGACCTCGGTCTCTTGTAGAATTTGGATACATGTTTTATGCTCGCTTATTATGACATACATGGAGACGGCAAATTTCCTCTGTAGGTATCAGCATGACTTCCGGAAACAACGGTCTTACAAAACCCAGCTCCCTCTGTTCCTCCACGAGACACAGAAAGCCGTAGATATTGGCGTCCTGGTAGATGCAGTGTTCCTTCACTTCCGAAAGCCATTCGATACAGTTCCACACCGCCACTTAATGAACAATGGTACAGCATATGGTACAGCAGACAAACTGCGTGACTGCACTGAACAGCTTCTAGCAAACAGGTCACTGCATGTCATTGTGAACCTATAGAAGTCTTCAGACGCAGAAGTGTTATAGGACCATTCATTTTCACAGTATATATAAATGACCTAGTACATAACGTCAGAAGATTCAAGTGGCTTTTCGCGGATCATGCTGTTGTTTACAGAGAAGTTCAAATGGCTCAAATGGCTCTGAGTACTATGGGACTTAACTGCTGAGGTCATCAGTCCCCTAGATCTTAGAACTACTTAAACCTAACTAACATAAGGACATCACACACATCCATGCCCGAGGCAGGATTCGAACCTGCGACCGTAGCGGTCGCGCGGTTCCAGACTGAAGCGCCTAGAACCGCTCGGCCACACTACAGAGAAGTCGCAATGCTGAAAAATTATAGCGAAATGAAGCAAGATCTGCGCAGGACGACACCTGGTGCAGGGTATTGGCTATACACAGACAGAAAGACCCTTCCTCATATGATTACGAAGTTGCAGGGCAATCACTGAAAGCAGTTACTTTCATAAAATATATAGGAGTGTGCCCGCGGAGCAGTTTGAAATAGAATGACAAAATAAAATTAATCACCGGTAAGGCAGATGCCAGAGAGTTTCACTGGAAAAATCCTCAAGAAATGCAGTCTATCAACAAAAGAAGTAGCTTAAAAAGCACTCCTTTTGACCAATACTTGACTCTTGCTTGTCAGTATGGGCTTCGTGCCAGACAGGACTGATGGGGGACATGGTGAAGATCCAAGATCATTACATGCTCAGTCATCTCCAGTGTCAGACGCTACAAAGGAGGCATTCTGCATCACCTTATAGTCTACTGTTAAAGTTACAAGAGCGTACATTCCTAGAAGCGTCAACCAATATATTACTTCCTCCTACGTATATCCAGCGAAGAGACCATGAAGATGGAATTAGAGAGACTTGAACCCACAAGGAGGCTTAGCAGCAAACGTTCTTTCCGAACCGTACGCGGCTGGAGTATAGAGGCAGACGTAGATGTACGCGGGAACAGAGAGAGGCGTGTCGACACTGGTAAGACCATGGAGTAGAGATATCTCTGGAGAGAGCGTGGCAGTCTGCCTCTCTTATCAACATTAAACTAAGATTGTCACGTGATCTAAGGACGACGCTGTTCGTTCATGCTTTCAGCAGAGTTCGACATTTCTAATACAACACCTGTCTCTCGCGTTTTTACCCTTTGTTTATACGTATCAGGAATGGTGAATTCAAAAATGGCTCTGAGCACTATGGGAGTTAACATCTGAGGTCGTCAGTCCCCTAAAGCTTAGAACTACTTAAACCTAACTAACCTAAGGACATCACACACATCCATGCCCGAGGCAGGATTCGAACCTGCGACCGTAGCGGTCGCGCGGTTCCAGACTGAAGCGCCTAGAACCGCTCGGCCACTCTGGCCGGCAATGGTGAATTACTGTAGTTGCTCCAGGAAAGGAAGGTGCAACGAGAAAGAAAACTACATGAAAGGAGAAAAAGTTCGTCTTTTATGAATACTTTGTCGTACTATACCGTTTTGGTTGCATTTTGAATAAATGTTTTAAATCTATTATTATGTGGGAAAAATGTGTAATATAACAGAACAAAGTCTTTGGTCACCTGTAGCAGTCGTTTCTTGGTATTCATACACATAAAAGGAAAGAAATCTACAGCTCGAAAATTGTCTTTCCTTTTAACAGTGACGAATCACAAGAAAGATAGATAGACACCTACTTAATTTATTGTTTGTTTTAAACTGAAATATACTTCCCATGTGGTACTATGTAATGTGAAGAAAAAGCTCGATGTTTTATTCGAAAGAAAAAGTTCGTCAAGTATTCCACTCTTGGTCAGATAGGATGAACTGCACAGTAGAGAAAAAAACTGTGCGTGCGCGTGTGTGTGTGTGTGTGTGTGTGACTGAGAAAGAGAGATAGAGAGACAGACAACCGGAAGTAAACAGGATTCGAAGTACATGTTAATAACAATGTGAAACGAAGATATGTGAAGCACATGAAAGCTGGAAATGTGAAATTTCGGAATTTACTTTAAATCTATTTTTTGCACAAGTCTGGTACGGAACACTTCCTTTATTTATTTTTGTCACAACACTGGCATCCTCACACCTATATTGCATATTTTGATTTGCCTGTAAGTCAATAAGACGTTAACAGCCTCACTGCGAATCGTAGTAATGGGGAACAAAAATCAGATAAGCACACACTCGCACACACGCACTCACACACGCATACACACACACACACACACATACCGTGTAACCAAAAGTAAAAATTCAGCTGCTTTTTTTTTTTAATTTACTTTCCGATTATTGTCTTACTGTGTCATAAGATACTAGTACATAATATACCAATAGACCTTCTCATGTGTGTCATTGTCCACTTCCATTCATGACGTTGCGTTGCCCACACCTCAAGAGATGACAATGAGGAGCTGAAATAAATGTTATGAGGGCAGCTGTATTGTAAGTTCATGCTATCTGCTTTTTGTTGAGGTGAGTGAGGGCTGGCGAGAAAAGAGTGAAACGTATCATATACAATTTTAGTATACGAGGTGCGATTGGCTTAGTAGTACATTTAACAATCGACGGAATTTTTTCACTTCTTACTTAGTTTTTAATGCAGCAGGAGTATGTACATAAAGTGTGCTAAATAAATAAGTCAGAGTGTTACCAGTAAGCAAAATTGTGCTCTATCCTACAGGAAAGAAGAAAATAAATATACAAAAACTGGAGGAAAACCGACGGAGAATCGGGTGGTATAATCTCTAACTTGCAGTAAACGCGGTATTTTAGGGGCCCTTTCATAGGCACTGGCTTGCTACTAAACCGTTTTGCAATGGTATCACAGCAAAAACTCATAACCTGCTCGGAAATACGATAAAGTTCCCTATAAAACCCGAATATAGTGGTGGTTATCGTAGATACCAGAACATGAATGCATCTGAGCTTTAACACTTGTTGCAAAGAAGTAAAATTGTATCTTCATTTTTCTCTTCAAAACTGAGAGTTAAGTTTATTACAGATATGAAACGCAAATTGTTATGACGTTTACGAAATGTCTATACCAAATACACGGCACCTACGAAGAGAATCTACACTGAAGAACCAAAGAAACTGGTACACCTACCTAATATCATGTAGGGGCCCTGCGAGCGCAGAGAAGCGCCGCAACACGACGAGGCATGGACTCGACTAACGTCTAAAGTAGTGCTGGAGTGAACTGACACCATGAATCCTGCAGGGCTGTCCATAAATCCGTAAGAGTACGAGGGGATGGAGATCATCTCTGAACAGTACGTTGCAAGCATCCCACATACGCTTCACAGTGTTCATGTCTGGAGAACCTGGTGGTCATCGGAGGTGTTTAAGCTCAGAAGAGTGCTCCTGGAGGCACTCCGTAACAATTCTGGACGTGTGGGGTGTCGCATTGTCCTACTGGACTTGCCCAAGTCGGTCAGAATTCACAATGAACACAGATGGATGCAGGTGATCAGACAGGACGCTGACGTGTCACTGTCAAAGTCATGTCTAGACGTATCAGGGTTCCCATATCATTCCAATTACACACGCCCCACATCATAACAGAGCCTACACCAGCTTGAACAGTCCCCTACTGACGTGCAGGATTCATGGAGTCTTGAGGCTATCTCCGTACCCATACACGTCCATCCGCTCTATACAAATTGAAACGACACTCGTCCGACCAGGCAACAATTTTCCAGTCATAAACAGTCCATTTTCGCTGTTGACGGGCCTGGACGAGGCGTAAAGCTTTGTGTCGTGCAGTCATCCAGGATACAACAGTGGGCCTTCGGCTCTGAAAGCCCATATCGATGATGTTTCGCTGGATGGTTCGCACGTTGACACTTGTTGATGGCCCAGCATTGAAATCTGCAGCTATTTGCGGAAGGGTTGCATTTCTGTCACGTTGAACGATTCTCTTCAGTCGTCGTTGCTCCCATTCTTGCAGGATCATTTTCTGGCCAGATCGATGTCGGAGATTTGATGTTTTATATCATACCTGATATCCACAGTACTTTCGTGAAATGGACTGGACGTACGAAAAATACCCCACTTCATCACTATCTCGGAGACGCTGTGTCCCATCGCTCTTGCGGCGACTATAACACCACGTTCAAACTCACTTAAATCTTGATAACCTGCCATTTTAGCAGCAGTAACCGGTCTAGCAACTACACCAGACAATTGCTGTCTTGCTACAAGAACGGGACCAACGACGACTGAAGAGAATCGTTCAACGTGTCAGAAGTGCAACCCTTCGTGAAATAGCTGCAGATTTCAATGATGGGCTATCAGCAAGTGTCAGCTTGAGAACCATCCAACGAAACATCGTCGATATGGGATTTCGGAACCGAAGGCCCACTTGTGTACCCTTAATGACCGCACGACACAAAGCTTTACGCCTCACCTGGGCCTGTCAGGACCGACGTTGGACTGCTGAAGACTTGAAACATATTGCCTGGTCGGACGAGTCTCGTTTCAAATGCTATCGAGCGGTTGGAGACAACCTCATGAATCCATGGACCCTGCTTCTTAGTAGGGGACTGTTCAAGCTGGTATAGGCTCTGTAATAGTATGGGGCGTGTGCAGTTGGAGTGATATGGGACTCCTGATACGTCTACATACGACTCTGACTGGTGATCACCTGCATCCATTCATATCTATTTTGGATACCGGTGGACTTGGGAAATTCCAGCCGGACAATGCGACACCTCCATACGTCCAGAATTACTATAGGGTGGCTCCAGAAACACTCTTCTGAGTTTAAACACTTCCGATAGCCACCAAACTCCCCAGACATGAACATTATCGAGCATATCTGGGATGCCTTGCAACGTGCTGTTCAGAAGAGATCTCCACCCCATCGCATTCTTAAGGATTTATGGACAGCCCTGCAGGATTCATAGTGTCAATTCTCTCCAGTACTACTTCAGGCATCAGTCGAGTCCATGCAATTTCGTTTCTCGGCGCTTCTGCGTGCTCGCGGGATCCCAACACGATATCAGGCAGGTGTACCAGTTTGTTTGATACCAGTTTGTTTGACTCTTCAGTGTAACTACCCGGTACTAACTTTCGCATCCTGTAGCCCTCAATATCAACTATAAGTTAGTCTTGTATTCTTTCTAATACACTTTTGTGCGCACGGTATGTACACTACTGGCCCTTAAAATTGCTACACCAAGAAGAAATGCAGATGATAGACGTGTATTCATTGGACGAATATACAGGGTGATTCAAAAAGAATACCACAACATTAGGAATTTAAAACTCTGCAACGACAAAAGGCAGAGCTAAGCACTATCTGTCGGCGAATTAAGGGAGCTATAAAGTTTCATTTAGTTGTACATTTGTTCGCTTGAGGCGCTGTTGACTAGGCGTCAGCGTCAGTTGATGCTAAGATGGCGACCGCTCAACAGAAAGCTTTTTGTGTTATTGAGTACGGCAGAAGTGAATCGACGACAGTTGTTCAGCGTGTTTATATCAACGTTTAATACACCACCTATCAGGAGGTTTAACACCATACTTCGTTCGAAATGCACGCATCCAGCAAGCATTTGTTCGCAGCCTGTGACAGAGCACTTCATCACTGGCCTCCAAGAAGCCCTGATCTTACGCCCTGCGATTTTTTCTTATGGGGGTATGTTAGGGATATGGTGGTTCGGCCACCTCTCCCAGCCACCATTGATGATTTGAAACGAGAAATAACAGCAGCTATCCAAACTGTTACGCCTGATATGCTACAGAGAGTGTGGAACGAGTTGGAGTATCAGGTTGATATTGCTCGTGTGTCTGGAGGGGGCCATATTGAACATCTCTGAACTTGTTTTTGAGTGAAAAAAAAAACCTTTTTAAATACTCTTTGTAATGATGTATAACAGAAGGTTATATTATGTTTCTTTCATTAAATACACATTTTTAAAGTTGTGGTATTCTTTTTGAATCACCCTGTATTATTCTAGAACTGACATGTGATTGCATTTTCACGCAATTTGGGTGCATAGATTTTGAGAAATCAGTACCCAGAACAACCACCTCTGGCCGTAATAACGGCCTTGATGCGCCTGGGCATTGAGTCAAACAGTGCTTGGATGACGTGTACAGGTACAGCTGCCCATGCAACTTCAACACGATACCACAGTTCATCAAGAGTATTGACTGGCGTATTGTGACGACCCAGTTGCCCGACCACCATTGACCAGACGTTTTCTGTTGGTGAGAGATCTGGAGAATCTGCTGGCCTGGCCAGGGCAGCAGTCGAACATTTTCTATATCCAGAAAGGCCCGTACAGGACCTGCAACATGCGGTCGTGGATTATCCTGCTGAAATGTAGGGTTTCGCAGGGATCGAATGAAGGGTAGAACCACGGGTCGTAACACATCTGAAATGTAACGTCCACTGTTCAAAGTGCCGTCAATGCGAACAAGAGGTGAGCGAGACGTGTAACCAATGGTACCCCATACCACCACGCCGGTTGATATGCTAGTATGGCGATGACGAATACACGCTTCGAATGTGCGTTCACCGCGATGTCGCCAAACACGGATGCGACCATCATGATGCTGTAAACAGAACCCGGAATCATCCCAAAAAATGGTTTGCCATTCGTGCACCCAGGTTCGTCGTTGAGTACACCATCGCAGGCACTCCCGTCTGTGATGCAGCGTCAAGGGTAACCGCAGCCATGGTCTAAAAAAAATTAAATGCCTCTGAGCACTATGGGACTGAACATCTGTGGTCATCAGTCCCATAGAACTTAGAACTACTTAAACCTAACTAACCTAAGGTCATCACACACGTCCATGCCCGAGGCAGGATTCGAACCTGCGACCGTAGCAGTCGCGCGGTTCCGGACTGCGCGCCTAGAACCGCTAGACCACTGCGGCCGGCCAGCCGTGGTCTCCGAGCTGATAGTCCAAGCTGCTGCAAACGTCGTCGAACTGTTCGTGCAGATGGTTGTTGTCTTGCAAACGTCTTCATCTGTTGACTCAGGGACCGAGACGTGACTGCACAATCCGCTACAGCCATGCGGATAAGATGCCTGTCATCTCGACTGCTTGTGATACGAGGCCGTTGGGATCCAGCACGGCATTCTGTATTACCCTCCTGAACCCACCGATTCCATATTCTGCTAATAATCATTGGATCTCGACCAATGCGAGCAGCAATGCCGCGATACGATAGACCGCAATCGCGGTAGGCTACAATTCGACGTTTATCAAAGTCGGAAACGTGATGGTACGCATTTCTCCTCCTTACACGAGGTATCACAACAACGTTTCACCAGGCAACGCCGGGCAACTGCTGTTTGCGTATGAGAAATCGGTTGGAAACTTTCCTCGTGTCAGCACGTTGCAGGTGTGGCCACCGGCTCCAAACATGTGAGAATGCTCTGAAAAGCTAATCATTTCCATATCACAGAATGTTCTTCCTGTCGGTTAAATTTCCCGTCTGAAGCACGTCGTCTTCATGGTGTAGCAATTTTAATGGCCATTAGTGTAAACCTTGGTTAATTGCTGCACTGGTCTTGCAATTTTAATGCGCTACATCGTAAATGCAATTTCTGCTCATCTCAGTATCACAATCGGCGTCGGAGAGAGTGTTGTTTGTTCGGCGGTAGGTAGCAGAGCGAGAGCGAATCGGACCCGGTGCCCCGGCCGCCGCCCCTGCGATCAGGCTCGTCCTGCTCGCTCGACGCCCCGGGCTCGCAATCAGCGCGTCCTTGCGCTGGGCCGCGGTCCGGCCTCTGGACATCAGCGCTGCCGACGGCACCGCTGGCGCTCGCCCCCGCCGCCCACTCACGAAACCTCCCAGCACCGCCCTCGTTAATCACCGAAAATCACAACGCGAGCATCCCCAGCACCGTTAGCGCTGCACTGCTACCCAGACCTGCTGCTGGAAATTCCAATAAATGTCATGCGAGGACCTGATGCTGCTGACATGCAGCAAAGGTTTCTGCAGCACTTCAATGCGTTTCCGTGGAAATGGCTTCGTTGAGTTCCCGTAGACAGAAGGATAGGGAACTGCAAATCATTTGTGAAAAGATGTTGATAAATATTTGGAGTACACACAACTCTGCTAACAAATTTATCTGTCACAATATTTCCTAGCGTTTATAGCGCCGTACAGTGTCCACTCTTTCCATGATTCGGCAAAGTTATGTTATTTTTAATTTTTTGACCTGGTGCATTTCCCGTGGCCACCGTCCTCAACTAACCCTACAGGGAGAAATAGTGAGTGCCATTTATCTGTCTGAAAGTTGTGTGTTCTCTGTTCCGTGTGTTGAAGTATTTTAATTGTTTTGCGTTAAATATTCTGAGACGGATATTGGGGACCAGTTTAGCGTTTCCGAAATCGAACAAGGAGAACAGCCTAAAAACCATACCCTCACTGAACTGGGCAACGGATAACCGGAAGTTAGTCTGCAGCGCGGCTTCGATCCGTGTCTTGCTCACCTCTTTGTCACGCAAGGTAGAGAGCTACATCTTCAGCTATAGGAGCAGGTCTGCTGTGGTATCGTCTATTCGTTTTGAAACTATAACTAGTATTACTTCATGTTATACATGATGTTACAAACTTTAAGGTTGATGGAGAAGGGTAAATGTATCAATTTGAGCTAAAGGACTCTGGTCCAGAAACGACAGAGTCGAATGTTATAAGTGAAAATTGTGCTGATAGCTCTGACAGTGAAACTCTTCTACTGAAAACTCTTTGCTTTCCATATTTTAGGTGGAGCTAGTATGGACCAAAACAAGAAAAAAATTGTCTAGTAAAGTGGGCTCTAAAATACACTCCTTAAATACTATGAGCACTTGTTCAGTAGAAAACATGTGTTTCACAGTAGCAATGGTGAACTAGTGCTCATAGCTCTTTAGATACGATCTTTCGAGTTTATGTTTACTGGACATTTTTTCTTGTATGGTCCATACTACCTTCTCCTAAAATATGGAAAGCAAAGAGCCGCCATTAGAAAGGATCCACTGTGTGAGAACGATTTCCGCTTGCAACTTTCAACTCGGGCGTTTCCAGACCAAGGTCCCTCACCCCATATTGATAGATTTACCCTTCTCGTTCATCCAAGTGTGCAACATCATCACGGCATCACCCCATCCACTTGTAGCTTACAAAAAAATGACAACAACGTACTATGTGTAACAAAATAAATAGTTTGTCAAGCATTGTTAAGAATGCCAACTCTTTTCAACACAAACCTATGTTTTGAATAGTTAACACTTGTGTTTTCAGATCTACGTTCACTCACGTTGGCTCCATTACCTTTGTTGGATGCTATTTCGGACTGATGTGTAGAAACTCGTATACAATGAGGTACTGTATAATTAAATGGTTAACAATTCTGAAGATTTCGTTTAACTTTAAACGCTGTTTGATGTTGACTCAAAGACTATTCATAATAATGATGTTTGTAACTTAAATGTTTGACCAATTTCTGACAAAAAATTTCTGTACCTATATATGTAGTGTTTGTGTGTGTGTGTGTGTGTGTGTGTGTGTGTGTGTGTGTGTGTGTTCCTTGAGATGTACACTGTTTCTGGCAACTTTTTTTTCAGAAAATGACGTAAACCTCAAATTACGAGCATTGTTAAGCATTATAGACACTCTGTTACACATAAAAACAATTTCAAATAAACTTAACTCTTCAGAATTTGAAGTCATTCTACTATAAGATACTGCAATGTATACGAATCGCCAAACCTGCTCTTTTATCTTATATAACAATTTGTTATCGTTAAATAGGGGATACTGCACGTAATCATCCCAAAATTGCATCAAAATATGATGAATATTAAATGCAGTAGGGAACGGGTGTAGTGATAGAGTTGCCTCACAGTATAGCACAAAAGACTACATTTACTATCTTATTTTTAATATAAAAGCAAATGTATGGATTTCCTGAAATTTTGAACACCCTTCATAAAACCCGTACTTACGTTACCTGAACAGGACGATGTCGATGACGAAGTAAGATGCAAGTCTCTAACGTGCGTATCACACAGAGAAAGTAAATAGCGACACTTGAAAAATGTAGAGAAATAATTCGCAGATCTATTAGCATTAATTGCATAATAAGTGAAATACGGTTCCAGTGGGTCAAAGAGCTTAGGTGAGAAGAAAGGAAACAGTGTATTACATATAGCAGACGAAATAATAAGAAAAATAAACAAAAAACAGTTATGGTTATGCAGAGATTACTCAAGAAGAATGGAATGGTTGAATATGTAATACTTGTAAACACTAAAAACATATGATGTAGACATAATGTTGAAATACAAACCATAAAAGTAAGTACTTATAAAATCAAAGAAACTATATGGTTTACTGACTTTCATTCTGTCTCACATGGAGAAAAATATTAAAGACCTGTCAAATATAATCTATCAGATAGACCGAAAACATTGCTTGGTCAAATGCAGGGCGTTAAAATGGGTGAAAGGAAGATTATTTCGAAGAGCTACTCAAAAACTGGGAGCTTACAGAAGACGAATCGAAGCATGACAACTACCTGTGATATTGCGAGACAAACTCGCAAAAGACGTTCAATGAAAGATGTTCTAAGGCCCTAAAAGAACAAAGTAAAATGTCATTTGTCATAAGCCGAGGTGAAAAAAAGAAAATTGTTGAATCTGGTGTTTGGTTTAGAAAACGAAAAATAATTATGCAGAAATGAAAATTCGGAAATGGAAAGGAGAAGACTTCGAAATACGTATTATCCGAGTTTAGAATAATTTTTGGGATAATAGATTCATTACATTCAAACGCAGAAACATAGAAGTAATACAATTTTCCTTTGTTTTGAGGATCTAGGTTCTCAGACAGACGTTTAACAAATCGTTGATTTGTGTTGACAACTTTTACGTAACTAAAAACTTGTGACTTTTGCATCTGTCACCAAAAGAATACATTGATAACACGTCTCTGTTTTGCTGTTTATTCACTAATTTTCACGTTCCGGCAACAATTCCACGTTATAGAGAGAAGATAACTGTTATCTAATTATTTAAGTAAATCGACTATGAAAGTAGTGCAAAAATTTGAAGAATAATCTTGTACCCTGTCAGTCTAAAATGTTTCGAGACGGCACTAATAAAATGGTTCAAATGGCTCTAAGCAGTATAGGACTTAACATCTGAGATCATCAGTCCCCTAGACTTATAACTACTTGGACCTAACTAACCTAAGGACATCACATACATCCATGCCCGAGGCAGGATTCGAACCTGCGACCGCAGCAGCAGCGCGGTTCTGGACTGAAGCGCGTAGAACCACACGGCCACAGCGGCCGGCCATTAATAAAAGATAGAGAAAAGTTAAGATGATGATTTTAACGCTTGAGGTATTCTGCATAGGCTCCCCACTTGAGTACGGCCAAAGATTAGAAATCCTTCTTTGGATAATGTTCAACTCGTGCGTCACATTTGCCTTCAATGTCGGTTATGTCATCAAAGCATTGACCCTTCATTTTAATTCTTGCAAAAAAAATTTGCCGTTTTGTTGGAGGTTCGTTTTGATATCACCAAGTCTTGTCACTCGTGATGTTTCTTTCAAGAAAATACGAGTAACTGCGCGCGTTTTGCATTTCACTCAAGTCCTGGCAGGCGTCCAAGCGCCGTTGATTTTGTTTGGGAGTCTAGATACGCGGGACGCGTTTCGCACACCCTTTTGTCTTCTTCCAAATATTCTGGGGAATTTCTGGAACACATGATTTAGAAATGTTACTCCACTGTGTTTTGTGAGACAATAGCGTTGCGCTGACGCACTGCGGCTGCGCATCCTTTACAGTCTAATGCACATCAGTTGTTTACAGTTGTTAGTTCAAGCTGCCACCGTAGTTACCCGCACTGACGTCGCTTGTACGCCAGAAATGAAACCAGTCTCGCATCTTTTTGGGCAGATATGTATAACTGTTCTCTGTTCGTCCTAGTAAGAGATCATGAAGTAAAACACTACGTCATTGTCGAGGTATCTGCATTACCATTGTGAATAACGGAACAACTTATGTGTACTGCTCCAGTGAATTACTTTTTCTAAGGTGATATAGCTTTTCATGTCATAGCAAGTACTTATTTTGTTCTGGAATCAAACGTTTTTAATAATTGTTCCTATATGCAGTCATCCTTTGTATTGGCCGCCATACACAAACAGAGTCACCTCTGAATGATGAGATTTATGATTTGTTGATCATCGCCGCATTTTGACAAAGAGATAGAAAGTCGGGCGAAGGAAAAAGTAAACACACACAAAAAGAAGTTTCAAAATTGTCTGCGGTGACACCTCATCGATTTTCTATCACCACTAGCACATTAGAAACTGTGAAACCAGAGAGTATTAACATGTAGACGATGCAGTTTTTCCTGAAAAATAGAATACTGCTTAGAACTACAAGACATGATAAATAAAATATACTGAAACATGCTGGCCAAAAATAAATAACAACAATCGAAATTTTTCCCTGATATTATTACGTACGAATACACTTAAAACTGGAAATTATTAACTGAATATTATTTTTGTTCACTCAGGTTTCCTGTCGACATGTCATAACTGATTTTCTTGGATCTGTTCTGAATTATTTTCTGAAATCTGCTTTTCCTCATTGTACTGTTTTTGCATAGTGTTACTTACGACTACCCATGATGACTATAGTTTTTGTACTATATTTTGGACTGTTAGTTTCTGTGCTACTTCATGTGGAACTTTAGTGTTTTCAATGCTTAAATGTCACTGTTTCGTTTCTTAAACTGTTGTCGTTGCTGATCTTAATTTCTTCCTTCATGTTAACAACGTCACTATCTTCAGTAGTCCCTTTCTTTTAAGGGGGCGATGTGTCAAATTATTGAACCATTATTCGTACTTCACATGGACTTAATGAAAACGGTAAAACGACTTTCAGAAGAGAATCTTTCGATGTTTCCTGTATCTTAAGAGGAGAGAAATTATGGGATGTCTACATTGAAGTTGTATACTTGTGCCTCTGTCTCAGTGTTAAGGTTCAAAATAAAGACTGTATCAACACAGCAATAGAAACCTAAAAACTTCAGTCGTCATGTTACTAGTGAGAATGTATCATCGCTTTAAGTTTCCACCGTAGTAAGGAACCAACGCCGCGCTGTCTTGCGTCTGGCAGCTTGCTCGTCTTCAGTGACATGGGAGACACACTGATACAGGTTAGACTCTGATAAGACAGTGCCCTAATCTCGGATCGTTTTTGCAAAACACGACGCCGCATGCACACAGTAAAGAATCTTAATTTTTTTCCGAAAACCGGTACAACGGTTCTGCACTAGAAGAATGATAGGGTTATCGTTAATGAGTTACTGTCATGCCTAATCAAACACGATTCAACGACAAGCACATATCTGCAGTTTATGTTGCACATATGGCGCATCGATGCAGTTTCCCTGCAAAGCGCCCTCCTGTTCTTCATGTATCACACGAGTTTGATTAACTAACTATTCGCCTCTAAAAGAGCCACTGTTTCTCAGTAGCTTTCCTGCGCGAATCGAATCTCAATTAGGAAACTAATGGTTCGGACTACTGTCTGATATATGATTTCATACAGTATTAACCTTGGCCATAATTATTAACTACAACTCTTTACGGTCCCTAGCTCCGTTCTGTACTTTAACACCCTTAAAAAGCCGAGGTTTTTTTTTATTAACCAACATATTTAGTGTCACCGTAATTATTTTGAGGGAAGACTTCTAGAACGGAATTCCAGGAAGTTTTTCGACGGTCATCACACATAAAATTATAATTTTGCAGTTATTTGTTGGGTGGTTGATACCTCCAACTAGCACGGAATGTCTGTTGAACGTACTGAGTTTTTTCGTAGCATATTTAGTTTGCACTGCGAATAAACCTGATGGCCGCTAGTAGGTTTCAGCTTCACAGTTCACCTTTCTCAGTTGAGGCAAAGATATTGCAGCTACTTGTTTTTACCCTGGTCTTGCACAGTAGATTCCTTCCTCATTTACTCCCGGAACCGTGCGAGATACCGCTAGTAACATACGGGCGGCGATGCGGCGTTATCTGGCACTGGTCCAGCTATATTTGTCTCTCCAGTCCAGGGAGCGCAGCCTCTGTTGCCGGGACGCTTATACCGAAGAGAAGCGTTTACGTACATCAGGGAGCGTAAGCAATAAGCAATGACAGTGGTTGATTCGTGACAAATGTTCCAGTTTCTCGTTTTGTACACTTACAAATCACTTCTCAGCCGGCCGAAGTGGCCGTGCGGTTAAAGGCGCTGCAGTCTGGAACCGCAAGACCGCTACGGTCGCAAGTTCGAATCCTGCCTCGGGCATGGATGTTTGTGATGTCCTTAGGTTAGTTAGGTTTAACTAGTTCTAAGTTCTAGGGGACTAATGACCTCAGCAGTTGAGTCCCATAGTGCTCAGAGCCATTTGCCATTCACTTCTCAGTCCCGTGGCCAACACGCATAATCTGTGGCTGAGGCAGTTGACCTAACCACTTCTGTACGTCATCTGAAGATATTATTTCCCTTAGCTTAAAACCTAAGATGCCGCACTGCAGCGTGTGACGGACACATTAGCTCTGTGAATACGCGCTCACATTGTCGCCCTCTCCGTTCTGAAGACTGCCGTACAGATCGAAACCGGTTACTGAAAGTAAAAATCAATAACTTATTCGGACCTAGGCTGCTCTTTATTACTCAAATAGTAAGTACGATCGCTGTGGTTCCTCAATGACGTCAAAAATAAGGTAACAAATTTCACTTGAAGACTCAGGAATTGTGATTATCTCTGAAAGTCGATCGTCTGTGGCGTATTTTGGGTCGTCAATTACAGCTACATCACTCAATTTCTCACTCACTTGCACATGATCTTTAGTCCAAAGGCTTTATTTCGAGCAAGTAAAATACTGATTACCCCCCCCCCCCCGCCCCCCCCCACCGTTATCACAAGGCTATTTTGAATTAGGCTACGTTTATTAGAGACTGCACAGATTAAATGTTCTCTTTCAAAAAGGTTATCGCTTTTAGACTGAAGTTTCTCTTATAGTGAAATGCGGTTCAGTAAGATCTCATAGTACAGTTACAAATATTTGAGATGTGGTCACAAAAGAAAGCTACAGACTTCTACTTTACTAAGTAGGACATATGTACCTAATCAGATCCCCCCATTTATCTCCTGAATGAATAGGTTTGCTATCCTAATGACAGACGCTTTTGATCTTTTATTTTCAAAAACCCTCCTCCTACATTATTTCATTTGGGATTTTCATAATGCGTGCGTAACTTTCATTAGTTATTATTTCATCCTCTCAAAGGCAATAAGCAACAAGAATAAAGGCAGGTGAAATTAACTTGGTGTTTTTTGTGTAAAGTCACAGACTGCCACGCATACGTTTCATTGCTACTTCATTTCTTACGTCAAGCGATGCACCAAGTTCTCGGCCGTAGTAACAAATCGGAGCGAACAATTAATGGTATTTGGTTTCCCACTTCATTTTGGTTATCATTTAACGAGTATAACTCAACATCAACAAAAGCTTTCTGTGTCGGTTTTCCATCTAAAACGCATCGTGCTCTTTCTCGTGGTATGCCTATTTCGCCAGATTTTTCATAAGCGTTCAATCGCCGTCGTTAAATACCAAAATTTGCATTTTTACGGAGTTTTCAAATGTGGTCGCAGTTTTAGAAGACCCACACGTGGACCACGTGCAATGGGAGTACGGTACGTTTCGATTCAGCCAATTATTAGCTATCTGTTCACGGTCTCTGATGCGTCTGGTCTTTCATTTACGTCAGGTTTAGATTCATTGGCGAGAAATCACAAAAAATCACGAATGACCGCGTAGTGCTCCATTTTATCCGTTTGGACACAACATGCAGCAAACAAGTACTTTACACTGAGGTGATAAAAGTCATGGGTTAGCGATATGCTCACATACAGGTGGCAGTAGTATCGTGTGCAAAAGGTGTAAAATAGCAGTCCATTACCGGAGCTGTCATTGGTACTCAGGTGACACATCCGAAATGGTTTCCGACGTGATTATGGCCGCACGACGAGAGTTAACAAACTTTGAACGCTGAAAGGTAGTTGGAGCTAGACGCACGGGACATTCTGTTTCGGAAATCGTTAGGGAATTCAGTATTGCTTGATCCACGGTGTCAAGAGTGAGCTGAGAATACCAAACTTCAGGCATTATGTCTCGCCACGGACAGCAGCACAGTCGCCGACGGGATCCACGTAACGTATAGTTGTCAGCCCACCAATGGTCGGTAAGCAACTACTTAACACTGTAGTAACAAAAGTCATGGGTTAGAGATATGCACATATACAGCACACCAGTCGATGCGTTTGTTACTGCTACTACGAAGATACGGAATTCAGTTGATTTTGGACCCGTTGCACTAGACTTTGTTTGATGCAGATGCTGACGTAACAAGCTAACAAGTTGTACTCTTTCCATTTGAAGACCCAGTTGGTCTTTGTCACTGTGGTTGTTCGCATATTACGCTTGGGGCCTGAAGATAACGCTTTAAGGCGTCGAAACTGGTAGTATGTTTTGAATAAACGACGTTGGATTACAATACAGCTGTTGGTTTAAGTTACCATTATTAATGGATCCAAGTTGTCAACAAGGCACTGTGCAAGCCGGCGGTGTCTCCATAAAAGTGTGGGCTGTGTTGACACGGAATGGAGTGGGTCCTATGGATGCGCAGCTACTTGGAGGTCGCTTGCAGCCATTCATTGACTTCAGGTTCCCACGCCCGGGTTCCCGGGTTCGATTCCCGGCGGGGTCAGGGATTTTCTCTGCCTCGTGATGGCTGGGTGTTGTGTGCTGTCCTTAGGTTAGTTAGGTTTAAGTAGTTCTGAGTTCTAGGGGACTTATGACCACAGCAGTTGAGTCCCATAGTGCTCAGAGCCATTAGAACCATTTGAACTTCAGGTTCCCAAACAACGGTGGAGTTTTTTTGGATGGTAGTGCGACTTGTCATCTGGCCCCAATTGTTCACGATTGGTTTGTAGAACATTGTGGACAATTCCAGCGATTGATTTGAACACCCAAGTAGGCCGATGTGAGTGGCACTGAACATTTATGCGACATAATCGAGAGATCTGTTTGTGCACAAAATCCTGCACCGGCAACACCATCAAAATTTTGGACCGCTATAGAGGCAGCATTGCTCAGTATTTACGCACCAACGACTTGGTGAGTCCGTGCCACATTGAGTTGCTGCGCTACGATGGGCAAAAGGAGGTCCAACACGATATTAGCAGGTGTCCCGTGACTTTTGTCACCTCAGTGTATGTCGACATTGTAAATGCTCTTTCCGGAATTATCTGAGGTGGCTGAAAGATAATCTTTCCAATCTTTCTGGAACATGTGTATTATCTTCTACGAGTATGTCTGCAACTCAATAGGGACATAACAAAAATGATGTGAAATAAATGCTACAAGAAAACTGTCTACAGTCTACTTTGCCCTTACACTGACAATGTTGAGTGTTTATGGAAAAAGTTCAAGGCAATCGTAAAATGCGTTTTAGACAGGTACGTGCCGAGTAAAACTGTGATGGACGGGAAAAACCCACCGTGGTTCAACAACAAAGTTAGGAAACTACTGCGAAAGCAAAGAGAGCTTCACTCCAAGTTTAAACGCAGCCAAAACCTCTCAGACAAACAGAAGCTAAACGATGTCAAAGTTAGCGTAAGGAGGGCTTTGCGTGAAGCGTTCAGTGAATTCGAAAGTAAAATTCTATGTACCGACTTGACAGAAAATCCTAGGAAGTTCTGGTCTTTCGTTAAATCAGTAAGTGGCTCGAAACAGCATATCCAGACAATCCGGGATTATGATGGCATTGAAACAGAGGATGACACGCGTAAAGCTGAAATACTGAACACCTTTCTGCAAAGCTGTTTCACAGAGGAAGACCACACTGCAGCTCCTTCTCTAAATCCTCGCGCAAACGAAAAATTGGCTGACATCGAAATAAGTGTCCAAGGAATAGAAAAGCAACTGGAATCACTCAACAGAGTAAAGTCCACTGGACCTGACGGGATGCCAATTCGATTCTACACACAGTACGCGAAAGAAATTGCCCCCTTCTAACAGCCGTGTACCGCAAGTCTCTAGAGGAACAGAAGGTTCCAAATGATTGGAAAAGAGCACAGGTAGTCCCAGTCTTCAAGAAGGGTCGTCGAGCAGATGCGCAAAACTATAGACCTATATCTATGACATCGATCTGTTGTAGAATTTTAGAACATGTTTTTTGTTCGCGTATCATGTCATTTCTGGAAACCCAGAACCTACTCTGTAGGAATCAATATGGGTTCCAGTAACAGCGATCGTGTGAGACTCAACTTGCTTTATTTGTTCATGAGACCCAGAAAATATTAGATATAGGCTCCCAGGTAGATGCCATTTTCCTTGACTTCCGGAAGGCGTTCGATACAGTTCCGCACTGTCAACTGATAAACAAAGTAAGAGCCTACGGAATATCAGACCAGCTGTATGGCTAGATTGAAGAGGTTTTAGCAAACAGAACACAGTATGTTGTTATCAATGGAGAGACGTCTACAGACGTTAAAGTAACCTCTGGCGTGCCACAGGAGAGTGTTATGGGACCATTACTTTTCACAACATATGTAAATGACCTAGTAGATAGTGTCGGAAGTTCCATGCGGCTATTCGCGGATGATGCTTTAGTATACAGAGAAGTTTCAGCATTAGAAAATTGCAGCGAAACGCAGGAAGGTCTGCAGCGGATAGGCACTTGGTGCAGGGAGTGGCTACTGACCCTTAACTAGACAAATGTAATGTATTGCGAATACATAGAAAGAAGGATCCTTTATGGTATGATTATATGATAGCGGAACAAACACTGGTAGCTGTTACTTCTGTAAAATATCTGGGAGTATGCTTGCGGAACGATTTGAAGTGGAATGATCATATAGAATTAATTGTTGGTAAGGCGGGTACCAGGATGAGATTCATTGGGAGAGTCCTTAGAAAATGTAGTCAACAAAGGAGGTGGCATGCAAAACACTCGTTAGACCGATACTCGAGTATTGCCCATCAGTGTGGGATCCGTACCAGATCGGGTTGACGGAGGAGATAGAGAAAATCCAGAGAAGAGCGGCGCGTTTCGTCACAGGGTTATTTGGTAGCCGTGATAGCGTTACGGAGATATTTAGCAAACTCAAGTGGCAGACTCAGCAAGAGAGGCGCTCTGCATCGCGGTGTAGCTTGCTGTCCAGGTTTCGAGAGGGTGCGTTTCTGGATGAGGTATCGAATATATTGCTTCCCCCTACTTATACCTGCCGAGGAGATCACGAATGTAAAATAAGAGAGATTCGAGCGCGCACGGGGGCTTTCCGGCAGTCGTTCTTCCCGCGAACCATACGCGTCTGGAACAGAAAAGGGAGGTAATGACAGTGGCACGTAAAGTGCCCTCCGCCACATACCGTTGGGTGGCTTGCGGAGTATAAATGTAGATGTAGATGTAGAGAGGGAAACTGCTTCCCACTACCTGCGAAGAGCGCCAGAAGTGCCTCGGCAGGAGATGTTCCAGGTCTGAGGACCGCTACGCACACAGACAGCTCTCCGTCTGTTAGTTAAGCGCGGCAGAAGTGGCTGCGCCGCCGGCTCACCTGTAATTGCTTTTTACGGCCTCCGCAGGGGGAGTTCTTGACCGGAGCTGCGTGTGTTTACCAGCCGACTGTTTTCATCTCCCTGGAACACGGCGCGGCTCTAATGAGTCGTGGGGCGTGGCTTTCAGGCAAACGCCGCTTCGCGGCGCGGATGAGCCTCTTAGTTCACCTGAGCGTCGGCGGCTTTAATCATGGCCGCTACCTGCGGAAAATACCCTTGTTCAGTGCTTCCCCCATAGTATGCACTACAGTTACCTTCTAACTGTTCCTACAGGCTTTAGTCGCCAGCTCGCACTGCAGCTGCTCACAGGAAGTGGCTTTAACTACTTCGTTTTTTCTGCCGTGGTAGTGTTTCTTCAAGACCATGTTTTGCAGCTGTCATTCTCCAAAGTTCTCACTGTTCACAGATTCTTAACTTCTAAGCTGTGGATGGAATTGTTTTCGTATTTTATTAAAGACCCAGAAGTTTGTGACTTTATGATGAAATTCAGGAGTTGGACAAAAATTATGGAAACACTGCGAGAAATGCATACTTGAACATAAAAACAGATATTCGACAGGCTAGTAGTTTGCGCTATTGTGTATTGAACCGTAGACCTACAAACGACGTAGAGGCTTCGTCCCGCCGTAGCCCTCAGTGGTTCACAACCCCGCAACCGGCCACAGCAGTCCACCAACCCCACCGCCGCCCCACACCGAACCCAGTGTTATCTTGAGGTTCAGCCCCCAATGGACATCCCTGGGAACGTCTCATACCAAACGTGTGTAACCCCAAATGTTTGCGTGGTAGAGTAATTATGGTGTACGCGTACTTGGAGACAGTGTTTGCGAAGCAATCGCCGACATAGTATAACTGAGGCAGAATAAGGGGAACCGGCCAGCATTCGCCGATGCAGATGGAAAACCGCCTTAAAAAACATCCACAGGCTGGCCGGCACACCGGACCTCGACACTAATCTGCCGGGCGGATTCGTGCCGGTGACCGGCCCGCCTTGGCGCTCGGAAAGCAGCGCGTTAGACCGCGCGGCTAGCGTTGCACTATTGTACTGGGTTGGTGCATAAGTTCGTAGCGATTTTCCTTCATTTTATAGTAGTAAACAGAACAGATACACGTAATAGAGACTTTAATTATCAATAATATATTCTCATTCACTATTTACAACAGTCTGCTAGCGCTGGGGTCACTTTTCGATTCCGCGACGTGGTTTTCAGAAGAGAACACCTCGAGCCACGTTCTGAGCGCATTTTCATTTGGAAAGGAAGTTCCTTGAAAGTTGGTCGATAGAGAGCGGAAAAGGCGAAATTTTGAGGACGCAACATCAAGTGAACAAGGTAGGTGCGGAATTACTTTCCAACCCAAGTGTTGTGTACTGTTTTTTTGTCAGTCTAGCACAATGCGGGCAGGCGATGCGTGGAGTAGTATCGCTTCACACACGCTTCCTGGTTGTTGTTCCTGGATGACGTCTCAGTTGTTGCCAAGTCGGCAGTGATGGTAACGCCTCCGTGAAGCAATTCGTAGAACACCACACCGTCGCTCTTCCACCTGATGCATAACATTACCTTTGGGGATGCGCGCAGGTCTTTGTACGGGAGCTGCTACTATGTTTGGGCTCAACCATTACTTTCTTTTCCTTATGTTACCATAAAGACGCCAGTTCTCGCCAACAGTAACGATATAGGATAGCAGTGCAGTTCAAGGGAGCCAATTGAGGACGAGCAACCAGAGACGCACGAGCTGATATTTGTGATTTTGGCGTAGAGCACGCGGTGGCCATACACATGACTTTTCAACCTTCCACACGACGTGCAAATGTCTCACGATGGTGACGTTGGTTGGGTTGTTTGGGGGAAGAGACCAAACAGCGAGGTCATCGGTCTCATCGGATTAGGGAAGGACGGGGAAGGAAGTCGGCCGTACCCTTTCAGAAGAACCATCCAGGCATTTGCCTGGAGCGATTTAGGGAAATCACGGAAAACCTAAATCAGGATGGCCGGACGCGGGATTGAACCGTCGTCCTCCCAAATGCGAGTCCAGTGCGCTAACCACTGCGCCACCTCGCTCGGTGATGGTGGAGTAATCGCAATTAATCACATCTCTCACATTTCGAGTAAACTGACGTGGATCGTATAGTGGTTAGTGCGTTTAAACGATCTTCATAAAACCTCGAAGGTCTTCCTCAACGTGTAGGATCAATAATGTCAAAGCGATATTCCTCAAAATGAGAAAACCATTCTCTTGGCGAGCTATATCCAATGGCATTATCTCTATACACAGCGCAATGGTTCTGGCTAACTCCGCTGCTGTCTGTCCTCTACTGAACTCAAACATCACCACTTGGCTGCCCGTTTTTTAGAGACCACAACTTCACTCACTATCTCCAAATGACAAAAGGTAATAACTAAACTCAAACAGCAACAGTTAACTACAAGTAAAAAATGATAATCGATATATAAACCCATAGTAACCGGAATACCAACACGCGAAACAAAAACGGAACGATTTTAAACCAGAGCCCTGCTTTATTCGCCAGCTCCCATTGTAACTGCTTTGCACGTGAACTGTTCAGCCACCTCACAGAAAAAGTCTCAAAATTGTCGTTTCCTCTGTCTTGGTAGTTTTTCTTCAAAACCATGTTTTGCGGCTGTCACTCTCCAAAGGTCCCGCGAAGTCTTAATTGTTAGAGAAACGTTTCCGTAATTTATTGAAGTCTGAGACCCAGAATTTTGCAACTTTAAGATTAAATACAGGCCTTGAACATCAATATGGAGAAAGCGTTCTTGAGCATAAACGGGGATACTAGCCTAGCGTGCATGTTGTGCTGTTCTAAGTGACAACGAACGACGCCTGTGCAGTGATCTCAGTACGTTGCAAGTGTCAGTAGTGGGCAGATCAGTGTTCTGTTTAGGTCGCGAGTGCATCACCTCGGAGCTAAGTGAACTCCAATGTGAGCACATTTCTCGTGCTCGTATGGTGAGTGCCTGCGTAGCCAACGTAGCCGAAATGTTTGGTGTTCCAAGAGGCGCCGTATCGCAGATTAATCCCGCGTACAACGAAAGCGGTATAGATCATCCGCTAAATCATACCGCTAACAGCCGTGTAACGCAAGTCTCTAGAGGAACAGAAGGTTCCAAATGATTGGAAAAGAGCACAGGTAGTTCCAGTTTTCAAGAAGGGTCGTCGAATAGATGCGCAAAACCATAGGCCTATATCTATGACATCGATCTCTTGTAGAATTTTAGAACATGTTTTTTGCTCGCGTATCATGTCATTTCTGGAAACCCAGAATCTACTCTGTAGGAATCAATATGGGTTCCAGTAACAGCGATCGCGTGAGACTCAACTCGCTTTACTTGTTCATGAGACCCAGAAAATATTAGATATAGGCTCCCAGGTAGATGCCATTTTCCTTGACTTCCGGAAGGCGTTCGGTACAGTTCCGCACTGTCGCCTGATAAACAAAGTAAGAGCCTTCGGAATATCAGACCAGCTGTGTGGCTGGATTGAAGAGTTTTTAGCAAACAGAACACAGCATGTTGTTATCAATGGAGAGACGTCTACAGACGTTAAAGTAACCTCTGGCGTGCCACAGGGGAGTGTTATGGGACCATTGCTTTTCACAATATATATATAAATGACCTAGTAGATAGTGTCGGAAGTTCCATGCAGCTTTTCGCGTACGATGCTTTAGTATACAGAGAAGTTGCAGCATTAGAAAATGGCAGCGAAATGCAGGAAGATCTGCAGCTGATAGGCACTTGGTGCAGGGAGTGGCTACTGACCTTTAACATAGACAAATGTAATGTATTGCGAATACATAGAAAGAAGGATCCTTTATGGTACGATTATATGATAGCGGAACAAACACTGGTAGCAGTTACTTCTGTAAAATATCTGGGAGTATGCTTGCGGAACGATTTGAAGTGGAATGATCATATAAAATTAATTGTTGGTAAGGCGGGTACCAGGTTGAGATTCATTGGGAGACTCCGTAGAAAATGTAGTCCGTCAACAAAGAAGGTGGCTTACAAAACACTCGTTCGTCCTATACTCGGATATTGCCCATCAGTGTGGGATCCGTACCAGGTCGGGTTGACAGAAGAAATAGAGAAGATCCAAAGAAGAGCGGCGCGTTTCGTTACAGGGTTATTTGGTAAGCGTGATAGCGTTACGGAGATGTTTAGCAAACTCAAGTGGCAGACTCTGCAAGACAGGCGCTCTGCATCGCGGTGTAGCTTGCTGTCCAGGTTTCGAGAGGGTGCGTTTCTGGATGAGGTATCAAATATATTGCTTCTCCCTACTTATACCTCCAGAGGACACTACGAATGTAAAATTAGAGAGATTCGAGCGTGCACGGAGGCTTTCCGGCAGTCGTTCTTCCCGCGAACCATACGCGACTGGAACAGGAAAGGGAGGTAATGACAGTAGCACGTAAAGTGCCCTCGGCCACACACCGTTGGGTGGCTTGCGGAGTATAAATGTAGATGTAGATGTCGATGTTACGAAGGTGTTAGCTGAGTGATCGCGACGGACAGCCATTGAAGAGGACTGAGGCGAAAAATAAGAGAACAACAGCTGAAAATTCACGGCAGAACTGAATGTCGCACTCGTAAACTCTGTCAGCGCCAGAACAACACTAAGGGAGCGCCATAAGCACGGAACTGCAGGGCGAGCTGCAACCACACAACAGCTCATCGATGATGCAAATGCCTGTAACTGAAAAACATTGTGCCGAAACCATAAAATCTGGACTATGGAGCAATGAAAGAATGTCATTTAGTCGGATGAGTTTTGTTGCACACTATTTCCAACTTCTGGCGGAGTTCACGTTCCCAGGGTGACATGTCGGGGGTTCAGTGATAATTTGGGCAGCCGTACAGTAGTATTCTATGGGCACCATCGTTACCCTGCAAGGTCGCGTTATTGCCAAGTTACTGACTGTTTTGACTGACCATTGCTGTCACTTGCGGCAATGTTTGTACCCCAATGGTAGTGCTGTATTCCAAGATGGCGAAACCCCTGCCCACGCCGCTCCAGGACTGGTTTTGTGAGCACAAGGATGAAATTTTGCATCTGCACTGGCCACCGCAGTTACCAGACCTCAATATTATTGTGCCTTTGAGGCCTACTTTGGAGAGAAGATAACGTGATAGCTATCTACCTCCATCATCGTTACGTAATGTTTGCCCTGTTTAGCAAGAATAATGGTAGAAATTCCCCTGAAAACCATACAGGACCTGTATTTACCCACTCCGAGACGGTTGGAAGCCGTTTTGAATATCAACGGTTTTCCTGCACTCATTAGGAATCGTATTGCGTTGTCCACCCTCTGTAAATGTACGAGGGACACTCCAAAAGAAATGCACACTATTTTTGTAAAAATACAGTTTTCATTCTGCATGTTTGAAAGTTTTACAGTGTGTAGATACATCCTTTCCACTTGCTTTCAAACTCAGTTCAACCTGTTCCCGTGAGTGGCGGCGTCACAGCAAAATGGCAACATGGCAAGATGGCTACTACACTTTGCGTTCGTCAGAAGCAACGTGGTGTCATAGAAATCCTGTGCTGTGAAAACGAGACAGTGGGAAACATCCACAAGAGGTTGAAAAAGGTGTACGGAGATGCTGCTGTCGATCGCAGTTCAGTTAGTCGGTGGGCAATCAGGTTACGGGATGAAAGCGGTCACGGCAATATTGAGGATTGTCCTCGCAGCAGCAGGCCTCGTACTGCACACACTCCAGACAATGTGCAGGGAGTTAACGAATTGGTGACTGCTGACAGACGCATCACAGTGAACGAATTGTCACGCTACGTTGGGATAGGGGAAGGAAGTGTTTGCAGAATACTGAAAGTGTTAGCGTCAAAAAAGGTTTGTGTCAGGTGGGTTCCCAGGATGTTGACAGTGGTTCACAAAGGAACAAGAAAAACGGTATGCAACGAACTCTTGGAACAGTACGAGAATGGTGGAGATGACTTTCTTTGAAGAATTGTGGCGGGTGATGTAACATGGCTCCATCATTTTTCAACGGAGACGAAGAGGCAATCAATGGAGTGGCATCATGCAAATTCACCCAAGGAAAAAAAATTCAAAACCACATCTTCTGCTGGAAAAGCTATGGCTGCGGTGCTTTTCGATTCCGAAGGATTCTTGCTTGTCGACATCGTGCCAAGTGGAACCACCATAAATTCTTATGCATATGTGACGACACTGAAGAAAATTGAAGCTCGAATGAGGCAAAAGCAGGATGTTTTGCTGTTGCACGACAATGCACGGCCACATGACAGTCAAAAAACCATGGAAGCGATCACAAAACTCGGATGGACAACACTGAAACACCCACCTTACAGTCCTGACCTGGCTCCATGTGACTATCTTCTCTTCCAGAAACTGAAAGACTCCCTTCGTGGAACAAGGTTTGAAGATGATGACTCCCTTGCGCACGCCGCTAAACAGTGGCTCCGACAGGTTGGTCCAAAATTTTACCGTGAAGGTATACAGGCGCTGGTTCCAAGATGGCGTAAGGCAATTGAGAGGGATGGAAATTATGTGGAGAAATGAAAATATTGTTCCTAAAGGATGTATCTACACACTGTAAAACATTCAAACATGTAGAATAAAAGATGGATTAAAAAAATAGTGTGCATTTCTTTTGGAGTGACCCTCGTATGTTAAACATTAGTACCTGTGAATGTTTGTAAATATTACCCAATTATGAAAAAAAACAAGCTGTTACTATTGCTATTGGTGGAATTCCCTATTAGAGATCTCTGTATAGCAGAACCACGACAGACCTCCATTGTAATCTGAACGTGGCAGTAATTTGTCACAAGCTCCGCAGTGACGGCGGCTACATTTGGGCTAATAAATGAAATGACCAGTGAATTAGGAATACCCAATGGAAGACCGGCAACAAAGTTGCGAAGGGCGAGAGTGTGGAGCCGCGGGCTACGGTCTGCCAATGTTTGCCGGGCCGTACGTTAGGCGGCGCGGAATTGGATTACTGCGGGGCTGCGCTGACAGCGAGCCGCAGCCGACGTATTCGTTCCCCGACTTCATTTCCGGAGCGGACGTCTGCAGCCGGCAACACGTGGAGCCACGTGCGGCAGAGCTGACCCTAGCCGTGGAGCGGACGTCACAGTGAGAGTCGCTACCTACGAGCCACCCAACTAGGTCAAGAGCCACCGGTCGGCCACTTTCTGCAGATCTCCGTAACTTTCTAGACAATCCCGTTTGTCAGTCGACAGCCTGAACTGTGTTACCGCCCAGATTTCAAACCAAGTAATACATTTAACTTTAGGGACGACGTATGTAAAACTGATCAAAAATTTTTAATTTCGCTTTTTTCCCCTCCAGATAATTGTGTAGCATGGTAGAAACATTGTCTTCAGCTTCCAGAGTTAAGTTCGTGCTGCAAATGATGTAAAAGCCTTATTGTTTCAACCAATTCGCTATGTCACGACCCGTTTTGTACACGACTCTGTCCTAGTTTGCGATATTCTGTTACTTCTTGCTACCGGAGAAGACATCTACAGAGTGTAGAAGGCTATGAGTCCACTTACTACGCGATTAATTACGATTTATTAAAGAATTTCACACATGGTGGAACGCAAAATCCGAACAAAAACTTTAATATCCTCATTTAGAACAGTAGCCCAAAGAAAACACTTTGGTCATCTGATTTTGTTAAAATTTCCTCAACTGGCGCTTGTCTGATGTTCAGAGATGGTAACAATGGAACAATCAGAACTCTTATAACACTAGGATTTAATGCAGGTTGCTTCATTTAAAACCTACTAAAAAGGTCTGATGATATGCTTATTTCTATTTCTGAGATGTCACAGAAGTATATTACCAAACGGGCAAGCCAGAAAGGTCAGACTAGAAGAAAACAGTAGCATGAAGACCAATAAGACCAAATGTGTGGTTACGATCAACAATGAGATACTTGGTTCTGGCATAAATGCAAGTAAAATGTTTTCCTTTGATTTCCAGAAACTTTCATTTTCCAGTGCATAAGTAACATTTTCTGCTGAAACTTACAGATAAAAAGGTGAAATTTTCTACAGACTTTGTAAATATTATAAGACAACTTCATGTGGTACAAAATTTTTCATAGCACCGTACTGTCGAATTTCTTTTAATTTTGTGAAATAAAATGTGCTACGTATTCTACACATAAGTTTACAGAATTTTTGCGAGTGTTCTTAGGCTGATATTAAAAAAAACTGATACGTATGTTTATCCATTTATTAAGAATAACCTACGACGTTTAGAAACTGATAACTACAGTAATCTTTGAGATAATGTTCCTCGTGTCATAATATGTGTTCTGAAAGTATCTGGCAATACCATGATCAAATATTTTGACAAAATAAATTGAAGAAATCCAGATTATAGCCAAAAACATAATGACACATTTTGAAAATTTGGTTCAATTATCTCTCAAACAGTACAAGTTACAATAGCTGTACCCGAGTATTTTCTCGTACATACCCACCTAAGACTTCAGCTTTTACTGCCTACGTCTTTAATGAGACATGCTAATGGATTGAGATGAACTCCAGAAAGTTCTCAGCCAATGGTTCCAGTCTATTAGAGCCGTTCAAAAAGAAACAAGCCGGCGGCTGCAAAATGAAAACCGCTGAAGGGATCGTAATGCCATTTCCTACAGAAGAAGGTGCGCTCCCTGTAAGAGCAACGAGGCCTCAAATCCAACATTAGGAGGACACCTACAACCCTTCAGTCTTTATGTCCTCTCCAACGGCGATATCTTCCCATGAGAGAACTGTCCGTGTTACAAGGTCAGAATCGTACTTGAGCGGTTTGAGAAGCATGCTAGGGACTAAGGCTGATATCTTAACCACCAAATTCACCCGTTCTGAACCCGATGGAACACATCTGTGACACTATAGGGCGCCATTTCCGTAACCAAATATCACCGGCTCGTAATTTACGGGGATTGCCCGGCCTGTGTGTAAATATCTCCGGAGACCTACCAAGGTATTGTCGAATCAATGACAAGCAGAATCGCTGCTGTATTGCGTTCCAAAGGCGCATCAATACCCTATTAAGCAGGTGGTCATATTGTTGGAGCTGGTCAGTGTATAACCACAGGCACTGTCGGAAGATAAGTGTCCTCATGATAAACAACAGAAGGCAGACCTGCGGTATGATCAGCACCTAGCTAGACAGCACAGCTGTTAAGACGCTGGGGTCATTTTCCAGAGGAGTTGGGTTAGAACCCTGTCCTGCTCGTCGTCTTACACGCCTATCTGACTCAGGTTTTCCGTGCATTCTTTAACTCACTTGAGGTTAATGCCAGCATAGTTCCTTGAGTAAGATTCCTTCCCCTCCCTTGTCGATTCCGAGTTCGTGGTCTGTTTCTAATGATGTTGCATCCGTATTTGAAATAAAATAATTGGCAGGGCAAACTTTACTGCATAATATTCTGGGCAAGTCTGGCAAAGTTCTTTATTTATCAGACATTGAAAAATTGGTGGTGACGTTATAGGAGGCAGGACTGTTTGTACGTCCAGCGCCAACAGGTACAGAGCGTGAGGTATGGTAACTATGATGATTGCAGATCACTGCCGCAATGTGACCAAAATCCTCAAGGAACAACTTGGAGCGCTTTTACATCATGTCCATGATTTTAATCAAAATTGGTAACTGTTAAAGTTTACGTGCATGAAAGTACTTGCATTACATGGGATATAACAGTGGGCAATACTATGAAACTTTTCGGAAGCAGCCTTATTTTGGGATGTGAAGGGCTGGTGAGTGCGCTCGTAGTGCTGAATACGAGCAGCTTTGTTGTGTCGGTGCCTCATTTAAATGCAAATGACCTTCAGTGCTGTATTGGGATTGTCTGTTTTGAGCTCTGTATAATCCAACACAGCAAAATGACACACAATAAGCTATTCGGACAATATACATTTTACAAACCTACCTTACGTGATAGTTTCTTGGGGGTTTCTAGTGATGATGGAGCATAATACGAAATTATATTTGATTAATCACCACTCTTCCGAGCCCTTCACTACTTCTAGCAGCCTTCGACGTCTAAGTTGCTACAGCTACTGAATACCCCATATCAAGAGACTTGCCATCTTCTTTCTAGGCCTGAACAATGAATACAGAAAGCCGGGTTTCAAAAGTATTCGCACTTTTTAGACCACATTGTTGAACATGGGACTCCACAACGAGCGACCCCTACATGTAGCCACGTTGATCGAACAACATGAATAGTTGCGATTCATTTTAGAAAACGTAAAATGCTGTAAAGGAAGATATTCTGGTGAATATTTTTGTCTTCACTTTAGTTTCGCTTAGTGATTCTAAGAGTGAAATAAACGCCGAAAAACACCTCCAACACCTGAAATTGTGTGAAATAATTCATTCAATACTAAACATAGGAATTTAATGAAAAGAGTTTTATATGTGCGATTCTGCGCTTCCCCAGAGTATCATGATTTCGAAATATTCTTGGATATTCAGCACTATTTGAACGACGATACTAAGCTGAATACTCGAAGAAATTTCAAAATTATTTTTTTTGTACATTTCGCGTAAAACGTCTCTTTCTGGTTTGTGTTTCATAATATGTTGCGTGCCGTTGTCTATTGTGTGTCGTTTTATGTTGTGTGTCATTGTAAGCACACTGGGCAAAGCAAACTGTCACCCCAGAAGACAAGACATGTAGCACCGCCTATACATCTTAATAACAGACTGAATTTGCAGAGGAAGAGAGTCTATAAGTTTCTTCAGATCGGTTACATCCATCTGAAGTGACTTAATTGATTACCAGAATGAAAAATACTCCCATCGCAGCATAAAAAAGCGAATATGTCCTAGTCTGAGATAGGGATGCAAGGGAAGGTAACTAGCTTTTCAGTTTAGTTGGCAGCTTTAAAGGCATTTAAATCAAACCACCTTTACATATTCCCGCTTTTTTCCTTGTTAGTATTAGTACACATGTCATGTAATACAGTGCCTCGTGTCAAGTAAAGTAAAATGATGCATGATGTCATCTCGAATAACGTGCTGTAACGTCGCGAGTCAATACGCAATAGCATTTTATTGCAGCAAGGTACTTTGCAGTACGGCTCGTAGCTTTGGAGCCGTTGGCGATGATAGGAACAGCCGCTTGTATCTTAGCGTGAACCATTCGCACCTGTCGCTAGCCTAGACATGGGAAGCGGTACCTGTGTCAATTCCAGCACAGAATATTCAAGCCCCTAAGAATCTAAGTAAACTATATTAAATATTATTCAATTCAGTTAAAAGTCATTATACTGCCCTTTGTTATTAAGAAGAAGATTGTGTAAAAGTCAGAGCTTTCTATATGGTATACTTTCAGAGTTAGGGAAAATTACCTAAAACACCCCAAACCGACACTTGTAACATTAAAGTAAGTTAGGATTCATAACAGTTTGTCTTTTAGTATCATTTGGAATCATTACTAAAGTTCACGAAATGGCAGAACAATTTATTTAGATTTTCATAATTAAAAAACGTTAACTACTTTTCACTTTTCGTAACATAAAACTCAGAAAAGATTATTATTTAGTTAATATGCTATTATTTGAGTAAATGAGAATGAGTGAGAGTGTGAATGTGGGACATACGTATAGATTCAATATTATATGATGCATAGCATTACGTAATTGTGTCATGGGAAAACTGTTTTTTCCCCACCTTGCTGATGACGTATTTCCAAGGGCACTAGCTTGTTTAAGAAGGCAGCCAGAATAGTCGTTTGTAGAGTAATAGTTTTCTAAAGTTGTTCCAAGATTAGTTTTCTTTTCGCTTGGTTTTGTTAAACATTTTATTAATATTTGCATAATGAAGTGGTGTACATGCATCTATGAGTAATGATTGGCGTAGGACAGTTTTAGCGCGAAAATAATCTCGAAGGATTGTTTTGATTGGCTAGTCATTTTGATAAACCAATCAGAGTTAAGCATTTCCCGCGCACTGGAAGTAGTTATAGGCTCTGGAAGGAGCAGCATTCGGTCAGTCGCTGGCCAGCTATCGGACGTGCAGGTCATGTTGGACGTGTGCGTCTAAATTATGAGTAAAATGAAGAAGTTATTGGTTTCTCGCGTCTGATTGTGCTGCCGTGAAAATAGTTACATTTGCGGACAGATTGTGAAAATATGTGTTTGGTGAAGTGATTTGTTAGAGAGATAAACGCCTGTGAACTTTCGGCCTTTGTAGAGTTCTGTGTGGCATGTTTCATACCTGTTTATGGAATAGTTAGCGAGCAGTTTCCTTATTAGAAATCCACTGAAAAAGGATCGAATGTGAAACTCGTATATTGTATCAGAGTAATGACTGTAAATCACGTAATATTTCGGGTCGGACTTTAAGTACATTCTACATCTACATTTATACTCCGCAAGCCACCCAACGGTGTGTGGCGGAGAGCACTTTACGTGCCACTGTCATTACCTCCCTTTCCTGTTCCAGTCGCGTATGGTTCGCGGGAAGAACGACTGTCTGAAAGCCTCCGTGCGCGCTCTAATCTCTCTAATTTTACATTCGTGATCTCCTCGGGAGGTATAAGTAGGGGGAAGCAATATATTCGATACCTCATCCAGAAACGCGCCCTCTCGAAACCTGGCGAGCAAGCTACACCGCGATGCAGAGCGCCTCTCTTGCAGAGTCTGCCACTTGAGTTTATTAAACATCTCCGTAACACTATCACGGTTACCAAATAACCCTGTGACGAAACGCGCCGCTCTTCTTTGGATCTTCTCTATCTCCTCCGTCAGACCGATCTGGTACGGATCCCACACTGATGAGCAATACTCAAGTATAGGTCGAACGAGTGTTTTGTAAGCCACCTCCTTTGTTGATGGACTACATTTTCTAAGCACTCTCCCAATGAATCTCAACCTGGTACCCGCCTTACCAACAATTAATTTTATATGATCATTCCACTTCAAATCGTTCCGCACGCATACTCCCAAATATTTTACAGAAGTAACTGCTACCAGTGTTTGTTCCGCTATCATATAATCATACAATAAAGGATTCTTCTTTCTATGTATTCGCAATACATTACATTTGTCTATGTTCAGGGTCAGTTTCCACTCCCTGCACCAAGTGCCTATCCGCTGAAGATCTTCCTGCATTTCGCTACAATTTTCTAATGCTGGAACGTCTCTGTATACTACAGCATCATCCGCGAAAAGCCGCATGGAACTTCCGACACTATCTACTAGGTCATTTATATATATTGTGAAAAGCAATGGTCCCATAACACTCCCCTGTGGCACGCCAGAGGTTACTTTAACGTCTGTAGACGTCTCTCCATTGATAACAACATGCTGTGTTCTGTTTGCTAAAAACTCTTCAATCCAGCCACACAGCTGGTCTGATATTCCGTAGGCTCTTACTTTGTTTATCAGGCGACAGTGCGGAACTGTATCGAACGCCTTCCGGAAGTCAAGAAAAATAGCATCTACCTGGGAGCCTGTATCTAATATTTTCTGGGTCTCATGAACAAATAAAGCGAGTTGGGTCTCACACGATCGCTGTTTCCGGAATCCATGTTGATTCCTACATAGTAGATTCTGGGTTTCCAAAAACGACATGATACTCGAGCAAAAAACATGTTCTAAAATTCTACAACAGATCGACGTCAGAGATATAGGTCTATAGTTTTGGGCATCTGCTCGACGACCCTTCTTGAAGACTGGGACTATCTGTGCTCTTTTCCAATCATTTGGAACCCTCCGTTCCTCTAGAGACTTGCGGGACACGGCTGTTAGAAGGGGGGCAAGTTCTTTCGCGTACTCTGTGTAGAATCGAATTGGTATCCCGTCAGGTCCAGTGGACTTTCCTCTATTGAGTGATTCCAGTTGCTTTTCTATTCCTTGGACACTTATTTCGATGTCAGCCATTTTTTCGTTTGTGCGAGGATTTAGAGAAGGAACTGCAGTGCGGTCTTCCTCTGTGAAACAGCTTTGGAAAAAGGTGTTTAGTATTTCAGCTTTACGCGTGTCATCCTCTGTTTCAATGCCATCATAATCCCGGAGTGTCTGGATATGCTGTTTCGAGCCACTTACTGATTTAACGTAAGACCAGAACTTCCTAGGATTTTCTGTCAAGTCGGTACATGGAATTTTGCTTTCGAATTCACTGAACGCTTCACGCATAGCCCTCCTTACGCTAACTTTGACATCGTTTAGCTTCTGTTTGTCTGAGAGGTTTTGGCTGCGTTTAAACTTGGAGTGGAGCTCTCTTTGCTTTCGCAGTAGTTTCCTAACTTTGTTGTTGTACCACGGTGGGTTTTTCCCGTCCCTCACAGTTTTACTCGGCACGTACCTGTCTAAAACGCATTTTACGATTGCCTTGAACTGTTTCCATAAACACTCAACATTGTCAGTGACGGAACAGAAATTTTCGTTTTGATCTGTTAGGTAGTCTGAAATCTGCCTTCTATTACTCTTGCTAAACAGTGCTCCCTGCCGACGTTGGATAAGCAGCTGTGCAGCAAGTCGTATACTCCTAGCTCACTCATTTGTTACATAGTTTAATTCTTAATTTCTTTGCGTGTTTTTGGTACTTGCATTGTTTAATTCATAAATTTCGGTTGCCTTGTGTGTGTACTGGGTTGTATGAACTGTGAGCTGAGGACAGTGATGATATTGTTCGTTAATTAAATTCGGGCTGATGGCAGGTGTTTAATTTCGAACCTAAATAAATAAAAGAACTCGTTGCAGAATTTTGTCATTTTTCTAAAGAGACGAAGCGGTCACCCTCAACCCGAAAATTGTGTTATTAAGATATTACAGGATCCCTTGCCGTCAGAGTTTACGTGGACTTTGCAAGCACAGGTATTGACGGTATTTTTCTTCAGCGCTCCTTTTAACATCGTCTGAACAGTATCTACGTATTCAAAGAAACGGGCTGATGATCTGACGCCGTAATGAGGAAGGTAGATCTTTTGTAGTGAACAGAACGACGAGAGACAGTGATCAAACATTTACGACGAACGAATAATCCCCAACCCCGCCCGCCGCAATGCCACATGCCATCATCTCACCCAACATGGCATTTATGCCGCGCAATATGACACACGATGTCATTAAAGTTTAGGATGCATGATCCCTCCCTCTGTGATACTTCCTATTATAGACGCAAGCTCATCCTCGTATACTTCCAATTGTAGATCCATTCCACTCCGCAGAGGCAGTGAGCAGAGCAGACGTGTAACATTTTGTTGGACTAAGAGAGCTCACTGCGCTGGGGAAGTAGGGTTAACTTGTAAAACAAGCTCAAATGTTCCAGCATGTTGTGTTTCAAATGTCTGTGAAGCTTCCAGAAAATTCGAAAAGCTAGTTCCCTCCTTTTACATTCCTCACTGTGCCCACGACGTAGTCGCCTTTTTTGTGCTACGATATGAGTATTTTTCATTCTGGTTCCCAACTTTTACTCTACCACAATTTTCACATTATACCGCCATAGCTTGGCAACTGATGTTGATTTTTGTTGACTCCAGAGACGATTTATCCAGTATAGGCTTTTCTTACAGTCTTTCGAACCATTTTGCCTATATCGTGGCAACGGATAAGGCTTTCACAAAACAACAGGGCGACCACTAGTTACATTTGTTTGTTAATCTTCTTGCAACATTTAAACCGATTCGCACAGGTATGAAACATAAATGTGGAGCGCGTAAAAGAACTCACAAAAACCGTGTCTTTTGCGTTAAAATTTTTAAAAGCGGGTTTTCAATTTTATCGTAAGAATGCATTTTTATTTATCTGATTCGCTTTAAACCGTTTCCACGGATTCAGTTCACGTAAGAATGAATTTTGCGTGCGATATTTAGCTCGAGTAACGGATAAAGATTGTTGTATTAAAAATTCTTTTTGACTTTATGCATTTCGTGCAAAGTTTGAACCGATTAGTACAAATTTAGCACAGTATTGGAGCACTTAAAAACCTCCCAGGAAAATGTATTTTTTGCACGTAAAATTCAAACGAAGTAAGATTGTTCAAATGGTTAAAATTTACGTTGAAGGTCCGGCACACCAGTTGATCAAATTTGAACCATCAGTCTCTCTCCAGTCCGGAGTTATTTAAGGGTCACTTAAAATCCGAACGAAGGTGACTGTTTTTGCACGTAAAATACGAAAGGTGGATAACAAATAGTGACTTTAGCTGAGCGTTTATTTTATCCAATCAAAATCTTTTGCGAAAGGAATTAATCGATTCACATAATTTGCCTGAGAGCCAGGTGCGGTCTGTCGTACAAACCTAGCTTTATACACTGTAACATAGCTACAGTAAGAGAGATGTTCGAATGGCTGTACAAATTGCCATTGCTCCGGGGTAAACCAAAGACTTCTTACCCCATGAAATGATAATTAGATCAAGACCCCAAGCTGTCGAGAGGCGTTGATATACATCAGCGGGGACAGTTGAAAATGTGTGCCTCGACCGGGACTCGAACCCGGGATCTCCTGCTTACATGACAGACGCTCTATCCATCTCAGCCACCGAGGGCACATAGTGCGACTGCCCTTGCATGTCAACAGCTTAGGGCTTGATTTAATTATCATTTCATTCTAAGAGAGCTGCATCGTCGCCGATGGTATCTGTTCTTTCGGATGTCCGAAAGAATAGGTACCATCTTCATATATCTTACCCCATGTTTCCATCTCAGATAAGAACCGTAGTCCAACCCCCCCCCCCCCTCCCCCACATACCGCGATTCTGCGCCCCGACCTTCCAGACGTATTTGTCACAGCGCTTCCGTGTTGTAACGATTAAATCCTACACGCCTGCTTCGTTTTCCACACGATTAAGATAATTTGGCTTATCGGGCCAGTCGGAGTGCGACAACGTGCCTGTGTGTTTGTCACGTCAGGACGTTTGCGATCCGCCACTGTAAAGACTGCTACTGGTATCCCGGAAGATGAATGTATCTACATTATACTTATCATGAAGATGTATAAGAAGAAGCGACTCTTTTGCGCTGAGAATAATGGTGTAAACATCCTGCCATTGTTCACGGTAACCTGAATGTGTGGGCCCAAGCCGTGGTATGAAAATAATCCACAGTACTTCCCTGAACCACCTCCGGCCTAAACTACACTCTCCGCACGCTGCGGGTTAAACGCGTCACTGGGACGTCGTGAGCTGGACGCCCTGCACTATCTCCACTTGTCGGACCACTCTACACGCCTCCAGTCGGCTGCTGTCCAGTTTCTGTGTTGTTTGGGCCACTGAAGACGTTCAACTTCATGCACTGCTGAGAGAAATGACCTTTATCGAGATACGCGAGTGCAAATATCAACTGCTTGCAATTCTCTTCACAATGTTCGCCCGGAAACTGTTTGACGTGGACCTGCATTTACTGCCAGTTGCAATTCCTGTCGGGTTTGAAACTGATTGTCATTGGGAAGGAGAGATCCACAGTCTTTGGTCCCTGTCGGTGTTGCAGTGTCGTGTTACATGGCTGCGAATGGTACACCATTCGTTGTAGACACCTAGGACAGTCCGAGTTGATATACCGACAAATCGAGCAGCTTCATTCAGTGTGTGTTCATAGGCCCGTCGAAACACGATGGTCATTTGTGTCATTCTGTCACATCTTCTCGTCAACCCCTGTTACTGAGGCGATTCCAAAATACCAACTGGCACATGTACAATACGTCATTGTGTTCGCTTTCGTCAGCTCAGGAAGGTGACATGGCTACTTGGTACTAGTTATCACTCCTAAGCGACAGTGAGCTATTTTAAGGGGATGGTTAATATATTGTCCAGCGACTTCTATACTGTGTCACTGCACTTGTATTATGTGTCATAGTACACTGAAGACCCAAAAAAACTGTTACACGTGTTTTATATCGTGTAGGCCCTACGAGAGCACGCAGAAGTGCCGCGTGGACTCGATTAATGTTGTAAGTAGTGCTGCAGGGAATTGACACCATGAATACTGCAGCGCTGTCCATAAATTCGTAAGATTACGAAGGATGGAGATCTCTTTTGAACAGCGCGTTGCAAGGCATCCCAGACATGCTCAATAATGTTCATGTCTGGGGAGTTTGGTGGCCATCGGAAGTGTTTAAACTCATAAGACTGTTCCTGGAGACACTCTGTTGCAATTCTGGACGTGTGGAGTGTCGCAAGTCCGTCGGAATGCGCAACGGACATGAATGGATGCAGTTGATCAGATAAGATTCTTATGTACGTGTCACCTGACAGAGTCGTATCTAGGCGTATCAGCGGCTCCATATCACTCCAACTGTACACGCCCCACACCATTACAGAGCCTCCACCAGCTTGAACGGCCCCCTGGTGACATGCAGGGTCCATGGGTTCATGAGGTTGTCTCCATACCCGTACAGGTCCATACACTCAACACAATTTGAAATGAGACTCGTGCGATCAGGCAATATGTTTCCAGTCATCAACAGTCACTTGTCGGTGTTGACAGGCCCACGCGAGGTCTAAAGCTTTGTGTCGTGCAGTCATCAAGGGTACACGAATGGTCCTTCGGCTCCGAACGCCCGTATTGATGTTTCGTTGAATGGTTCGCACGCTGATCCTTGTTAACGGTTTAGCATTGAAATCTGCAACAACATAAGGAAGAGTTGCACTTCTATCACGTTGAGCGATTCTCTTCAGTCGTCGTTGGGCCCGTTCTTGCAGGATCCTTTTCCGGCTACAGTGATGCCGGAGATTTGATGTTTTACCGGATTCCTAATATTCACGGCACACTCGTGAAATGGTCGTACAGGAAAGCCCCACTTCCTTGCTACTTTGGAGATGCTGTGTCCCATCGCTCGTGAGCCGACTATTTGGAAATTTGTCGTAACTTCCTATGGGACGAAACTGCTGAGGTCATCGGTCCCTAGGCTTACACACTACTGAATCTAACAACCCTAACCTGAACTAATTTACCCTAACGACAACACACACACACACACACACACACACACACACACACACACACACACACACACTCCACACACACACATGCCCAAGGGAGTAGTCGAACCTCCGATGAGGGTAGCCGCGCGAACCGTGGCAAGGCGTCTAAGACCACGCGGCTACACCGCGCGGCGTGCCGACTATAACACCACGTTTAAACTCAGTTAAATCTTGACAATCTGCCATTCTAGCAGTAGTAACCCATGAAACAACTGCGCCAGACACTTGTTATCTTATACAGGCGTGGCCGACCGCAGCGCCCTATTCTAGTTGTTTACATATCTCTTTATTTGAATACGCATATCTATACCAATTTCTTTGGCGATTCGGTGTATATGGTATGAAAACACTGCTGACGAAATACAGAAAGGAATGAATACAACGTAGTACGTAGTATTTGTATAGAAATGCTATAAAGAAACCAATGACGGAGTTAAAATATGTGATTGGAAGGGTGAAAGTGGAATCAATACGAATGCATATCATTTAACTATATGTGGTTTCTTTAAAAAATGCTCCACCAGCAAGGCTAACTAGCAGCAGTGTATAGCATATGAAACTACTGCTGACAAAATATAAAAAGAAATGAATACTACACAGTATGTAATATTTGTGTAGAAATGCTATAAAGAAACCAATAACGTAGTTAATATATTTGATTGGAATAGTGAACGTGTAATCAATATGAATGGGCTCTGAGCACTATGGGACTCAACTGCTGAGGTCATTAGTCCCCTAGAACTTAGAACTAGTTAAACCTAACTAACCTAAGGACATCACAAACATCCATGCCCGAGGCAGGATTCGAACCTGCGACCGTAGCGGTCTTGCGGTTCCAGACTGCAGCGCCTTTAACCGCACGGCCACTTCGGCCGGCCTAATCAATATGAATACATATCATTTAACCATGTGCGGTTTCTTTAAAAATGCTCCACCAGCAAGACTAGCTAGCAGCTCGTCTCAACTGAACCTGGTCAGTGCCCCATGTACCACTTAGCCTTCTGAGCATTGAATCCATTTGAAAAGAATGAAATAAACGTAGCAGCAGACAGGTGAAAAAAATTGTGACGTTGATAAAAGCATGAGCAGCAACTCTAGGAAGAAGGTGGATAGGACTGGAAAGAAAACCGGAAAAAAAGAAAAGGTAACACGAAGACGAAATTTCATGAGACGTGTGTAAGAATCAACTGATATCCTGCAAAATTTGCAATGCAGTAACCATTATGAATTTTTTTACGATGGTAGATACAATGCTGGTCCAGGTAGAACCACGTAACCTGGACAAACAGAATAGTTCGTAAAAGATTCTAGGTATCGAAACAAAAACGACGGTACGCAAGGGGAAAATCAATTTGCGGTATTAGCAACTCTTGGATTTTTTTTTTCAGATTATAAGCAAATATTTTTTGAAACGATACGATATACTTTCTTAACGACATGCTAAACATCTTAGGAGGAGGAGTTCACTAATAACACGAGTGTTAACGTTTGTTGAGAAATTTTCGTAGAACCAGAAACTTATCAATTTTCTTAATATTAGGGCCCAGGTAGGCAGAATGTCGCTACCTGTCCTGTGACTCACGGCGGCAGTACGTGTTTGCGGATTGTAGTGCCTTATTTGTGCTATTGATCACGGTGAAAAGAAAGGACAAGGTGAAAGCCGGTGCGGTGTGCTGGGTAAACCGGAACTACACTGTCAAAATTTCGAGGTGGTACTTTAATATCAGGGAACCGTGGTATCCGGCGCCTAGTTACAGAATAAATAATTGCATATTATTTGATTTCTTATTTTCATTTATCTTTGTATCTGTATTGTATTCAAAATATACACACAAGAGTGCAAACGTTGACGTTACGCTCTTTAATCTTCTTTGGAAGCAAACTTTTCCATACATTCACCTACTTGCTGCTGACAACAGAACCGCCACAGACACAAAACTTTACACTTCACGTGTTCCTGTCAACACCGACAAGTGACTGTTTATGATTGGAAACATGTTGCCTGATCGCACGAGTCTGGTTTCAAAGGTGAACAGTTGGCTGATACAGTGCACCGCGCGTATGGGTTCTTCGAACGCAAGGGAACAGCGAAACAAAGACGCTATGCTCAGCTGTTCGCGCAGCTACGGTAACAACATCACAGTGCTTTTACATCTGTACGTGGACGCCTACCAGCAACGCTAACCTCCCGTTTTACAACTATTGCGTATTACAGGCTCATTCTCCATTGTGAAGGTATATTGATGGAAACAAACATAACTGGGGTAAAAAGCAAACAAAACATAATTACATTATTACTTTGTAGCACTAGACCAAGAATCCCTCATACTACAATATCCAGAAAATGTCTCTGAACAACCCCCGAGATTTTGTTGGTGGAATTTGTAATATCTCTTTATATTCGATGAATTATTCTGATACAATTCTATCCTTGAATAACGTTTACTAATTTTCTGTCTTCATGCTCGCAGAATCCATGCGCAAAGTAGTTTCATACAATAGCTATGCCATGAGCGCATAATTATTCTTTGTAGTACTCTCTCTGGTGGTTGTTAGAAAAAAGCTTCCGGGATTGTCTTCGTGCTGATTAGCCTGAGCATTGTTTGAAGAATTGTAATCTGAATATTGAGATTTATGACAAAAGAGAACTGATACGAAATTGTACGATTAAAAGGGAAATATATATTTATTGCTCCTTCATACAAAAGGTGTGTAACAATTTACATTATTTGACATTTGAGAATTAATGTTATTCATTGATATATTGCGTAGTTGTTAATCGGAAGGGAACTTCCGAAAGACTGGATACAAACCTGCATTTAATAATCCAAGAGCTCCATTACTTCTTCGGAAGGTTAAACTTCATCAAATCCAAATATCCGCTTGATCTGAGGTTTCCCGACTGATTATACAACGCTCCCAAATATACGAGGCATTTTATTTGTACAGATTAGCAGACTGCAGCAAAGCACGAGCCTGCAGAGAAGAAGAATCATCGCCCGATTTTATTCTAACAAGCAAAATTTCTGAATCATTTTGAGTGACTGAGTTATGACTGTGTTTCCTATTATGAATGATTGATTGCTCGAACGAATTGAGAACTACGTAATTACATAGATAGGAGGAAAAATTACAAATTCTAGTACGTCGTGTACTGTATATCCCACTCCTGCTGAATAACGCAGCAGGGACCGCAGAGCTTAGCCTCCAAATCCGCCCAATTACCATCAGAAACACAAAACACCCTCCTTCTAGGAGACAATTAAGGGAGCTTTGGCACTTACCCCAGACACTGACACAAGATATGATGATCACAAACGTAGTTTTACCAGTCCTCCTCAACTGACAGGGGAAATACTGCAAACGATAATTTGTCCCAGGAGTCGTGCTAGTTATCTTCGGGACGCGTGTCACCGTAGAGACGGGTGTTAACGGATAATCTGCAGTGGCGTACGCAACGAGAGGTGTCAACTGACCACAAAAAAAATGGCTCTGAGCACTATGGGACTTAACATCTATGGTCATCAGTCCCCTAGAACTTAGAACTACTTAAACCTAACTAACCTAAGGACAGCACACAACACCCAGCCATCACGAGGCAGAGAAAATCCCTGACCCCGCCGGGAATCGAACCCGGGAACCCGGGCGTGGGAAGCGAGAACGCTACCGCACGACCACGAGATGCGGGCCAACTGACTACAACAGAGGTTCTGGACCACTGTGAGCCTCTAGTATGTCTTAGCAGAGAGATGAACCTGTTGTTAAAAGAGTAGAGGGGGTTGTTTTGCTGAATTATGCAGCCGGCCGCCGTGGCCGAACGGTTCTAGGCGCATCAGTCCGGAACCGCGCTGCTGATACGGTCGCAGGTTCGAATCCTACCTCGTGCATGGATGTGTGTGATATCCTTAGTTTAGCGAGGTTTAAGTAGTTCTAAGTTCTAGGGGACTGATGACCTCAGATGTTAAGTCCCATAGTGCTCAGAGCCATTTGAATCATTTGAATAACTCACTCTCTATGTCTGTACTGGAAAGTCTACAAACGCAATAGCGCAAGAGGAGTAGACAAGGATATGAAAGTCACTATTTTAATGGTGTTACGGGTAAAGGTACAGATATTGTGATAACCAGTACCTTAATATGTACTTACTTCAGTGCGTTACTTACTTTTTCTCTGCGTTTAACAGACGTCCTGGAAACACATCACGTAATCAATAAAAATATCTGCACTTTTACTCCTAACACTCTGCGTAATGTCAGTACCGTGCATTATCACTGCACAGCGTGACTAGGTGGAAGACTTTTGTGGTGCTATGTCGGACTACAGGCCGGTGATATACACATACGTTTGATTGAATAAGGGTCACAAGTGATTCATGACAACGCTGTGAAACAGGTGACATTATGCATGGTTGAATCGCTTTTCATGTCGAGCTCTCTTTAACTTCCATTACAATTTTCTCACAATCACTTCCCTTTGATGACTTGCATTTTATGAATGTTATGAATGTGTTAGTTACTCTCTTCTCTGTTCTTTTTGTTCAATTTAAATGTTTTGCTTTCAGTTATATGAATGCACGGTGTCTGTTCTTTCGGATCCTCCGCAGCTGTGATATGTATAATGTAAATTGAAGGTGGAGGCTCGAGAAAGGAAAGGAAAGGGAAGGAACTAGCGATGTCATCTGCATCAGGACTTTGTATGGAATCGGCGACAACGAGAAAAATGTGTGCAGGACAAGGACTCGAACCCGGGATCTCCTGTTTACTTGGAAGTGGGTGGAGCTAGGCGGCAATTTGAGTCGGCCGGAGAGCGTACCGAGATATTCCGCGCACTCCGGGTGGCGCAGTGGTTAACGCAACTGTCTCGTAAGCAGATCACGGGTTCGACTCACATTTTCACTCGTCACCGCCGATTACGCGAAAAGTCCATACGCTGATGATGTCATTAGTTCCTTAACTTTCCCTTCCTTTCTTTCTTCCCCCTCACCCCTCCCTCTTCAATTTGCGTTATATGTTTGCTTTTCGTTACAATACGTGCTCATTAACTTCTTATAACTTGGATAAGCAGCCTGTATGAATTGTTTGTAGGCACGTCATATTTCGTCTAGGGTTGTATAAAACTTTTTTGCAGTTTCGGCGTTACGCTACTGACGATATAACACTGACACTGCGGTAGAAGAATACAACCTTCTAGAGCTATAAATGGTAGCTGACGTACTACATGTGTTATTGGTGGAGAACACAAATGTTTTGGACATTTGCCAGAGGAAACGTATAGATTTTCAATAACTAAGCTTCCGTGGAATCTGCCAAAAAGAAGTAAAGCAAAGTAAATACCACCTTTTTTAAAAACCACGCGAATATTTCTCGGAAGTGTATAAAATTTACCTAAGTATTTCAGCTGGCTGTTTTTGTTAAATAACTGCGGATGCAGACAGAGCTGGTGGAATTGTTGGTTGCCAAATGGCGTTGTTCAAACTGCACGGTCTCGCCTCCCGAATCCCCTACAGGCAGGCGGTGCGTGCCGCTTCGTTCCTAATTGGCTATAAGGAGCGCCCAAGCGTGAAGTCTGCGGTGCAACGCCGTCACGGCATGCCTCAGTAGAGTTACTGGCGTGGCTCACAGCCGCCTTTTTAAGAGACGGTGTGCCATGGTGGAATTATTTTACGTTCATCACCACAGCAAATTCGTAAGATAGCAATATCTGTTATCCTTGTGCATACCGGGGGGAGTCATTCCAGATGTGGAAAGGGTCCTTCCGGATGCCATGAAGGGTACAGGGTGCACCCATCTGCAGGTGGTCGCTCATGTCGGCACCAATGATGTGTGTCGCTATGGATCCGAGGAAATCCTCTCTGGCTTCCGGCGGCTATCTGATTTGGTGAAGACTGCCAGTCTCGCTAGCGGGATGAAAGCAGAGCTCACCATCTGCAGCATCGTCGACAGGACTGACTGCGAACCTTTGGTACAGAGCCGAGTGGAGGGTCTGAATCAGAGGCTGAGACGGTTCTGCGACCATGTGGGCTGCAGATTCCTCGACTTGCGCCATAGGGTGGTGGGGTTTCGGGTTCCGCTGGATAGGTCAGGAGTCCACTACACGCAACAAGCGGCTACACGGGTAGCAGGGGTTGTGTGGCGTGGGCTGGGCGGTTTTTTAGGTTAGATGGCCTTGGGCAAGTACAGAAAGGGCAACAGCCTCAACGGGTGCGGGGCAAAGTCAGGACATGCGGGGAACAAGCAGCAATCGGTATTGTAATTGTCAACTGTCGAAGCTGCGTTGGTAAAGTATCGGAACTTCAAGCGCTGATAGAAAGCACCGAAGCTGAAATCGTTATAGGTACAGAAAGTTGGCTTAAGCCAGAGATAAATTCTGCCGAAATTTTTACAAAGGTACAGACGGTGTTTAGAAAGGATAGATTGCATGCAACCGGTGGTGGAGTGTTCGTCGCTGTTAGTAGTAGTTTATCCTGTAGTGAAGTAGAAGTGGATAGTTCCTGTGAATTATTATGGGTGGAGGTTACACTAAACAACCGAACTAGGTTAATAATTGGCTCCTTTTACCGACCTCCCGACTCAGCAGCATTAGTGGCAGAACAACTGAGAGAAAATTTGGAATACATTTCACATAAATTTTCTCAGCATGTTATAGTCTTAGGTGGAGATTTCAATTTACCAGATATAGACTGGGACACTCAGATGTTTAGGACGGGTGGTAGGGACAGAGCATCGAGTGACATTATACTGAGTGCACTATCCGAAAATGACCTCGAGCAATTAAACAGAGAACCGACTCGTGAAGATAACATCTTGGACCTACTGATAACAAACAGACCCGAACTTTTCGACTCTGTATGTACAGAACAGGGAATCAGTGATCATAAGGCCGTTGCAGCATCCCTGAATATGGAAGTTAATAGGAATATAAAAAAAAGGGAGGAAGGTTTATCTGTTTAGCAAGAGTAATAGAAGGCAGATTTCAGACTACCTAACAGATCAAAACGAAAATTTCTGTTCCGACACTGACAATGTTGAGTGTTTATGGAAAAAGTTCAAGGCAATCGTAAAATGCGTTTTAGACAGGTACGTGTCGAGTAAAACTGTGAGGGACGGGAAAAACCCACCGTGGTACAACAACAAAGTTAGGAAACTACTGCGAAAGCAAAGACAGCTTCACTCCAAGTTTAAACGCAGCCAAAACCTCTCAGACAAACAGAAGCTAAACGATGTCAAAGTTAGCGTAAGGAGGGCTTTGCGTGAAGCGTTCATTGAATTCGAAAGTAAAATTCTATGTACCGACTTGACAGAAAATCCTAGGAAGTTCTGGTCTTACGTTATATCAGTAAGTGGCTCGAAACAGCATATGCAGACACTACGGGATGATGATGGCATTGAAACAGAGGATGACACGCGTAAAGCTGAAATACTAAACACCTTTTTCCAAAGCTGTTTCACAGAGGAAGACCGCACTGCAGTTCCTTCTCTAAATCCTCGCACAAACGAAAAAATGGCTGACATCGAAATAAGTGTCCAAGGAATAGAAAAGCAACTGGAATCACTCAATAGAGGAAAGTCCACTGGACCTGACGGGATACCAATTCGATTCTACACAGAGTACGCGAAAGAACTTGCCCCCCTTCTAACAGCCGCGTACCGCAAGTCTCTAGAGGAACGGAGGGTTCCAAATGATTGGAAAAGAGCACAGATAGTCCCAGTCTTCAAGAAGGGTCGTCGAGCAGATGCGCAAAACTATAGACCTATATCTCTTACGTCGATCTCTTGTAGAATTTTAGAACATGTTTTTTGCTCGCGTATCATGTCATTTCTGGAAACCCAGAATCTACTATGTAGGAATCAACATGGATTCCGGAAACAGCGATCGTGTGAGACCCAACTCGCCTTATTTGTTCATGAGACCCAGAAAATATTAGATACAGGCTCCCAGGTAGATGCTATTTTTCTTGACTTCCGCAAGGCGTTCGATACAGTTCCGCACTGTCGCCTGATAAACAAAGTAAGAGCCTACGGAATATCAGACCAGCTGTGTGGCTGGATTGAAGAGTTTTTAGCAAACAGAACACAGCATGTTGTTATCAATGGAGAGACGTCTACAGACGTTAAAGTAACCTCTGGCGTGCCACAGGGGAGTGTTATGGGACCATTGCTTTTCACAATATATATAAATGACTTAGTAGATAGTGTCGGAAGTTCCATGCGGCTTTTCGCGGATGATGTTGTAGTATACAGAGAAGTTGCAGCATTAGAAAATTGTAGCGAAATGCAGGAAGATCTGCAGCGGATAGGCACTTGGTGCAGGGAGTGGCAACTGACCCTTAACATAGACAAATGTAATGTATTGCGAATACATAGAAAGAAGGATCCTTTATTGTATGATTATATGATAGCGGAACAAACACTGGTAGCAGTTACTTCTGTAAAATATCTGGGAGTATGCGTGCGGAACGATTTGAAGTGGAATGATCATATAAAATTAATTGTTGGTAAGGCGGGTACCAGGTTGAGATTCATTGGGAGAGTGCTTAGAAAATGTAGTCCATCAACAAAGGAGGTGGCTTACAAAACACTCGTTCGACCTATATTTGAGTATTGCTCATCAGTGTGGGATCCGTACCAGGTCGGGTTGACGGAAGAGATTGAGAAGATCCAAAGAAGAGCGGCGCGTTTCGTTACCGGGTTATTTGGTAACCGTGATAGCGTTACGGAGATGTTTAATAAACTCAAGTGGCAGACTCTGCAAGAGAGGCGCTCTGCATCGCGGTGTAACTTGCTCGCCAGGTTTCGAGAGGGTGCGTTTCTGGATGAGGTATCGAATATATTGCTTCCCCCTACTTATACCTCCCGAGGAGATCACGAATGTAAAATCAGAGAGATTAGAGCGCGCACGGAGGCTTTCAGACAGTCGTTCTTCCCGCGAACCATACGCGACTGGAACAGGAAAGGGAGGTAATGACAGTGGCACGTAAAGTGCCCTCCGCCACACACCGTTGGGTGGCTTGCGGAGTATCAATGTAGATGTAGATGTAGATTCTGAGATAACATGTCTTTGAGTTTTCAGTGATGCTAACAATCACACAGAATGTAGTGTGTGGAGCAGAAGGAGAAAGGGAATCGAAGAAAGTTAGTGATTGGGTTGCGGACAGGGGGAGAGTTGGGGGAGGGGGTCAAAATGGCTCCAAGCACTATGGGACTTAACATCTGAGTCATCAGTCCCCTAGACTTAGAACTACTTAAACCTAACTAACCTAAGGACATCACACACACCCATGACGGTGGCAGGATTCGAACCTGCTACCGTAGCAGCAGCGCAGTTCCGGACTGAAGCGCCTAGAACAGCTCTGCCACGGAGGCCGTCGGCAGCCGGGGGGGTGAGAATAAAACGTATCACCCGCACTGGAACAAACCAACATCATTCGAAGGCAGCAAGAATATTTTTTGTTATTGTTAAAAATATCGAAAGCACTCTTCCATCGAGCTCAAATAAATAAAAGTGTCATATCGCAACCACATGAAATGTCTGCAAATCCATAAGCAATATGGCACCTCGAACTTACAAGGATATGATGTCCAGAATGTACAAAGCAGACCTAAAAGTGAAATCGTAGTTCTACATTCTGTCCACGTTTCTGATGACTACAGATCAGCTTTCACACCGTCCATCACTATAAATGTATTCCAGGAGGAATGGTCATATTCCGAGATAAGACAGGAACGATCATTCAAAGCAAAAAAAGTTTTATAAATATGGGTTCTTAAGTGCTATGATCACTTGTTTAGCAGAAGAGATTTGTTTCACAATAGCGAATTTGCTTTAAAGATATGTCCTTCAGAGCACATATTTATTGAATACTTTTTTCAGTTCGTCCGTACTACCACCCCTCAAAATACGAAAAGGCCTTGCAGTAGAAGAGATTTGTTTTTATAGTATCTAAGATGAAAAATTGTCATAGCGTTGTCCATGCATTTTATATCTCATTTTCACCAGAAGTTTTTACTTCGAATGATCGTTACTGTGACATCCCTGACTACTGACCAGTCCTCTGTGACACCCTATATGTAGGAGGTGTGTGAGAAAAGTAATGAGGCTGATTTTTTATCTACCAAAGCTGTTATTTTCCTTCGGTAGCTGTACAACGGCGGATTCGTCGTTCCGAGTCTTGGTAGCAGCCCTGAGAGGCTTCAACTGGTAGGGCCTTTACACGCCGGCCACATTTCCTTGAATGTTCTACAGAGTTCCAAAATGACGTCCTTTTAAGACACTTTTCAATTTCTGGAAGAGATGGAACTCACAAGTGCTCAGATCAGGTATATATAGGTATATGTCGTGTGACTAGGGCCTCCCGTCGGGTTGACCGTTCGCCGGGTGCAAGTCTTTCGATTTGGCGCCACTTCGGCGACTTGCGCGCCTATGGGGATGAAATGATGATGATGAGGACAACACAACACCCAGTCCCTGAGCGGAGAAAATCTCCAACCCAGCCGGGTATCGAACCCGGGCCCTTAGGATTGAGATTCTGTCGCACTGACCACTCAGCTACCGGGGGCGGACTCAGATCAGCTAAATAGAGGGGCTTTCGAGCAAGAAGACTGCCTTTTGAGATGAAAAATTCCATGATGGAAGTGGCCGTGCCGTGTGATACGGGGCGTTGTCATGATGTATCATCCACTTGTCTGCAATGTCTGGTCTCACTCGATTCACGTTCTTTTTCTTTTTTTGTTTTTTGCGCTTGGTGGACAGTTTGTCCTGGAGGAACAATTTCACAAGAGTACACACACTTTCTACGTTTCCGTCGGTTTTTGAACTTGAGGTCTCCTTGAGCGAGGCTCATCTTCAACCTATTCTCGGCGTTCTAAAAATGATTTGTGCCAGTGAAAAACTTGTGCTCTTGATTGGGAATGTTCTTCATAGGCCTGTTTCAACTTTTCAAAGATCACACTCGCTGATACACCAAGTTTAACACAAAACGTGATAGCATAACATTGCTCTAAATTCCGCTGTTTTATTTTGCGTAACACACAATAGAAACGCCACTTCACTGATGGCGATCTCAAAAACCTCTTGATGTCTGTAAAGAGCTGAAACTCGGAATGAGTAAGTGGAAGGGATGAACGCACAAGTCTATATAAACGGAACACAGCGTTGCCAGATAACTCCCAGTGGTGTCAGTCCCATTACTTTTCTCACACACCTTGTACACTGATGAGTGGCGTCGTATTTAGTTCAGCCATGAATCACGGTCCTCCACCAAATCTGGATGATTGATGACCTGGTGAGGTTCCATTCTCCCAATGCACTGAAGAGGCACGGTGTTACCCCTGCGTGGGGAGCCATTGGGTATGAGTTCAGGTCAGGATTGGTACTGATTGAGGGAACTCTGACGGCACAGTGGTAAGTCATAGAGATCTTGGATCTCCATGTGCTTCCTCTACCTCTTACGCCATATTTCACCAGAACAACGCTCGTCGACACGTGGTCGGGGACCACCTGTATGATTTTGAGGTACTGCCGTGGCCACCAAGTTCCCGAGAGCAGTCCAAAAATGGTTCAAATGGCTCCGAGCACTATGGGACTTAACATCTGAGTTCATCAGTCCCCTAGAACTACTTAAACCTAATTAACCCAAGGACATCACACACATCCATGCCCGAGGCAGGATTCGAACCTGCGACCGTAGCGGTCGCGTGGTTCCAGACCGAAGCGCCTAGAACCGTTCGGCCACAGCGGCCGGCTCCAGAGCAGTCCCCAATGGAATATGTGCGGGATCAGCTCGTGGCACTATACAGGATATCAAGGACTAGTTGCGAAACTTCTGAGCCAGCTAGCCTCAGGAGAAGATACAACGGCTTTATGAGACCTTCCCAACTAAAACCAGACCAGAGAGGGCGCAACTTATACCATAAGTGGGTTCGTATAGCCTACATCATTGTAGACTTGATTTTGTAATCACCGTATAACATAACTTACCATCTCAACGTGCAATGGTTCACTTACTTTCCTCCTCCGCTTCCAGGTGCTTTGCCAGGCGGCGGAAGTGAGCGTTTGGGTATCTGTATGATTGTATGTACGAATGTAAATGTGTGTACCTTTGCTAGAGAAAACTTTTCTATGTGGCACGCATCAGTCGGCTATAGATGAGTGGTTTTCTTTCCTATATTTGCAATATAAGCACTAGAAGCTATGAGCGCTTGTTGAACAGAGGAGATGTGTTTCAAGGTAGCAAAGATGAACAAGTGCTTGTAGCTTCTCAGATAACCATTTCAGAGCCTACGTTTACCTGACATTTTTTCTTGGTTTGGTCCATACTACCAACTCTGAAAGTTGCCAACCCTGCAGTCTTAGCAACAACAGTACTCGTACATGTATTCCACTGTCAGCGGTACCAGAACCATTTCAGCTTATAACTTGCGACTCGTTCCTTTACGGACCAAAATCTTTTAGCACAACTTAATATGTTAATCCTCCTTGAAAATTTGTAAAATCATCACGGAATCACCCTGTATATACACACAGGTGCAAATAAAGGGGCCGATGGGTACACTTCGATGCTCTGTAGCGTCATTAGATGACGTTTCCGCAAACAGGTTCCTATCCCCATTTTGTTCCTCATGGGACGGAAATCAATAGATGTGATTTACATGTACAGACAAACAGTCTAAAAAGTTCACGGATGAACTGCCTGATGTCAGTGTTCAACGGGCACAATATTTCGGCAAACTAGAACGTCGCCATTATCAGGTGCGGCGTGGAATCTTATTGACTGGCGTAGAATTGCCTCCAGTGATGATTCCCTCTTCGAACTGAATCCCGATGGCCAGCGAACACGTCTCTGGATATGACCGTGGCAGCGATGTGATACCAATCCAACTGCCGTCCGTCATACGTCCCGACAACCAGCAGTGATGATCTGTGGTGCCATTTCTTTTCAAAGCGGGACCGCTTTGGCTGTCATCCGCGGCGGCCTTACAGAACAGCGGTGCGTCGATGATGTTCTACGCGCCGTTTTGTTGCCCTTCATGGCAAGGCATGCTGGGCTTACATTTCGGCAAGATAATGCCCGCCAGCACACGACGACAGTTTCTACCGCTTGTTCAAATTGCTCTGAGCACTATTGGACTTAACTCCTAAGGTCACCAGTCCCCTAGAACTTAGAACTACTTAAACCTAACTAACCTAAGGACATCACACACATCCATGCCCGAGGCAGGATTCGAACCTGCGACCGTAGCAGTCGCGAGGTTGCAGACTGGAGCGCCTAGAACCGCTCGGCCACCCAGCCGGCTCTACCGACTGTCCTCGTGCTTTCCAAACCCTATCTTGGGCAACAAGGTCGCCGGATCTCTCCCCAACTGAGAACGTTTGGAGCATTATGGACAGAGCCCTCCAACCAGCTCGGGATTTTGGCGATGTAAATATCCGTTTGGACGGAATTTGGAGCGATATCCCTCGGGACGACATCCAACAACTCTCTCAATCAATGGCAAGCCAAATAACTGCTTGCGTAAGGTTCAGAGACGTATGAGAGCGTTATTGATTTGCTCAGTTTGTGAAGCTCTTTTTCTTTCTTTATACATATGCTTCAAAAACTAAGTTGCACATGTCGTCCGACTCTAAGACAACTGCGCAACAAGAGTTGCGTGTAGCCGGTGTTCGACAGTGTGGGAGTAAACGTCGTGTGACTAGGGCCTCCGTCTGGTAGACCGTACGCCGGGTGCAAGTCTTCCGATCTGACGCCACTTCGGTGACTTGCGCGTCGATGGGGCTGAAATGATGATGATTAGGACAACACCCAGTCCTTGAGTGGAGAAAATCTCCGACCCAGCCGGGAATCGAACCCGGACCCTTAGGATTGACATTCTGTGGCGCTGACCACTCAGCTACCGGGGGCGGACAGTGTGGGAGTGAAACGATGTGGCAACTGGAAACATACTCCTAAGTTTAAAATTGCGGGACAGCACGATTTTTGTGGGCAAAAGGTCTAAACAACATTGTCGTGAAATTCTGGTCGTCTGTGGACCAAATTCACATTACACGTACACTGAAATATTTCGAATATAGACGTTATACATAGTAATAATCCTCGTGTTTGTCCGAGTCGGGAGCTAAAGTTGCAGCCACTTTCTCATGAATCAGCTATGCCATCACAGAAGCTGTCATTATTGTTGTGGTCTTCTGCCTAAAGACTGGTTTGGCGCAACTCTCTACGCTAGTCTATTCTATACCAGCATCGTCATCTCCGTATAACGAATACACATTCATCAGTTTCCAGAGGCTAATTTAAAGAAACTGATGAATGCATAGTCTAGGACCGACTACGTAACATGTTCATATCTTGTGTCAAGCGAGTGTCCCTGTCAAATATGTGCTGAAACATATACTGTTACGTCGCTTCCCGAGCACGGGGTCCCGGATTCGACTCCCGGCGGGGTCAGGGATTTTCACCTGCCGCGAGATGACTGGGTGTTTGTGTTGTCCTCATCATTTCATCATCATTCGTGAAAGTGGCGAGACTGGACTGAGCAAAGGTTGGGAATTTGTACGGGCGCTGATAACCGCGCAGTTGAGTGCCCCACAAACCGATCATCATCGTCATCATCATCATCATCATATACTGTTACGTTAGTCATTATAAGTATATTATATATCCCATTTCAGCGCAGTAGTGTGTTCGTTGTAGCCGGCCGCGGTGGCCGTGCGGTTCTAGGCGCTCCAGTCCGGAGCCGCACTGCTGCTACGGTCGCAGGTTCGAATCCTGCCTCGGGCATGGGTGTGTGTGATGTTCTTAGGTTAGTTAGGTTTAAGTAGTTCTAAGTTCTAGGGGACTTATGACCACAGCAGTTGAGTCCCATAGTGCTCAGAGCCATTTGAACCATTTTTTTGTTCGTTGTAAATAAATATTGCAGTAGTTCTATTATATGTTTATTACCTTATAAATAAAATAAGCATTTGTTTTTAATTTTAAATGCAGTGCTTTAATGTGGTCTTCGTAAATGAGTGTTATAAAATGATCCTTTCATATAGTGTTCGTTAAAAAAAATTGACGATCATTCCACGTGGGACCTGTGGAAGGTACATTAGCTTATTTGTTTTAGTTTTAAATATTTGTCACGTATTATTGTTTTTCTGACATGTTCTACATCCTGGAGGACTTCCTCATTGCGGATCTATTGAAATCGAAGAAGAAAGAAGACAGAAAAACTTTTAGAAAATATGTCATTTTACATGTTCCTTTTTTAAATCTCAAAATAAACTGCCTCGTCGCGGCTGATGTATGCTGTGACACCTAGGACAACGATGTTTCCAATCCACTTTTCAGCTGTGAGAAACCTCTCTTTAACTACGCCAACAGTCAAATGCGTCTGTTAAATATCTTTCCTGTGATAGACAGCGCATCACAGCAGCATCTATGACCGCTTCACTTGCCATCACGGACAGCTGTACCGAAATATTCAGAAACGGTAAAGTAGGTGCTGCTATTGGCTCCTGGTACTGTTTCCAGCGTAGAGTTCGGTTATCTAAAACTACTGTACAAGTAGAAAGGGCAGTGGTCGTTTTGAGCAAAATGTTCGTCGTATAAATTCTGACAGTAGATAATGCATTGCACTCTATAAATTAATACTCACTATATCGAGTACGCGGAAAGCATGTAAACTGTTCGTTTCATCACAAGAAATGACGTGATGTAAACATGTTCAGTAGAAACCTCATGCCACGTGGTAACTTGTACTCTGTGTGCAAACTGACGCCTCCACTCACAAAGATGTACAAGCAAAAATCGATGCAATATGAACACAAAGCTTCAGCGACAGATAAAGTTAATTGGAACAAGAGAAAAAGGCTGTATACGATACACTGGCAAGGCCATTTGTTCTATATGAAAACAATACTAAGTACTTAAAGCAATACTTATATCTAATAAAAAACGTAACGTTAGGAAGAAAAGCCTGGAACAGTGATTTTTTTAGGCGCAGTAAGTTAAGATAGTAGTACAGAGTGGAATTCGTCTCGGAGAAAAGGGGAAAAGCGTATCAGTGATAGGTCACCATAAAAAATCAACACGAAGCAACCTCATAGGTTATGTGTTACTCAAAGTGGAAGGAAGAGGATTTTGAAAACGTTTGAAGAAACTATGAACGGAACATTATAAATGAGAACATCGGTACCGTAAAACTGCAGCTACACCATACAGCGAAAATGACATTTAAAGTCAGCGCTATAGCCACTAGTAACTGATGAAAGGGGGTGTGACACCTCAGCTCTCGTCAGGAGTCCACTAACCTTCCACTCTTCCACTACAGCTATTTGCAGATCGTTCGCAAGTAAACAGACAACCATATGTTCTCGATAACTTTCGTGGTACATGAGCCTGTCCTGTTCTCGAATACATCGCTCGTATCCGCGACGTGGATTTGTGCGTCGCGTCCAGGTAGCGTTAATCCATGGCAGCCAGCCGGAGCCCATTAGTAGTAGCACTGGTGTGGGAACCGTGGCTGGCGGTTTGTTACGTAGGGAGACCTGGCAGGTATTATTCTCATTAGGCAGCCGAAATATAAAGCACAACGCGTCCTCTCGCATTTCCCTGCATCGAGGGTGATGGAAAGCTGCCAGTTTAGAAGATAATCCAGCAACCTGCTACTGGCTTGACTCCAGAAATGCGAATCTGATTCTGATAGGTGTAAAGTTTGTAACTAAACTCATGCAATATGAGCATTCGTATCTTTATGTTACTAGTAGTTCGTAGCAAAACATGAAGCTACGGTGGAGGCGGTAGGTGAGGTGTTGAATGGTACGACCTCTTCCTCTTTTTTATCTTTTTTTGTTTGCTGATACCCAAAGAGCAAATTATTTTTCGGTTAGAAATAGAACACAAGAGGCTGTGATTTGTCCTGACGAAAGTGGCTTGGCTCAGTGGTAAAGCGCAATTTATAGGCCTCGTGTTCAATCTCCGGTCAGTTTTTATATGCCACCTCTGAGAATGTCTGTTGATGTGAAAAGTCGAGATGGACCTTGATTCGGAGTCTACGTCAAACTGTAGGCCTTCCTGTAACTTGCTGGGTGAGCCTGTTCAAAGGTCAGAAAGAGTCAAGGGCGTATCACCTGAAGTAGGATTCTGTCTAGTAAAGTAGTGTGATGCTCAAACCAAGTTTTGGATTGATGACGACTTTACCTTCTTTCCTCCCATAAATGTCTTGTAAAATGACCACAAAGAAAATTTTAGGAATTAGATCTCATACAGAACTTTGTATCCACATGGGCTGACAAGCAAAGTTTGTACTGTTCCATGGCAGTCTGGACCTAGCGCTAGATGGAGCCTCCATGCACCTAGTGGGCACAAAAGTATCACACATTAGGAAACGCTGCTAGATCCCTACTCCACAAACAATGAACAATTAAAGGAGTCGCAGTAACAACTAAGTTATGGTGACTGGTTCACTAGTACTAGAATTAAGGTGGTCGCACTGTCTACTAACTCAAAACCAATGATCCAGCTTATTACTGTTAATTTAACCTCGGCATCACCCAGCACAAAATCTAACCATACTAACCCTCGTTGCTGATTGGAAACTTCGCATTACATGGTGTTCCCGCCACAGCTGGTTCAGAGATTGTAAGTGCACACGATCTGACGCTGCTACAAGCTACACCCTAGTTTCGTTTGTGAGTAGAGTATGCAGCTAGGATGCTACCCTGGTATGCCTCTGCAAGTCATCAACAATGACTGTCGAACTCCACTTCATCATTTACTGCAAGATGGAAGACGTCTGTCTCAGATCAAGGGAGGCTAATGTTCACTGAAAACTTCCTAATGCCGACTGAGAGCAACAGCTCACTACAAACCAGATTGTATTCGAAGATTGAATAAGACTGAGTTTCTGTTTGTGGCTTGCCACTGAGCTCGCAGCAGTGAGCCTTTTCCACCCCCACTATCAATCGTGAGGCTGATGTGAGAGACAGCTCCCCATCAAAAGACCTAACAATAATATTTAACTCCCATCAGCATATTCAGCACAGAAGACTCAGTCGAGTGTGTTCCTGCCTGAAGCAGGTATGCGTCCAAACTCATCCCTCTGCTTCTCACACAGGTGTCGAGTTACTCCCCACAAGAGTGGAAATCAAAAGCGAAATTTATAACCTCAACTGTTCTATACTTCCATGAGACTCTGTAAAAAATGTTATCTGTCTTGAAAAACTCTGCAGCGACATTCCTAGAGGCCCCCATACCCCATACACAGACTGACCAGTTAGCCACCCCCCCCTGCCAGGCAGGTTTTCCCCGACCTGTTCACATTTGTGAGGACGATTTTATAGCAGTCGGCTCCATGGTCCAGATGCTGTGGTTTGCTTGCGGACCTCAACCAGCTTGCCCCGAACGCTGCCTGCCAACCCGCACTCCATCGGTGCAGACAGCGCAAGATACCCACACACGAACAGGTAGGCAACCGAGGGGGAGGGAGAGGGGGCATTCGGTTGATCAGTCGGCCAGCCCCCTCCCCCCCGATGAGCGTGTCTGCCCTGACACACTCGCCTGTTAGTGGGCGTTTTTACAGCAGTGAGCTCTGTGGTCCGGTTCCGTTAGCTCCACCAGGAGACTGCTACCTAGTATGGAACTGCTGTGGTGGCATGTTTTCACCTCTGGCGACTTCTGTCCGCTTACAGGCAATCACTGTAGCATGCAGTCAAGTAGGCCGATGCCGCCACGAGAGTCTAAATTCGCATTTTGTTCTGGACGTCAAGGCGCGATAGTTGGAATGGTTGAGAGATTGCGGCTGCAGTTCTGAAGAATTTTTTGGTGAGACTGTTTCAGTTATTTCCAGTTGTTGTTAATAGTCAACATTTAAGACTTTTCAATCGTGTGGAATTCGTCTCCAATAATTTATTTTGCTGTTATTTCGCTTGCTGAACTGGTGATTTGTTGTGAACATGATCTGGTATTTAGGTCCGAGGTATTACAGAGATTCAAATATAGTTTGCTTTTTGTGAGTTGGAAGCTGATTGCAGAATCATGTCGCTGTCATGGAATCTCATGCATTATGCGCTCAGTTCTGTCATTCTCTCCCACATTTTAGACTACTCATGCCTTACTGGAAGCTCTGTATAGAAAACTTGCATTTTTACGATTACTGCTAATTAGATACATGTTGACGTGTATCTTGATTCCCATGTGGCTTATGGTTTTGTTTTGTCAGTCTTAATTTGGTACATATCGTAGGTTCAGTAGCACTTTCTTCCATTCCTCCTCTCCCATGTCGTTTATGTTCGTACGTAATTCAGATTCACAGTTTTTGCCATACTGAGCATACATATTATCAACAATTGGTATTGTCTACTTAGTGATTATAGAATGAAAGAGCGCAACTGTATACAGCTCTCCCACGTTATTATTAATAAATATCCTGTATTATTGCATGACTCATTTTCAGGTTTTGAAAGATAATTTGAGACACTGTTCCCAGAATGCAAATAGCTGTGGCAGATTTTACATTTTGTGTATTTATGTATCCAAGAAATAACTTGCACAGAACACGGTAGTGATGCCTTCAGCTTTTGCAATAGTACATGCTCATTTTGTCCTTGAACTACACCATTACACTATTTCTTTGCCGGGATATTTTCAGTGACAGACCAGTATCAGATTAAAGTACTATGATTACAATCACGGCGAATCATTCCATTGCACTGTGTCTGGCTACTAGTTGAATACATCCACACTTTGCAGCTGCGATGGAAAGAGCGATTTTCTTCCAGTTCGATGTTAAATTATACGAGTTATGCCTGTCAATTTCCAGTTGCGAGGTATATTGTAAGTGTGTTCCGTTGTGAGTGCTTCGTTTCTTAATATCGATGTCAGATTGCTTTACAGAATTAGTCATCAAGTCGTGGACATTTACATAACAAGGCATAGCTTCAATAAATCATCGCTTAGTCTAGCTACTGATGTCGGAAGGTCTCCTGTTATTACATCAGGCCATGTACAAAATGAAGAAATTGATTATTTTATGTTATTAAAAACGTAAGGCTTCATTTAGGTAATGTAGAGTAGAAGCCAGAAGGGTGTGTTCTACGCTTAGACCGAGATAAGTGGAAAAGAAGTTATGGCAGTGTACTCTCATTTGGGAGAAGTGCCTCAGTTCCTCATACAGCTGTCGAGATATTTTTTGGAAAAGGACGAGACTTCTTCATGGAATCATTTCTCAATCTACTGTTAAATGACTTGCTGATGACTTTCGACTAAGAGAGCTTTGCAAAGAGAAAGCCAGCAGGACAAAGTACCTATTTAGAACTTTCATTTAGCTATATTTGTTGTAGGTTAAAATTCATAAAATTTCAGAGTTGCAAATTTCATTAACAAGTATCAGCAATTTTATTGCTTTTGCTATTATGAGAACTAGTATTCTATGACAGATGAATTTCCTGAGACCTTGCAAAAATGTATTGGGTGTTTGGTCTACTGGAAGTTCTTCGCAGCGAGACTAAATACTTTGGTGGAGCATCATTGTTAACATGACTTTCAGTTCCAAATGCGAAGAAAAAGGACGTACTATTTTTAGTTGACTGTGAAGAACCGCCTAACGTAGTTGTCTGCTGCAGCAAGATTCCTTGGTTTTAGCAAGACGACTTTAACTACACTGTGTTCGCCTACCAATGGCGGAAAGATGCATGGGACATCAGTCTTCGGCAGTTCTTGGATGTGAGATACAGAGGATATAATAGCATCACTGTACGTCTGTCTGCCGATGACGTCAGGATATTCAGGCTACTATAGATCTTCCCGGCTGTAGAAAGTATGAAGATACGAGAAGAGCGGCTCAGTAAAGCAACAAAAAAAGTGGAGCATTAAGAATGTCTGTATTTACAATATTACAGTGAGAAAAAGTGCATTCAAGGGCTAAAATATCGTGAATGTACCTGCAATATAACAAACAGTGCTAACTGAGACATTGACGTGGGAAAGTTAGCAACTGCCAAAAAGTAAACTTTTCAGGGGAACCAAAAAACAAATTTATGGATTCGTTTCCACTAACTTTATTACGGAAACTGCTTGGCGTTGAAGGCATATATTGATGCTTTGTGGTACATACGACGTTTGAGAAATTTAGCATGTTTTTGTGTGTCAAATCCCGCTTTCTTTACAGTAAACATACAAAATTTCTCCAGACCCAAAAGTCACAATTACTGTCTTTTGTATTTTATGCATGATTTCTCATCAACGAAGTTCAACATAGATAACAAGAATTTTTACCCCAGTGATTTTCAAATATCTGCGCTCCCGTTTCCTTTTTCTCTATTCCAGTATACACACGTTTGTCTGATAGCCCTAAGATAATTGTAGAAGATCTGCAGCAAACTGGCACATGGTCACTGTCTGCAGGTAAGCAATATGTGACAAACTTGCCTCATTTTAATGCTCGATCATTGTACATCAGATATCTGTTTCCAGAGTTCTGTATGAAATTTCTTAACCCTCTTAAGTGAATTCACAACACTTATAACAGTACTTAAATGTCGCCTAGGAAAGGGTTTTGTGTTTAAGACAGTTTGGTTAAATACACACAAAACAATAAAGTAATAATACAGAGTTAGTAAATTTAACTTGCCATCCTAAAAGGAGGAGGTTTTGGCAGCATACTTATTTATAAACACATAAACACAGATCTGTATCACAACAAACACTACTGCTTCTTACCAATAGGCCTGACACGCTGTGTTGCAGAGACACTAAAGGCAGACACTGCCTCGCCCGCGTCAACAGCTCAGCACATACAACATACAGCGGCTACGATTTCAGCTAAGTTTGATTATACCTACACGTATTACCTTCTGTATGCCATTGGCATGTCCACATACTATTTTCTTGATACAGAACTTCAAAATTGGAGTCCTTCACATTTACGACCTTTCCCTTATCAATGTCTCAATTTCGTAATATTTTAGATAAATGTATGTTAGTCAATTGAACATAAAGAAGATTTTCGTGGAAATGAATGTTAGTTTTCTTTCAGCGATTGCCACACAACGACCCACCGCTCCTCTCTGATACATGGGGTAAACGGGCCCACCTTTGCTCTGCCTGCACATGTCTCATTCCTCTTTACTGTTCCTAGGATCCGACTTACGATCCCACACACCGCATCAATACCTTAGAATACAATGTGAACAGTATTCTCTGCTCAAAATTAGCGAAGCAGTCAATGAATGTTGGAGGAAGTGACTCCCCATTTTCTGTTCAGTTACTGTACAGTAACTGACGCAAATGCGTTCAGTTGCGTCTGTCTTAAGAAAGGCAACCAAATCTCGGACGTGGTTCACACACGTCTCTATAAAAGAGTATGTCTCTAACTTGACTCGTGTAGTATATTGCATTTAGCGCGGCAATACCATGCAGCTGAGTCACAATGAGACAACAACTACACAGAAACAAAGATCTTTATTTGTCTGCACAGCAGTTATCGGTGAAATGGATTTGCGTCTGCCACTCGTTTAATTACTTAGGCTCCCTTACGTTTCAGTGAACACTGTGTCCAAACAGAGTGAGACAATATTGACAACAATTCCCTCTGAATGAAATCAACGCTAATTTTCCCTGTCGCTATTCACAGTGACAAAGGCAAACGCGGGAATAATGCCATAAAATGTTTCGTGATTATGATTGTAAACCGAGGTATGTACCAAGGCAAATTGTGAAATGGCGTCTATTTTTTAACCGGTTACGTACTATGTTGATTACGTGTGATGAATACCGGCACGGGAAACACGTACAGTATACATTTTTATTGGCAACAGAAAAGATCTCTTGTTACTAGCGTAATTATATTGACAACTAGTAATACAATGTAACAACCTTCACTAGCAGCTTCATATTAAAGGCGCATTTCTAAGAGAACTAAAAGTTTGTACAAGCTGTGGTCCTTCTTAGGTAATAACGATGTCATTGAAGTTGGCAGGAGCCAATTCAGTTATTCTTCACCACATTTTCGCTAAGGGTATGGTGGAAGACAGACACAGCGCCAAGTTTTCCTGAAGCAGCCATTGCTGAAGCTGAGGTGTCTGAAGATGGTATTGAAGCTCAGGCGTCTGACCTTCGTTCTCAGCCTCCTTAAACATTGACAATCATCGTGCCCTTGGTCCATTGGCAACGGAGGTTTTAACAACTCGTTCCTGGATACGAGTTTAAAAGTATCAGTTTCCAAACAGGGAGGAGAACACTGCACCGCGTCCGAGCCGAACTAAGTTATCAACAGCGAACATGCTTCTAAGCTAGCAAACACCCAAGTGACTTAACACGGCGGCCGCCTCAACTTCGTACCACGGACACCAGTAGTTCTCTTCAGTTCACACGGTGAGTGCACAACCCGTCTGTGGCCTCAGTATCCAGATCATTGGCTGCCAGAACAGTTGCTTCCGCGTCCTTCGTTGCCATGGCATTATTGGTAGGCGGGGATACCAAAAAGTATGCGAGCTCTTACCCGATTATGAATGAGATACTTTCATTTTCGATATCTGAAATTCCAAAATTATTAATTTCCACATAGCAAGTGACCCCCCCTTAAGAGTAAGATCACTTAAGTTGCGCTACGCCAAAACTACAGTTCCGTAGTTTTGGTACCCAACATACACGTAGTAACTGCTAGGATTACCGCTAGTACTGGTAGCATTAGTAGGGAAAGAAACATACACTACTGGCCATTAAAATTGCTACACCACGAAGATGACGTGCTACAGACGCGAAATTTAACCGACAGGAACAAGATGCTGTGATATGCAAATGATTAGCTTTTCACAGCATTCACACAAGGTTGGCGCCGGTGGCGACACCTACAGCGTGCTGACATGAGGAAAGTTTCCAACCGATTTCTCATATACAAACAGCAGTTGACCGGCGTTGCCTGGTTAAACGTTGTTGTGATGCCTCGTGTAAGGAGGACAAATGCGTACCATCACGTTTCCGACTTTGATAAAGGTCGGATTCTAGCCTATCGCGATTGCGGTTTCTTTTATCGCGACATTGCTGCTCGCGGTGGTCGAGATCCAATGACTGTTAGCAGAATATGGAATCGGTGGGTTCAGGAGGGTAATACGATACGGAACGCCGTGCTGGATCACGACGGCCTCGTATCATTAGCAGTCGAGATGACAGGCATCTTATCCGCATGGCTGTAACGGATCGTGCAGCCACGTATCGCTCCCTGAGTCAACAGATGGGGACGTTTGAAAGACAACAATCATCTGCACGAACAGCTCGTCGACGTTTGCAGCAGCATGGACTATCAGCTCGGAGACCTTGGCTGCGGTTACCCTGGACGCTGCATCACTGACAGGAGCGCCTGCGATGGTGTACTCAATGACGAACTTGGGTGCACGAGTGGCAAAACGTCATTTTTTTCAGATGAATCCAAGTTCTGTTTACAGCATCATGATGGTCCCATCCGTGTTTGGCAACACCGCGGTGAACACACATTGGAAGCGTGTATTCGTCATCGCCATACTAAAATATCAACCGGCGTGATGGTATGGGGTGTCATTGGTTACGCGTCTCGGTCACCTCTTGTTCGCATTGACGGCACTTTGAACAGTGGACGTTACATTTCAGATGTGTTACGACCCGTGGCTCTACCCTTCATTCGATCCCTTCGAAACCCTACATTTCAGCAGGATAATGCACGACCGCATGTTGCAGGTCCTGTACGGGCCTTCTGGATACAGAAAATGTTCGACTGCTGCCCTTACCAGCACATTCCCCAGATCTCTCACCAATTGAAAACGTCTGGTCAACGGTGGCCGAGCAACTGGCTCGTCACAATACGCCAGTCACTACTCTTGATGAAACGTGGTATCGTGTTGAAGCTGCATGGGCAACTGTACGTGTACACGCCATCCAAGCTCTGTTTGACTCAATGCCCAGGCGTATCAAGGCCTTTATTACGGCCAGAGGCGGTTGTTCTGGGCACTGATTTCTAAGGATCTATGCACCCAAATTGGTTGAAAATGTAATTTGTCCAATGAATATCCGTTTATCATCTGCATTTCTTCTTGGTGTAGCAATTTTAATGGCCAGTAGTGTAAATGCATGTGTCAGAGAGAAACTGGGAGCCGACGATTTCTCTCTTTCTTTTTTGCACATAATTAGAACCGCACATCATTCAGAATTAGTCCATTGTATACTTTATACCCTTATATAGCACAAATTGCAGTTTGTAAGTAATAAAATTTAGTTGAGCGCGTAATTTCTGCTTTTTTATGTAAGCACAGCAATTACGTTTGATGCAAATATAGTTTAAATGCCAAGCATAAAAAACATACCTAATTATTGTTGTTATTTTGTACTTAATGGCCGGCCGGGGTAGCCGAGCAGTTCTAGGCGCTACAGTCTGGAACCGAGCGACTGCTACGTTCGCAGGTTCGAATCCTGCCTCGGGCATGGATGTGTTTAAGTAGTTCTAAGTTCTAGGGGACTGATGATCTCATATGTTAAGTCCCATAGTGCTCGGAGCCATTTGAACCAATTTGTACTTATTAGAACGATCTTTATCATGATCAAAAGCAGGAGTTTCCTGTTATTGTTGATAAGTGCGAAAGTTGTTTATGAATAACAGAAACATGTTTTGTATGTGTTCGACGAAGTATTGAAGACATGTTTGATGTATTTTTGTTTTGTCGTTTTACTTGAAGAAATTACGTTTTCTACAGCTATCTGATAAACCTGATTTGTTTTCTCTATATTTGACTTCAACATCCCTCTATTTCACCTTACAAATCAACAATTTTTGAATAAAACCTGAGTTAAACATTGACAAGTTCAACTGTACGTTAAATACTGTTTATTATTAAGTAACAGAAAGGATGTCGTGTGACTAGGGCCTCCCGTCGGGTATACCGTTCGCCGGGCGCAAGTCTTTCGATTTGACGCCACTTCAGTGACTTGCGGGTCGATGGGGATGAAATGATGATGATTAGGACAACACAACAAAGGAGAAAATCTCCGACCCAGCCAGTAATCGAAACCGGGACCACTCAGCTATCGGAGACGGACACAGAAAGGATGATAACCATGCAGAACAAAAATGGTCCGTAGATTATGCGGCCCTTTGTACATTCTCACACAGTTCCGAGGCGATTTATCGCTTCCGATTTTTGAGGGAATCTTGTAACACACTGATCGCACATGCGTTATAAGATAACGCCCGATAAGTATGCAACACACCTAACATACAGGTAATGTGGGTACGATCTTAACTGACCAAAGCTACTAGGACAACCACCATAGTCCACACTTACTTACGGTGGTCTATAGTAAGCCTACGGTAGTTTTACAGTTCTATCTACCACTTCTTTTCCCTTAATGCCTCAAAACCCCTTTAATGAGTAGAGTCTGTCTTACTGCTGGCGGTTGAGGAATAATGTTAGCAGTACGCAATGGGATAATTACTTATTCCCTGACGTAAATACTTCAAAACAGTAATCGTTTATCTGAAATACACTAATATGAAGATCTGTTCCTCCCCTTGTTGTTACTCACACTGATGAGCCTGAGAAGACCAGCTATCAGCCTCTACTACTAGAAAACTGGCGTCCAGTGGCAGAAAAACTTTGGTTTTGCTTTTAGTCATAAAGTCTCAGTAAGTGCTCCCGCATCCTTCTTCTTCTAGTGAGGCATCAGTGTACGAATGTGTGACATTCTGAGGGAGCTTTTAGCACTCTGCTAGAGTGGACTTGTTCATCTCTACTGATATGTCACAGCTGACGCGGACACTATTGCGCCAAGGCAGACTCTGAGATATCTTGTCTTGTCACTCGTCAAGAAGTCGTAACACTGAACGGTTAGCCGAAAGAAATCCTGCTAAAGCCTGGTGTAACGCTACGCTGACCATCCCCAGTTGACGCTGCTAGCGAAAGTAATATATTTTTGCTCACTTCCAGATTTAATATGGACGTTCCGCAGCTTGCTGTCAATGAAAAGGCCCTAGTCTTAGTTTCAAAGCGCGAGTCTCTAGTAAACGGTGCCATGTACATATGAATCTAATGTTTTGGTAGCTGAGGTGTTTGGTCCATTTACCTCCAAATATGAGAATAATTTAGCCATCGAGTGGACCATTTTATCAGGCCATCTGCTAGCGCTTTGATAACTAAGTAAATAAACCGATTATCACTAGCTGAAGACTATCCTCAGGTTCATTGAGACTACGTTACAAAGAAGCAGGGACGTTTTCGAGCCCGGTGGAAGGCCCCAGCTCCTTCTCCTTGGGTCTGCCTGCCGAATATAATTTGGTGCATCAGCAGTTTCTTAGCTGAAGGAGATTCGTTAGTATATGATTTTATGATGTCTTACTGTTTAATGGCATTGATTCGAAGTGACTTCGAGTTGAGCATCGTTAATAAATAACAGAGAATGTTATTTGTGCAGCAGTATTCGGAAAAAAAAGTCCTGGCAATCACAAGCTGTGCATACCACCAATACAGTCTGCACTTTACCATACTCCCTATATGTTTTACGACGTGTGTTAGCAGCGTTGCGGGCCTGAGAATGAGGTTACTATCCAAAGATTTCCTGTCTTTGTTCATTAGATTATTGTTTATAAAATTTATCGTTTGGAAGGCAAAGGTTGCATTGGTGATTTTTGAAAAATCAAGGCCGATTAAGCAGTTTAGCTGATCAACCGTCATTTTTTGGTCAAGGTGATGTTGCTCGAAAGCTTTCCGTTATTTCTGGAGGTACATATGACTTTTACATTCAAAGACATTATCATTTTTAAAGATGTTATCTGATTTTATGTTACAGTGACATAAACACACTGTTTAAATAAAAACCTGAATAAAATATCACAGTTCGTTCAATATCGTTTCGAACTGAATAAAGGTTTTTTGAACTAGTTACATTTCGCTTTTTATTCTGCTAGAACCAAATCAAATTTTGACATGTCCATATTCACATCTCTCTGCAGGGTGAACAGAAACACGAAATTTTTATTTTTTATGTTATAAAAGCATTATCTAGGCCGAAAAATTAATTATAAGTTTAAAGTTAGACACAACATCCATAATCCTACACATACTGATATTCATTATTGTTTGCATTCAAAGATAAAAACTGTTTCTGTTCATCACATTTTACGCTAATTGATATAACTGAGGTGGAAGTACATTTTTTTTCTGAACATAGCGAATTCACATTAATTTTAGTATGTTAACTTTAGCTCTTACAAGCACAAATACTTTTTTAATGCATACCAAAATTCGCTAAACATCACTAATGATCTGTCTTCATGATGAGATCTACAGAGCTCAATGATTCAATCAGTTAATTAATTAACTAATTAATGTTAGTTCTCAATCAACGAACTCCGCCTGGGGTCAGTTGCCTTGCAACAGCCACTGCTGGTTCCAATCCCGGATAAAGGAGGATGGTTGGGCATTGGGCTAGCAACCCAATCCTGTTAAAAAAAAATTTGTAACGAAACACAAACTTGGCTCGGACATTGATGGATACAATGGATACGAAAATTCCAAAGGAAAAACGGTATACGATTTAAAAATTTTAATTTTGGACCCTGGAATATTCAGAGCCTGTGTAGACCAGGAACCATCCAGACTATGGTCTCAGAAGTTAACAGATGTAAACAGACCTGGTGGCGGTACAAGAGATAAGATGGCCAGGAGAGAGAAGTCACAAATGGGATGGATACACACTGTTCTATGGTGGATGTATAGATAAACACGAATTCGGCACTGGTTTTGTAATACACTACATAGCAGCAAATTTGGTTAAAGAATTCAGAGCTGTTCACGAAAGTACTTGGAAACCAAGCATCAGACATCACATTCATCAATGTTCATGCCTCGTACTGAGTATAAAACAGACGAGAAAAAGAAATGGTTCAATCATCAACTAGAACAAACAATTGAAAGCACACCAACTAGAAATATCAGGATGGTGCTGGTAGATTGTAATGGAAAAGCAGGAAAAGAAGAATTCCTCATACCAACTATAGGAAGGCACAGTTTGCATGATGAGACCAATGAGAATTGTCAGAGGATGATCAACTTAGCTATCTCAAAGAACCTGAGAGTAAGTTCGACTTACTTCGAACACAAGAGAATGCGTAAGGGAACATGGTGCTCCCCGGATGGAAGAACCACCAACCAGATAGATCACATCTTGGGGGACCAGCGCTATTGCCATACAGTCATGGACGTGAGGTCGTATAGAGAAGCCGACTGTGCGTCAGACCACTTCTGCATTGTGTGCAGGCTTAAACTCATGTTCACCTACATGCATAAAAAGATGGGGCACTAGAAGCTGGCCGGGCGGGGTGGCCGAGCGGTTCTAGGCGCTACAGTCTGGAACTACGCGACCGCTGCGGTCGCAGGTTCGAATCTTGCCTCGGGCATGGATGTGTGTGATGTCCTTAGGTTGGTTAGGTTTAAGTAGTTCTAAGTTCTAGGGTACTGATGACCTCAGCAGTTAAGTCCCATAGTGCCCAGAGCCATTTGAATCATTTAAACTAGAAGCTGCTTTGAATGTTAAGAATCTACGAGGAAGTGCCATTAAAGAACAATATGCTATAGAAATCAAAAACCGTTTTGAGGTCCTAGAGACGCTGGAAGCAAGAGAGAATGTGGAGGAGAAGTGGAAAGAAATAAAGTCCACGGTACTAAGAGTAGCGGAGGATATACTGGGAAGAAAGAAGATAATGAAGAAGAGGAAATGGTCCAACAAGACATGCCGGAAGGCTCCAGAAAAGAGAAGGAAGGTGAAGTGGCTAGCTGACAGGGAGAATCAGCAGAAAAGGGAACATTTTATCAACGTCAGGAGGGAGACAAAGTGAATCCTAGGAGCAGGGAAGAGAATATACCTAACCAGTTTGCTAGAACAAGTTGAGGCAGAAAGCCAAAACAAGAATTCAAGGCAATTCTTCCAGTTCATAAAAAATCGGAAACATGGATTTCAGAGCCCAACTTTTTTCAATAGAGATAAGAACGGCAACTTGATAAATGACAGGGCAATAATTGTAGAAAGATGGAAAGAATACTTCTCAGAACTGTTGAATCGCCCAGACCCAGATGAGATCTTACCTGCAGACACTACGGAGGAAAGGAAAGATGAAGAAGAATGGGAAGTTAGTGAAGAAGACGTGAAGATCGCAATCAAAGGACTCAGAAAGAACGAAGCCCCAGGGAAGGATAGGATAACATCAGAATTAATCAAGGAGGGAGGTGAGAGCCTACACTTAGAGATATATAAACTGATCCAGTTGATATCGGAGAAGGTGACACTGCCAGAAGTATCGAAATCGGCTATAATATGCCCAATATACAAGAAGGGAAGCAAAATGGAATGTGGTAACTATACAGCAATCAGCTGGTTGAATGTAACAGGCACCATTATCCTCATAAAATTGCAACCATTCATAGAGAACAACATACAGGAGTACCAACCTGGTTTTCGACCAAACCGATCGACAATAGATCACATTTTCACACTAAGACAATTGTTTGAAAACCACTGGGAATATGATAAGTATATCTACAGCCTGTTCGTCGATTTTCAACGTGCATATGACAGCATCCACAGGAATAGCCTATGCAATGCAATGCGTGACTTCACAATCCCTGAGAAGATAGTGAGAATGGTGCAAACTTGTATGGAAGGGTCAAAGGCACCAGTACGTTTCCGAGGAGCCACATCAGAAACATTCGAGATTGAGACAGGGGAATGCTCTCTCATGTGTTCTGTTCAGTGTCATCTTAGAGAAAGTAATAAAAGAGTGTAGGCAACAGGGGTGGCTGGAGTACAGATGGACGGGAACTTCAATTGTCTCGCATATGCTGATGACATAGTACTACTAAGTGAATCAAAGCGTGAGTTGAAAAGAACGTACCAGAAAATGGACAACTATGCACAGAAGGTAGGGCTAAAAGTGTATCAAGACAAAACAGAGTTCATGCAGTTAGGAAGAAGACAAGAGCAGGAAGAATTTCTTGAGATAGATAGCAAGAGGTTCAAGAGAGTACACCAGTTCACATACTTGGGATCTTGATTTACCTCGGACAACAACATAAAAATGGACATCAAGGAAAGAATAGCAGTGGGAATGAAATTAATCCATTCCCTCAGAGAGACGTTCGGCTTTAAATCGATCTCAGTGAACACTAAGATTAAAAACTACAACATAGTGATATGCCCAGCAGTAATGTACGATTCAGAAACATTGAGCATGACTAAGCGAGAAAAGGAAAATCTATTAATATTTGAGAGAAGAGTAATGAGGAAGATATGGGGACCAGTCTTAGACAACGGAGAATGAAGGAGGAGGAAAAACGACGAAATCTACCTTCTGATGCGACAACCAACTATCCTACAGAAGATAAAGAGCAAACGAATACAATGGGTGGGACATGTGGCCCGTATGCCAGATGGAAGACAGGCGAAGATGGCACTAGCGGGGAAACCAAACACCAAAAGCCCCATTGGACGACCAAGGCAGCCCTGGTGATTGAAGACACCTGGAGGAACGGGGCACAAAACAGGAAGGAGTGGAGGCAGTTTGTGGAAGCAGCGCGTGGTCTGCAGGGCCTGAGATCGCTGGATATCTGCCTATCTACCTCAATCAAGGGCAAAAAATAGTCTCTCTTTGTTTCCTTTAGCCATTTACATGCACAATGATTTGCACAAAGGTCCCAATTAAGTTACAGAACAATACACGGAATAATTTCGGGTGCTAACACTCTCATTAGACGATACAATGACCAAGTATAAATGACGAAACATCATCTTTCTTGTTACGCGAACCACTAAAATATTATCTTACGTTTTTTATGTGCAAACAACCTTCACATTTTAGTAGCACCTTATGTAGAAGATATGTTGAGGCATTATTATGTAACTGAGATGATATTAACATTGACGAATCAGATTGTCGGTTCTTCATTTTAAGATTCCTCTAGTTTCATTATTTATTTCTGTACTCTACAGAGAAGATATTTCCTGTACGACAAGATTTCTCACATCTCGCTCCCTAACAGTAAATGAACTGCTGCATCGCAGTCCACATTTCTGTCACTATAGTCTGAGATACGGGCAGCAAACGCTGCATATGGTCAGTTACGTCAGCGGCTTCATTTGCGTCGGCGTATTCGCAGCACTCTCTGACACATTCGTATTAAGTACGAAAATGTTCGTCAGTTGCGTCCGTGTTAGCTATACAGTAAGGACAACGCCAAACGACAAAGTGTGAAATCCCGATAAACCCATCCATTCAGCGAGCTAACGAGTGTATAGTCTGTTGAACAGGGCAATTATCTCTAATTAAATTGCTGCTGGTGCAGATTGCTTTACAAATATTCCACTCATTACAGCTGCAATTGGCTGTTGGAATCTCGATACGGACAGATATTAAATCGTAAGCGCAAGTAATTACATACCAACCTTTTCTACACGTAGCAATACTGTAAAACAATGATATAAACCCAGACGCTTTTGACGAATCAGCTATTCAGGAGCTTGTTTTTGGTACGGAGTTCCTCTGTATAATAGTCGTGTTATGCTTGCAGACACCCACTTGTTCTATTCTCTGTCCAGCAGCCTCCCATGGGGCTCTGTAGACAATGAATACGCTGTCTTCAAACTACACTACCCTCCATAAGTTTTGAAACACCTAGTAATTATAGACAATGGAAAGGAAATGCAGTATAAAATGCATTTTGTTATTTCCAAATGTTTATTAAGTTCAAATAATGAACAGGAAGATGCAACAATTAAATTTTCAATTCCTCAGAATAGCCACCCTTTGCTTTCATCACTGCCTTGCACACTCTCGGCATGAGCTGCGTCAGTTTTGCCAAGGTTTCAGTTGGAATTAATCTCCATTCTTGCTGCAGGACCTCCCACAATTGTGACCCACTCTAGATTTCCCGGTTTTGGATCCTCCTGTCCATTTCATCCCATAGCAGCTCCATTGGGTTACAATCAGGGGATTGGGGCGGTCATTCCATGTTTTTCAATATTTTACGAACCTCTAGAGACTTCACATAGTTCTGACACAAGCGAGACGTATGTTTCGGGTCGTTGTCTTGCTGCAAGACAAAACCCTTTCACAATCAGACGCAAACCAGATGTCTTACAAGGGAACCTCCCCATCGCACCCCCTCAGATTTAGTTATAAGTTGGCACAGTGGATAGGCCGTGAAAAACTGAACACAGATCAATCGAGAAAACAGGAAGAAGTTGTGTGGAACTATGAAAAAAATAAGCAAAATAAACAAACTGAGTAGTCCATGCGCAAGATAGGCAACATTAAGGAGAGTGTGAGCTCAGGAGCGCCGTGGTCCCGTGGTTAGCGTGAGCAGCTGCGGAACGAGAGGTCCTTAGTTCAAGCCTTCCCTCGAGAGCGCCGGCACGGTAATTCAGCGTGTTCGGTCAGAGGGTTAGCTGCCCTCTGTAATAAAAAAACTGAGTTAATGGATGAACGACGAACTGAAACGGGTGTCTTGCGACGTCTGCCCCGACCAGATACAACGAACGAAAACGAACAAAATGAGATTTAAAAAAACTGAAAAGTTTAATTTTTTATTTTCAGACAATCATTATCTGTCCGTCCGTCCGTCCGATGCGAGGTAACTGCACCGTAGTATGAGGAGGCTACACCTAAACAAACATCGAAACACACGACGTCAGTCGACTACAGCGCACGGAAGAGAGAGTATTTCTGCTAACGAGGCTCCCTCGCTGGCAGTTGACTGTTCGCTACTTTGGACGAGTGTGCATTAAATATGTGAGATGTATTCCGTGGGCAATATGGATTCAGCAAATATAGCTCGCATCTTCAATAACAAGGTCATTGAATATTTTCCGAACTGTAAGGAACCGAAAAGTTCCTTGAGGGATCGAACGATTGTCGAGCATTTGTATGATTATTTCCTACATTTGTTGATAAACTGTATGTGTGGTGATGACGATACATTGCTGATTGCTGCGGGGCTGTATGTACCAGATGATGAGATTGTTGACGATCCGTACGAAGAACACGAAGAGGAAATACTGCGACTTCAATCTGATGGTATTTCTTTGGGTTACATGAAGGAAATGCTGCAATACAGGTTACTGTCCAAACCAATTAAAAGACGCAAATATAGATTATGGAGTGAAGTAACAAATAAATTTAAGAAATTTAAAGGGATGGAGGAAAAAAGCACAATTAAATATTGCGAAGAAGTCGTGGAACGAGCTGGAACCCGAAGACAGAAGTTCAGTGAACTAGAAAACCATGTATACCAACAATTTATTAAAGCCAGAAATGACTTAAGTGCAGTGCATGATACAGACCTACAGATTTGGGGATTGCATTACGCTGAACAAATCGGCCTGGGCTTGAAGGCTTCATCTCAATGGCTTGTCACGTTCAAAAGAAAATACAAAATTATGAGCAGGAAGATTACGAAATATGTAAGTAAGAACTACGCGACTAAACTGGAAGAACTTTTAGAGTGTTCCAAGACGTTTGTTACAGAAACTAACGTCAGATTCCAACAGTATGAAGACGCATATATTATCAACACAGATCAGTCCGGTTTTAACTATGAAATGAAATGGACCCGCACGTTATCGTTAGTTGGAGAAGGCGGCACGGAATGTACTGTAGACCAGCTGCATGCCACTTCACATAGTTATACCACACAATATGCTCTGAACAAAGCAGGATTTCCTTTTCCTACATTTTATTTATGTTTGCAGGAAAAAAATGGTGTATTTTGACTTCAAGTTCAGCAACAAGTGAATAGGGTACTTGCGCAAACGCCGAATGTCATTGTGAATTGCAGTGCTTCAAGAAAAATGGAGAAAAAACTAGTGAAAGACTCAAATGAACGTGTGATTGCTCCTTACGCGGACAAAGATTTTGCCTTACTCCTTGACAGCTATACAGGACAGAAGGATCAGGCATTGTACAATTTTAGTGTGGGAGTAGACGTGATTACCATTTCTCCAGGTTGCACACCTCTTGTGCAACCGTTAGATGTGTTTGGTTTTCGGCAAGTGAAATACTTTGTGAAAAGATTCTATGATTTTGCGAAGCTGCACAGGTACACAGAGCAGTATTGTTTACGTGATCGTGTGTCAATTATCAAAGGTCAAGCAGTCACGCATAATCAACTTCGCTCTCCAAAATTCCAGGACATGTTCAGATTTGCTTGGACATACGCAGGATTTGACGGTCTACAAGGAAAAATTTGAAAACGTTCACAACATATGTTTTGACAGAGCACAGGGAAAACTGTGCGACTGTGAAGCTGTTGCATTCATTTGTTGCAGTTTATGTGACAAACTCTTATGTTTTCATCACTTTTTGGGGAGTGATTATAACATCCACAAGAAAACCTAAATCGGGCAAGGCAGAAGAATCTTTTTACCCATTCGCCAAGTGTACAAGTTAGGTGGGTCGACAACATATTCCTGTCATGTGACGCACATGCCGTCACCAGTGTCGTATAGAATATATCAGACGTGTTTTCTTGTGGAGGAATCGGTTGACCTATGACCTTGCTATCAAATGTTTTCGGTTACCATTGGAGAGGCACGTCCTTTCGTCTACTAATCGCACGGTTTTGCGGTGCGGTCACAAAACACAGACACTAAACTTATTACAGTGAACAGAGATGTCAGTGAACGAACGGACAGATCATAACTTTGCGAAAATAAAGAAAGTAAACTTTTCATTCGAGGGAAGACTTGAACCAAGGACCTCTCGTTCCGCAGCTGATTACGCTAACCACGGGACCACGGCGCTCCTGAAGTCAAACTATCCTTGATGTTGCCTATGCTGCGCATGGACTACTTAGTTTGTATATTTTGCTTATTTTTTTCACAGTTCCACACAACTTTTCTCGATTGATCTGTGTTCAGTTTTTCAAGGCCTATCCACTGTGCCAACTTATAACTAAGTCTGAGGGGGGTGCGATGGGGAGGTTCCCTTGTTAGCATGTCGCTGGAGAATGGCGTGATAATCCTTTTGGTTCATTTTTACATCTATTTTCACCTAATCTCCTATTTTATTCCCTCCAAAGGATCCCCATACTATCACAGAACCCCCTCCATGCTTTATAGTTGGAATTACGAACTGAGAATTCAAGCGTTCATGGGGTAAACGGCGTACAAATTCACAGCATTTGCTTCCAAATATTTCGAACTTAGATTAATCAGTGAATAAGAGTGTTTCCCAATTCTCCGCTGTCCAGTGGTGTGTCTTAGCCCACTGAAGCCTTTTCTTCTTCTTAACAGGGCGCAACAGTGGTTTTCTTGTTGCTGCATAACCTCGGAGGTTGTTGTCTGGCAGGCGTAGTCTCACTGTTGACACACTCACCAGTGTATCCCTCGTTGCGTTTAGTTCAGCAGTCAATTCACGGACAGTTTTTAATCTGTTACGTTTTCTGGTCACTACCAAATACTTTTCCTGGCTTTCTTATATTTTCCTGGGTGCTCCTGAGCGAGGATGATCTGCATAGGAGCCTGTTTCTCGACGCCGGTGTATTGTTTTGACAACCCCGCTGATGGAAATCATCAGTTTCTTTGCTATTTGTCGGACTCTGTTGCCTTCTTGGTGCAAATTCATTATCGTTACCGGTGATTCGTAAGGAATCTGGCACTTTGTGGCCATTTTCAGTTACTTTCGCGGCGTGTTACACCTTTATGCAAACACAACTACAAGTGAACAGAAATGTAAACATCGTACCTCTACACAGCTATGCGGTCTACTCGGGCCACCTGGCGTGTTTAGAAGAACTGCTTGGACAGGTAACGTCGGTTTACGTAAAACGGAGCAATACTAGTATGTTCCAATATGTATGTATATGTACAATAATTAAATGTACAATACTGTACGTGTCATTATTAACCGTTATTTAAGCTTGCTATTCCGTATTCTAACCAATAACTTACATAGATCACTTCCATCTTGCTCCGTTTTAATACGCAGCATGGTGTTTCCAAACTTATGGAGAGCAGTGTATTTTAAGAATGTCTTCAGCTTCATTGAATATCGTTTATACAAGCAATACTAGTGCGTTGTGAGAGACTTATAGGAAAATTTGAACAACAGTTCCAGTCACATAATGTATGTTTAAAAAGTTTCCAGCATGTTACTGGAGAGTCACAGTTCATTGCAACCATCACTTTAACCCAATATTCATCTGAACACTGGAGTGAGACACGTATTTAAACCTCGCGCCAGGTCAGGATGAATCATTCGTCCCGCAGTGCAGTATGCGCTGTTGTTCAACTTATCACTAGACTGCACGTTGAGGTAGGTGGAGAAATGGGAGTGGCACAGCACGCGCTTTGTGAGGTTGGTTCAAATGGCTCTGAGCACTATGGGACTTAACATCTATGGTCATCAGTCCCCTTGAACTTAGAACTACTTAAACCTAACTAACCTAAGGACATCACACAACACCTAGTCATCGCGAGGCAGAGAAAATCCCTACCCTGCCGGGAATCGAACCCGGGAACCCGGCCGTGGGAAGCGAGAACGCTACCGCACGACCACGAGCTGCGGACGCTTTGTGAGGCCGACCACGTAGTAAAATTCACCGACACGGAAGTTCAGGCTGAATAGAGGAGCTATCACGCCCGCTTGTTCAGAGAAGTTACAGAAATACACAAAAATGGGACTCTCTTCAACAAGAAAGAAAAAAGCCTCATGCTTTGACAATGCCAACCACTCGCGCTGACGAAACGTCGGAAAAATCATCAAACAAATGTCACCGAAGAACCCAGGACAGAAGCCCACAGGTAGTTTGTCAATTCAGCACTACGTAGTGATGTCCTGATACTTTTGATGACATTTTGTGTATCGCCCCAGTAGGATGCCTACATACTTGGTGCATATTGTTATACACGTGAATTATATCACCGAATGGTAACTGCAGGACATCGCACACTTTAAAATCTGTATATCGTGATTAAAATTGATGTTATGCCTCTTAACTCTAATAGTTCAAGTTATACTTATTGACGTGTACGGAAACATCACCACCATAAAGATGCATTGCAGAAAAAAATCATATTCCATTTTTGTCTTTAGCAGCGATTAAATCAATAGTTAATGTCAACGATGTTTGTTTATAGCAATAAGCTTTGGAATCCGACTGGCTGAAACACGCTGCCACATGGAGTAATTTCTGGTTCTTGCTGACATTGTGCGCAAGGAAACGAACTCTACGTCATATTGTGCGTGACACTCTCATTCGTCAAGTAGCTCTGCCAGCCGAGAATGGATCAAGTACAGTTTTCCTAAAGTTGCGACCCTCTTTCACTTCGTTCAGTACTGAGGCTTTCCGTGTTTTGCGACTAACATGCTTCTTTAAACGAAGAAACTGCATGAAATCTTGATAACCTGATCTTTTACGTAAGAAAAAGTTATGTTTAAGATTTTGTGGATTGTCATTAGCTGCAGAAAAGAAGATATAGCAGAGTAAATTAGTATTTGTATGAAAAATTGTACATAACCTTTCGATTCCTCTCAATATTGTCTGTACGTCGTTTGATGTTACATACACATCCAAAAGTCACTCTATATGGTAACACAGTCGATTCACACCCATCAACTCCTAATAATAACGGACGAAGCCTCAAGCTGCAGTTAAGTTCCTTGGCACAGCTGGATAAAATTGAGACACTGCCCACAGCTAATACAAGAGGCCGTGGAAGTCGGACAGTTTGGGCTGGTAACGTGAAGTTACATCAGCCTGTTGATATGACAAGTAATGTCTCTGAGGCGTCGAGAAGGTTAAAATGCTGCGGCCAAGCAGAGCTACCAGGCGTAACGGTACTGATGCAGCAGAGCTTCAGTGGCGTGAGTAACCTGTTGTGACTTAAAGAGTTGGAACCGATGCTTTAGCAACACAAGGATCGGCCAATACCGCGTAAATACTCATCATTTGCAAAAAGAGGCATTTCTGTTTGCCAGCCAGCAGGACCGAGAGGAGATCTACGATAGTCTACGATTCTACATGTATCAACAAGTCGTCGCATTCAGACTCTGCCGCTGCTACCCGAGGCCCTACTGTTCACACTGAGTCAAATTCTGTCAATTTAGTGCCCCCAAACCGGTGGGCCACATGCGGGGCCGCCTCAGCCGCTGCTGGCTTCCTGCGCTGCTAGTCTACAAGTCTGAGCACGGAGCCGTGCGGCCGGCATCGCTGCTCACCTTCAGCTCACGTGAGCGGGCACTGCTGCTGCTGTTAGCCGTCTCATCCACGTTGGGACCAAGGCACGATTGTGCGCGCCTCGATGCGCCTCATTCTCTGTAGCCACGCTGCTTCTGGTGCCGCTGTCCACCGCTGTGGTAACGTGGTTGGCCGGCTGATGTGGACGATCGGTTCTAGGCGCTTCAGTCCGGAACCGCGCTGCTGCTACGGTCGCAGGTTCGAATCCTGCCTCGGACATGGATGTGTGATGTCCTTAGATTAGTTAGGTTTAAGTAGCTCTAAGTCTAGGGGACTGATGACCTCAGATGTTAAGTCCCATAGTGCTTAGAGCCATTTGAACCATTTGTGACGTGGTTGGAGAGCCGCTGCCGTCATCACTCAACCGGTCGCGTTAAGCTGCAAATGGCCGCAGTTCTTTCCAGGCTGCCTACAGCTTATATCTTGGGGGGTGTCGGCTTCTCCGAGCAGGACTGCAGTGGTTTGCTGAGCAATAAGTGAATGTCTTAACAACGATGTTTTCATGACAATATCTCAGACGATTACCAAGCATCCACTCAGCGCTCCACTGTCGCCGCACTCAGGGTGGTGAGCTGCCGGTCTCCAGATCTCTGCCACCTCTGCTCCACCACCCATCATAAAGGCCTCCCCTCAGCGGCCTCGACAGGAGTAACAAAAATGAATGTACACTACTAGCCATTAAAATTGCTACATCAAGAAGAAATGAAGATGATAAACGGGTATTCATTCGACAAATATATTATACTAGAACTGACATGTGATTACATTTTCACGAAATTTGGGTGCTTAGATCCTGAGAAATCAGTACCCAGAACAACCACCTCTGGCCATAAGAACGGCCTTGTTACGCCAGGTCATTGAGTCAAACAGAGCTTGGATGGCGTGTACGGGTACAACTGCCCATGCAGCTCCAACACGATACCACAGTTCATCAAGAGTAGTGACTGGCGTGTTGTGACGAGCCAGTTGCTCGGCCACCATTGACCAGACGTTTTCAATTGGTGAGAGACCTGGAGAATGTGCTGGCCAGGGCAGCAATCGAACATTTTCTGTATCCAGAAGGCCCGTGCAGGACCTGCGACATGCGGTCGTACATTATCCTGCTGAAATGTAGGGTTTCGCAGGGACCGAATGAAGGGTAGAGCCACGGGTCGTAACACATCTGAAATGTAACGTCCACTGGTCAAAGTGCCGTCAATGCGAACAACAGGTGACCGAGACGTGTAGCCAATGGCACCCCATACCATCACGCCGGGTGATATGCCAATATGACGGGCGATGACGAATACACGCTTCCAATGTGCGTTCCCCGCGATGTCGCCAAACACGGATGCGACCATCATGATGCTGTAAACAGATCCTGGATTCATCCGAAAAAATGACGTTATGTCAATCGTGCACCCAAGTTCGTCGTTGAGTACACCATCGCAGGCGCTCCTGTCTGTGAAGCAGCATCAAGGGTAACTGCAGCCGTGGTCTCCGAGCTGATAGTCCATGCTGCTGCAAACGTCGACGAGCTGTTCGTACAGATGATTGTTGTCTTGCAAACGTCCCCATCTGTTGACTCAGGGAAGCAGCCTACTCATGCTGTAATAAATTCACATCAGTCTTTCCATTGTGTGCCAGCCAGTCTGCTGTAACTAGCTCTGGCGTCATAAATGTTGCGCAATACTTTAAAAATCAAGTAAATAACCTGAAATGTTTCTAGCACGTCACGAGTAATACTAAATCAACATGTGTTGAATGTCAGTTCAATAACTTTAACCATTTTCGAAATTTAGACGTTTTCTGTAAAAATCATTGGCGCAACAGAAAAGAGCTAGAGATTTAAAAATTTATACCTAGATTCCTTTTCAACAATAATTTAATAGAAACAGTACTTTGGATCTCACAAATTAAGATTTTAGTTGAAATTCATGATTTTCTGGTTTTTGTCTAAAAAATTAAGGAAGCAAGATAGATTAAGTAGGCTAATAAATAAGGCTAGGATGTTTATATTTAAGTAGAATGGAGATCCGCTGTAACCATAAAGATGTGAGAAGTTTCAACTCAATAACTGTAAAACTATAGCGATAGCGTATCTCCAAAGGGCAGGTTCAGAGCTCGTCTACTGCGTGTAGTGTAATTAAATTAATTCTCTCGCCCAAAATATTTAACTTAGCCACGTCAAACTTTTATTATGATTACTTACCTGTGTGCTGAATGGGCATTTAAATTGAGAGCTTCATCGGCCATCAGCAAAAGGAGCTATGATTTATTCAATGACTTAAAGTGGTGCATTACTAGCCCAGCGGCTAGTCGGGAGAGCCGATTTGATCAGGCGTTCCCTTAGCCGTCCGCACCGCGGCTTTATATATAAGAACGCTGCGCGAGGAAGCAAGGCCCCAGTTCTCTCCAGACGCTGAATAGCACACCACCTGTGTCGGGAGTCGCGTCGCGTCGGTATAATTGCTATAAACAGCCTCGGATGCCGTATTAAGTTACTCGGGATACGCGTAACCATGAAATCATTTTCGTGAGAAGTGCTAATTCTGGGATGACTTTAATGATATATCTTCAGTTTGCGTATGTCGTATTTTCACGTTCCGCCGCGGGACAAACATTCTACCATTATTTAGCGTGGCGTTTGATGAAACATTATCATCAAATTCTGGCGAGCATTCATTTAAATATTTAATTTGGACAGTTATAGTGGCATCAGCGCATTAGACTCTGAACTGCTCTGTTAGTTAGATTGTGTGGATTCTCTTTTTTTTTTTTTTTTTTTTTTTTTTTATCTGTGACTTTCAGAATGTAGAGAAAGTTTTTTTTTCACGATCGTTTTTGATTATAAATCCCAGACAATCTCCTAATTCCTCAGAGCTATAAGCTGTAGTTATAAGTGTATTTCTCAGATGAAGTGGGCACTAGGAATTCTAATTACAGGCTTCACATTTTGCTAATCACTTTCTGGTTGCCAATATTGTAGTTAGAGAGCCAGTGTTGAGAACGGCAAACAACAGCATAAATAATAGGAACATTAATATAACAATTAATTCCACCAGCTGCCCCACATATGGTTAATCGGCCGTGAAGTGTTTCAACATTCAAACATTTATACAACAGTAAATAATTTCCTACCTGCCGCCCCACAACGTGACTCTACGATCCGTTACAGCCTTGCGGATAAGATGCCTGTCATCTCGACTGCTAGTGATACGAGGCCGTTGAGATCCAGCACGGCGTTCCGTATTACCCTCCTGAACCCACCGATTCCATATTCTGCTAACAGTCATTGGATCTCGACCACCGCGAGCAGCAATGTCGCGATAAAAGAAACCGCAATCGCGATAGGCTAAAATCCGACCTTTATCAAAGTCGGAAACGTGATGGTACGCATTTCTCCTCCTTACACGAGGCATCACAACAACGTTTCACCAGGCAACGCCGGTCAACTGCTGTTTGTATATGAGAAATCGGTTGGAAACTTTCCTCATGTCAGCAAGTTGTGGTATGTCGCCACCGGCGCCAACCTTGTGTGAATGCTCTGAAAAGCTAATGATTTGCATATCACAGCATCTTCTTCCTGTCGGTCAAATTTCGCGTCTGTAGCACGTCATCTTCGTGGTGTAGCAATTTTATTGGCCAGTAGTGTACGTCTAGGGGACTGATGACCTCAGATGTTAAGTCCCATAGCGCTTAGAGCCATTTGAACCATAATTTCTGGCTGCTAGGAAGACCGGCAGCTGCTCGTCGACCCGACGTATGTGGTCCTTGTCCGCGACGTCGGATGCCGGCGTGAAGCTAGCTGCGAATGTGTCAACCAGCACGCTGGCTTTTGCATCAGGCTCGCTAAAGTAGTCGTTGCCGTCTTGTAGCGGCAGTATGCGCTGTCGGCGACGCAGGGTGTTCTTCACGATTGTCCAGGCGCTGACGTTGTCGAGATTGAGTGTGGACAACTCCGCCAGTGCACTGCCCTTGTATATATTGTGTACGCGATTCTGCTGAAACCTGTATGTGTGTATATCACTATCCCATGACTTTTGTCACCGCAATGCAAAACTGTGTCGCTGACCGGTACTCGTATCTGTAACCCTGCCTCGATCGTGTAATGGTCTTATCGACCATGCATGCATGAGTGACGATTCCCCTCACTACTTCATCCCCGCCATTACCCCACAGAAGTTCTAGAAAGGTAAGATAGCTTGTGCTGACACGTCCACCAATTCCGTTTACAGCAATCCTTTCGGTTTGGTGTTTCAATTGTAGTTCCTGTGGATACTTGACGAACGGCTGAGCGCTCTGTGCCGTTGGTCCTCCTTGTTTGAATGGTCTGAAAAGCATCTTCTTCCTGTCATCACAGCATCTTCTTCCTGTCATCACAGCATCTTCTTCCTGTCGGCTAAATTTCGCGTGTGTAGCACGTTATCTTCGTGGTGTAGCAATTTTAATGGCCAGTAGTGTATTAGTGATTTACTTCTGTTTACTGTTCAAGTCAAATAAAATTTAGTACAGATACAAACACTGCAAACTGTGCATCGACCCAGTGTTTACAGTCACCTTTCTCTGAAAAAAGTACAGCAAGAAATGAAAGGAATATAAAGAAGTAGAACTGAGTAAAAAGATGCACAACATGCCCGACGTAAGAAGTTATTTTGCTTACGCAGTGCATATTGGAACTGTGTCAGTGGTAGCTGCTGCCAGCAACTGCTGTGAACAGGTGGCTGCACAAAGCGCAGGACATCGTGCCGTGGTGCGCGGCACGTGCGTGGGCGCCCCGCAGCGCGCCGGCGTCTCCCAGCGTCGCGTCGCCTGCGCCTGCTAGGCTCGGCGCCCACTTGTCGCCTGCTGGTGGTGGAGCTGCCTCCGCTGCTCGTTACTTATTGATTCTATTTACAAGCTTAGGCGCCGTGGGGCAGGTCGCGGTCCCTTCCTCTACACGCGGTTTCCACGAAGCGGTCACAAGGGGGCCAGACACCACACTATGCCTTCATGAAGATAACGGCACGTGACAAAACTTAGAACTGAGAAAGCGTGCGATACACTGCTGGCCACTAAAACTGCAAACCTATTCTGCTATTTCCAACACCCTGTTCTACTTTATTTTATTGAAACCAGTTATGTAGGTAAAGAAATACCCTCAAGGAATTCTGATTCTTCTCAAATCTTCCATCTGCTACTAGGCGCAATATTAGAAATGTCACTCTAGCAGCTGTCCTATCCAAAAAATTACAAGGCAGTGACGCACCACAGCCTGCCCATACGTGTTGTCTTCACTCGCTCTCATTTTATTTGGTAGTGTGGGCAAACTCACTTCCCTAGCGTTTATCGCATCCTATAGGTCCGCTGTTCCCATTATCTCGAAAAAATGATTATTTTCACTTTATAGCCGGATGCCATTCCTGTAACCACAGTCGTCAACTCGTTTTGTGGGAGGGGAGTCGTTTGGACCATGTACCTGTGAATCGTGTAAAGCTTGTTCTTTGTGTTATCATATTTTCACTTCGGATTTATTAAAACTCCGCCTTATGCAAAGCACAACGTATTTGTTTTCCATTTACCCAGACATGTTTCGACACCTAACTGCCATTTTCACTTGGTCTCGATTTATTTCTGTAAAATATCACAAAAATATCGTGGTTTTTTATTTCAAGGCCAAAAATTATAACATGTGCATTTCGTTTATTTGTTTCGATTGCTCACCTGGAACTATATTTCTTGTGAAAACTGATTTTTACTGATCGGCTTATTTTATGCCTTTTTATCATTTCGACAGCATGTCATCTGCAAAATAGTCTCGAATAAATTTGTTTATTCTTTAAATAGCTTGTGTATGTCACTGTACTTACATTGTTCGTCCAGTTGACCATTTCTGGTGGATCTTCTTTTCCTATTGCTATTATGTTTAGTCCAGTTGTGCACTTCTGGTGGATCTTCTTTTCCTACTGCTATTAGTCTTCAAATGGTTCAAATGGTTCTGAGCACTATGGGACTTAACATCTGAGGTCATCAGTTCTCTAGAACTTAGAACTACTTAAACCTAACTAACCTAAGGACATCACACACATTCATGCCACAGGCAGGATTCGAACCTGCGACAGTACCGTACATAGTTTTAACGACTTTTTTGTATGAACAGTGTATGCAATAGCAACAGGAAAAGAAAATCCGCTACAGATGTACAACTGGACGGAAACTGTAAATACAGTGACGTACGCAACCATAAGTCACGGAAATGAATTTCAAAAATGAACAAGTTTCTTCACAACTACTTTACAGATGATATTCTGTCAAGACGATAAAGGCACACAACAAGTCAACCTGTAAAAATCCATTTTCGCATGTAATGTGATTCGAGGTGGCCAATCGAAACAAATTGAACAAAATGCACATGTTATGATTTTTACACATAAAATACAAATACAATCGTGAACTTTGTATGTAATTTTACAGAACCATAAATCGAGAAGACGGTGTATAGGTGTCGAAACATGAGTGGGTGGTCAAAAACAAATACACTGTGTGTTGCATAATGCCGAGTTTAAAGAAGCAGAACACCGAAAAACCCTTCACGGGTGATTCCAACGCAAACTCTTTACGTGTCTTATTTTTTGAGGCTGAGAATTCGGTCAAGCCCGGCATTGACCTAGACGGACGTGGAAAACCTCCAAAGAACCGCACTCAGGCTGGCCAGTAAACCAGATCAACGTTCTTCGGTCTGCCGCGCGGATTCGATCCAAGTCCGTCTCACCTGCCTGCCTGCCTCGTAATCTCGCATGCTGCGCTGCAGATCGGTGTGAAGATAACGCTTTTTGGAAAATGTGATACAATGTTTCCATTTTCGTAGATTATGAACTGTAGATAAAACACTAATCTGGCTTCTAAACTTTATCGACTACTGCGAACTTAAGTCACTGAGATGTCTCTCAACGTCTGATCGCAGCACTTATCGTTTATTTCTGATTCATCGACATACTGCTCTTCTTATGTCACGCAACCTGGGAATTCTTCCCTGTCGTACAAACTTCTGATGACTTCTCTGTCCTTTTCGCATTCACAGAAATTTCCCATCGGAACACTGTACCGCCTGTAAGTCATAAATTCCTATATTATTTTATCATCCATGAGAAGCGTTAGTTATTACTGAAAGCAGACGTGTTTTATTAATTTTATTTCATTCCCAAGCACTCTATGAAGCTTCCTACCAACCATTTCTGTATTAGATTGTTTGCTGCTAAGCTTAAACTACCCATTAATTTTTCATCTCTTTCTCTATTCCATCTACGCTACCCTCTTCTGCCTAACTGACTCTCTTTCTCATCATACGAAGATTTTGGTCATCCCACAACTAACTGCACACAGCGTCTCTGCTAAGAAGAGTGGTCTCTTATACAGATAATTTCTACTTTTTTATTCCATCTCTATTTTTCTGCAAATTATTCGCATAGTATCTCCTTTTCGTTAGCCTTCTTGATTTCCTCTTACTGTTTATTATTGCTACTTTATGATTTGAAATGTTCGCAAAAGAGTCTGTTTTGCATGCCACTCACTACTTTTTAGTACTTTTTCTATGTATGACCGATGATTACTTTGAATGTCTTCAAGTCTGAAGGGGATGTCCTCTCTTATTTCTTGAAATCTACCGCATTACTACAGACTCAAATGGTTCAAATGGCTCTGAGCACTATGGGACTTAACTTCTGAGGTCATCAGTTCCCTAGAACTTAGAACTACTTAAATCTAACTAACCTAAGGACATCACACACATCCATGCCCGAGGCAGGATTCGAACCTGTGACCGTAGCGGTCGCGCGGTTCCAGGCTGTAGCGCCTAGACTCATTCTTCAATCGTCTAATGCATATTTTGCAACAGTTATGTTGTTCGTTCTTTCTCCACCTAAATCGTCCAATGTCAGCTCTGAAGAATTCCATCCTTACGATAATACCTATGAGCGCTTCTTGAGAAATGCGGTTCGTGAAAATTCGGATACGCATTACCAACAACGCAGATTAAAACCTACGTCGTACTTAAGTTTCACATATACCTTATGTCTGTGTTGTGGTCACGAAAAATTAAAGCAACCTGGGAAAGAGGTAGCGCACGGAGGGAGGCTGCTTCACGTTGAACCTGTCTGGCAGAGAGGAAGTGTTATGTAACGCCCTGTTCGTTTTTCGGAAACTCATCTGAAATGTTAATTAAGAAATAAACTCAGAACGCTCTTAAATTGCTGTCAATCGTGCAGCAACCAAGCACGAGGAGATTTCAAGACAGTGACCTCGGGAAGAGCAGAAACCGTCGTCTAATAAAGTCGCTGTCAGCCCTCAGTTACATCCCGTCATCCCTTCAAACAAATTACTTCAGTGCCGCAGCACAGCATCTTTCCAAGCCGATAATTCGGTTTGCATTTAGAGTATTGTTCGTGTGTTGCCACTGCACGACTGCAGCCGACACAGTTTCCACCACTTTCTCCAACATCACCTGGTCGCTGACTCCAACTGCTTCTAGAAGATGATTTTGCTTAGCCGTCACATCTAACAAGCTACACGTGGCTGTTCCGTATAATCTAATTTATGATGTAGCATACAATGAAGTTACCGTTTCAAATTTGGTCTAACGAAGGGTAAAGTTATTTTGTAAAAAGTGACATACGCGTAACATGAGGTAAGAATAAATTTTCTTCATTCCTGAGTTCTATGAACAGATTACAGATTACCTCATACTTAATTAATCGATCCAGTAAATTCAATAAAAATTTTCAGAGACAGTTCTGGTATATTTAAATTATATTTTTTAAATGTGAACTCTTTTAGTAAAATTTTAGTCATCTAAAATATCCTAGAAAAGCGACATGGTTCTGAAGATCATTCCGGAAAACGTAGGTCTTACGCAGGTTTAGTAGTGTTCAGCAGAACTATGAGTTGATTCCAATAAGACGTTAGCCGTTAAACTAAGGATTTCGTTGTGGCTATAATCTTAGACCTTAGTGAAGTCATTTTATACGCCACAGAATACAAGTTTCGTTCACCTGGTGGAACACTACCTACTGGAGACAAGGAACTTATTTCGAATTCCGCAACAGGAAATAAAATGACGAAAAAAAAACTCGCAACACCAAGAAGGTGCTCTGCGACATAAATGAAAGTTGTTAGGTGTGTTTCTACATATGAAAGATGATGTCTATTCAAATATAGTCCGCAGCTCGAGGTCTTGTGGTCGCGTTCGCGCTTCAAGAGCGCGGGGTCCCGGCTTCGATTCCCGGAAGGGAAGATGACTGGATGTTTGTGTTGTCCTCATCATTCCCGAAAGTGGCGAGATTGGACTGAGCAAAGGTTGGGAAATTGTACGGTCACTGATAACCGCGCAGTTGAGCGCACCGCTAAGAAAACATCATCATCATCATCATCATCTTTCAAATCTAGTGCTAGTCGCATTAGTGGCGCCACTATGAGGATGCAAATAAGGTTTGATTTAAATACAATCTGTAACGGTTGCCAGCCTTAGTTATCTCTGAGGCTGGACATGGTCAGCTGATGTCAGCCAAGACTGCCATTAAGGCGACAAAGACGCTATTATCAACACCTCACTGAGTTTCAGCGAGGTCGTATAACAGGGCTACGAGAAGGTGGATTACTTTCTGCGAGTTACAGAAAGACTTGGCAGGAATGTAGCCACTGTACGTGATTACTGGCAGCCGTGGTCACGAGAATGTATGGTCACCAGAAGACCGGGCGCCGAAATGCCACGAGACACTAGCGAGAGGAGAGGCCATCGTGTCCGGCGTATGGCTCTAGCCCATCGTACTGTAACCGAAGCAGCAATTTCGGCAGCAGTTGGCACCATAGTGACACAACGAACTTTTACAAATCGGTTACTTCACGGACAGCTCCGAGCGAGACGGCCTGTAGCGCGCATTCCACTGACCGCAAAAGCACCACTATTTGCGACTTCAGTAGTGTCAAGGGAGAGTTCATTGCAGGGCTGGCTGGAGGCCTGTTATGTTTTCTGTTTCAAACTGTTTCTGCCTCAGTGCCAGTGATGGCCGTGTGTTGGTTGGAAAGAAGCCATCTGAGGATCTGTACCCAACCTATCTTTATGCCAGACACGCTGGACCTATACCTGGAGTTGTGGTCTAGTGTGCTATTTCGTATGACAGCAGGAGCACTCCCGTGATTATCCCACGCATCCTGACTGCAAATTTGTTCGTCAGTCTGGTGATCCGATCTGTTGTGCTGCCCTTCATGAACAGCATTCCAGGGTGTGTTTCCAACAGGATATCGCTCGCCACATACCGTTGTTGTAACCCAACATGCTCTACAGAGTGTCGAAATGTTGTCTTGGCCTGCTCGAGCACCAGATCTCTCTCCAATCGAGCACATATGGTATATCATAGGACGACAACTCCAGCGTCATCCACAACCAGCATTAATCGTCCCTGTATTGACCGATCAAGTGCGACATCCCACAAACTGATATCTGGCACTTGTACAATACAAGGCATGCGCGTTTGCATGATTGCATTCAACATTTCGCGCTTACGCTAACCTTTGATGTTGCAGTGTTAATCACTTAGATACATTACCTAGACAAATCTATTCCCGAAATTTCATTATCTACATTAATTATTTTTTGTGTTGTGATTTTTTTCCGTCAGTGTACATCTAATACGGTTCACACATTAATTTTAGAGTTTGCCCCGCAGCTATCACAAGAAGAGAAAGAAAGTTTAGTGTTTTGTCTTCTTTCGAGATGAGGTCATGGGAGACAGTACCAAATACAACTGGCCAACAGTAGGGAACAGGTCAGCATGTCCTTCTCAATAGAACCATCACGACATTTCCCTTAACTGATTTCAATTAAACCATGAAACACTTTATCTGAAAGGCCGTACCGAATGTGAACTCAACTCTTCTCGAATACGGGTCCGCTATGTTGTATCATGCGATATCTTGCTCGGTTCGAGGATTTCAATCCAGAGAATGAGTCCGTTCCATTGCATTCACCGCATAACAGTAAGATAAATCTCACCAAAGCGGATGCGCGAATAACTTGGGAGAAATTTCTGGAACTTCTTCTTAGACACTTCTGCCGAGTTCCGCCCTTCGCCCCATCGTAAGGTATATAAATTACGATGCTGACTGCAGCCTATGGCCCCGACTGACATTCGTACACACACTACTGCAGAGTTCCACGAGCCTGGTTTAGGATTTTCGCTTTCTGGTGATTGTAGGTTTCCTTTCCTCAGGATCAGACTGTCCAATGAAGAACCATTTAGTGGCATGTATTCCTTGATCATAAGACTGTAAATGAAACACGAATTTGAAATATAGTCGGAGAATTTCATGGCTAACAGCGCTAGGTTAAAACCATGCCTTGCGCCAAGAGAACGGATAATTTTCTAAAACAACATGAGTACTATATCAGATATTTTAAAAGAAGCATCTGGGCAGAAGGTTATTACTAAATTTACTACTTTCTCTCCGTGCCATGTAGATTTGTAAGTCGCTCACTAGAGAATCACAACATATATCAAAAATTTTTCTACGCAGAGTTTTTACAAACTGTTTTTCCAGAACAGTTTTATCACTTGCAGCTACCGGAATCAAGAAAAAAGGAGAATAAATTATCAAATAATTAAAGACGAAAAACTCAGGTGTAATGAAATATCAAGTAGTATTATGAAGATCTGTGTGCCATAGAATTAGGGCTGCATTAATATATCTCAGTAATATGTGTAGACGTCCGCCTCGGTAGCTGTGCCGTCAGAGCGGTGGATTGCTAACCGAAGGAACTCGAGTTCAATTCCAGACGGGTCGGAGACTGGCTGTTGTGCGGTCCTCGCGTTCGTATCGTCATAACTGCGATTCTACTACTGAGATAGCTGTGTGGTAAAGACCAGGAAGTCATAAACAAAAAAAAATTACTCACAGATGTTGCCAGTTTCCAGACTAATCACATTAATCCCGTAATAAAAAGGGGTAAATATGTATGTAACACATTTCCGAGCACCTAACTTGTCTGACTCGAAGTTTGGCTTCAGAAAAGAATCATTAACAGAAAATATAATTTGTTATTTTACGTGAGGCACCTGCGAAGGTATGTGTCTTCTTTCATTCATCAAAATTATTTACTTTGTGGAGCTTGCTATAGTTCTGAATTTGTCACAGCATTATGTAACTGTGGGAAAAGCTCAACAATGGCTCCATTCGTATGTGGAAAATAGGACTCAAAATGCTGTGCTCGAGTGTCAACTAGGACAGAACAGATTATGAATCTGACTGGAGCCCCGTTTAATGCGGATGTCGCGGGAATCTGTTACGGGTCCATTTCGATACAAACATATATTTCAATCCTTTGCGATTAAACATGAACAGATGAACCAAAATATTTTCTATTAAGGATCCATCTTTTCATAAGGGACGTGCTCGTACTTGTCATTCGAAGCGAAAGTCTCCATTCACAGGTTACACGGTTTGACACAGAAATCTCGTACAAGTGACATTATACTACCACAAGATGATCAAACAGCCTTGTTAGGGCGGAAGATTAATGGAAAGTATTCCTGTAGAATATACAGGATCACGCACCACTATTTTCACTGTAAGAATAACTTCGTTATGGACCCACTCAGAAGAAACTGGAGCATTCACTTAGTAAGCGTTAGGCAAAAAAGTGACTTAGAATCATGCCCTTAACCATTGCAAGATAAAGTATGCACTTTTCTGTTTGCTTTCAGCAGAACTGAAAGTAGTGAGCAAGTGACTGTCTTTGTACGTTAAAGACCTTCCCGTGATTCACTCCATTTGGCAGAACTTCCGGCAGTAGTTCAAAATATTGCACTGAACGGTAACTTCTTATTATATTCTTTTACCTTCCATGTTGTGAATTATGTCCATAGCCAATTAGATTTAACTCAAACAATCTCACGAATTATGATAAATAAGAGAAAGCAAATAGTTTCAGTCTCAAGCTTTTGGGGAATGTCTAGAAAATTGCCTCGGGCATGGATGTGTGTGATGTCCTTGGGTTAGATAGGTTTAAGTAGTTCTACACTACTGGCCATTAAAATTGCTACACCAAGAAGAAATGCAGATGATAAACGGGTATTCATTGGATAAATATATTATACTAAAACTGACATGTGATTACATTTGCACGCAATTTGGGTGCATAGATCCTGAGAAATCAGTACCCAGAACAACGACCTTTGGCCGTAATAACGGCCTTGATACGCCTGGGCATTCAGTCAAACAGAGCATGGATGGCGTGTACAGGTATAGCTGCCCATGCAGCTTCAACACGATACCACAGTTCATCAAGATTAATGACTGGCGTATTGTGACGAGCCAGTTGCTCGGCCAGCATTGACCAGACGTTTTCAATTGGTGAGAGATTTGGAGAATTTGCTGGCCAGGGCAGCAATCGAACATTTTCTGTATCCAGAAAGGCCCGTACAGGACCTGCAACATGCGGTAGTGCATTATCCTGCTGAAATGTTGAGTTTCGCAGTGATCGAATTAAGGGTACAGCCACGGGTCGTAACACATCTGAAATGTAACGTCCACTGATCAAAGTGCCGTCAATGCGAACAAAAGGTGACCGAGACGTGTAATCAATGACACCCCATACCATCACGCCGGTTGATATGCTAGTATGGCGATGACGAATACACGCCTCCAATGTGTGTTCACCGCGGTGTTGCCAAACACGGATGCGACCATCATGATGCTGTAAACAGAACCTGGATTCATCTGAAAAAAAAAAATGACGTTTTGCCACTCGTGCACCCAAGTTCGTCATTGAGTACACCATCGCAGGCGCTCCTGTCTGTGATGCAGCGTCAAGGGTAACCGCAGCCATGGTCTCCGAGCTGATAGTCCATGCTGCTGCAAACGTCGACGAGCTGTTCGTGCAGATGATTGTTGTCTTGCAAACGCCCCCGTCTGTTGACTTAGGGAGCGAGACGTGGCTGCACGATCCGTTACAGCCATGCGGATAAGATGCCTGTCATCTCGACTGCTAGTGATACGAGGCCGTCGTGATCCACCACGGCGTTCCGTATTACCCTCCTGAACCCACCGATTCCATATTCTGCTAACAGTCATTGGATCTCGACCACCGCGAGCAGCAATGTCGCGATAAAAGAAACCGCAATCGCGATAGGCTAAAATCCGACCTTTATCAAAGTCGGAAACGTGATGGTACGCATTTCTCCTCCTTACACGAGGCATCACAACAACGTTTCACCAGGCAACGCCGGTCAACTGCTGTTTGTATATGAGAAATCGGTTGGAAACTTTCCTCATGTCAGCAAGTTGTGGTATGTCGCCACCGGCGCCAACCTTGTGTGAATGCTCTGAAAAGCTAATGATTTGCATATCACAGCATCTTCTTCCTGTCGGTCAAATTTCGCGTCTGTAGCACGTCATCTTCGTGGTGTAGCAATTTTATTGGCCAGTAGTGTACGTCTAGGGGACTGATGACCTCAGATGTTAAGTCCCATAGCGCTTAGAGCCATTTGAACCATAATTTCTGGCTGCTAGGAAGACCGGCAGCTGCTCGTCGACCCGACGTATGTGGTCCTTGTCCGCGACGTCGGATGCCGGCGTGAAGCTAGCTGCGAATGTGTCAACCAGCACGCTGGCTTTTGCATCAGGCTCGCTAAAGTAGTCGTTGCCGTCTTGTAGCGGCAGTATGCGCTGTCGGCGACGCAGGGTGTTCTTCACGATTGTCCAGGCGCTGACGTTGTCGAGATTGAGTGTGGACAACTCCGCCAGTGCACTGCCCTTGTATATATTGTGTACGCGATTCTGCTGAAACCTGTATGTGTGTATATCACTATCCCATGACTTTTGTCACCGCAATGCAAAACTGTGTCGCTGACCGGTACTCGTATCTGTAACCCTGCCTCGATCGTGTAATGGTCTTATCGACCATGCATGCATGAGTGACGATTCCCCTCACTACTTCATCCCCGCCATTACCCCACAGAAGTTCTAGAAAGGTAAGATAGCTTGTGCTGACACGTCCACCAATTCCGTTTACAGCAATCCTTTCGGTTTGGTGTTTCAATTGTAGTTCCTGTGGATACTTGACGAACGGCTGAGCGCTCTGTGCCGTTGGTCCTCCTCGGTGCTTCCCTCGTCAGAGCGGCGGCATGTCGTCTGCCTGGCTTCCGCCCAGCTTCTCCCAGCCGCCCTCCTTCTCCTAAGTTCCGGCCGAGCGCCCTACTTAGCACCCGTGCTGCTCCCTGCCGGTAATTGGCTGCTGCTAATGGCCGACCCCTCGCCTCCAGGGACGTGTTTCTCAGACGACGGCTACGTCCTGACACCACTCCTTCAACATCCATAAGGAGATAAACTCTGTAAATTTCTTGTTTTGCTGCTGTATGGTGTCAAATTTCCGCTTTCAGTCTCGTTAAAGCACAGTACGAAGATAAAGGTGCACATCTACATCTACATTTACATGGGTACTCTGCAATTCACACTTAAGTGCCTCGCAGAAATTTTATCGAACCTTTTTCATACTACTACCCTACCATTCCACTCTCGAATGGCGCGTGGGAAAAAGGAACACCTAAATCTTTCCGTTGGAGCTCTTATTTCTCTTATTTTATTATGATGATCGTTTCTCCCTACGTAGGTGGGTGTCAACAAAATATTTACGCATTCGGAAGAGAAATTTGGTGATGGAAATTTCGTAAATAGACCTCGCCGCAAAGAAAACCGCCTTTGTTTCAGTGACTCCCACTCCAACTCGCATATCATATCAGTGATATCAGTGACACTCTCACCCCTGTCGCACGATAACACGAAACGAGCTGCCCTTCTTTACACTTCTTCGATGTCCTCCGTCAGTCCTACCTGGTAAGGATCCCATACCGCGCAGCAATATTCCAGCAGAGGACGCACAAGTGTAATGTAGGCTGTCTCTTTAGTGGGTTTGCGCATCTTCCAAGTGTTCTGCCAACAAAGCGTAGCCTTTGTTTCGCCTTCCCCACAATAATATGTGGTCTTTCCAATCTAAGTTGCTCGTAATTGTAATTCCTAGGTATTTAGTCGAATTGACAGCCCTTCTATTTGTGCGATTTATCGTATACCCAAAATTTATCGGATTTCTTTTACTACCCATGTGGATGACCTCGCTCTTTTCTTTGTTTAGTGCTAATTGCCACTTTTCGCACCATACAGAAATTCACTGTAGATCATTTTGTAATTGGAATTTGATTTTACTAGAAGGTAAATAATTACAGTGTCATCTGCAAACAATCTAAGGGGGCTGCTCAGATTATCACCTAGATCATTTATATAAATCAGGAACACCTGAGGGCCTATGACACTACCTTGCGGAACGACAGATATCACTTCTGTTCTACTCGATGATTTACCGTCTATCACTACAAACTGTGACCTCTCTGAGAGGAAATTACGAATCCAGTCACATAACTGAGACGATACTCCATATGCACGCAGTTTTATTAAAAGTCGCAGTACGAAGTAAATATCTGCATGATGTCACTGAGTGCCTTACTGTAATTCAATATGCAGTGCAAATCAGCAGTACATGCGTACTTCTCACGTTCATTATTTCTTTGGCTTGAGAGCCCAGAAACCAATATAACTTCGAAGGAAATTTGTTGTCTCACTAAAAGTGGAGATTATCCCAAGAAAATCTTCACCAGTCTTCGGATAACGACACGGCCCGATGACCGTTCTGAGGCTACAGATAAATAATTTTATTGTTTCCAGCAAAATGTACCAAAGTTTTGAATAACAAATATCGGAGATTCGTAACAGATGACACCAAATGACTTTGAGGAAACATCACGCCACGTCGAAAATCCCAGAAAGCTGATAGTCCTTGGATTCTGCAAGAATATTGGCATGTAGTGAGCACAGAATTTCTGACAGTATTCTCGGAATATAAACAAGATCAATAACCGAAACACTGTTACTCAGCTAGATTCTGCTTTGATTAAGGCTTGTTTTGACATTCTGAAAGAGCAGAGCTTCAATACCCATTTTGATAAGTTTTATTTTTCCAACAACCTACGCGTTTAGAATGTACGTCATTTTCAAAGGCAGTGTTATGTCAGTCATATAAAATTGTACATTAGCTGCATTCCGTCACGTCAACATTCTCGATCATGAGACAAGTGCAAACTGCAGTTTGACACTTTGCAGTTTACAAAAAAAATCACATGGCTCTGAGCACTATGGGACTTAACATCTGAGGTCATCAGTCCCCTAGAACTTAGAACTACTTAAATCTAACTAACCTAAGTACATCACACACATCCATGCCCGAGGCAGGATTCGAACCTGCGACCGTATGGTTAGCATGGTTCGACACTGAAGCGCCTAGAACCGCTCGACTGCAGTTTACAGTTTGCAGTTGTCTCGTGACTGACGTGATACAATGTGTCTAATGTACAATTTGATGTGACTGACACAACACTGCCTTTGAAAATGATGTAAAGTGGAAAAAAGCCCGTAAGGTTGTCGGAAAAATAAAAGTATGGTCAAGACACAAGAAAAGTTATCGAAAGTGCATCCAAATGACCGATTCGTCTCTCAGCATTTTCATGCAAAATGCAGCTTAAATCCTTGTCTGGCCATCCTGACTTCACGACAGATTACAAATTTGTGCCAGATCGGGTCACGGACCTTGAACCTCGCTTGTCGCGGGTAACACTCTTATCGACTGAACCGTCCAGGGAGTACTCACCACCCGCCCTCACAATTTCAATCCTACCACCAGTTACTCGCTTCCAGTATCCAAATTCCACAAAAGTCCCTTGCTAGACTAGCATTCCCGGAAGAATGGCTATCGCAGAGAAATGGCTTAGGGGTTAGTTCTAGAATCCGAATTGCTACAGTGATTCTTAATCGCTAAAGTCGAATATCGGGGAGGTTTCTTAACAATGATGCGACGTGTTTTCTACTTGTCAAGAGTCGTGCCAAGCGGGACGTTAAACCATGGTATTCACATATTCGAAAATACTATTATAGGTTGCTTCTAAAACACGTAGAAAACGAAAGGAAAGAAAACGACTATCCATGGAGAATTTGTCTTTCCGGTCTTACGTCTGCAGTCACAGATTAAATGGATAAGACCCTTGTTATGATAACTTTTGCAACTGCAATACATCATCCGGGTGTTCCCAGCAGCACAGACTCCTATGTCAATAAAAACTTCAGTCCTTCCTCCTCCGTCTAGGGTCTAGAGTACTGGTACAAGCAGAATGGGTGTCACTCAGGTATGACATTAAAATATTGTTCAACCTCAAATGCGTGTTTTAATCTAAGCACTAATGTAAGCCTCCTTTCTCGAACTCCCATTTCCATGTGCTGTATTTCTGTATCGCACCATCTTAGTCGCTCATACACCTTACACCTTACCTTCTGTATTTATTTCCATTTCATGTTAACTGCGTCAAAACACTGGATTGCGTTTAAATAATTTATGTTGCTACTCAGCGAATTAGGATAGTAATAAAGTCCACAATCAACTTACGTGTAAACAATATGTGTGTTATTCATTGATGAAAGATGACGATAACAATGTTCTAAGCGATCATTTCACATACGTTACATTCTAATACCAATTTTTAGAACAAGAAGCTTTGTTACCCTGAATTTCTCTTTGTTCTATGGCAAGTCACCTATACACCAAGGTATCGTGTGTTCTGAAAAAAGCATACAGTCCTTATGACGATGAATCTGCAAATTTGAAACGTCAGACGGTACTTTTTCAAGAAATAAAACCAAAACAAATGATCTGCCTGTTGCTGTAGTCTATAAACAATCAGTATAAAACATGGTTCAGAATGAGATTTTCACTCTGCAGCGGAGTGTGCCCTGCTATGAAACTTCCTAGCAGATCAAAACTGTGTGCCCGACCGAGACTCGAACTCGAGACCTTTGCTTTTTTTTTTTTTTTTTTTTTTTTTTTTTTTTTTTTTTTTGTTCGATGTTGATCGTTGTGTTTGGTCGTTACGGACGTCACATGACATCCGTTGAAGTTCGTTGTTGATCCTTTTATTCAGATTTTTTTTTAATTATAGAGGCCAATGAGCTCACTGACCGATCACGCTGAGCTACCGTGCCGGCTAAAATGTTATGACCTCGACGTGATTTGAACACGGCCATCTGAGTTACCCAAGCACCACTCACGCCCCGTCCTCACAGCATTACTTCGGCCAGTACCTCGTCTCCTACTTTCCAAACTTCACAGAATCTCTCCTCCGAACTTTTCCGAACTAGCACTCCTGTTTGTGAGAACGATACAACTATTGTCAAATAATCAGATATCGACGACACCTACAAGATGAATCACCATCGTTCTTCACTTCTGACCTGGGGATACAGTACGTCTTGAAGAGCTCATATTATTACGAGAGCGTGCTGAAAAGTAATGCTTCCGAATATTTTATTCTGTTCTCAATATCGACTGAGGTACTGCAGGCCGTGCATTTTATTTGTTCGAGTTTCCCGCTTCGCTGACGCAAGTTGCAAGCCTCTGCCACCAGAGTGCTCCAAATTGTAGAGTGTAACACGTCGATGCGAGAGAAACAGCGTGCTGTAATCGAGTTCCTAATTGCAGAAAACGTGCTTCCAACTAAAATCCGTAGGTGAATGGTAGCTGTGTGCAGTGATTGTACCGACATCAGTAATATTTGACGTTGGTTTGTTAGTGCTCACAATGAAGGAAAAGGTGGTGCTAAGTTCCACGTGTGGACTACTGCGTACGGAAACCGACGAGACTCATCGGAATCACGTTGATGAACTCATCAGAGAAAATCGTCGGACAACACAGGCACAGCTTTGAAGTAGCTGTGGCCTATCAGGAGGGCGTGTGCAGGCCATCATTGCAGAATTGCGGTACAGGAAACTGTGTGCACGATGGGTGCCTCCAGTGCACACTCCGGACATGAAGTAGAGGAGACTGCACGTCTGCGTTTTTCTTTTGCGTTTTGAGCATGTGGGTGATGGGTTCCTTAACAACACTGTGACAGGTGATGAAAGCTGGTTCACAATTTTGACTCCGAAAACAAGAGAGAATTAGTGGAGTTCCGCCACAGAGGATCACCGACGCCAAAAATGTTCAAGACCATGTCATCAGCAGGCGAAATAATGCTCACAATGATGTTCAAGGTGTGGTGTATTTGGAATTCATGCCTAAAGGCACCTCCATAAACACTGCAAGGTGCTGGGAGACCCTCAGCATTACCATACAATGCCAGATCACACACGACAGCTGTGACATCTACAACAGCCCGACACCTCTGGTTCCCCGTCATCTATCATCGTCGATACAGTCCCAACATCGCCCATCCGATTTTCATCTGTTTCGAAAACTTAAATAACATTTTCCAAGACTTCATTTTGATAGTGATGAAGCGGTGCAAGCAGAGGTGAGGTTTTCATTCAGTCAACAAAGTCAAACATCCTACAGTGGCGGTATCAACAAACTGATCTCTCGTTGGGAGCAATGTGTTCGGTGCCAGGTGACTATAGTGAAAAATAAATATAGAGACCAGAAACATAAAGACTGGGAACTTTAAGCGTTAGAACACAGAAAATTCGCAAGCATTACTTTTCAGAATACCCCGATTAAAGTAGGAAGGTGATAGTCACTGCCACGAACTGAATTTGTGACTAGAGGAAATCACTATGGCCGCCCGGGACTAGCCGAGCGGTCTCAGGCGCTGCAGTTATGGACTGTGCGGCTGGTCCCGGTGGAGTGTCGAATCCTCCCTCGGGCATGGGTGTGTGTATTTGTCCTTAGGATAATTTAGGTTAAGTAGTCTGTAAGTTTAGGGACTAATGACCTTAGCAGTTAAGTCCCATAAGATTTCACAAACATTTGAACATTTTTTGAAATCACTACGATATTTTGAACTATATGTGTTCCTTTAAAAAAAGCTGATATCAGGAATGCTGCGGGAAGCTATAATAGGCTGCTCTTACGCTCAACATACTTGCCTGTCTCAGAGTGTAAGTACAATACTCAGAATATTCGTTGAGATAGAGGAAAGGAAATAAAACGAACGTAAGCAAAATATTGACTCTGTTCCTTGAAAGGTAGCTTGTATAACGTGTGGACTTCTGCAGTAGGGGGGAGAACCCGATAGCTTTTGAGTTCAGCGTCAGTGATACACCTCTGGACTTACACTGACTTAACATCGCGGCGTAACTGCGAAGCTATGTAAAATTGACGAGCGCACACAATCAGTTGCAGCAATGGCGAATTATGCATCCATGTCAAAAGTAATTGCATCCGTTTTGCAGGCCAAAGGGAAGAACTACTATGCCTGCAGAGTGATTATTATCGTCCGACTGATTGGTGTGTCGGAGCGGTTGTGGGATTTCCGAAAATTTGTGGAATGGGTACGCGTATTGCAAAAATATAAAATGTATTACTGGTATCTGCCTGACGATATGCTGAGTATTATCGTCAGCTATTGGACATCTCGATTGCGGATCCTGAGAGAACTAAGCAATGAGTACGTGGTTCCATTTCTTCTTTTAAGTTATTTTGTTGCAAGTAAAGTTCCACATGGCTCTTCGAGCTCATGATGCAGGGCTCGAGTTGTTGAATATCTCTTATTGTCGGAGCATTCACCTCTTTCACAGACAGGCGGTGACACATTTGTGTACAGCAGTAAGATTAACACCCAACACCTTCCTCATTCTCGCAGATACTGTTCAGCTAGAAGCTGAGGGGTACGTGGACTTTCTTGAACATTTGCACAGTCTCTCCACTTTTCAGTGCGAAATGTCCTATACCGTTCTCTACACCTACAAAACCGAGGAATGGAAGGGGGACTGCTTATTTGATGTACTAGGTCTTCCTTCACAAGTCTCGGTGTGCGAATGTATTTTGTTTCGCAAGAAAAATCTCTATACCGTATTAAAAAATATTTTTCAGCACGTTGTATACACCAAACTCACTTGGTGTCAAAAAATAAAATTTGGTAGGAAGATAAACCGCCACCACCGGAGTAATTGCCAATATGAGATGGCTTGCTTGCACGCAGCATTTATACAGATTCCTCACACAGTCAAATAAAATTAGGCAGAAGCTATTCCAAAATTAGATAGCAAAATAGATTATCAAAAATTTAGAACCTTTTACTGATAAAAGTCTTACAATACTTACGGAGTATGAAGAGTGTGCCAGGCAATATAGTTCTTTTTTTTGCGCTGATCTGTCTAAATCAATTGAACAATGACTAACATCACTTCTGTAATATCCATTTGGCTCTTCTTGACGGGACTGTAGGTGAGTCCAGAGAAACTCACTGAGACACTGTCCCGATACTGCCTGACGATTGTACGCTGATTGTCTTGAGGTACTGCCTGCTGAGTGGAGCAGGGGGATAAAGGCAATATTAGAGAAAACGAAGAGGATGTAGATGAGATGAGAGATATGTTACTGCGAGAACAATTTGACAGAGCGCTGAAAGACCTAAGTCTAAACAGAGCCCCTGTAGTAGACGACATTGCGTCAGAAATGCTGATATCCTTCGAAAAGACAGCTAAGACAAAACTATTTCGCCGGCCGGAGTGGCCGAGAGGTTCTAGGCGCTACAGTCTGGTACCGCGCGACCGCTACGGTTGCAGATTCGAATCCTGCCTCGGGCATGGATGTGTTTGATGTCCAAAGGTTAGTTAGGTTTAAGTAGTTCTAAGATCTAGGGTACTGATAACGTCAGAAGTTAAGTCCCATAGTGCTCAGAGCCATTTGAACCATTTTTGAACAAAACTATTTCACCTTATGTGCAAAATATATGAGACTGGCTAAATACCATCACACTTCAGGAATGATGTAATAGTCCCATTTCCAAAAAGAGCAGCTTCTGCCAAGTCTGAATATTATCGAACTATCAGTTTAACAAATCATGGTTAAAAAATACCGATACGTATTAGTTACAGAAAAGTGGAAAAGCTGGTGGAAACCGATCTTGGGGAAGATGAGTTTGGGTTTCGGAGAAACGTAGAACATGCGAGGGAATTCTGACTACGGATTATCATTGAAGATAGGTTAAAAAAAGGCAAACAATGTTGAGTGGAATACGTTCTTTGAAATTCTGAAGGTACTGGGTATTAAATATGGGAAATGAAAGGTGGTTATATAGTTTATAGAGTAGTCACACTGCAGTTGTAAAAAGTCGAAGGAGACCACAGGGAAACACTGGTTACGAATGGAGTGAGAAAAAGTTGTATTCTCGATGTTATAAAATCTCTACATTGGCAAGCATTTAAGGTATTAAGTGCTCGGGTATTTACAATTGTGATATAGTTTTTGTTTTCACTGCGTTATATTATTGTTCTGAAGGTATTTTATTGACTTCCAAGAAGGGACGTATCCCAGGGACGTATCTTACTTCCAAGAAGGAATATCTGTTCATAGGAAGACTTTTTGTTATTCAGAGAAGAGTTTCATTGTCTTTCAGGACGGATTTTATTCCTTAAAAGCCCTCAGGTTTGTCGCTTGTTGATAGCCAGAAGATGATGTGTATGAGTAGCGTCGAAACGTCGCAACGTTGCAGAATCCAGTCATCCAGTCATCCGACTGGAAACCCGAGAGTTCTACATCAGTATTCGTATGCTGGGACTGGGAAAGTCTGCATTTAGTTTTTTTCCCCCCGAGAAGAACTTGTGTGTTAACAGTTTTAGGTGATTGCCCAGAATGAGTCATTGTGTTTAAGACAGTCGTCCACTGTTTCTGCAAAAGCGTTTTACTTATGCTAAGAAGATTTATCTTGGTCATTTCATGAAGAAGTTGATTTATTCTTAAGAAGAATCCCAGTTTCAAAAGATTTATTTTGGTCAACGCGAACGACACTTTTCCACGAAGAAAAATTTCGTCCGAAGCTCCATCCTTGGGCCGACAACGTTGTATGTACGATGATCGCAAGGTAGGGCTGTATAGTAGGAAGATGGTCATAAAAGACAGTACCTGTTCGAATACCGATGGTGAAAAAAATTTCAGCTCCATGTTTACAAGGTTGGCAAAGGGAGGGGAGTTAGTGGTGTAGATTTCTCGATTAGCAGACTTCACACCAGTGTCCACGGTTAATCATGAAACCTCTCTGCAGTGTGACACTGATAAAGGTAATCCGTTAGTCGGCTGGGGCGGGGCGCTGCTGACCTTGCCCCCCCCCCCCCCCCCCCGCCCGTGCTATTCGAGAGCAGCAGGCTACGTGCCGAGTCGGGGTTTCATCCGCCGAGTCGGGGTTTCATCCTCTCCATTCTCTCTCTCTCATTGTCGTTTTATTACGTCGTCATTTATTGTCTACGGAGAGCACCTAGAGCATACGTCTGCGTAAACACATGTAATTCATAGTCTTCATATTTTTTACAGGAGGCAGACCTTCTCTTCGGAGGATTTTCATAAATTACTAATTCTGCGAGGATCTACTAGTATCTGAAAGCTGAATACCTTGCACTTACTGCTTTAGATTCAGCTAATGAATGTTGTACGACAGTGTGGACATAATACGACACGACCAAGTGGTATGAACAACGGAAAGTCGGCATAACTGGCGTCAGTATTACTCTTTGTCTCACAATATCGCAGAATGCAGATTGTATGTTGAAACATGCACTAAAGCACATACAATGACAACTGCGAACTAATCGCAAAACCACTCAGCGGGACGTGCGAACAGAACTTCAAGATGTGTACAAGACACCTAAAAAAAGTAATTTACAGATGCATTAAGTGATTCATCTGCGCTCTTTTCCGCAGCGAGTAACGCACGTCTCTATTCGTGAATATCAAGCGCACAGTGTAGGACAATGAATCGCATTTAAATACTAAACTTCACTCTGCACAGTTAAGGAGTGCCGAACGAGAGAGCTGGTAGGGTTTTAATCAGTAGTAGTGCGGCCATATCCCATTTCAGGTCGATGCACGCCAGTCCACCAGGGCATGTAGCTAATATGGACAGCAGCAGTTGTAACGCGATATATTCCATCGGGATATCTGCGAGAATTTCATTTTCTGCAGATACATTAGGCAAGTAATTTTCCGATGTCACGCTACCCGTAACGATTATGAGGTCAGGGAACTTAACTGTGCTGCACGCAGTTGTTATAGCCGTGGCAGGTAATATTCGGTAGCTGTACTCGAACAATGACCAGAAAAATTTTGTGCAAAGACCTGTTTACCATTTCGAAATTCTTCCCTGAACACTTTAATAAACTTGCGTTGAGCAGGTGGTACAGATGCTACGTAACTAGTTGGTGAAACAGATAGATGCAAGAAATTTATGACAGTGTCACTTCATTGTCATATTTAAACGGTGGTTGTGTTTCGTCTTATCTCGTGAACTGACGACCACTGAAAGAACATTAATACTTGACTTTAGTCCGATTCACGAACGATGTCGGTTCGCGGATATCGAGGCATGAACAGGGATTGCATTGTTGCCGGTTCCAAGCGACGGTACGCGCTTACGTATGTATGCTTTGCGCTTGAAGAAAGCGTGTATCCTGCAAATCATGTCTCTCGTTTGTTTATGCAGAATTTGTCGCTTACTTCCAACGTAAGCGATGTCAGGTCGCAACAAATGGGGTAAAAATTCACCAAATAACTTGTTAGAATCATGTTTAACGCTAGTACTGACTACAATACTCACAGCAGAGCGCACAGAACACTGCTGAACGTTCATTGTCTGTCGGAGAATCGGTGACGAAGGTGTGCAGAACAAGCCTAAACTCGACCACCATCGCTCTTAGCTCCAACTATACATTATGCTAACACTATAAATATCTGACGTTCTCCTTCCTAATAGTACTGATGGTGCATGTGAGTATTTCGTTTCCTGATGTGTGAGGAGGAAAGAATACCGACCATAGGAGAGTTCAGTCTGTATACATTTACATAGTGACTGCATTTGCGTCGTTGTGTCTTTATCGATAGTTTCTGTGCAGGCTAGGATTCCTCAAAACTAAGAACAAAATACGATTTTGATGTTGATCCCATTCTTATTTATTCCTTAAACTTTATAAAATGAGAACATCATCACATTTAAGTCACAGAAAAACAAACATGGCGCACAAATTGCTGTTCATTAGAAGAAACGTCAACGAACAAGCACCATAAAAGATATATGTCAATAAAATGAATGGATTAGGCATATGAGAGTATATATTAACATTGTGGTTGTCATTATCATCATCGCCATTATCATTAACAGGAACAACAACAAGTATTAATCCATCTTTGAGTTGTTCCAACCCCAAGTATTTTCCTCTGTCTGTGTTTCCTATGGCTGGTCGATCTTACTTCTACCTTTTCTTGATTTATACTTCAGCAGTGACTTCGGTGACCTGGTTTCTTGGATTCTTGTTACATGTTCTTTCGATTTAGTCTGCACATTACTATTTCGTCATTGAGATTAAATGTATTGAATTCATTCTTGGTATTCGCATTCCTCTCCCTTTCCAGTACTGTGCAGCCAACTACAGCTATCAGAAATTTCATCTCAGCACTTTCTGTTCTTCTGAGCTGTTGTTAAGTAAGCGTAGAACATTCACATCCATCACAACAGCGCAGAATTACCATTACGTTGTATAGTTTAAGCAATGTATCGCTTCTACTAACTTTAAAACGTTGCTTGAACGTGTCAGTCGCTTCTAGAATTTCTGTGACTTTCTGCTGCATTATTGTTTGCTATATAAGTAACACTACTCCCAAGATAAAGGAATTTACTAACTTAATCTATTGCCTTAATGACGATTTTGGCTATAACTGATTCACATACCCTAAATGCCACCAGTTCCATTTTTTATGCGAAGACATTCAAATTATTCTCACTTGCTACCTTCACAAGAACGTACACCCCAAGTTGTCGATCGTCTAATCAGTAAAAAATCACTTGGTCGTCTGCGAAGAAGATTGTTTCTAAACTAGCTTTATAAATTTAAAAATGTGTTGGTAGTTATTTCGCTATTCATTTATTGTCAACATACCATCATTCCAATTAAATTGTTAAAATATTTTTCTCGTATATACTTCTCATTATTGTTATGAAAAGATGCCAGAGATACATGTCCAATAAGATCTGGTCGTGTTTACCTCATCAAATGCTTTTTTTATACTTATTAGACGCAATACAAGTAGATATAACAGCCTCTGTGCCATCCAGGTCACAACGATTTCGTGTTTACTATCCCTGGTCTCATTTCTTTTTGAAATCCACTGTAGAAAAAATACAGTAAAAAAATGGCTCTGAGCACTGTGAGACTTAACTTCTGAGGTCATCAGTCCCCTAGCACTTAGAACACTTAAACCTAACTAACCTAAGGACATCACACACATCCATGCCCGAGGCAGGATTCGAACCTGCGTCCGTAGCGGTCGCGCGGTTCCAGACTGCAGCGCCTAGAACAACTCGGTCACCCCGGCCGGCAAATACAGTATCATTCAAAGAATTTCATATTACTCAAACCTGTCTTCGAATAGAACATACATTAAAATATCCCTATTGTATTCCCTGCAATGCTTGTGGCTCAAGTAAAATTTGCAGTTAAGTTAAAGCAGTTAGGTTGTGATGAACAGAAGAAGGCTAATTCGGGTATGTCTGCGATCTTGACACCACTCTTAAGTGGTCTCATATTCATTAAATAAAATAGAACTATAACATTAGAAAGGAGCATGACATCATCCCAAGTCCCTTTTTATTTTTATAAAGTCATATTGTTCATATATTATGGTTTTACTGACCTTTTTTTTTTACTTGGGGGCCAAAGTTTACTGTATTTTTATAAGTATGAACACCTTTTACAATTTTTACGTACAAATCCACATATTTAAATGTTTTGTAGACATAATGCTTTTTGGAGAACTTTTACTTACAGTAATTTGTAAATTTCTGCGCTTTGGATAAGATGAGAAAAATAACTGTATTGCATCTGTTTTGTATGTATCAAATAATGAAGTGATGTTATGCTACACAGTCAATAGGGGACAATAACAATGACAAACCAAGAGAAGAGTTCTCTGATTAAAAAGGACAATACGGAGATGTAGTCTTCCTCTCCTTCTTTTCAGACTGTACATCATAGAAGCAGTGATGGGAGCAAAATAAAGGCTGGAGCTTAAGATTAACACTTGGGGAGGAAGGACATCAATGACAATATTCGCTAATGACATTAGTTTCATCAGCGAATGTGAGGAAGAATTACAGGACATGATGAATGGGAAGAACACTCCAATGTGCAGAGAGTATACGTGATGTCCCAGAAATGTTGAGACAAACTTCGAAGGGTTGTAGAGGATGTTTTGAGAAACAAATCGAGGTTGGAAATCCGTGCCCAGAAACGTCATCCAACGACATTACAGGATGTCGAAGTTGTAAGCGCCGGCATCTGTCACTGGGGCACCCCTTTGGCAGCAAATGTGACTCTGTGTGTTGACGGACTGTAGGCAGAACCTCTCACAATGTCATTTGTTATTCAGTGATCGTGACTGGCTGCCACGATCGCCAGTGGAGAAGATGGAGCCAGCTGCTGCTTAGAAAGGCCTCGTCTCCCATGAATGCGATGTTCTGATGTACCAGTGGATGACGATTTCGGACATAGGTTTCTATCTAGAAGGGCCAAGATGATAGGACATGTGTTAATATATCAAAGGATAACGTCCTTAGTACTATACTCTGTTCATCGTAAGAATAAACCTGATGTCAACAAACACAAAGGCGATGATTGGTCAGAAGCCATAGCACGCGTACACTGGTGTTGTTATGTTCTTGGAAGTAGTCCTACTTATGTATTAGATATCTTACTAGTAAGTAACGTTAAACGAAACTTCAAGATATTCTAATGTACTGACAGACATCAATGCTTTTCGTAATAACACTTTAGCTATGTAGTCTTTATATCAAAAATCGTTTACAGTCGCAGTCTCTGTACTGTTATGCACTGATTGTCGCGCTTTTAATACGCAGTATGAAAATGGCTGGGGCTGCTTCCTGTTCCGCAGTGGCTTTTAAGTTTCCCGAGGGACCGTATTCGATACAAAGATACTAGGACGCACTGAATCGGTAGCGTAGTAGCTTTATAATCAGCTGCAGTTCATGGGTCGCGCGTTCACATCTCGCCTTGATCGTCCTTTTTATTCGTTCAATTTCAAATACCTACATCTCGTGATTGTAAAATTCCTCATCATTTTTAATGAATAATGCACGTCTTCTTGTTTCTAATACGAGAGATGATTAAGCAGACGAAAACAGAGTGCTTCAGAAGAGAAAGTTGGGATGGGAAGCTGCTAGTTTCTTTCTTTAGGCACCAAGACGTCAAAATGGCAAAATAAGTCAAATAATAACGTTGTATTGTATTATATGTTAACCGGGGGCCTAGACACGACATAGAGGCTCCGTATCTGCCGCAGCCGCAATGGTCCACAACCCCACGACGGCTACCTCAGTCCACTTCACCTCTCCGCCGCCCCACACCGAACCACTCTTTCAGGGTTATTGTGCGGTTCGGCCCTCGGTGGACCCCCCCCCCCCCACCTTCCCTCCCCCCCCCACCTCCTCCCGTTGGGAGGTCTCATACCTCATACTAGACCAGTGTAACCCCTATGTTTGCGTGGCAGAGTAATGGTGGTGTACGCGTGGATGGTGAACTTGTTTGTGTAGCAATCGTCGGCATAGTGTAGCCGAGGCTAAGTAAGGGGAACCAGCCCACATTGGCCGAGGCAGATGGAAAACCGCCTAAAAACCATCCACAGACTGGTCGGCTCACCGGACCTCGACACAAGTCGGCCGGGCGGATTCGTGTAGGAGACCAGGCGCTCCTTCCCAATTCAGAAAGCTAACCGGGAGGGCTAATAATAACGTTAGTAATTATATTTTGACTACGTTTTGCGATTACTGGAACTGTAATCAACAATATATTGTGTTCAATTCGCCTTCTTATTTATCAAGCAAAAGAACCACCTACCAGTTGAATACATGCAAGAGATCGTCGTGCACGTAAAATTTAATGGCAGTGTCGCGAAGGCATTCCAGCGAAAAACGGTAAGTCATACAGTCGAGTACTATGTGCACCAAGAGGAACTGCGTTCTGTAGAAAACAATCTCTGATGCAGCATGTGACCCAAACTGAATGAACAACTGACAGAGAAAAACGATCGACGTAAGATTAGCAAACATGAATCGGAAATAAAAGGCTGAGAAGAACATCAAATCAACACTGTAACAGAGACCATACATTTAAAATGAATTGTGAGGGTTGAAGGTAGTAACCAAGCCTTGGTAAAATCGATGTTATAAATCTCTATAACGTAATACCAAAACTTTGAGACTAACTACTACCATGGCTGCAACAAGGTGAAGACTCTAGAAAACCAAAAACATCAACAGCGAACGGAAATGGGTTTTAGTGAGGAATTGTGATTAGGGCTTAACGTCCCACAGAGCGCGAAGTCGTTCGATACGCAGCACCACTCGGATGGGGAGGGGAATCAGCCGTATCCGTTTCAAAGAAACCACCCCTGAATTCACCTCAAGCGATTTAGGAAAACAGTGGAAAGCAACATCTGAGTGACTGGACGGGGATTAAACCCACCGTCCTCCAGCGTCTAACCACTGCGCCACCTCGCTCCGTCTTTTTTTGTAAGAAGACACAGATGGGATGAAGTGCACTTCTTAAAAATTGAACGCATTTCTAGTGGAATGGAGGTAAAAGCGGTCGTTATTCCTCCGCGCTGCCATCTTAAAGAATAACAAACTGCAAGGTGAGACAGGCGCGCAATAAGGACCAATACAAAATAAAACGCGTCTCGTATTCTCAAATTGCTTGAAAAGAAAGCCTGCAAATTCAAGGTGTATTCAAATCGTCGGCAGTAATTCATCGCAATTGATTTCCTCCTTGTGCACATACGTATAAATTTATGAGAACCGCAGATGTGTAGAGATACACACGATCTTCTCCGTTGCAGCACCAGGGACAGGAGAGTTTGTCGCCGTATTGCAGAGAATGTGAGTCCAAATGTCAAATGACCCGAATTGTAGGGTGGCTATGAATAAGGAAAATACTGTTTCCGAACGGAGTTCTCCATACCACTGGTAATAACCTCTTCGGATGCTTCGAAATTAATGACATGTTTTGTGTAAGGTGCTGAGTAATCAGTATTTCAGCGCCGTATCTGACGTGCCTATGAGCGAGACAAGAATCAAAAATGGCTCTGAGCACTATGGGACTCAACTGCTGAGGTCATTAGTTTCCTAGAACTTAGAACTAGTTAAACCTAACTAACCTAAGGACATCACACACATCCATGTCCGAGGCAGGATTCGAACCTGCGACCGTAGCAGCAGCGCGGTTCCGAACTGAAGCGCCTAGAACCGCTCGCCCACAGCGCCCGGCTCAGTGATAGGTGTAGGATTTACGTACACTCAACGTTCGCGATTAATTGTTGAATATTTTACAATTTCTGTCTTCCCCAACAGTTGTTTCACACTATGGTTACTTCTATAGTGTGTTCATCATAAGAATAAACCTGATGTAAATATTAAACCATTTATCCATCCACGTTTCCTTGACTCTCGTTGGATTTCGTTTCATGTGATGCAGGAGCCAATCTTTGTCCAGTACAGTCAAGTACGATCATAAGAATGCGTTTTATGCCGTGTTACAGGCACATAAACTGCGCGATAATGCGGGATGACAGCTTTATCGGTGCATGAGACTTGGACAGCACTGGCCTGCCAGCTGCTCCAACTAACGTGCAATGATGTGGTTCAGACATAAAAAGAGATGAGCAGAGAAACAATAAAGCTTTGAATGTCATTTAATTTTTAAAGAGAATGAAATAATATTCGGCTGAAATCCAGCACTGCCGCACGCTTCCTAGGTGACCAGACAGAATGCTTAAAATGTTCTCGTTCTCACGTAACACAGTATACTGATTACAAACAAGAATGATGAAAGCATACTTCAGAGACGTCACAGTATTGTTGAATGTCGAAGCCACTGAAGGTATTAATCAAAGTCAGTCATCTTGTAATCTCGTACCTTCTTCCTTATCCCAGTCCGAGTAGATATTTCGTAGATGCCATTCCCGGTTCAGCCGTATTGGGTGTATTTGACTGAGCAACCAGAGACTGTGGTGTGCAGCCTGATTATGTAGCTTACGACAGTCGAATAAAATTAACCAGGAAAGTAGATGTTTGTATTGTATACGGAGGGAAAGCGGAGATGATTCGCGAAGGCGATGATAACGATGAACCGAACCTGCAGTTCAGTTGAATAAGGATTAATTAAGGTATGTTTTTTGTCAGAAGGAAGAAGGGAACAGGGGAAGGCGGAAGAAACCCCCGGATAAGTTTTGTAGACGGAATGATGGCTTGTAGAGTGATCTGGAACTGGAATAAGACCTATTATGGGAAGGGAAGGGGTATCAATTGAAGCGACGTGATCCAGTTATTATACCTCCTAGTGTCTATAGAATGGAAACGCAGACGTTCATTGATAGTGGAAGTTAGATTAGTATTATGTAACAGTCATTTGAAGTGGACTGAGGTAGCCGTCGTGGGGTTGTGGACCATTGCGGCTGCGGCAGATACGGAGCCTCTATGTCGTGTCTAGGCCCCCGGTTAACATATAATACAATACAACGTTATTATTTGACTTATTTTGCCATTTTGACGTCTTGGTGCCTAAAGAAAGAAACTAGCAGCTTCCCATCCCAACTTTCTCTTCTGAAGCACTCTGTTTTCGTCTGCTTAATCATCTCTCGTATTTTTTGAAGACATTTATTCCGCACGCAGAATACATTGGTAACATTGCGGACATTGTACTACTATATGATGCAAGGTAACTGTTTCCTCATTTTTAAGGTCTCCGAGTTCATGTTATGTTACGTATTCCCGAAAAAAAAATGTGTGTTACTTCTCAAGGGATCAAACTTTAGAGATGGTTCAAATGGCTCTGAGCACTATGGGACTTAACATCTATGGTCATCAGTCCCCTAGATCTTAGAACTACTTAAACCTAACTAACCTAAGGACATCACACAACACCCAGCCATCACGAGGCAGAGAAAATCCCTGACCCCGCCGGGAATCGAACCCGGGAACCCGGGCGCGGGAAGCGAGAACGCTACCGCACGACCACGAGATGCGGGCAAACTTTAGAGATCATCGGTCCCTAGACTTACACACTACTTTAACTAACCTATGCTAATAACAACACATACACCCATGCCCGAGGGAGGACTCGAACCTCCGGTGGGAGGGGCCGCGCAGTCAGTAACATGGTGACTCTAACCGCGCGGCCACTCCGCGCGGCCGTATTCCCGACCAATGCAGTTCTGAAAATGTATATGATTTGTCTATAGTCCATCTTCCGGCCATCTCCTGGCACGCAGTGGTCACATTGGTTTCCCAGATAGGTGTGTCAAATACTGACACTTCTACCTGGGAAGCCAGTGTGGCTACAGCGTATCAGGTGATAGCCTGAAGATGGTACTGTGTACCGAAACCTGTACCCAGTAAGCAAAACGAATAAACTGCGACTAAAGACTAAAAAAATACACTTTTTCCTGTATGATGTGTGCTATACGATAAATAAACACAAAACACTTACAGCGCAGTCACACTTTTACGAGAACAGGTGGTCTTACGAACTCGATGTCTTTTGAAGGACGTTGTAGCCACGTAAATTGGTGACTAATTTTTGACCTGTCTGTCGGAAGTAACATGACGCAGTTCTTAGGAGATGAACGGAGCTAATCAATAAAACTGCGTTGGTTTATTCACAACTCGCAACTGAAACGCGTAGAACACCAACAGTCCCTTATGGAAGAATGTGATAGGCATGGACTACACGAAAATTTTAAAGTACTCCCTTTTGATAAAGTTTATAGCTCTTCCGTTTGGCTCGTGGGTCTTGAAGCGATTACTATAGTGACAAAATCGGCCAACGCACCTGCTGAGTAACTCCTGAATATAAGAACTTTTCTGCGTTACTGCTTTTCTTGTGTGTTGACATTATTATTGAAGACAATGGAAACCAGAGCGCTGTTGAGATAGGATGGCAACGGGAAGACGTTTACTTAGTTTGATGAAAATTTCCCCGGATTGTAAATTTCTAAACAGAATGGATGTTGTCGTAAAAATCAAGAAAATAGATCAAGCTCTCATCGCATAAATCAGCAGACACCTACCCATTTGTTTAGAAAAGTTTTGTCTTGCAATATGGCAGCATCTGAGAGCGGCTCTTCAGCCACTTCATAATATTATTGTTTGGCTGGGGATCGTAAAAGGTATTCTCAGCACGACACGCTCTCTGCATTGTGCCAGAGCCCGTTGAATAGGTGCACCTCTCACAGGCATTTATAGCGGCGTTCCAGTCCTTTGTGAACATAGTCATATTGCCTTTAAAAATTCTTAGCGCCCTATTTATTGATAACACATACTTCGGGTATGAACTTTAGCTACAGGAACGGCTACATGGAGCAAAGATTCTTGTATCTTTACTCATTCATAAGACTGGTCTGATGGAGCTATTCACACTAGTGCACCCGGTGCAAGTCTCTACATCTCCGAGTAACTAACGCAACTTAACATCCATTCGAACCTGCTTATTGTATTCAAGACTTGATCCTTCGCCATACTACCTTCCATAACCAACTGCCATTTCCTTAATGTCTCAGAATGTGTCCGATCAACCGATCCACTCTTTTAGCCTCGTTCTGTAACAGACTCCTTTTTTCCTCAGCTCTATGTAGCCACCTAACGTTCAGCAATTTTCTGTGCCACTAATTCCAAAATCTTCTATTCTCTCTTTGTCTGAGCTGTTTATTGTCTGCTCTTCAGTATCGTTTACTGCTGCACTCCAGACAAGTACCATCGGAAAAGACTTTCTAACACTTTTATATTCTTTGTTGACAAATTTCTCCTTTTACGAAATGCTTTGTTAGTTGTTGCTAGTTTTCCTTTTATATTCTGTCTCCTCCGGTCGTTGTCAGTTCTTTCGTTGCTCAAATAGCAAAGCCATTTACAACTTTTAGTGTCTTCATTAATAATCTAATGGGTTGAATTTTCTCATGTTGAGAAATGATAAGGAGCGATGTGTTTTGTTTCGTAATAAGCTTTCTATAGCCAAGATCGCATAAACACTTCTTTAATGTCGACAACTCTGTTGCCATCTTCTGGTCTTGAAAAATTTTTGTTACAAAACGTTTTCTTTGAGGGTTGGAAAAATGTAGAACATTACACAAATGTTTGTCAGAAATAAAAATTTCACAATCAAAAAGCACGTTGTGCACATTGTCATGTACATATATGTAGCACTCACAGATGTGACGTTGTGCATTTCCAAGATATTGCGATTCTTAAGACTCAACAATCGTTGTGAGTGCTAAATATACGAACATGACCATATGCACAATGTGTTTTCTTGATTTAAAAGTTCTTTTTCTGGCAAACATTTTTATAATGTTCTACATTTTATCCACTAATATGACAACTTACAACATAAATTTTTACCTGCTTTATTAACTATGTACATGTAAATAACGTGTATAAATATGTTGCATATATTTATGTGATGCGTAGATGTTTTAATAATCCCTTCCGTGCAAAATAACCAATAAAAGAGAATGTAAAGAATGGTAGTAGATGCACTGGCTAAGTCAGGGAATGTCGTTATGTAAACCAGATAGCCTACTCTTACTGTCGTACTATCGCTGGACACAGGAGCGATGCGGTCGGGCAGTGTTTGTCAGGTGGTAACAAGAGTCGGTTGGTAACGAGGGAGCGGATCGGACGCAAGAGAGGAATTCTGCTGCGAGACGATGCCAGACTTGTTTCACTACAATATCCCACGTACGGTATAGCAAGGCATAACGTGGACAAGTAACTGGGCACAGCGAAAATTATCAAGGTTAACCAGTGTTTAAGAGCACTAGAGGCCCAAAGTTAATTGTGATGAAGAGCCTGTAGCCGTTTATTGTCGTGGCACCTCTATGAAGTAAGAGCCGACCTGTTTATCATTTAGAATTGCAAAAGTCTTGGCAGTGTTAGTTGCAGGCCTGATAGGATCCTCTCCATAGTCGTAATTAACTGAGAGTGTCATTAATGAACTGAAAGTAAATGATAAAAAGAGTGAAGTTTATCGATCCGATTAATAGCTTAAGTGAAAGTGAACAAAAACCTAGTTTTTTTTTAGTTTCTAATCAAGTGCTGATTATTGAAAAATAATTTGACCAAACAGTATAGTTGACAATACTTGATGATCAAGCAATTTTGAATGAGAAGTAATTTACGTGACAATAAATCAAAGCAACGAACTCCGTAATCACTTTAAAAAGCAGTTATTATTGTAGTACAGTCAATTTAAGTACTAAAATTATTGAAACTTCCTGGCAGATTAAAACTATGTGCCGGACCGAGACACGAACTCGGGCCTTTCGCGGGCAAGTGCTCTACCAACTGAGCTACCCAAGCACGACTCACACCCCGTCCTCACAGCTTTACTTCTGCCAGTATCTCGTCTCCTACCTTCCACTCCGCTGCAGAGTGAAAATCTCATTCTGGAAACTAAAATTATTCTTTTCCAAAAGTTTTGCTTCTCCAAAACAGTTTCATAGCAACTAGAAAGACAGTGAGAAACGTAATTCAGTTGCTATATACTTGGTAGTGTAAAGAACTAGTAATTTATTTCATGGATTAGTTGATAAGATTTTTCAGGATGATCATTGTGTTTTGATAATGGGCGCGAGTCAGTGTCTTTGCGGCTGTTCACGTCTACCAATATGCTACAATAGTAGCGTGATTTAATTTCAGAGTCAAGAGTTTTAACTGATTTCGTTCACAGTAAGTCAGCTAGCGACCGTTCATTTATAGTAATTTCCAAACGGAGTCAAAATTAATTTATCATTTATTTTGTACATTTTTCATTTCTGCCGATCGTTATTACGCAAAGTAAATCCCACAATAGCAATCAAGTTATGAGAGCACCCGACTTTTTCCGGGTAGTAGGCTACTTTCACTTCGGATTCGATGCCTTATCCCAAATTAATATCAAACCATTACCAACACGATAATTCCTTCTTTAGTCTACCACTTGGAGAGGAAGGGGGTGTTACACTTGGCGCTGCCAGACAGGACAGTTTCATTATTGTGATTGTCCAGTGGCCTGAACCTTGCAAATCTGATTTTGAAATTAAGATTGACTAATGGAATTGTTGGTCAAACTATAGAGAAGCAAAAATGTTGAACTCGACAATGCAGGCAGGGCAGCAGCCACAAAGGCGTGGGCCGAGCTCGGAATTGGTTAACCGAGAGTTAAGTACCGACAGTGGGTTGGGTGTCTCAATAAATATGGAAGACGTAAACAGTGTGGATACAAAGCAAGAGGTTGATGATTCCTATCAGGAGAATTCGGGAGAATTATTCACGTAGGGTGAAAATTATGTACAGGAGACTGAGACACAAACAAAAGTGGACCAGTACTAAATCACGTATGTGGTTTGAATTCAGACAATTGGACTACGTTATTTCGAATAATGGATTCTATGAAAACTGATATCGGCTCAATGAACGTAGGATGAGTTCGATGGAGAGTGAATTAAGAACTGATATGGGTTTGTTGAAAGATGAAATATCTTCTTCAATACGCAAAGATTTGAACAATAAAATAACAGAAAAATTCAGATGACCATCGTGATGATAAAATGGAGACTTTAGAGAAATCTGTAAGCAGTGAAATAAAAAAGCAAAAAAAGATTAGTACTATGCATTGAATAGCAAATTAACCGAAAATGTCGATTCGATCCGTAGGGATTTAGAGACTAAACTAAACCACGAAATTAAAACAGTGAGTGATGAAAAGACGAAAATTCGTAGTGAACTGCATCGATCTGTAAATACTTTGAAGTGGCAGATGGGGAAGGTTCAAAGCGGAACGCAAACGAGATTAAAAGGAACAGTAGATGCGATTGCTACCGATGTTCAGGACAAAACTCATTCTTTAAAAGCTGACGTAAATCACAAACTTGTGGAGTTCAAAAACACGGGAGTAGAGAGATTGAGATCCGACACTAATAAAATCAAAGAACAAGTAAAGAATCTAGAAACTGTAAAGAATTTGGTTACTACGATCACATTATCTTCGAAATTGAGGAGTTTGATCCAATGGGAGGGATCCACCCAGTCATTTTCATGGACACATGCAAGAGGATAATCTCTTCAACATTGCTTGAAGAGGATCAAATCAGAATATCGAGGACGGAGTTAGCAGATGACGCAAGTAAGTGGGTAGTGCATGCCACTGACGACTGACGAACGTTGGAGGAATCTTTGAGCAAATTTGAAGAAAAATACTGGTCTGTTGATAAACAGGACGAGGTTTTGCAGGAATTTATGCAAGCTTCTCCATACCGACCGAGCAAAGAGACAAAATATGAAATTGTATTGCGAGGAGCTATTTAAGAAAGTGGAATATGTGAAGGGTCAGATGTCAGGAAAGAGTATGTTAACGGTACTTCGCGGAAAATTTCCGTGGGGAGGTCGAGCCTATCTTACGGACGAAAACGATGAAAAATCTATTCAGAAGAAAGTACGTGACAAATGACGCGTGGTATCGTGACGGAAACAGTAATAACCAGAACAGAAACAATTTCAATAACAACCAAAACAATAACTGTCACAATGACTACGACTTGAGATGCGCTCACGTATACAGAGGTAGGTGAGGAGGAAGAGGTGGCGGCCGCGGAAGAAGTAGTCTCAATGGCTGAGTTTACGAAAATTACTGCTCGGAAAGCTCGAGTCCGTAACAGGAAAGGTCAAACTGGTGCGTGTGGTGTTACGCGACCTCATCAAAGGAAATAATATAACAGCGGTGGCGGCAACAAAGCAAGTGAACACGGGAGGGCTTAAATGAGAAGTCAGGTGTTTAGGAAACATTGCAAGTGCCATGAACTTCGTGTACAGGACAAATCAGAAGTGATAGCAAATGAAATTGTTTGCGATGTCGAAGCGACAGTGGGCATGGTGCGTACAAGTGGTACAGCGGCGCCGACAAAAGAGCAGTGTCCGGTGGTGGAGAAGCGGGTGATTGTACTTAATGAAGTTGGAAAAGTTTTGGTGGGAAAAGGAGTCAGAGAGTGGAGGATGATAATAATTACAAAGTGTGTGTAACGGTGGGGACGAGAGATCTGAGGGAGACGCTGCGCGAAGCAAATGAAGTTACTAAGAATACTATGAGTAATGTTGATGAGATTAACGAAATTAGTGGAGATGAGAGGGCACGTGAGGTGCAGATGAGTAGATATTTCGTAGATGCCATTCCCGGTTCAGCCGTATTGGGTGTATTTGACTGAGCAACCAGAGACTGTGGTGTGCAGCCTGATTATGTAGCTTACGACAGTCGAATAAAATTAACCAGGAAAGTAGATGTTTGTATTGTATACGGAGGGAAAGCGGAGGTGATTCGCGAAGGCGATGATAACGATGAACCGAACCTGCAGTTCAGTTGAATAAGGATTAATTAAGGTATGTTTTTTGTCAGAAGGAAGAAGGGAACAGGGGAAGGCGGAAGAAACCCCCGGATAAGTTTTGTAGACGGAATGATGGCTTGTAGAGTGATCTGGAACTGGAATAAGACCTATTATGGGAAGGGAAGGGGTATCAATTGAAGCGACGTGATCCAGTTATTATACCTCCTAGTGTCTATAGAATGGAAACGCAGACGTTCATTGATAGTGGAAGTTAGATTAGTATTATGTAACAGTCATTTTACGAGTGGATTAAAACCGTAACCAATACAGTCGAAATGCCTGTTGCCGCAGTGAAAGTGGTAAGTGCTACACGTGCCTGTAGTAGACCGATTAAGACTGAAATTTTGATGCAGTTTTATGTTAACGATGTTGCGTTTGAGCATGATTTTCTAGTGGTGTCTCAGCTGAGCACAGAAATAATTGTGTGCTTGGATTGGATGATAAAGAATAAAGTAATAATTAACTGTGACAGAAGAATGATAGTATGTGCTGTAGGAGAAAACAGATCAGAGGAAATCATGTTGGGTGTTAAGTCGAAAAGTATAATAGAGGAGATAATAGATTTCCCACTGCGACGAGATTTAGACAACATACAAAGAAAGAGATGTTGAGGGAAAAGATGAGAAAACGTGATGAAGCATGAATTAAAAGACATGATGCCAATTTACAACCCATTAAATTCATTGTAGAGGACAATGTCCCCGTCAAAACACACGAGAAATCCAGTGAAACAGATAATGAAATTTTCAAGTTCAAATTTGTTTATAACGGACCATTCGAAATTGAAAGCGTTCCTCACCCTAATCCTTACTCTCTGATATACCTAAACCAGATAAAATATTGTGTGTACGGACTGTAGTAGACTTAAAGCTCTACCAGAGCAGAGACAAATAATGTTATTCTGCCTATGTTGTTGTTGTTGTACTGGTTCGATACAGCTCTCCATACTACTCTATCCTGTGCGAGCTTCTTCATTTCCAAGTACCTACTGCATCCTGCATCCTTCTGAATCTGCTTAGTCAGGATCCCCTCTGTACCCATAATTAACTGAGTGTGTCATTAATGAACTGAAAGTCAGTTATAAGAAGAGAGAAGTTTATCGAACTGATTAATAACTTCAATAGTTTAAATGAAAGTGAACAAAAAAGTTCGTTTTTTGGACTCGCTAATTAAGTGCTAATTATTGACAAATAATTTGACAAAGCAGTTTATGTCCACACAATTTTGAATGAGAAATAATTTACGTAACAAAAAATCAAAGTAGCGAACTCCGTAATCACTTTAAAAACCAGTAAGTTTACCTTTTCCAAAACAGTTTAATAGCAGTTAGCATCACAGTGAGAAACGCAGTTAAGTTGCTACGTAACTGTTAGAGTAAAAAACTAGTACTTAATTACATGAATTAGTTTCAAGTTTGCTTTTGTCTATGTCTGAGATTTTTCAGGGTGATCATTGTGTTTTGATAATGAGCGCAAGTCAGTGCCTTTGCGACTGTCCACGCCTGCCAACATGCTACAGTAGTAACGTGATTTAATCTCAAAGTCAATAGTTTTAATTGAATTCGCACACACTAAGTCAGCAGGTGACCGTTTATTTACAGTAATTTCCAAACAGAGTCAAAATTAATTCGTCATTACGGATCAAAATTTCACTAGCTAGTTTCTGTATTACTTTGTACATTTTTAATTACTGCCGATCGTTATTAAGCAAAGTAAATCTCACAATAACGATCAAGTTATGACAGCACCCGACTTTTTCCAGGTAAAATTTTCACTTCGGATTCGTTGCCTTACCCCAAATCAATATTAGACCATTAACAACAATATAGTTCTTTAATTAGTCTACCACCCGGAGAGGAAGCGGGGTGTTATAACCTGTGTGCGGTATTCTATAGAGAAATGAAATGGGACCATCACCTAGGCTCAGGCGTAGGTGAAATAGCAAGCAGACTTCAGTTCTTTGATAGAATACTAGGAAAATGCTACCACTAAAGTTAAAATCTTCTGGGGTACTAGACCACGTCATATTTCCTCTAAAACAATTGACGTTTCGACCGCTCTGCAGGAATCTTCTTCAGTATCTTCCGGTATCCACTATTGCTAGTGTTCTAGCAGTAGGGGACACCGGAGGATCCTGAAGAAGATCCCAGCAGAAGGGTCGAAACGTCGAGTATTTTAGAGGAAATATGACGCGGCCTAAAACTTCAGAGGATTTTAACTTTAGTGACAACGGCCACGAAAGCCCGCAGGCTTACAAAAAATGCAATCAGTCTATCAAGGAGAATGCTTACAAAACAGTTTTGCCTCTCATCCAAGAATATTGCTCAAGAGTGTTGGACCCATACCAAGTATGACTATCAGGAGATACACACACAGAGAGGGACAGCACGAATGGTAACTGGTTGTTTATATCATTTGGAGAGCGCCAAATAGATGCCGAAATACTTGAACTACCAAAAAATTGAAATTAGACCCAAACTATCCAGTTAAAGCCTATTTGAAAAATTTCAACAATCAAATTCATACGATGAGAGGAGAAATTTACCTGCCGGCCGCGGTGGTCAAGCGGTTCTAGGCCCTCAGTCCGGACCCGCGCGACTGCTACGGTCGCAGGTTCGAATCCTGCCTCGGGCATGGATGTGTGTGATGTCCTTAGGTTAGTTAGGTTTAAGTAGTTCTAAGTTCTAGGGGACTGATGACCACAGATGTTAAGTCCCATAGTGCTCAGAACCATTTGAACCATTTTTTAGAAATTTACCAAAACCTTCTGCTCCCGTAGGCATCGCGGAGACAAGGTCAGACTAACTACAGCGTTAAAGCAATCATTCCTCCCATGGTACGTACATGAATGTAAGGAGAAGGATCCCTAATAACTGGTAGAATGAGAAATACCTTCTGCTATCCACTTTACAGCGGTATGCAGGCTACTGACGTAACTGCACATGTAGACGTTATCGTCGTGCCACATGGTTGTCTGCAGGAAGTCGTCCACTACGAGGAATCTAAAAATGCGTTTTGCGTCGTGGGACTTCGACTAAAACGTTGGATATGTCAGCATTTCTAGCATTCAATAAGGTATTCGTGTGCCCAGTGCGTGTGGTTATAATATGTTTTTCTTCTTTAATGACTTTTCATGTTGTTTGTAAATTGCAACATCTTCTAAACTTTCCATGCTAACTAAGTCCATGGTTTTTTCGGAATGTACTTCTGACCAAAAAGCGATTCTGGTAGTTGTAGTCCAAGGTTTTTGTTAATCATGCCTTTTGTGTTCTTGTGGTGACATTTCTACAGAATGTTTCGTCCCCACACACATATTTCTTTGTATCTAGCCGAGAAGTGAAATAACAATTTTCATAGATTTAGCTTTACATTTTTTTATTATAAAGAAATGTTTTCTTCAAAATTTTCGTCGCTTGTTTCAGTCCCTTAGAGGTTGAATTTCCAAAGAACAGTGTAACAAGTTTTTTTTTGTTCCAGGAGAGTTGTCAAATATAAATTTTCATTCATTTAGCTCTTTCAATTAGCTTTGAAAATGCTTTCATAATGAAATAATTTCATAAAACTTTTCATCCCCTATTTCATTCCTTTATGGGGTTAAATTTCCACCGAAACATCTATCATTTAATTTCCAAGCGAGAAGTGAAAGACAGTTTTCATAGATGTAGCTTTAAAAAGGCCTTAGTAGTTCTTAATATTCAAAAGTAGTTTCAGCTACTAATTTGCCTCCTTAGTGGATAAATTTCCAAAAATACTGAACTAAATATTTTTTTATTTCTGAAGCCAAATCTTAATTTTCATAGATTTAGCTTTAAAAAATCTTTCATAATGAAATATTTCATAAAACATTTAATTTCCTGTTTCACTCCCTTAGGGATTAAATTTCCAAGAACACTGAACCATTTTTTTTTGTTTGTAACTGGAAGTCAAATAGCAATTGTTGTAGATGTTGTGTTAAAAATACTTGTGTAGTGCTTTAATAATAGGCCTAATTTGTTAGCGAAAAAAATTTTTTCACGCATTTTTTCAACCTATATGGGTTAAATTTCCAAAAATGCTGAAACACGTATTTCCTTATTTCTGACAGAGAAAATAAATACCAGTTTTGTTGGTCTAGTTTCAATGTTCCCTTAATAGCGACATGTTTTCAAAAAGCCATTCATCTCCTATTTCGCCAGCTTAGGGGTAGAAATTCAAATAATCCCTTCACAAACAACGTCTACAGTATACGATCAACACCCTCTCCAGATTTCAAGTTTCTATCCTTAGCGGTTTGGGCTGGTCATTGATGAGTCAGTCAGTTAGGACATTTCCTTACGCAAGGTGGGGCAAATAAAACTGACCTGGAGAACAGAGTTAGAGGGTACAACGAAACACAGCAGAGGAAAGGAAATACTGTACTAACCTGACGATAGTAGACATTGAAAGCGACCACCACTCACTTCTTGGCACTTTTGGGCCCTGATCAGCAAGTTTCTCAAGGCAGGTCGAAACTCGACTGCTGCAGTTCTTGAAGACCATGAAGGTTGTTGCGACACACCTTAGACTTGAGAGTTCCCATACACACGTACTGACAGAATAGGTGGCCTGGGCGGCCAGCTAGGGCCGCAATCAGGCGGACCTCTGCTAACAACTCTGTCAGGCGTGAAGACTGTGTAAATGTGCAGCAAGGGTCGGTCGGCTATATGGACAGTTGCTGCATCCTGTTGGAAGCAGCTGTATATCTTTTTGTCCTCCGTTAATGCTGTCACAAATGGTATCCACTAGTCCGGGCCTCTTTCATTTGCCCCAAAATATTTGCAGATGGAAACTTATACAACTAGTCGTCATAGCTGTATGTTATGGATCTAATAGTATTAGCAGACGGGGAAGTAGGAAAACCACACGAATCTGCGAACACTAGGATTGACAGAATTGACCAAATAAAGCACAAGAGAAGTGACACTCCGTGGCGATATTCAAGACGCACTCGACGCCGCCAGCTGAGAGGCGAGGCGGCCACTGGAGCTCCTAGCCGGGGAGTCATATTGCCGGCGAGCGTCACGGCAAACAGCCCTCAATGGCCGGCGTAAAAGGCGGCCGCAGCCGGCGTTAATGACACTTCCGCAAAGCAAGCCCCTGGGGGCGCAGCGCCGCATAATCGATGCGGAATTCGGCCGTTGTAAGAGGGACGGCTCACGTTTAACCGTATAAAATACGACCGCCTAATTAAGCTAATGGTCGTCATAAGAGCAGTAGGCGAGCGCCTCTGCACCGCAATAAGACGAGGGTCCCAGCACCTCTCACGGCTCTGTCGTTCTGCCACATTCTGCTTGCACAGTGATCCGACTAGCGAAATGAGTTGTGTTCCTGAAGTTGTGAGAAGAAGCGGAACAGATCCTAACCACAGAGTCAAAGAAAAAGTAGCTCACCAACATAGGTAAGTATAGTGAGAAGACGAAAGTCATGGTATACCTTCTAAAATCATGTAGGATATCCTTTTGCCAGCGTAGTGTAGCAACACGACGTGGCATGGACTCAACATGTCGTTGGAAGTCCTTTGTAGAAATACTGAGCCATATTGCCTCTACAGCCGTCCATAATTGCGAAAATCTCGCCGGTGCAGGATTTGGTGCACGAACTGACCTCCTGATTATGTTCCAGAAACGTGCGACGGGATTCATGGCGGGCGCTCTGGGCGACCAAATCATCGCTCGTACTGTGCACAATGTTCTTCAGACCAATCGCGAACAATTGTGGACAGGGAATATGGCGCATTATTGTTTGAGAAAATGAAGTCCAGTAATTTCCAGGTATCCGTACATAACCATTTCCAGCCAATGATAGATTCAGTTGAACCAGAGGACGGAGTCCATTCCACGTAAACACAGCATACACCATTATGGAGTCACCACCAGCTTGTACAGTGCTTGACAAATTGGATCCATGGCTTCGTGAGGTCTGCCCCACACTGGAACCCTAACATCAGGTCTTACCAACTGAAATCGGGACTCATATGACCAGGCCACCGTTTTCCAGTCCTCTAGGATCCAACTGATACGGTCCGGAGCCAAGGAGAGGCGCCGCAAGCGATGTCGTGTTCTTAGCCAAGGCACTTCCGTCGGTACCCCATTAACTCCAAATTTCTCCGCACTATCCTAAGTGATACGTTCGTCGTACGTCCCGCATTTCTACGATTATTTCACGCACTATCTCTTGTCTCTGAGCGCTGACAAATCTACGCAAACGCCGCTGCTCTCGGTCGCTAAGTGAAGGCCGTCGACCACTGCGTTGTACGTGGTGACAGGTAATGACTGAAATTTCGTATTCTCGGCACACTCTTGACACTGTAGATGTCGAAGCAATGAAGTCCCTGACAATGTCCCATACGTCTCGCTCCAAGAAGCATTCCGCGTTCAAAGTCTATTAATTGCCGTCGTGCGGCCATAATTACATCGTAAACTTTTTGACAGGAATCCCTCGAGTGCAAATGACAGTTCCGCCAATCCACTGCCTTTCATACCTTCTGTACGCGATACTACCGCCATCTGAATATCACTTTTGCCACCTCGCCGGCCCCTGTAGCCGAGCGGTTCTAGGCGCTTCAGTCCGGAACACCACTGTTGCTAAGGTCGCAGATTCGAATCCTGCCTCGAGCTTAGATGTGTGTGATGTCCTTAGGTTAGTTAGGTTTAAGTAGTTCTAAGTCTAGGGGACTGATGACCTCAGATGTTAAGTCCCATAGTGCTTAGAGCCATTTTTTGTCACCTCAGTGTATAGTTTAATACCTGTAAATATTCGGAAACGCATGAATTGTGTGATTACACGAAGGCTAATACGTTAAAAGAACATGAATTGCAAAATTTATTAATGTTATGGCATACTGCGATTTAAAGTGGAAAGATCACATACACTTGCTGGTCAAGAAAACAGATGCCTGACAATATGGAAAAATTCCAAGTATTTCTTATCCGCGAATAAAGTTGTGTGCTAACATCCACGAACAAAATCTCTTACAGAATTTAGATCCGATTGATTCTTGCTTATTACTCGTCACTAGTCAGTTGTTACTGTGTGGGGAGGCATAATGGTACATGGGTATTCTGACCCTCAACTGTTTGTACAAGGTACATTCATACAAAATAACTGTAATATGGCTAGAACGCAGATTATATTGTATGACGACAGCATACGTTAAGCCCTAAAACTGTCTTACTCTGTAAATATAGAGTAGTTAGTGATAATACACATTGCTCTGCTAAACGTAAGGACGAGTTAGATAAAATATTAACAACTGCGACAAAATGAATGAATGAAAGTGCGAGAGCATGTTGCCGTAAGTCTCCCAGTCGTACATAAAACTTTCAATGTCGCGTGGCGTGAGGTCAGCGCAACTATAGCGCCAAATGGGAATGGCCCTGGAACACGAAGCAGGTGAAGGAACGGGGAAAGACAGTGTGCATCAGTCAGCAAGCAGCTACAGTGTACTGTGGTGGTGTTATTTATTACAACATGACCCGGAGACAACATCTGGATGACTTCACTCACACAAGGAAGTATCCTCGGAGAACTGGGAGAAGAAGGAAGTGTGACAAGTGTAGTCTGCTCATATAATTCTTTCAGATGCGTGGGGAGCGTTCAGAAACACAGGCTCGGCTGCCCGAAGGAAATGAATCGGTTGACTGTGATCGACTACGGCAGCAGATTATCGCTACATCGTGCAAAAGGCAAGAAGGGACTCACATCAAACAGCGGGTGCAACTGCAGCCACATTTAGCAAGACTACAAGGAGCGGAGTCTCACGCTCCACAGTGGCACTGCGACTAAATAAAGCCTTAAAAATGGTTCAAATGGCTCTGAGCACTATGGGACTCAACTGCTGAGGTCATAAGTCCCCTAGAACTTAGAACTACTTAAACCTAACTAAGCTAAGGACATCACACACAACCATGCCCGAGGCAGGATTCGAACCTGCGACCGTTGCGGTCGCGCGGTTCCAGACTGTAGCGCCTAGAACCGCTCGGCCACTCCGGCCGGCTAATAAAGCCTAGTTTACACGACGACATTGGGTTGCGTGGAATGAGTTGCACGCAAGTGGTTTCATGTATGACTGTAGACACGGCGACACCAGTATACACTTCAGTTTCGTAGTTTTGTGGATCCCTGAGTCACGTCTGAAATGTAAGTTTTGGCAGCTGCACGACCCACGAGCTGTGATGGAGTTAAAGCTTGTTGCGTAGAATCGCTGCATAAGAAAAAAATAAGAAACGTGTTTCGATTCGTGACTGGATGAAGAAAAGATGTCAGCTCGGTTGCTCAGTATCCTTGCTGAAATAATTTATAACGGAAGATCCAAGAAGTTCTTTTAATTATCTTCGAATGGCACCAGAACTGTTCATGTTTCTTCTAAACAGAGTTAATTATGCGATAAGGAATAAAGGTACTGTAATGCATGAAGCACTGTCGCCAGAACTGAAATTATATATATTGCGTGCATTACAATCGAAAACACTCGGCGTGCTATAAGATACGGTTTTAGTTGGTGATGACGCTATCTCATTAACACCATTAAAATTAACGTTAAGAGTAATAGTTATTAACATTAGCAACAATAATTATTCGAAGCAGGCCGCATTAAGAAGAGAATGGTTCGCAAACTACTCTCTTGAAGATAGATCTGTACAGTGGCAATATCTCAAAATTCTAACGTATGTGTATGGGTAGCACTGCAGCGTCGTTTTAAACAGATGGATATTGAATAAAAACTACAGCTTCTTGAATTTGTATAGCCTTCCCTCCTGTCAACAGTATTCCTATATGGTTGGCTAACTCGAACGATAGGATTTTAGTCTTGTAGATGAGAGCATTGCCACAGCTAGAATTACCCTTGCTTGTATTTTTCTTAATTCAGTTGTATATGCGCCCCTAACTGAAAAAATTTTGTCCTGCAGCTCAGATATTGTCAAACAATCTATGTTATGATCGCACATGACGGTCTCAGCGGCAGCAATATGTTGTTTATCTTTATAATCAGCATCACTGAAATCCCACAAACACCTGTGCAAAGCATAGGCATCCAAAAAGCGAACATTATTCTCCGTTCCCCGTTTCATATTTCAGTTTGTCTACACTCTACGAACAGACATAACCTCAAAACTCATGCAACCAGTGTCGCCAAAGTTGAACACGCCGAAAGTGTTTAGTTGCACCAACGAGTTGCGTAACCGCGCGGCGCGCATGCGCAGCAGCCGGTAGCGAAGTTGCCTGCAACCTGTCGTCGTGTAAACTAGGCTTAAGAATGGTCTCTTTGCCCGACGACCAGTACGTTGTGTTGCGTTGATACCCGCACATCAGCGACACCGTTTGCCATGGTGCCAGGAGCACAGGGAGTGGACCAACGAGTAGTGGAGTCAGGTGTTCTTCTAGGAGGAGACCAGGTTTAGTCTTTGTAGTCATTATGGACGTACCCTCATATGGCTAGAGATGAGAACACGAAATGTACTCAGGAATATTGTCGAACATAATCGTATTGTTGTCTACGTGTTATGATGTGGGGGGTATAGTGTTAATTGGGTGTGCTGACGTCCAAATCGTTTTACAAGGGTCATTCATCAGTCAATGTTATTGTGACACTGTACATCTATCCCACGTGCGTTACTTCAGGTATTCCACGGATGACAATGCGCGACCGCATCAAACAGCGCAAGTGAGGAAGCTCTTGGAATGAGAGCAAATTCAGAGATTGGACTGGCCTGTCCATTCGCCCGGCTTATACCCCATCGAGCACCTTTGGGAGGCACTGGAGAGACATATTGCAGCTCATCCACAAGCTCCGATGACTGTCCAGCAGCTGTCAACCTCGCTATTGGAGAAATGGAACGCCCTGCTATAAGAACTCCTTACAAGCCACTAGGCCAACATGGGACCACATTGCAGAGCATGAACTGCCGTCCGGTGTGATCACACATCCTTTTAAGAACCTTTCCCACATTTGGTAATATGCAGGCGCCATATGAATCGCAGTGGCTTAAGTGCAGTTACTGTCTTTGAATAAAACTGTCAGTTCTGTTCGTCTAATAGCCTGTTTCTTTCAGTGACATTCTATACTCTGTTGTCCAAGTTTCATCGAGCTATGTTACTTAGCAGTGAAGCGTCACTGGAAACTTACTTTCGTCCTTAAGTTTTGCAGACCGAACGGGGTAGTGCAGTGGTTAGCACACTGGACTCGCATTTGGGAGGACGACGGTTCAAACCCGCGTCCGGCCATCCTGATATAGGTTTTCCGTGATTTCCTCAAATCGCTTAAGGCAACTTCTGAGATGGTTCCTTCGTTAGATCACGGCCGCTTTCCTTCTCCATCCTTTCCTTATCCAAGCTTCTGCTTCGTCTCTAATGGCCTATGTGTCAACGGGACGTTAAACACTTATCTCCACTTCCTTCTGCTCCTTAAGTTTTGCACTGTAGTGTATATTTAGAGAATAAATGTAAGTTAGTTAAAAGTGCAGTAACAAATGTTATTTGTCGTTGGTTGTTGATGCATCTGATGTAGGCCTAACTGTAGGGACATTAATTACCGTGCGAATGAATGTTGTTGTGCTATTATTAACGCATTATTGCCCTGCATTACAACATTAATAAACTGGTAATTGGAAACTTACAATTTTAGGTGGGTTTAAATGTCTTTGTGAGAAATAAATCAAACTTCCTAAGGTTATAATAAGCAAAGAGAAGCTGTTGTTGTTGTTTTGGTCTTCTGTTCGAGTGCTGGTTTAGTGCAGCTCTTTAAGCTGATATCTCCGAATAACTACTGAAAGCTAAATCGTTCTGAACCTGCTCACTATATTCATCTCTTGTTCTCCTTCTACAATTTTTATCCAACACACTTCCCTCCAGTATTCCGCTGGTGATCCCTTGACGTCTCAGAATGTGTCCTATCAACCGATCCCTTCTTTCAGTCAAGTTACGACACAAATTTCTTTTCTCGCAAATTCTATTCAGTACCTCATTGGTTACATACTATACCCATGTAATCTTCAACGTTCTTTTGTAGCACCACATTTCACAAGCTTCTATTTTCTTAACATCTGGACTGTTTATCGTTCACGTTTCAATTCCATACAAGGTTACACTCCTGACAAACACCTTCATAAAAGTTTTCCTAACACGTAAATCTGTTTTCGAAGTTAACGAAGTTCTCTTCTTCAGAAACGCTTTTCTTGCTATTGCTAGTGTACGTTTTGTATCTTCCCTGCTTCGGCTGTCACCAGTTACTCTGCAGCCCAATTAGCAAAACTCATCTTCTAATTTTAGTATCTCGTTTCCAATCTGACTTCCTCAACATCGCCTGATTTAATTCAGCTACATTCCATTACTCTTGCTTTGTTTTTGTTAATGTTTGTCTTATGTCGTCCTTCAAGACGCTGTCAATTTCGTACAATGTCCTTCTCTGTCTCTGACAGAATTACAATGCCATCGGCAAAACTTAAAGTTTTTGACCTTTTCTCCCTAAACTTTAATTCCTTCTGAAAATTTTTCTTCCGTCGCCTTTACTACTTGTTCATTGTAAAGATAGAATAACATCGGGGATAGGCTACAACCCTGCCTCACACCCTTCTCAACGTCTGCTTCCATTTCATGCCCCTCTACTTTTATAACTTCCGTCTGGTTTATGTACAAGCTGTAAACAACCTTCCGTTCCCTGTATTTTACCCGTGCTGCATTCAGAAGAGTGTATTCCACTCGACACAGTTAAAACCTTTCTCTAAATCTACAAAAGCTGTAAACGTAGGTTTACCTTTCCTTAGCCTATCTTCTAAGATAAGTTGTAGGGACCGTGTTGGCCCGAATGTTGCTGCATTTCTGCGGAATCCAAACTGAGCTTGCCCAAGACTGGCTTCCGTCAGTTTTCCCATTCTTCTGTAAATAATCTTCTGAAGTATTTTGCAACGATGATTTATTAAACTGAAGTTCAATAATATTCACACTTCTCAGTACCTACTTACTTTTGAACTGGAATTATTACATTCTTCTTGCAGCCTGAAAATATTTTTCCTGTCTCAAACATATTGCTCACCAGATGGTATAGTTATTTCATGACTGACTCAGAATATCAGTAGTTCCGAGGGAATGTCGTCTACTCCAGGGTCTTGTTTCGTCTTAGGTTTAAAGTACTGAAAGCTAAAATAAAACAATTTGAGTTGATAGTTAAACATCACTTGACAAGAAGAAGGGACCGATTGGTAGGCCATGTTCTGAGGCATCAAGGGATCACAAATTTAGCATTGGAGGGCAGCGTGGAGGGTAAAAATCGTAGAGGGAGACCAAGAGATGAATACACTAAGCAGATTCAGAAGGATGTAGTGTTGCGATTGGCAGGAGAGCCAACACCGTGTTATTAGAGGAAGCCGAAAGGCACGCGTTTTAGCTCACGCAGGCTGGCGTGAGGTCTGGAACAGGACAAGGAAATTAGAATTTAGAAAAAACGGACGTAGCTGGTGGAATACTTAACTTTAATCCATTAATGGTGAACGTCGCTCTTGACGGTACATGACTCAGTATCAATAGTAACTGGTAATGGCGCCTTGCTAGATCGTAGCAAATGACGTAGCTGAAGGCTATGGTAACTATCGTCTCGGCAAATGAGAGCGTATTTTTTCAGTGAACCATCGTTAGCAAAGTCTGTTGTACAACTGGGGCGAGTGCTAGGAAGTCTCTCTAGACCTGCCGTGTGGCGGCGCTCGGTCTGCAATCACTGATAGTGGCGACACGCGGGTCCGACGTATACTAACGGACCGCGGCCGATTTAAAGGCTACCACCTAGCAAGTGTGGTGTCTGGCGGTGACATCACATGTAGGTTGCAGTAAGTACTGGGAGATGAAGAAGCTTGCACAGGATAGAGTAGCATGGAGAGCTGCATCAAACCAGTCTCAGGACTGAAGACAACAACAACAACAGTTATACATCGTTTAATCCATGCCAACACTACGTTCATATTTGAAGTTTCGTAGGTCTGGGTTCCTCTTAATTCGCGAACGGGTGTGAACATGCGTGGATGCTACACCCTGATATCTGCAAGAATAAATAAATATTAATTTAAGAGTGAGTTTATCAACAGCCTGCATCTCGTTGACTGAAGGCGGCCACATTGTTCCTGGAGTGCTGCTGACGAGTTCGGAACACTGCTTGATGCAGTACTGGAAAGAAGACAATATTCAGCTGACACAAAGAAATCATATTATTGTGTTCTCATTATTTAAGTACGCTGCCGGAGAGTCCACAGATGATGTTGTCATTGGTTACTCTCTATCTGCTTTATATGTTAGAGTGCAACTGTACAACATTTCTAAATGGACACCAAAAATGTCTGAGGTGGTGTAGTGTATGCCTGGAGTAACAAATTGTAGATATGTTGCCCTCACAAAAGTTAGAGTCGTCACGTCGAACGAGCCTGAGGCGGATATTAACCAATAATAGGCTGAAATGACTGATATTATCTCCATTAGGGCCAACTCTCTGTACGTGGTAGTCAAATTATCGTCCTTCGCTTGCTTTCTAATCAGTCACTGGTTTACACATAGGCTTGGGACAGAAGTAAAAAAAATCGCTCCACCACCGATCGGCTTTCAAAAAAAGAACATAAAAGAAGAAATTTTGGGTTGATCGTGACTAAGAACAGGAACCAACAAAAACGAAAGTGACATTTAAAACAAACCTATTCAGCAACGGGACATTAAGATTTCAATAAATCCATTAGTTGTCACGATTGACAGGCCTAGGTTTGCGTACTGATATGGGGCAGTCAACCTGCGATATCTGTTCGACAGCTCATTGATATACCGCATGTTTACTCTGCTAGAAGCGGACGGCAATGAGTCGTGTAACAGGAGGAAAGCTCGTGCTGGCACCACGCTTTGCTTTGCGAGGGCGTCGCGACATCGCTACTTTTCGGTATTCAGCAGCCATAGGCTTTCAACAGACAGAATTGTAGTACAGTGGTTTCGTTTTCTAGAAGTGGTTGATGATTCAGTTAAATGGATAACCAGGCTTTTGAATCGTGCAGGGAACACAGCCCCTGTCCTGTTCATAGTCGGAGTGATTTGTTAATTGCTGTAGCAGCATTCAATAAGAATCAAACCTGTATGAAAACAAGCTGAATTCTTTTACGTCTACAGGGTGAGAAAACTGCTGCCTAACAGCAATGAGCGCTTGACTGATACGTCAGTGATTCAGTACAGATAAAGAGAGCAAATATTGATATTATCCAGCTTTAAGTTGGAACATTTCAGGGTCCCTTTTATCTCTCTTCTCATTTCAGGTGGACCCCACGCCCCCTGTGTCCCACTGATTTTCAAGAAGTGTGCTGTGAGGAGTCTAATACCAGAGGCTGTTACAAGCATTTCTGGTTTCCGTCTGTGCATCTCATTCGTCGACGATAATTATTGTTCTTTCTATTACCAGTTGTATAATTTCTACAGAAGTGGAAGAAACAACCGTAGATTTATGACTACTTTTCTTGAGAGTTTGTCGTTGTAGTGATTCAGAGATCCAAATGGAAACGATGAGTGGGATCACTTCCTGCATTTGGCGCAGGTTTGTCGTGCTGTGCAACTAAACAGATGACAAGGAGCTAATTGCTTGTTGGTCATGAAACCATAAGCTGGACCAGCAAGTACTCATTTACTTAATGGATTCTAAATTGTAGCTAACGCCTGAACAACATAGGCCATCACTTGTCCAAGTTGATGCCGGTGTTCGTTCAGCACTGGGAATAACTCTCATCGCTGACGTTGTAACTACTTTAAATCACTAATGATGTATGGGAGGAATTACGAGTAGAGGCAGTAAGGCACTGACGACAGGTGGAGTAAGGGAGGGGTTGTTAACATATAACATCAGACCCTCCAAAGACTTGACACGAGACCAGCCGGTATGGAACTAACGCGACGTACCTGGAAAACAATGAATCGTATCCGTACAGGCCACGACATGCGTGCTGCAAACCTCTACCGATGGGGAAGGGCTCCATCTTCTCAGTGTGACTGTGGAAATGAACACCAGACAATCCGTCACATTGTAACAAGCTGTAGCAGAAGAGCCTGCATTGGGAACGTGGAAGATTTCTTTGAAGTGACAGAGGCAGCCCTCGAATGGATCGACAAATTAGATATTAATTTATATACTTACTTTTTAAATTGTAAATTATGAAATTAATATATTTTTGTAAAATTTTGTAAAATTATGTTATCCACAATTGCTAGTCGCTGTTCATATGTAATGCCATACGCTAAATAAATAAATAAATAATCCACCGTGTTTGTTGATGGCTTAGTTGACCCTCTTGTGTTGTGCCGTAGAGCACTTTAGTTGGGCCAAATACGCATTTTACACTGCTGGCCATTAAAATTGCTACACCACGAAGATGATGTGCTACAGACGCGAAATTTAACCTACAGGATGAAGAGGATGTGATACGCAGATGATTAGCTTTTCAGAGCATTCACACGAGGTTGGCGCCGGTGGCGACACCTACAACGTGCTGACATGAGGAAAGTTTCCAACCGATTTCTCATACACAAATAGCAGTTGACCGGCGTTGCCTGGTGAAACGTTGTTGGGAAGCCTCTTGTAAGGAGGAGAAATGCGTACCATCACGTTTCCGACTTTGATAACGGTCGGATTGTAGCCTATCGCGATTGTGGTTTATCGTATCGTGACATTGCTGCTCGCGTTGGTCGAGATCCAATGACCGTTAGCAGAATATGGGATCGGGGGGTTCAGGAGGGTAATACGGAACGCCGTGCTGGATCCCAACGGCCTCGTATCACTAGCAGTCGAGATGACAGGCATCTTATTCGCATGACTGTAACGGATCGTGCAGCCACGTCTCGATCCCTGAGTCAACAGATGGGGACGTTTGCAAGACAACAACCATCTGCACGAACAGTTCGACGACGTTTGCAGCAGCTTGGACTATCAGTTCAGAGACCATGGCTGCAGTTACTCTTGACGCTGCATCACAGACATGAGCGCATGCGATGGTGTACTCAACGACGGACCTGGATGCACGAATGGCAAAATTTCTTTTTCTCGGATGAATCCAGGTTATGTTTACAGCATCATGATTGTTGCATCCGTGTTTGGCGACATCGCGGTGAACGTACTTTGGAAGCGTGTATTCGTCATCGACATACTGGCGTATCACCCGGCGTGATGGTATGGGGTGCTGTTGGTTACACGTCTCGGTCACCGCTTGTTTGCATTGACGGCACTTTGAACAGTGGATGTTACATTTCATGTGTGTTACGACCCGCGACTCTACCCTTCATTCGATCCCTGCGAAACCCTACATTTCAGCAGGATAATGCACGACCGCATGTTGCACGTCCTGTATGGGCCTTTCTGAATACAGAAAATGTTCGACTGCTGCCCTGGCCAGCACATTCTCCAGATCTCTCACCAAGTGAAAACGTCTGGTCAATGGTGGCGGAGTAACTGGCTCGTCACAATACGCCAGTCACTACTCTTGATCAACTGTGGTATCGCGTTGAAGCTGCATGGGCAGCTGTACCTGTACACGCCATCCAAGCTCTGTTTGACTCAATGCCCAGGCGTATCAAGGCCGTTATTACGGCCAGAGGTGGTTGTTCTCGGTACTGATTTCTCAGACTCTATGCAGCCAAATTGCGTGCAAATGAAATCAGATGTCAGTTCTAGTATAATATATTTGTCCAATGAATACCCGTTTGTCATCTGCATTTCTTCTTGGTGTAACAATTTTAATGGCCAGTAGTGTATCTATACCGATGGCGCTAGAAATGTAAATGCTCCTTCATTATTCTAGGGACAATGGTATCTGAAAAGACATCAAGCTTTTCACATTACATTTGCGACTATTCATAGACTTCTGAGTAAAACGGGTCGTTTCAAAGGTCGACAGATTGTAGCAGGTGGCAGGCGCTCCATACACTCACCAACATTTGAGCAACACATATTGTTGAAGAAACTTAACCGATACTGTCCACGGGACTCGCGAAGTGGTAACTGCATCACAACTGAAAGACGACTGTGGGCTACAAATACAGTGGTATGCGCCTATCTAATTGCTTGCGCTGTCCTTCCTATCGCACTTACACTTGCTTCATCATCATATATACCATTCCACCATATATGCACCCAACACAGTCACCTACACTCAACATATACCTTACGGGCGTTAGCTGTTCATTGTCTGTTCCAGTGCCGCTACAATTACAACAGTCGGTAGCGTTCCCAGTCCCACTTGTACGTCATTTCAGCGCAATAGGGGGCGTTCCATTCCGGCTGTCGACAACCATATTCGGCTGGAAATCACCAGAGTGGTTGGTAACATTCAGGTGCTTTTCTGATCACGATGTGCTCAGGAATCAGGCGTTACTAGCATAACAGTGAGACGTTGTCCCTAACACATAACTGTCTCTTACAGCAGGCACATCCACCAGTCTGTCATACAAGTGGAACTCGGGTGTCGATACATAATATTTTAGACAAGTGTGTTTTATATGACGACTTCAGGATGTCTCCCACAGGGCCTGGTCTCTATTTTTAAATGGCTATCCGAAGAGTGTGGTTCGTGTTTAAAGGCTTTGTGTGCTATCACAGCCCCTTCTCAAAGTACTGGAGTGGGATTTTGTTGTATTGGAGAGTGGCTTGGTCACCCATAGTTTCTATCTGGTCACCCACCCACAATAACCTGGCTCTTATCTGTAGTGGTACTCTTTATTTTATTTTATCTACAGTTACCCTGTTGTGTTTGATCTGCATTTTATGGATTGTCTTTTATGACCCTCCTGTTGCTAGCGGTGTATTTTGAACTCTTGTATGTTACTACAGTTTGATTCTGAATTGATTGTTTTCTCCTAGGTATATTAACCATTCTTGTCTGTATTTATTTCATACAAGGACGCTGAAAACCTCACCGTTTAGCGCCCTAAAACGATAAACGCTAGTTAAATAACTCACTCGATCTCCTCAACTAAACCTACTCGACGATTTTTCCTGGCAACATTCGGCGAATGGAGTTCATGAAACCTCACTGTAGCAACACGCGACTTAACTAACAGCATGCATGCAAAGTGTGAGAATATTCGTGATACCTTAGGTATGTTCAGGGGAGTGCCTATTTCGTTGATGCGCCACAGTCAAGTCTGCTGCAGAGCCAGGGACAGGCAGACCAATCATTTCCAGTACATTTTGTTTCTTTAATTAACTTCAGTAATACTGCCTACTATTCAGTCATTGCAACTGTTAAATTATGTTTCCTGTTATATCAAATTTGTTTTCGTTTGCTCTTCCTTACACCAGAAAAAATTATCTGATCAACTTGCGTTGCTACTCGTCGATCCCGACTGACTGCCGCAGTATTTGAGGAATATGGTAATAGCGCTGCTTGGGTGGTGCCACGGTAGCCGGGATGTCGGGTTTCTGTAGCGTCTTTGCAGAATTGCTACGACCTAAATATTCTGCTGTAATCAGTTTATGATTTTTTTGTCTATTAAACGCTCTTTGCACGACATATTTATCGTCCACGATGACCACACGCTCTCGTAGGGAACACTAATCACGTCCACGTCATCTGTTTCTAAACTGTTTCATAAGAGTAAAAATTATTGTTTTATGTCTTCAGTCACACAAATCAATGTTACAGAGCAAGTAAATTAGTGTATTCCCGCCCACTAAATTCTACCTGGAAGTCTATCATCGCATGTATGATATGCACTGAATTAGTGACTTGTGTTTACACTCTATCTGATATCCCGTCTCACCTAATGGTTACGTCATTCACTGTACTTCAAGTTTCTGGCCAGGTAGCAAAGGGAGAAAGGAAACCAATCTGGTGTGGTTATCTGATGTAGAAGGTGTAGAAGTATGAAACCGGAATTTCCCTATAAATGGTTCTAGCCGTCAGTGTAGGGCCCATGAGACCGCGTCTGCAGCACCATCTGCTTCCTGTAACGACTGACAACGAATGACAGCACGCAGTAACCCAAGTTCCACACATCGGTATCTGTTTCAAACCCATAAACGTGTCGAGTTTTGTGCCTACGAACAACAATTTGAGGACAGGAATGGTTTTCTGTTATCATTTGAAGAAAACTGCATCAAATGCTTGTCGAAGCCTTCGGCGAACATGCTCTTGGGAAAACACAGTGTTTCGAGTGGTTTCAAAAAATGCAAAAATGGTGATTTTGACATGAGAAACGACAACCGCGGGAAACCACCGAAAAAGTTCGAAGACAACGAATTTCATGACTTATTGGATGTAGATGATACTCAGACTCAGCAGGAACTCGCGGAACAATTGAATGTGATGCAGAAAGCCGTTTCTCTTCGGTTGAAAGCTACGCAAAAGGTGCAGAAAGTAGGAAAATGGCTTCCGCATTAACTGAATGAAAGACAACAAGCAACTAGAAAGACCACTTGTGAAATGCTGGTCGCCAGATACAAAAGAAAGTCGTTTCTCCATCGAATAGTGACAGGTGATGAAAAATGGATATATTTTGAGAATTATAAATCGTGGGTGAATTCAGGAAAACCATCGACATCCACTGGAAGACCAATTCTCAATATAATTCTCTGTGTTTGATGGGATCAGAAGGATATCATCTATTATGAGCTGCTAAAACCTGGTATAACCTTTAACACTGATCGCTACCAACAGTAAATGGTCGATTTAAATCGAGCGTTACGTGAAAACGACCGAAAGGCAACACAAAGTCATATTGCTCCACAATAACACCCCATCACACACAGCAAAACGGGTCAGGGAAACGATTGAAACGTTCAGTTGGGAAATACTAAGGCATGCGGCTTATTCTCCAGGCATGGCTCCGTCCGATTGTCATCTATTTGCATCACTGGGATACGCTCTCGCTGAACAACGCATCAGTTCGTATGAAAATGTAAGAAAATGGTTCGCTGACTGGTTCGCTTCAAAACAGGAACTGTTTTGTTTTTTGGAGTGGCATTCATAGACCTCCAGAGAGGTGGGAGAAATGATTAAATAGCAATGGAGATTTTTTTGAATGAAATATTATCAGTTTCAAACAACAGCCGTGTAATTATTGCAGCCAAATTCCGGTTTGATACTTCTACACCTTGTACTTAGCAAATGAAAATATTTTACACTGTACGAAATAGTTATCATACCTGGGAGATACAGTGGCTTGCATAGGACCATACAGAAGATATCAGACAAAATCCGGATTAATATTATTCTTATAAAGGATTCAATTAGTAAACGGACTGCATAGGAGGACAATGCAAGACACAACAAAACAGTGTGTACGGCACTTAATCAAGATCGACCGGTTAAAGAGATCAGCTTTTAATTGCTGTGGTTCAGTTCCTGATCCCGTATGCTGAAAAATCGACAAAATCGTATAAAGTGAAACACCAACCACGTACCAGAGTCGTAAAACGCTCGTTTCAGAGGCATTATTTCCACTCTCATGAACATTATCGCTCGTAAAACTGAAGAAGTATGTGGGTCTTCTGGCAAATTGTGGGTATCCCATAAATTACAACTCTGCGAATGAGATCAGCTCATATTCATTCCTCACTTATTTGTCTTTTATCTGTTACATCCTCTGTTGTATGCCTCTGTTACATATCATGTTTGCCTTACTGGTCCTTCCACCTAATGTAGCTTTAAAAAAAGTCCGGTAGTTCATTATTATTTTCTGTGTTCTTCTTGATTTCTGACTGCAGCATCCATTTCCCTGACTGAAATCTATAACTAAGAATGCTAGTTAAAGTTGCATACTCAGTTTGGATTTTACGTAGATTTCTTTCTGCCGAGGCGCATCGGAGGAAACAATACATTAAAGACAACATTTCTATTGTTGTATAAAATTTTATAATAATATCTTTCTTCGCCTGGTTGTTGAGGGTATAGTACTTCATCTACACTACCTGACAAAAAAAGTGAAACACTAAGAAAAATATGATCCGGAGACAATGTGCCTTTCTGTAAATATGGTCACCGTCGGCGGAGGTGTAAATTACTGGAGTTGCAATTCTCAGTGACAGTAGAGCGGTCACCAGAGAACATCAGTGTTCCCAGAATGAGATTCTGCCAGCTTTACTGGCGGAAGCAAAGCTGTGAGGGTGGGTCGTGAGTCGTGCTTGGGTAGCTCAGATGGTAGAGCACTTGCCCGCGAAAGGCTACGCTCCCGAGTTCGAGTCCCGGTCCGGCACACAGTTTTGATCCGCCAGGAAGTTTTACATCAGTGTGGTTCGTATTTAGTGTTGTTACCAGGCCGGGTACGATATACAGGGTGTTACAAAAAGATACGGCCAAACTTTCAGGAAACATTCCTCACACTCAAATAAAGAAAAGATGTTATGTGGACATGTGGCCGGAAACGCTTAATTTCCATGTTAGAGCTCATTTTAGTTTAGTCAGTATGTACTCCAACGTGATCAAACTGTAAATTTTCACAATCAACATGTGTGGGCTGACGAGAATCTGCACGCAATTGTGCAATCACGTCATCAACACAGATTTTCTGTGAACGTTTGGGCAGGCATTGTTGGTGATGTCTTGATTGGGTCCCATGTTCTTCCACCTACGCTCAATGGAGCACGTTATCATGATTTCATACGGGATACTCTACCTGTGCTGCTAGAACATGTGCCTTTACAAGTACGACACAACATGAGGTTCATGCACGATGGAACTCCTGCACATTTCAGTCGAAGTGTTCGTACGATTCTCAACAACAGATTCGGTGACAGATGGATTGGTAGAGGCGGACCAATTCCATGGCCTCCACGCTCTCCTGACCTCAACCCTCTTGACTTTCATTTATGGGGACATTTGAAAGCTCTTGTCTACGCAACCCCCATACAAAATGTAGAGACTCTTTGTGCTCGTATTGTGGACGGCTGTGATACAATACGCCATTCTCCAGGGCTGCATCAGCGCATCAGGGATTCCATGCGACGGAGGGTGGATGCATGTATCCTCGTTAACGGAGGACATTTTGAACATTTCCTGTAACAAAGTGTTTGAAGTCACGCTGGTACGTTCTGTTGCTGTCTGTTTCCATTCTATGATTAATGTGATTTGAAGAGAAGTAATTAAGTGAACTCTAACATGGAAAGTAAGCGTTTCCGGAGACATGTCCACATAAAATATTTTCTTTCTTTGTGTGTGAGGAATGTTTCCTGAAAGTTTGGCCGTACCTTTTTGTAACACCCTGTATAAGCGGCGTGGTGAGTGCTAGACGTTGAATGATTGTTGTGAAGCATGCGGGGATGCCATGTATTCGTTGAAACAGCGTTATCAGCAGCTGACAGAGTTGACCGGCTGGCAGATGTCGTGCAATATACATACCGGGTGGTCAAAAGTCAGTATAAATTTGAAAACTGAATAAATCACGGAATAATGTAGATAGAGAGGTACAAATTGACACACATGCTTGGAATGACATGGTGTTTTATTAGAACCAAAAAAATACAAAAGTTCAAAAAATGTCCGACAGATGGCGCTTCTTCTGATCAAAATAGCAATAATTAGCATAACAAAGTAAGACAAAGCAAAGATGATGTTCTTTACAGGAAATGCTCAATATGTCCACCATCATTCCTCAACAATAGCTGTAGTCGAGGAATAATGTTGTGAACAGCACTGTAAAGCATGTCCGGAGTCATGGTGAGGCAGTGGCGTCGGATGTTGTCTTTCAGCATCCCTAGAGATGTCGGTCGATCACGATACACTTGCGACTTCAGGTAACCCCAAAGCCAATAATGGCACGGACTGAGGTCTGGGGACCTGGGAGGCCAAGCATGACGAAAGTGGTGGCTGAGCACACGATCATCACCAAACGACGCGCGCAAGAGATCTTTCACGCGTCCAGCAATACTTTTTTTTTGTTCTAATGAAACCCCATGTCATTCCAAGCATGTGTGTCAATTTTTACTTCTCTATCTACCTTATTCCGCGGTTTATTACCGAGCGAGGTGGCACAGTGGTTAGACACTGGACTCGCATTCGGGAGGACGACGGTTCAATCCCGCGTCCGGCCATCCTGATTTAGGTTTTCCGTGATTTCCCTAAATCGCTCCAGGCAAATGCCGGGATGGTTCCTTTCAATGGGCACGGCCGACTTCCTTCCCCGTCCTTCCCTAATCCGATGAGACCGATGACCTCGCTGTCTGGTCTCCTTCCCCAAACAACCAACCAACCAACCAACCGTGGCTTATTAAGTTTTCAAATTTAAAATGACTTTTTGATCACCCGGTATTTATGGGGCATTCGGATGTGAGAGTGGCCCGATGGTGAACTGCTTGGGAATATAAGTGCAGTCCTACTCGTCACCTAGGTTATAGTCGGCCACGTCTGACCACCGCAAGTGAGGATCACCGTGTTGTGCACCAAGCATATCGTAACCGCTTCACATCTGCGTCTTCCTTCCGAGAACAAGCAATGTACTCCACGCACCATTGTGTGTGATCCCACATCAGTGGTCGGAGACTAGCAGCAGCCGGCCTTGAGAATTACCTTACCTTTGTCATCCATCGACGACGTAATGACTTGTACGTTGTTACGCTTAAGGGTATTGGGATCCATCAAGGACACTCAAAGGTAGGAAATCAGAGACACAATGGAAAGGGTGGGCAAAAGCGATAGCATTTAGCTTACCGAACATAAATAGTAAAACTAGAGACCTGCAAACTGATGACGCTCTGGGCAGATGTCCCGGCGGAGAAGTTTCACATCAGAGAATTAACTGGTAACTTCGTTCATCGCCTAGACTCTCTTGTAAGGCGTCACAGTAGCAGTTAGCTTCGAAGGCACGTCTCAGTAGAGGCAGCAAACTTGATACTTGCTCCTGAGAACTGCAGCTTGGCCGGCCGGTGTGGCCGTGCGGTTCTAGGGGCTTCAGTTTGGAACCGCGTGACCGCTACGGTCGCAGGTTCGAATCCTGCCTCGGGCATGGATGTGTGTGATGTCCTCAGGTTCGTTACGTTTAAGTAGTTCTAAGTCTGATGACCTCAGATCGTAAGTCCCATAGTGTTTGGAGCCATTTGATTTGTCGAACTGAATAAGAACATCACCTCTAATGGCCACGATCTCTAACTGGACACTATACTCTATTCTTCGTGTGGTGTACTTATGACTCGTGTTCGATTTGCAAAATGTCACCACGAGTTCGTGCTTCCCTTTCCATGAGCGCCGGCCGTTGTGGCCATAGCGGTTCTAGACGCTTCAGTCTGGAACCGCGTGACAGCTGCGGTCGCAGATTCGCATCCTGCCTCGGGCATGGATGTGTCTGACGCTCTTAGGTTAGTTAGGTTAAAGTAGTTCTAAGTTCTAGGGGACTGATGACCACAGATGTTAAGTCCCATAGTGCTCAGAGCCATCTGAACCATTTTGAACTGCAGCTTCACTGGGTTTCCGTAGGTTAGAGTGCTGCTACATCAGTCCCCAAAGTGACGTAAAACACTGTTGTTGCTGGCAGTAATTGCAGTGACAGTGACGTTTAGCTGTCAGCTGAACGCTTTTGCACCAAATTTGGAGTTCGTTCGTGCAAAGTCCAGAAGCATCCCAACCTACCGAGTAGGAGAAGGGGAGGAATCTACACTATGTGATCGAAAGTATCTGGACACCTGGTTGAAAATAACCTACAACTTCTTGGCGCCCCCATCGGTGCCCCATCAATATGGTGCTGGCCCACCCTTAGCCTTGATGACAGCGTCCGCTCTCACATGCATACGTTCAATCAGGTGCTGGAAGGTTTCTTGGGGAATGGCAGACCATTTTCACGGAGTGCTGCACTGAAGAGAGGTATTGATGTCGGTTGGTGAGACCTGGCATGCAGTCAGCGTTCAAAAACATCCCAAAGGTGTTCAATAGGATTCAGGTCAGGATTGTATGCAGGCCGGTACATTACAGCGTTGTTGTTGTCGTGTAACCACTCCGCCACAGGCCATGTATTATTAACAGGTGCTCGATCGTGTTGAAAGATGCATTCGCCATCCCCGAATCGCTCTTCAGCAGTGGGAAGAAAGCAGGTGCTCAAAACATCAGTGTACGCCTGTGCTGAGATAGTGCCACGCAAAACAACAAGGGGTGCAAGCCCCCTCCATGGAAAACACGTCCACACCATAACGCCACCGCCTCTGAATTTTACTTTGGCACTACACATGCTGGCAGATGACGTTCACCGTGCATTCGCCATACTCACACCCTGCCGTCGGATCACCACATTGCGTACCGTGATTCGTCACTCCACACAACGTTTTTCCGCTGTTCAAAATGGTTCAAATGGCTCTGAGCACTATGGGACTTAACATCTTAGGTCAGTAGTCCCCTAGAACTTAGAAGTACTTAAACCTAACTAACCTAAGGACATCACACACATCCATGCCCGAGGCAGGATTCGACCCTGCGACCGTAGCAGTCTCGCGGTTCCGGACTGCAGCGCCTAGAACCGCACGTCCACCACGGCCGGCGCGCTGTTCAATCGTCCAGTTTTTGCGCTCCTTACACCAGGCGAGGCGTCATTCGGTATTTACCGGTGTGATGTGTGGCTTATGAGCAGCCGCTCGACCATAAATCCAAGTTTTCTCACCTCCCGCCTAACTGTCATAGTACTTGCAGTGGATTCTGATGCATTTGCAATTCCTGTGTGATGGTCCGGATAGATGTCTGCCTATTACACATTACGACCCTCTTCAACTGTCAGCTGTCTCTTGTCAGTCAACAGAGGAGTAATATGGTAATAACGCAATTTTTATTTTTTGATTCACTTTAACACGTTCCGCGCGTTCAGTTCACCTAACAACAGAGTTAACGTGCTACATTTAGCTCGACTTTAAACCATCGTATCTCAATCGATAAGGATTATTGTATAAAAAAATTCCATTTTGACTTTATCCATTTATATACCTTCGTGCAAAGTTTGAACCGATTCTCACAAGTTTAATGTATAGAAGTGGTGCGCTTCAAAAACCTCCCAATACCGTATTTTTCGACAAATAAAATTCAAACGAAGAAAGATTTTTTCAGAAGGTTAAAATTGATCTTAGCTCAATGTCAGACTCAAACTGGATCAAGTTTGAACGAACGCTCCAGTCCAGATTTATTTAAGGGTGACTATTACCGGACGTAAAGTCCGAGCGGTCCACACACAAATGGAGCCATTAGGTGAGCATTAATTTCAGCCCAGCTGAAATCCTTTGCAAAAAGAATTAATCGTCTCACATAATTCATCTGGGCGCCAGCTTCGGTTCGTCGTTCAAACCCTGCTGACTATACAGCAAGACAGATGTTCAAATGGCTATACAAATGGTTGCTGAATCGGCTAATCAAAGATCTTTTTACCCAATGTTGCTATCTCCAGTGGCAACCAAGCACCAAGACCACTCCCCAACTCCCAAACCGCGATTCTGTGCAAGACCTACTCACATGAACGGTATGACTATGTCTAGAGCCACACGGACTGTCAACAGGGAAACCAACGTTGTACCTTTCGATGATGCGGCAGCAGAAAGGGCCGCTCCGGCAGCGGATCATCCAAATATGACATTAGACACAAGTACAGCACCATGTCATGGTTTGGTACTAGTAACGGTTCTGCGCGCACTGTGACATGCACGTCCTAGTGTTTGAAAGCATCGAGGAGAACGCATGTCACCAAACTTCATTCTGCATCGTCATATGGACATAGCACCTGACATGGTGGTATGGGGTTCTATTAGGTAAACACGATCACCTCTGGTCGGCATAGCCCGTAATTTGGACAGCAACCGTTGTACGTCTGACGTTTTGAGGTCGGTGTTTATGCCATGTCTTCACATTATCCTTCAACATAATGATATAAGATCGCATCTTGCTTGTGATATCATGCCTTACCACGATAGAGACGATGTCCTGCTGTTACCCCAGCCGGCAACTTCTGCAGATCTATCGCCCATTGAAAACGGCTGCTCTCTGCTGGTCGCCAGCCACTGCGATTGCTGAACTCTGGCATACAGTTGGCGCTGCATATAATTATGTACTCATACACTATGTATGCAAGTCCTCAAAAATGGTTCAAATGGCTCTGAGCACTATGGGACTTAACATCTTAGGTCAGCAGTCCCCTAGAACTTAGAACTACTTAAACCTAACTAACCTAAGGACATCACACACATCCATGCCCGAGGCAGGATTCGAACCTGCGATCGTAGCAGACGCGCGGTTCCGGACTGAAGCGCCTAGAACCGCTCGGCCACTCTGGCCGGCTATGCAAGTACTATGACAGTTAGGCTGGAGATGAGAAAACTTGGATTTCATGAACGAGCGGCTGCTGATAAGCCACACATCACACCGGTAAACGCCAAACGACGCCTCACTTAGTGTAAGAAGCATAGACATTGGACGCTTGAACAGTGGGAAAAAGTTGTGTGGGGTGACGAATCACGGTACACAATGTGGCGATGCTTTGACAGGGTGTGGGTATGGCGAATGCCCGGTGAACGTCATCTGCCAGCGTGTGTAGTGCCAACAGTAAAATTCTGAGGCCGTGGTGTTATGGTATAGTCGTGTTTTTCATGGAGGGGGCTTGCACCCCTTGTTGTTTTGCGTGGCACTATCACAACACAGGCCTACATTGCTGTTTTCAGCATCTTCTTGCTTCCCATTGTTGAAGAGAAATTCGGGGACGGCTATTGCATCTTTCAACAAGATCGAGCACCTGTTCATAATGCACGACCTGTGGCGGAGTGCTTACACGACAATAACATCCCTGTAATGGACTGGCCTGCACAGAGTTGTGACGTGAATCCTACAGAACACTTTTGGGATGTTTTTGAACGCCGACTTCGCACCAGGCCTCACCGACCGACATCAATACCTCTCCTCAGTGCAGCACTCCGCGAAGAATGTGCTGCCATTCCCCAAGAAGCCTTCGAGCACCTGATTGAACGTATATCTGCGAAAGTGGAAGCTGTCATCAAGGCTAAGGGTGGACCAACACAATATTGAATTCCAGTATTGCCGATGGAGGGTGCCATGAACTTGTAAGTCATTTTCAGCCAGGTGTGCGGATACTTTTGATCACATAGTATATCTGTCATCCTCCAGTTCGACTCATATCAATGCACAGGCAGGTTAAGGCTGTTGTTGCTGGTAGAGGTGGCAGCCCTGTGTACTAAATTTAGCACTTTTCACCTCATTTATTCTTCCTACTATGCAATATTCGCACAATAACTAAAATTTCGTTATTTCCTATCCTTCCCGGTATTGTAATTTAAATGTCCAGTACTGTAGAAACAGTGTAATGGTGGGAACTGAATTACAAGCATGTAAATAATGGTGTCCTGCAATAAATGTGCCTACATAGGGAAGACCAGTTTTACAAAACAACAAATGTCGAGGCTTATTCTAAAGCGTGACGTCGCTAGAGAATCTTGTACCGTAGTGTTCGGCGACATTACTTCCTGTTGCCACTCTCCTCTGGTATTTGTTATATGTAGTCACGACCACGACACTCTCGAATAGATTCTCAAGCAACTGTCCAAGTGATCTTGGCCTCGATTTCTGGGGCAATGTTATCCTAAAAAGCGCCCGACCTCACACAGATGCCACATCGCGCGACTCTACGAGAACAGTTGCCTGCAGCATCGCCTGGTGTCTTCGCGACAGAAAATGCCCAGTACCAAATCGAAGGCGTTCTCCTGCGCTATTGCTTCGTATAGCCACTCTCCTGTGGCGTCGGCGAAAGCCTAGTGCACACCGGGACTCAATGTTGCGCGTCCCTGGTGCGCGGGTGAATCGAGTCTGAATCGGCACTGCTGCGATTCAGACCCGCAGCGTGTTCCCATGTCGCCGGAGTGTATTGCTGATCTAAAGTGATACAAAATTTGAATCCCATCGAAACCGGACTCTATGAGACAACGTTGCGCGATACTTCAATTGCTGATGCGCAATACTTCAATTGCTGAGGTGTTCGGAGGAAGTTTGACTGTCAGGCATGTAATCGTCAGTGCTATTGTCGTTGTGTAGTGTGCTTCTACTTTTTTATATTCCTATAGGTCGACGACTGAAATAACTTTGAAACTATTTGAATGTCTGCGAATGAACAAGTTCTTGTGGGACATCACACATATCGAATGCAGAAACCGCGACAAACGAAGACAGGCATTAAAATGTTTATGTGATAAGTGTAACGCCTTAATAGCGAAAATTGGAAATAAAATTACGCTTTGAAGTAAAGAGAACACAAGAAACTAGAGGAAAGCAGGAAGAACGGGACTTTCCTAAAATTTTTCATGCTTCGTGCAAGAACCTCTCACCCGCCACTAATTTAATATGAAGTCGCAACACTGATGTATGAGAATATAAGGCAAGAGAATATAAAATTAATAACTGTTACGAACTTCAAATCACATTTACTTTTTTATAAATACAGAACAAGGATTGGGAAAAGGTAGCTTACATATATTTCTTCAAATCATTTCATCTTGCCACGGCAGTGAATCTTTCAGATGACATAAGATAATCTCTGAATTCAGTTCTAATTTCCTGCACTTCATTTGGAGATCTTCTCCGTACAGTGTGCAAGCCCTAGCAGTTGTGATTCTTGCTGTTTTTGTCTTCACGTTCCATGTATAAAGTTTCCACCCGAATTTTCCTTGTCAAAAGTGCCAGTTGGACTGTAATTTGCTTTTTAATGGCACCGTAAGAAATTATGCAAATAGGCACTTGCAAGGACCACTATTTCCACTTTAGTGGGATGTAGGACTATAGGTTTTAGTAACGCCCAAAATTTCGCTAGCCATATCGCGAAAACACTTTCAGTGATGTGGCGTGCACGACTTAGACTGTAACTAAATATTCTGTCAGCACGTGATAATTACCAGTTGTTGTAGACAAGGTACGGTTTCGTCAAATTTCGTAACAGAAAAACGCATCATCTGTTACAAACACGAACGGGACGGAGATTTCTCTCCCTGGAAATGTGGTGGGTTGAGGTAAACTCAATGTTCCTTTATTTATTTTTTCATGAAGCTTTGTATATTTATGTATATTTAAAGACTCCGTCCTCAGAAATTCTTCCTCGAAACCCCAAGTCCAGGCACATGAAACTGTGTCTGGCACCAGCTACAGCAAGCACAATAATGCTGAAGAGCCCCTTATTACTAAAAAAAAAAAAAAATACTCCCATTGCATACTTCCCTTGTAGTGTGGACGAGACTCTCTGTCCCTGAACTGATGAGAGGCATTGAAACGAGTCAGTCCTACAACAAAGAACCGCAACATTATTCCGGTGTGAACTTGGCTGCATAAGCAGTCTCAGCCACAACGCTGTTGAACAGATCGTACAGCATTTTCCGAAGTGATCCTGCCACAGTGTTAGGGAACTGCGTGCAGAGATTTAAGGCACCCGGTATAGGGCCTGCAAGACTTTGTTATACTTCTACACATGGCATTGAAGCGAAGTGGGAAACACTAAAAGCAGAAAAATGTTGATTATCAGTGCATTGCGCAATAATTATTTTGCACTGGTCGGCGACATTATAGTTATTTTCTGTTATTGATACCCTTCTCATATTTCCATAATTGGGCTCCAGTTTGGAACATTTTATCCAGCAAACTTACAGTTTCATCTACAACTATAGTACGAGTAGCGTCCAATAAGTAAGTTTCCACATTTTATAAAAAAAAAATTACACACGATTTATCATAATGAAATATTTTTATTGACATTGTTCACTGCTTCTGTTACTTTCCTAGACAGAAGTCAAGTTTTTTCAAGCTCTTTTGGTAATATGACACAAGTTTTTCCAAACCATTATTTACCAGGTCGGGTCCCGTGTTCGTAACCAGATCTTGACTGCTGATGTGACTTCATTATCGGTGTTGCAGTCCTTACACTCAAGGTGATCTTCGAGTCGGGGAACATGTGCAAGTCACTTGGGGCAAGACCTACTGAATATGGAAGACGCAGAAATACTTCCCAGTTGTTTCTTCCGAGCAGCGTCTAGGTCATTCGAGTTACATGAGGTTAACCATTGTCATGAAGGAAGAGAACATGGTAAACGTCCAGGACGTTTTCTTTTGGTGGCAGGTCGCGGATTCCCCAACACGAGCACAAGGCCCAACCAAGTACAACACTTGTTTGTTAACACTTGCGACACGTTACCGAAGTGTTTGCAAAAACATGGCGACTATATAGAAAATTAACATAAGCCCTGCACAATGTCGATAAAATTATTTCAACATAGTGTACTCTGTGTAACGTTTCTTCGTAAGGAAACTTAATTACAGGACACTCCTCGTATTAGCTGAACATAAGGCAAACGCACACGTTCCTCTGAACTGTACAATGTAGATTGATAAAAAATACTTTTACCTTCCCTAAAGCCGAAATCTAAGGGAAATATCACTTTGACACTTCAAATCCACATTAGCATCTTTATATTGTGTTGTAGGGAGTTCTTTGAGTAACACTGTCACTTTTCCCCCATTCCTACTCCAGTCAGTAGCAGTGTACGAAAAGAACGATTGCTGGTAAGTCTCTGTTTGCCTTCATTATCTTTTAGCGAGATAAACGTAGAAAGAAGCAGTACAGTACTTGAGTCTTCATTTGCTGTCAGCATTTCAACAGTAAGCCACATCGTGATATACGACACCTCTCTTGTACCTTATACCACTGCAGCTGGAGGAGCACTTTCATGAAGTTTCGGGGTTACTGAACAAATCTGTGACGAAAGTAGCTAGCTGTTCTCCTTTGGATTTCCTCTGTTTCCACCATCAGTTCTATCTGGTAAGAGTCCCAGATTGACAATCAGTACTACGAAGTATTGGTGGAACGAATATTTTGTTTGCCAACTTCTTTTCATTTTCTAAGGATTCTTCCAATGAATTTCAGTGTGGCATCTGCCTTCTCTACAATTAACTCTATGTGATCCTTTCACTTTAAATCACTTCTTGCGCTTACTCCCAGGTATATCATGGGTATGACTGCTTCGAGTGGTCGTTTATGTATACAATAATGGGTCTTTTTTGGCTATTTGTGCTCCATGTGTTACATTTGCTTATTTTGAGGATCAGCTGCCAATCCTTGCACCAAGCAAGTCTCCCTACATTTCGCTTCAGTTTCTTAGCGTTTTACGTTACGACCTCTCTGTACACAACAACATCCCCCGCAAAAAGCCTCCTGGAACTTCTTGCATTATCCACAGCTAATACATATATTTTGTCAAAAGTAATGGTCCTATAACACTACCATTGGTTGCATCTGCAATTACTTTCACATCTGAAGATTTCTCTCTGTTAAAAAGTGAATTCTATGTTCCGTTTATGAGGAACCCTTCAGTCCAATTACAAAGCTGTTGTGGTATTGCGTACGCTCGCATTTAGAAAGCGCGGAAGTCTATCGGACGCCTTTCAGAATCTACCTTCTTTTCGGATCTCGCGGACAAACGAACAGAGCCAGATGGGTTGTACACGATCACTGCGGTATCCACGTTGATTTCTAGATAGGCGGTTCCAGATTTCCAGGAAGGCCAAAATACGCGAACATAGTACATGTTCTAAAATTCTGTAACAAAATGACGTCAAAGATGTACCTTTATTGTTGTGCCCTTCTCTTCGTATGGCCTATGGCTGGGGAAACCTCACTGTTGCGATAGGAATTTTAAATCGCCGTAAAACATTATTATAGAAGATGGGAAACGTAGATTTTTATTTATGAGTTACGAGGCATATTCCAGTCATCTTACAGACGAACATTGTTCGGGAAGAAATACCTGGAAATCACTTAGGCCACTCGCCCCATAATTTGTTCCATTACCTCCACTGGCGCCCCATTTCGTGAAGGAACGTCGTTACCCGCTACGCTCATCAGCGTTCGGGAAATGAACGTCCTGTAATAACGTAGAGCGAACACAAATTTGTGGCTGGTGACGATCAGCCAAATTTAGAGACAGCGCTATCGTCGTCCTCTGTTAGAGGAAGCAGCTTCGTCGCTGGTGGGTTTGTGTGTGTGTGTGTGTGTGTGTGTGTGTGTGTGTGTGTGTGTGTGTGTGTGTGTGGTTTTTACTCAGCTTTCTTGTACTGCTTTTGCCGGCCGCGGTGACCGTGCGGTTCTGGCGCTGCAGTCCGGAACCGCGGGACTGCTACGGTCGCAGGTTCGAATCCTGCCTCGGGCATGGGTGTGTGTGATGTCCTTAGGTTAGTTAGGTTTAAGTAGTTAAAAGTTCTAGGGGACTTATGATCTAAGAAGTTGAGTCCCATAGTGCTCAGAGCCATTTGAACCATTTGTACTGCTTTTAGAAGTGTTTACTCTTCTTCTTACTTTAATTTCCCTGTCAATTGCGATAGTTAATTTACGAGATCAATAATATCACATTCCTCCATCTTTACCGAGCGAGGTGGCGCAGTGGTTAGACGCTGGACTCGCATTCGGGAGGACGACGGTTCAATCCCGCGTCCGGCCATCCTGATTTCCCTAAATCGCTCCAGGCAAATGCCGGGATGGTTCCTTTCAAAGGGCAGGGTCGACTTCCTTCCCCGCCCTTCCCTAATTCAATGAGACCGATGACCTCGCTGTCTGGTTTCCTTCCCCAAACAACCCAACCCCCTGCTTATTTCTATTAACCTGGTTAGTCCTGTCAACTTGTCCAAAGATTCAGGAATGCACCACGTCTCTCGTCTTCACAAGTTTTGGTGGAACAGACCATCAGCTCATACGCATACGTACAAAACTATTGCGATGCTGAGGTGAAGATAGACACCTGGAAATAATCGCTGCTGATTTCGGGTACTGAACAGTTACACATGAATAGTTTTCTTGTTCTGAATAGTCACAGATTAGTAGTCTAATAAATGTTACCTAACGTTTCTGCCTTTCTCTACTTGTCCATTGGCCGTACTTCAGTCGTATCACTCCTCATCAGCTATAATCAATACTTCAAAACAGGTTACTTTCGAAAATGAAAAGAATTTTTGGTGGAAATTAAGTCCTTAACATGTTCGGTAGTAATGTTCCAATGCACTTTGCAACAAGACATTTAAAAGACAATATATTCCATTTGTTTATTATTTATTATCTATTCACTTATGCATTATGTTCCGCTGCATCCGGCCGCGGTGGTCTCGTGGTTCTAGGCGCTCAGTCCGGAACCGCGCGACTGCTACGACGCGAAATTTTGTAATTTCCCGAACGGTATAAGAAGCGTACGTTATGTTAGGATGTGCATGTGTCTCCGTAAAACGTGATATACGGTTCAAGTCGTGTCGACGGCTGCTTGTATCACTAATATTAATTTTGTGTTTCATGGCTGACATTTTTCCTTCGTTGATTGTGATTAAACTCAAAATCATTCCATCAGCTCGTTAGTGTATATATCTGGCACAAGCTTAGTTAAGTGTCAGTCAATAACGAAAATAAAAATGAAATATCTATTTGCTTTAATTACAAGTCCCGTGTGATTGCAAATACACAGAATTATCGCTGAAGACATTAGCGGCTAGTTTGCTTTCAGTTCTTTGTTGAAAGAATACACCTTAGGTAAATGTAACTCGGCATAAGAAGAATATAGTGATTTAAGAATTTATATAATAGTCGTACAAAAACTGCAAATGCTAAAGAAACAGTTGTAAAGTCAGATAAAATTCAAACTACAGGGTTTGAAAAGCATCATGCAAGAATATAAATTTTGTGAGAGATAGCGGATTTCATTTACCACAGTAGTTTTCATTAATATTCAACTAGAACATATTGAGTGGAGGACGATCAAGAATGCACAGAGCACACACTTTCATGTCGCACGATATCTTCTGGAATGTTTTACTGGTATTGTATTCTTGACGATCGGAATTTAATAGCGAATACTGGCACCAGTTAAACCGAACCTTTAAAAAACCCGGGATAAGTGACGAAAACATGCAAGTGACATCGTAATTGCACTATCACTTTATGTGCTGGATATGCTCTAACAATTTAAGGAAATGAATTTAATATCTGGTCATTTACTGTGCCTCCTGCTTGGTGCGGAACCAAACAAATATGAATCTCTTAATTACAGAACAACGTCCATGACAGATTACAAGTTGAAACATCATAACATCCCGCACCTTATACATGAACTTCTGTGTCAAAGTACTGTCATAAGAAAAATATGTGAGTACTGAAAATGAAGATTCAAGAAGAGTTATAGTTACAGAAAGACAGACCAAACAAACACAAAATAAAAACGTTATACAACTTCTATTGGCAGCGGACGTAAAAATTATGCTCGATAAACTTACGGAAAGAAATCTACTTTGACGACTCCACGCTTGAAGATACCTGCTAGTTCAGAAACGAAGTAGCCATCGAATCAAGGTCGAAAACTTTACCAGTATCAAGTGACTTTCTATGTAGATTTTTGGTTAAATAATGGACCAAACGGAAGTCTTCCGATGCAACACTGGGAGAATTCGAGCAAAACTTCATAATCAAGGTCCTGAATAGCAACTTCTCACGTTTTAGCTTAGTACGAGTAAACCTCGATTCTTTAAAGAATCAAACTCCCATTTATGAAACAGCTTCAAACTTCTGGCTATTTTAGAAATGAGGTAATCTGTTAAATATTTGCAATCAGAAGTTGACAAAGGGTTTGAAATTGTGTTTAAAGTAAAAGCTAGAATCCCGTGCAACTCTATGTCAATGACGTCATATCTCCTAAACTGTATGTCACACAATGATTTACTTTTTCAGGTACGTTCATGTGTATATGTGTATACTGCCTGTAAAATGTGTTGCGAATAGAGTTGGTACTAATGAAGTAATAAAATGTCGTGCTTGATGCTGAAGTTCTACTGTGATACTCTATATTTTATAGCGACCCTTGACAATAGCTTATGCGGATGCACATTAAAAGATTCTAGAATGAAAATTTCCACTCTTCAGGGGAGTGTTGCGCTGATATGACACTTCCTGGCAGATTAGAACTGTGTGGCGGACCGAGACTCGCACTCGGGACCTTTGCCTTTCTCGGGCAGCTTCATTTCCGTCATTACCCTGTCTCCTACCTTCCAAACTTCACAGAAGCACTCCTGCGAACCCTCCAAAACTAGCACTTCTAGAAACATCTCCCATGCTGCGCCTAAGCCATGTCTCCGCAATATCCCTTCTTCCAGAAGAACTAGTTCTGCAAGTTTCGCAGGACAGCTTGTCCGAAGTTTGGAAGGTAGGAGACAAGGTACTGGCGGAATTGAAGCTGTGCTGACGGGTCCTTAGTCGTCCTTGGGTAGATCAGATGGTAGAGCACTTGCCCGCAAAAGGCAAAGGTCCCGAATTCGAGTCTGGATCCGGTACACAGTTTTAATCTGTCAGGAAGTTTTACAGTAAAACATGATTACAGTTAAAGCTTTACTTTGCTGCTACATTGTATTCGCCTACGATGACGGATGCGCTGATATGTCAATTCTACGTTTTGCGCTGTGATGCAGTAATAATGATGTTCAGAAATAGTTGGATTGTTTTCAGTTGGCAACAGTATAGTTATTGCGACTATTTTTTTTAATAAAAATACATTCGTGTTATTATAAATTCACTAATTTTGATTGACTTGTGAATTTCCCTTGTATTATGACCTTCCTATGACGTCACTAGTCAGCAATCCGTCAGACGCCTCGGATTTTTATACGTCTTTCACGTGTCCCGCAATACTTCGTTAACGAATAAGGTTGTCTAAAAGTAGTTTTAACCAGCTGCCAGGGATCAATAATCCACGTCTGCCACAAGGTCGTAAGAGAGTGTATGGACTTTGCTTTGTGTAAAATGAGGTGTACAAAAAAGCGGCTTTACGTGACATGGAACTCATTTGAAACTGTCTAAATAACGTCAGCCATTCCTCTGAAATTTTAGCAATTTTACAAACTGAAGTGCCATACGTTTTACCGGGCACCACAGGGAAATTACTGCTAGGGAGTGCGTGCTTTGAGAGACGAATGGTGCTTAATTCAAAACAGTAAACCGCCGATTCTTTATGGAACAGAACTGCCAAGTAGAAAATGGCTTAAGACTTCAGATTACTTTACAAGTGAGTCAATGTGTTAAATACTTCACGTTAAGCATATAAGCAATCAAGAGTTTAGAAAATATTTGAAATTATGTTTAAAGTTTGTTGGAAGTCACTAGCTGCACTCATTATCAAACACTGGATGAGTATGATCTGGGGAATTTGCGTTCTATGATAAGATGAATCTAAGAAATCTCCTGTGGCTCTCATCCGGGCAAGTGGGTCAAACATCCGCAACATTTCGGGACAGCCACCTGGATCAGCCACAGACGTTTCATCATAATTATGCGCCGGAAAAGTCTACATTCACAAGAAAGAGTTAGTTTTTCGCGCATCTCAATGTTTATTATGCCTATCTCCTGATGTATGTGTTGAACTATGGTATACTCTTGCAAGTACATTCAATGGTATATATGGATATCGTCTGCAAAATGTGTTACGGGTGGAGGTAGTAGTAAAGAAGTAATAAACTGAAATGCAATGCCTGATGCCGAGTTTTACTACATGAACAGCGAAAATATAGTAATCGATAAATGTTTCTCCTTTCGTCATTTTGTACTGATATCAGTAGGATAAAGTTTCTTAAAGACCTAAAATTATGTGTAAAGCTTGTTGCAAGTCACTAAGTTCTCCGATTCTCATGTACTGGATGAATATAATTGGGCTAATTTGCACGCTGAGAGTTGCGCCGCCTCATGACGGATAGGGTGGTCAAAAATAGTCTGTAAAGCTTGTAAGGGTGTTGCTGAGAAAAACTGTTATCAAAAAATTTGATACACTGCGCCGTTTCCGAGTTAATTAGCACTGAAATCAGCCAGTTAGGACGCTAATAGACGGTGTCGCCAAATGCGTTCTTCGTTTGGTTTCCTAAAACCGAACAAGAGAGTGGTACAGAAACTGGACTGTGGTAGGGATCGAACCCTAGACAAAGGTTGAGCAGTGCCGTGCGCCATCATCTTTCCTGTGAGAAAAACTGACACTAACTGTATCTGGCGGACTGCTTGAATTTTCGCGTTCAACGGCGTGATCGGCTAATTTCAATGCTAATTAACTCGGAAACGGCGCAACGTATCCACTTTTTTTCTAACAATTGTTTCTCAGCACGACCTACCCTGCAACACTCTTACAATCCTTTCACGCTATTTCTGACTACCCTTTGTACACAATTACTAACTTTTACACCCGTGTTAATGTGTGAAACCTCTAACGTAAGTTTATACCTCTTAATGCATATTTTATGACAGCAGTTTAAGTTTTAAATTCGATCGGATACTCCAAATCTAAATTTTGTTGCCCCTGGAAGCCATTAGATAGGCAACCTGTAACTGGGATTGGCTTTCATGAACCGGGTTAGCATGTTTAGTAGTATAGATGAGTTGTCCACTGAAAAGTGGTTTCGTTTAAGCCGAAAGAAAATAATTACATCTATGCCTTTCAAACTGTCAACGGTATCCACATCACAGTATTTTTAAAAAAAACACTTTTACACACTTTTTAGTTTAAAAGTTTCGCAGTGCAGCCTAGATAGCCTGCTTCTAAATACCGCTCTGCGCAAGAGCGCCCAATTTTTTCGGATCTTGTAGAATAATGAACTTACATTTACAAGCACAGTGTTCCAATTAACGAGTAAGTGATGACATGTAGATGTTGTCCTAACAGCTTATCGTTGTGGTAACTACTAACTTTACTTGTATAGGGTAAGGCATAAAGGATGAACGGTTTTCAAATCAACAATACATCGGTAGGAGTGCTTCAAAAAATTTTTAATTACAGAATAACACTCAAATAATGTTGCCATTTAACAAAATTAATGCTTGAAAACAACATCTCCCAGGTGTCGGCCGTTTCCAGCGATACACTTCTCAAGGCGCTCCTGGAAGTTGGCTTCAACTCTCTGCAACATGCCTCTGTATATTTGGGCGATTTCCACACCAACAGCTTCCTTCAGTTCTTCAAGTGTACGTGGTTTATGCACGTACACACGTGATTTGAGAACCCCACAAAAAGTAATTACACATGGATAGGTCAGGGGAAGGAGGACGCCGATGAATGTCACCGAACTGGGAAATAACTCTACCACGAAAAACAGTCTTAATTGATTCCACAGTCAGTCTTGTCACGTGAGCTGTAGCTCCATCCTGCTGAAACCACAATCGCCGAATAGGAATACGAGTTCGTCTTAATTCAGGTAGGAAGATTTCAGTGACCATCTCTCAATATCGTTCAGAGGCTACGGTTACAGTGTTCCCATTCTCGTCTTATAAAAAGTATCGACCAGTAACATCTGTACCTGTCACAGCACATCAGACAGTCACCTTGGGACTATGTAGTGGTTTCTAATGCAGTATTTTTGGGTTTTCACTGGACCAGTAACGACAGTTCTGCTGATTTACAATTCCATTCATATGGAAATGAGTTTGATCACTCATAAGCAAAATAATGTTGTCATTTTGCTCAAATATGGCCTCCATTTCTTGGGCAAAATTTAGCCACTGTTCATAATCTCTTGGATTTAATTTTTTCACAATGGCCTTTTTGTAGGGATGAAATTTTAGGTTAGTATGCAAAATACGCCTTACCGAGCGATTACTGAGGCGCAGCTCAGCTGAGTGTCTTCTAGCAGATCGACCAGGGCTACAGAGTAAGGCTTGCCGAACTCTTTCCACATTTTCTTGTGTCCGAACTGAGCGAGGAGCTCCCGGTGGTTTTTTGTTCATAACTGTTCCTCGTGTTCGAAATGATTCTGCCCAACGTGAAATGGTGTCACGAGTGGGAACACTATCATGTCTAGCGAGATTGAAATGGGGACGAAACTCACACTGCAGTGCAATGATAGACTCACTATTGCGCACAAAACTATCCCCCCCCCACCCCCCCCCACCCCCCCCCCCCCCACTCCGACCGGCTGAGCCTGAATACTAGCTGTTCTAAAATCGTCTGTCCTTTCTACCTCACCCTGTATATGCTCATCTCAATAGGTTCAAAGACTTCCTCTTCTGAGATAGCCGCAACTGTATAAGTCCATTTTGTAAAATGAAGTTGCTTAATCCACAGTCTTTTATTGTATGCATCAAGATTGCGGATTAAGCAGCTGTTGTGCGGTTTCTTCATTTCACAAAATCAACAGGTTCACCTGCGCCATACCCCAAGAATATGGGCGTTTCTCATAAAGGTCAAAGCGTGGTGTTGATGGTCCAATTGATGACTATGACTACGGGCAATTTGCTCTTCTTTAACATTTTCAGTTTGTTCATTCTCCTGCAAGTAAAACACACAGTAAGTCACTGGTGCTGTTACCGATTATTTTGTCGGAAGATCCTATGCTGTTCTTCACATACGAACGCTTTGAACGTATAAACTTGCAAGAACTCAACGTAAGAAATAGATAAATGGAGAAAATGTTTGACAAATTTCGAAACGTGTGTCATGCTTTGTTTTACCCACCTGCCGGCTGCTCTTGTTTTCATACAATGAAGCCACCAGTGCGGTCGCGGCGCTGTCGGCAGCGCCCCGCTGTACTGCTCGGGCAGAAAGCGTAATTGAATTTGGGCGTACGCGACACACGAAAAAGTATAAAGGGACTCTTTAGTTAAATTTGCGTCTGGTCGATGTGCAGGAAACTCGAAAATATTCTGTTTCCACGGCGCTTCTGTTGCCATTACCGACCGGTATGGAAGCTACAGCACTTAAGTACGCGTCATTGTGTTTAGGAGTCTCATCACGGAAATCACGGAAAAATGCCATGAACAAATACGACGAAGACGAAAATCCCCATCACTCCACCCACCCAAGGTCCAGTAAGTGAATTAATGGTTTATTTTCTCTTGTCAAAGTCAGTCTCCATGTATTAATCAGACGTAATATTACTAGAAAACGGCTCTCCAGGTAAAAGAGCATCAATAAAGTTACCCTACTCTGTCGCCTTTTAATACGTCAAAATGAAGTCCATCTTCTCTGCTATGATTAAAGTTCATTTTTAATACAAGGCTGATGACACATTTGTAGTCTCATGATTGAATATTGTGAAAACTTTTTAAGTATTATACGAGTGCTGACTTTTCAGTACTTTGCAACTTAGCTTTCAGCTTGTTATCCATTTACGGCACAGAATCTCGATAATGAACGTTTCCACAGAACTGAGTGATTCGCACAGAAATCACGGATGTACGCATACAATTCAATACATGTCTCAAAAAATGTACTTATTCCGCAGTTCGCAACCGATGGAACTGCGGAAATTTTCACATTTTTATAGTCTAACAAGGAGACGGCACGACCGTGGGGTGAAAGAGGACCCTTAACACCTCACGTGGTTAAAATATTAGGACGCTCTACTCAGAAAATCCCGAGAAAAATCGATCCAAAGTTTCTTAGGTACCTTATGAGTATAAAATGTTAGTCTAGTGCCGAGCCGCCGTCTGGCCTAGATGGTTAGGGCTAGGACTCTTACGCCAGAGCTCTCAGGTTCGATTCCTCCTCTGGCACTTTTTATTTTCTTCTGTTATTCGACCAATTACTCAAAAAGTTTCTCAAACCTACATTATTTTTAAAACATTATTTTAGCTCAAGAACGTAAAGTTTTTCATTCACTGAAAAGTATTCGTCCTCGTTGTTCTATTTCGTTTTATGGGGTTTCAAGGTTTAAAGAGGCTTTCAAAGGGTCCCCTTGGGATTATAACGGTCATCTGCGAATAGGACTGTGCGCGAGCCGTGAGAAGTAAACGGCAGTTTGTTTTTCGATTTCGTCGTGAACAGACGTGCCTGTTTCAAATTTCAACGTGTTATTCCTATCCGAGGTTAAACATGTCGACTGAAGTTGCTGTCTCATCTGGAATAGGAGAATATTTGCATGAATAATCCATTCACAGTGATCTATCAAAATTACGATTGAAGGACGCAGTGGTGTATTATGAAAAGCTATTGACGGAAAATAATTTAATTGCATCGACATCTTCGGAAGAAATCTCTCGCGATGCTATGTTATTGGCCGGAGAACTTTATAATAATCCACTGGAACTCTTGGGTGAAAAAACATTCGTAACGGAAGAGGAATTAATTCACGCTCATGAGGATTGCGAAGAATGCGAGGAAAACGACGAAAAGTTCGAAGTGCCACAAAGCGATTCGTCTCCAGACGAATATAAACCGTCACCGAAAAGATTTAAAAGTGACATCATGATTCCCATTGCCTACAAAGTCAAAGTCGTGAATATTGCTAAAGCACACCCCTCATGGTCCTTGGTGACATTATAAAAAAAAATTAAAAAAAAAGAAGGATGATGCCGCCAATTGATAAGAAAAGAATATCTTTCACAATGGGAGAAAGATATTAAAAGTGGTGGTACGCGAATGGATGAATTTAAGGCGATAGATTCGTGGACCTACGACCGTTTTGAGGAAGCAAGAGAACAATATCAGCAAGTCACAACAAGAAATTTACAGCAATGGGCATTGGCTGCGGCTGCACAAATCGTCGATTTCAAATTCAAGGCGTCTGATCGATGGGACACGGCATTTAAACAGCATTTAAACAGGACAGAATTTAACAACGCAAGATCACGAAACTGGTTTCGAAAAAAGAAGCGGCGTCAATGGAGGACATCCAGGCGTCTGCTGAGACCTTTCGTCGGCAGACGTGCCGTTTAATCCCTCAATACCATGAGGATTATGTGATAAATACTGACCAAATAGGTAAATACATGTTTTCTGCGTACAAAATGTTTTTACCGACGTAAATTATATCAATTCAAATTTCATTATAGAAAAAGATATTTACATACACATTCGAATATTGTTTAACATTAAAAATGCTATTGTTTCAGGGTGCCAATATCAATCAGTTTTCAACAGGACTCTCACTGAAAAAGGGAGTAAGTTTTCGTGAAAAAGTCTGATTTGAATAAAGTGACGCATTCGTAAACCGCACAATATTCAATAATATTATCCGGAAAACTGCTCCCACATGTCTTCATATGCTTACAAGAAGCGACCGGTCATTTCGGACCTCGTATTCACAAATTAATAGATGGCTATGCCAATACTTATACGAACGTCATCGTAACATCATCGAAGTCCAGAAAATTAGCAACAGTTTTATACATGGATTTTCTCCGAAAATGTTTAAAATCTTACGTCGGGGAGAATAAATATTTACTTCTCATTGACTCTTGGGGAGGTCAAACGAATCCGGAGATATATGATGCAGTTTTTCAAGATGACGAAAATATGCCAACTTGGTCTGTAAAAGTCATACCTCCAAAATGCACTTCTTTGGTGCAACCTTGTGATGTTTACTTTTACAGGCAAGTTAAAAATTTCATATAGCGCTTGCAAAACTGCAGCGCATTTTTACAGGAGAATCGTGAAATTAATTCCTGGGAAGATTGTATAAAAATTCATTCTATAATTCACCATCAATTATCGTCACCAATATTCCGAGACATGAGTCGATATGCCTGGTTTGCCTCAAAATTATCAGAAACTCGAAACGTTTTCGTAAATGTTAATGGGGGCATGTTTTTGTACAGATTTATTGCAAACGCCCTGTGATTGTAAAAAATCCGCTTTTATATGTTGCGCAAGATGTCGCAATAATTATTGCTTTGTTTGTTTTTACGATAATTACCACTGTGGTTCTTGTTTAGAATTATTATATGTATAAAAATTGAATGTTTCCGAATCGACTTTGTTATTCTGATTAAAAACCCAGTGTTTCTTCTCATATACTTAACAATGAAAAATGGAAAACCCATCGCCACGAGTTGTGTTGTTGGACAAAAGGAAAATAATTTTTGTTCAATAATGTAACTAATTTGCTAAAGATAATGTAGGTCTGAATAATTGGTGGAATAACAAAAGAAAATGGAACAGAAGAAAAAGAAGTTCCAGAGGAGGAATCGAACCTGAGAGCTCTGGCGTAAGAGTCCGAGCCCTAACCATCTGAGCCAGACGGCAGCTCGGCACTAGAGTAACATTTTATATTCATAAGACACCTAAGGAACTTTGGAACGATTTGTCCTGGGATTTTCCGGGTAGTGCGTCCTAATATTTTAACCACGTGAGGTGTTAGGGGTCCTCTTTCACCACACAAAATTTCGGACAAATCCCCGACCCCCACGGTCGTGCCGTCTCCTTGTAAGTGTGATTTTAAACTTTTAACAAAACCATTATAAAACCATTTCTGAAATTTAGAGCAGAATAGCTTTAAATATGGTTTCAGGAATAATTATAGTGTCCGACAACGTTCATGTATGACATGCGTGTTCCCATCTCTCGCCAAATGAGGCTACGTCCATTATCGTCGAGCATGATCGTTTTTGTGGTGGCTCTGAGCACTATGGGACTTAACTTCTGAGGTCATCAGTCCCCTAGAACTTAGAACTACTTAAACCTAACTAACCTAAGGACATCACACACATCCATGCCCGAGGCAGGATTCGAACCTGCGACCGTAGCGGCAGCGCAGTTCCGGACTGAAGCGCCTAGAACCGCTCGCCCACCGCGGCCGGCCGTTTTTGTGGTCCAGGCGGTGTTGGGTGGGGTGGGGTAATGTCGCATGGGCGCACTGACATCCAAATCGTTCAAAACGGTACATTCACTGAACAGTATTAATGTGACATTGTACTCCTTCACCACGTGTGTCTTTTCAGGAGTGCATTCGGCCTTGACTTCGTTTTTGTGGATGACAGTGTGCTACCGCAGCAAACAGGGTCATTCGAGAAGCTCTTGGAACGAGAAGACATTCGGCGAGTGGACTGGTGTGCCCGTTTCCTCAACTTAAATCCTATGGCGCACTGCGGGGTGTATGCACCAACAATCATCCAACAGCTGTGAACAGTGCTGGTTGGAGGAATGAAATGCCCTGTCACACGAACTCTGGCCAGCTCTGGAGCACGCTGTAAAACAGTGCCATTCGTGGTAATTACACGCCCTTTCACGAACCCGCCTTTTTTAATGTCCCGGGGACCATCATAAATAGCGGTGGCTTCTGTATAATAATTGTCTTTGAATGAAAGTGTCACTTCTCCTCGTCTCATTGTGTATTTCATTCAGTTACCCTCTGTACTACACCGTTCTATGTATAATCGTTCTATGTACAATCTCAGTTTCATCGAGCTATATTAATTGCAGTGACTCATCGTGTGAAAGTTACTTTCACCCTTAAGTTTTGCACATCAACGTATTTCTATTATGTTTCTACCAAGGACTCAAGATACACTTAGGTATATGGCTTGGTTGTGCCTGGTCGAGTCCGCAAATGTTTGTCTTACGTGTTAGTGGGAGCTTGTGTCTTTACTTCTCCAGTTTGTTTGCTTCTTCGAGACAAGTATCCTGTTTCCGTGTACCGCTCGGACTGTTTGCATTGATTGGATACTCTTCCTAAGACTGCAGCAGTGGTCTGCTGTAAGCCTCGCTTGTGGTGATCTTTTTATCGGCGTAGAAGGCTGTTAGCCTTCGGTTTCAGTTTCAAAGTTGTAACAGCAACCTAGTTTCTGTAACTTTGTCTGTAACCTGAACTTGGTTTCATTACCATTATCACATGGGCTAAGGTGCTAAACTGTTTTCTGTTGACATCTTAATATCTTATTTTGTCGCTCATGTTAACAAAAGAAGAAAAATAAGAGGACATATCGCAATTTCACTAAGTAAATGTTTGTCCATTATCGATCTTTCTTTCAAAATTAAGAAGTAATTGCCGTATTTTCTAAGAATAACTGATCAGAAGGTTTTATTTCAGTAGAAAGTTTTCCTCTCATTAAAGATTAACTATGATTCTTAAATAATTTAGGTGTTTTCATATGTTTCCTAGTGATTTTGTGTGTGTGTGTGTGTGTGTGTGTCTCATATCCCTGTTGTATCGTATTCCTATGTCGAGACGGCGTCCATTATTTCCTGTGAACAGAAATATGATTTTACAGTGGTCAAGTTAAGTAAACAAAGAGATAGTGCGCAGACAGTCCGTTACTATGCGCTCCGTTTGGTGTTTTCAGTACGTAATATTTGCGCCGTTTTTTTCCCTATATCATAGTCAAAATTATTGAATGATGCGAACTTATTTGACGATGATTAAAAAAACTTTTCCAATTTTGTGCATGTAGTAAGTTATGTTCGTAGCAAAAGTATCCCAGTCAGGTTAAGTGAAATTACCATTTTAATAATCATCTCGTTCATAGAGAACGTTTTCTTTTAGACTGACATCCGTCTTACTTGTAAGGGACTGACGTTTTGCTGATTTAAGTAAAACGCTATTCTATTTAATTTTACATATTTTTGTGTACATAAGTGAGGTGAAAGTTATTATTTCTGCTAACTTGTTGTACATTGTCTCTTAAAATTAATTTTATCCTTCGGGGTTGATGCTCTCTTTGGAAGTATCAGACACAGTTGCACTGTACGATGGGTGACAGTTCTCTTCACAAGAGATCCGGCCCGCTGCAGGCGCTCTACATCAGACTGTGAGCTGCACATACAGCTTCTGCAGCCAGTCCACTACGTCACGGTAAGAGTTGCACTCTACCAAAACTATGGTTTGGTAGTTTTGGTACACTACATAAATGACGTAGTAAATGACACGATTGTCGGTTGTATTTGTAGAATTGGTGGGGAAAGAAACTTATACCAGCCGGTGTGGCCGAGCGGTTTTGGGCGCTTCAGTCTGGAATCGCGCGACCGCTATGGTCGCAGATTCGAATCCTGCCTCGGGCATGGATGTGTGTGATTTCCTTAGGTTAGTTAGGTTTAGGTAGTTCTAAGTTCTAGGGGACTGATGACCTCAGATGTTAAGTCCCATAGTGCTCAGAGCAAATTGAACCAGTTGAAAGAAACATAAATGAAGGTGTAAGAGAAAAAAATGGGAGACGACAACTACTGATGTTTTTTTGTTTGTTTGTTTTGCACATAATTACAACTGCACAGCATTTAGTGTCACTCCATTGTGCATTTTACATCTTTATAGAGTATAAATTGAATTTTCTAAGTAACAAAAATTAGTTGACATCGTAACTACTGCGCTTTTATGCAAGCGAAGCAATTACTTTTGATGCAAGTACAGTTTACATGCACAAATATAAAGAAATATACAGGGTACTCCGAAATATCCGTTACAAACTTCTAGGACTTGTAGAGAGGACTGTGTACGTAATACTTTCAATAGGACCCCATGTCCGGAAATGTTTTCGAGCATATGTTTAACTCATCCAGCCGGCCGGTGTGGCCGTGCGGTTAAAGGCGCTTCAGTCTGGAACCGCGTGACCGCTTCGGTCGCAGGTTCGAATCCTGCCTCGGGCATGGATGTGTGTGATGTCCTTAGGTTAGTTAGGTTTAATTAGTTCTAAGTTCTAGGCGACTGATGACCTCAGAAGTTAAGTCGCATAGTGCTCAGAGCCATTTAACTCATCCATTTCTGCTTTAGGAATTGAATTACGCGTGACGCAGTACAATCATTAGGTAAAAATTCGAAACGAAAAGAAACGTAACGAAACATCCATTTACCATTTAAGCACATTTCTTTGTTATAACACTTAAACATTACGTGTTTACATTATTCGAAAATAAAAAAGAACCCACCATACTGTACTCACAGGACAGTACTGGTGAATCACAACAGCGGCTCGATAGTGCGACCACGAACGTCGTTACAGATATTGTCCCTACAAAGCATGTCCCGGTACACGGTTTCCATCCCACCTGGTGTCTCTTCATTTTCTAGTCCATCGGCAAGAACTCGTCCCGACAGATCTTCCTCTGTCTCTACAGGCGTCTCGTAAATTAGACTTTGCATACGACTCCACAAGAAGTAGTCCATAGGAGTTAAATCCAGCGATCGCAGCGTCCGCACAACTGGATCACCTCGAGAAGTTGAGAAGTGAGGTGTGTATCATCATGCTGAAACCACATTTTCTGCCGGAAATTCAGTGGCACAACTACCAAGAACTGGTCTAATACGTTTTGTAGGAAGATCAAATACGCAGGACCAGTTAGCTTGAGTGAAAGGAGATATGGCTCAGTCACATTATTGTCCAGAATATCTGACCACACTTTAATATCAAACCGCTGTTGAAATCCCTGAACATGCGTGGTACAAGGGTTCTCGTGTGTCCAGACATGGCTGTTTCGCGAATTCCGAACACAGTACCTACTGAACTTACATTCATCTATGAACAGAACTCAACGTGGAAACAGGGGTGTGTCGATTCGGCTGTGAAGAAAACACGTGCAGCGGGCAACACATTGTGGAAAGTGTGCTGGACCCAAAGCGTGTACCCTTGTAAGCGGTACCGATGTAATTGTCGCTCACGCAGAACGTCCCAAACGAAGCTATGACTAACCCATTGCACGCACAGTTGTCCGAGAACTGGTTGACAGGTTCTCTCCAACATGATGTGTACATCTGCTTCAAATTGGGGTGTGCGGCGTTGCCCTGGGGCTTAACTGAGTGGTAACGTGGCGCCCCCAGGTTTGATTTCCTGTCGGGTTGGAGATTTTCTCCGTTCGTGGACTAGGTGTTGTGTTGTCCTCATCATCGTTCCATCGTCACTGACACACAAGTCAGTCAATGTGGCGTAACCTGAAATAAGACTTGCGAAGTGGCGACCGAACTTCCCCGGATGAGGCTTCCTGGCCATCATTGCCACATGATCATTTCTTCTTTTTTTCTTTTTTTGCCACTGTCCTGCCTCCTTACGGTGAAGGTACCTGTTTCTCAGAGCGCTACGTTGCTGGGCAAAAAGTCTGAGCGATGGCGTGCCACTTTGCGGAAAATGTTCGTGATACTGACGACTAGGAGCTCTTCCGGTACCTCGAGCTTCGTCATACACAAGGATCATGTCTGTGTGTGGAGGAAACAAGTACCGAACCATGTATACTGTGTTGGAGACATACACGCACTGAATAGGTATCGCAACAAAGCAGACGTTAAGTGACATCAGCTGACTGTCTGATGCAGTACACATCAGTAGTGGGGTAAGGGGGCTCCGATCCCAGTTTTGATATCAAATTGATGTTCAAACTTATTAAATTGATCAATTAATTACTCCCTTTTCTGAAAATCACAGTCAGTTTTCCACCTCGTAAGTGACATATGCCTCCAATCCAGAGGACCAGGCAACTGGTTTAGTTCACAATTATACCACCAGAGGTGCTTGAAACTGGTAGTAACCAATAGGAACACGGTATCCAATTACATCGGGCATATGAGGAGGGCCCAGCAGCTCTGCAGCCTCAGTTGCAGATACTATGAAGCGACGGACAAGATCGTCCAGTACTGAAAAACCACAGCAGCAGCACCAGAATAGCATGAAGCCACGGAAGAGTAAGCAACCCTTGCTTAACGTCTGTGTTTACTGTTGTGTGAGGAAGATGAAGTCTTCGTGCTGCTATTAGCAGTGACAATAAAAACAGTCTTGTTTCCACGACAACAGGCCTAGTCCATTTTCTTTTAGTTTTATGAGCAAAATCGGTGAATTGAGAGCATTCATCATGTTCAATTTCTGTAGTGCATGACGGCATTATATTCTTTTCAGGCAATTATCAATATACAACAGCATCTATACAGTCATTCTTTTATAACCGACTGCAGGATACAATTCACATCCCTCTCTTCCACCCACCTTCCATTATTTTGTGACAACCAAGGAAATGAAAAAAAAAACTACAGCACTGCTGCCAATTACAGATGACCAAACTGTGGAGATTGAAGCTCTGACAGGATACATCTGACAGATGCATTAACTTATTTCACATCTCCTATACACGTCTACTCTTCGTATAATCGAAAAAACTTCCACTATTTTGCTGTGAAAACTACTGATCACTGCAGAATGTCCTCATTATTTCTAAACTTCCATCACAGTAAAGAAAAGAAGCACCTATGTTAAGCTGTTTCTTTCAGTTTCTTGGACAAAATTACATAAGTTGAGAGCATCCTTAGCATTCAAACCAGTATCTGTAAATAAATAGTCATGGCCATGTGTATTACACACATTTCAGACATGTGAGATAACACTACAGAATATAGCTTTTCACACCATTTGTTCACATGCTGGGAAAAGCACGATCATTCAACGTTCGGCAACAACAAGTTATAATTCAACAGGACATTGTTGTTTTGTACACTATAGTAGGTCCTGTTTCATCAGTGTAATGGTATATCATGCTGGCATTTACTAAACGTAAAAAACAAATTGTGATAGAACCTCCTAAGGTCACCTAGCAGAGAATGCTATAAGATTTGTCTGATACATGGAAAACAAATATCATGTGCGTGCTGACATCTGACATTTTTGCTCCATATCTTGCCTCTACCGACTCGTGTGTAAAGTTTCTGTCACCTGTACTAGAATAAGGAGTCCGCATCCTGCAGACCATCATTTGCAGTAGCAACAGATTCTTACATTGTAGTTTTGTAACTAATTTGGTTATTTTCTAGGTTCCACAAAGAGCTATAATTCAAATGGTGTCTACTTTATAATTAGAGCTTACAAAATATGAAATAACACAGGGATTGTGGTAATAGATATTTTTAAACACACGATCATGGCAATAATAATAACAATAGTCATTATCGGACGAGAATGGATACAGTCGATTTCTATTAGATTTATGAGCAAAACTGGTGTAGTTTGAGAACATTAATCACTTTCAAATTACAAACTGTCATGTACGAGGTCACTACATTCATTTCAGATTTATGAAATACCGATGCCTCATCATTATTTTGAAACATCCAGAGTAGGTAAAAAAACTATGACCTATTTGCATCCTAACTTCACCACTCCTACCAGTCCTTGTAACAGAACCTCCTAATGTCACCCTATAAGATTTTACTGTGTCTCTCTCTTTTGATATATTGAAAAACAAATACAGTCTACATGTTGACATCGAACTTATCACTTATACATGTACTGGTGCGTTGGAGCAGGTGGCCAGTGATCAAAGTTGTTTGCACAGACCTGTGCAAAGTTTTGTCACCTGTTCTGGAGGAAGACCATATCCCACAGGCTATCAGCCACAAGAAAGGGTTCATGTATTGTGTCTTTCATAAGCAGTTTCATATAATGTTTTTCAGCTGTAACACATCCAAGCAGCGTATGACTACAGCTTTGTATACTGCCATACATTTTGTTTTTCTACCATGACTTCGAGGTGTTGTCAGTCGCTAAACCGACATTAACACATGTTGATCCATTGGCTCTCACAGAAAGCTGGACATCACATGGTGTAAACTATGCTCCTCCCACAACACACAGGGTGGTAAAAATGAAATTACAGAGCTGATGTTTCTTATAGACAAAACAGCTGTCCAAAGGTGATGCCCTGCACAGTTAACCTCATCTTCTACAGTGAGGGGTAGCAGATGTCTCAGTGTCCAATTTTGAAGAGTATTGTTGTCTCATTTTGCGGTCATGTACATGATCACTCTTCTGGTGTTGACCATCCCAACCAGGTATTATTCACAATGCATGTGGCAGTGGAAATAAAAAGAGATACTGTCAGCTTATCGGTGAAAAAGAATGTGGAGGTCATCGCAGCATATGGAAACAGGACGAGTCTGCAGCTTTGAGGAATGTATCCAAACAAGTGTCTGGAGATTATGGCCTCTGAAATTAATCATATGTTCCACAGTGAGAAGTAGCTGATGTCCAGCATTCTACTAAGGCTTTCTCCATCTCAAACAAGTGGCATCAGTCAATCATTATGTAGCAATAAACTTCATAAATCTGGATGGATGGGATGGAAAACCACCATCAATATGGGACAACGTACTGAAATAAGAACTGCAGTTGACAGCGTGATCAAATTAAGCAATTTTACCAGTTGTTTTGTAATTTCAACATCAGCCTGTGACACAGCAGAATGCTTCCCAATTTCTGCACCACTCCTCCACTACTTTGCACGTACCATATAATAGATTTCGTATACAGATAGATGATTGAGAAGTACATCCATTTGGTTGTATACACCAAAGTACACCAGACAGCAGTCTACACCAACGCAGTTAGGTTATCTACGTATTTCTAGAACATCGATCATAGTGTGGAATATATGATTACAATTGGTCAGCTTTCCCTGTGTGGATTGAAATCAGAGAGCATTCTCGCATTCATAGGATCAAGTTAGATATTGAAAGATCTCACCATGTTGTCCTTGACCAACTCTCCCTACAACATAGTCGCCGATTTAATCCGCAACTCAGCAGAAGTAGGAAGATACTATACCCGATGCATTACACATCTCGTGAAGGAATAGAGCGAGCTGAGTACGTAACTGCTGTTGAGTGAACACTGTTCTGCACCAGTCTTACTTATGGCATGCATCCAAGTGCACAAGATCTCTCCAGATGTGTGTACGTTGAGGAGCTTAGCACCCCTTATCGGTGTACAATAGACATGAGAGTGTTGTGGTGATATAAGACACTGTTGAGAAGAAATATGTTGTTTATGCATGATGGAGTCCCAGGAAGGGCACCGCCATTTTTAATTTCCAGCGAATTCTTGTTTGGAATATGGAGTGGGACATCAGCACAGACAAAATTCGAAATTCTCTCCAATAGTGTAGATGGGGGAGGTGTGGGGGAGGGGGCGAGGATCCATGTGCTGGCTGAGGAAAACACATGATGCATCCAGGGGTTGGGGTGTGGGTAATTAATAGATCAATTCAATTAATTTTCATATCAATTTGAAATCAAAATTGGGGTCGGAATCCCGTTATTTCACTGCTCGCGTCATCCTGTCCAACCTACTGCATACCAACCAAGACAAGCAACCCTGGGACTTTTCTTTTTTCCTAAGCCGACGTGGACGCGTTACACATCTCAACTGAAACCGTCATAATAGGAAATTGTAAGTTTCTGGACATGGATACCTATCCATAAAATTATGTACTCACTCCCCTCCAAAGTCATAGAAGTTTGTAAGGGGAATTTCCGAACCCCTTGTATATAATCATTGTTTTTATTTTGTACTCAGTAGAACGCTCTTCATCATGATCGGAGGCAACAGTTTTTTGTTATTATTGATAATGTGAAAGATGTGTATGTATAGCAGTAAAATATTTTACGTTAGTTCAACGAAGTATTAAGGCAATGTTTGTTATATATTTGTTTTGCCGTTTTTTTATTTTACATTTTTGTTGAAGAAACTGCGATTTCTAGTGTTGTATTGATAAAACTGTATTGTTTTATATATTTTTACTATAACAGTCCTCTGTATCACATTGCAAATCAACAATTTCGAATGAAACATTGACAAATTCCGTTTTGCTGTAAATACTGTTCATTTTTAAATAACAGACAAGAGGATAAATACGTAGAGCACAAGTGTTCCATAGGTTGTGTAGCCATTTATACACTGAAGCACCAGAAAAACTGGTGTAGACATGCGTATTCAGATAGAGAGATATATAGGCAGACAGAATACGGCGCTGCGGTCACAACGTCTATATAAGACACGTAGTGTCTGGAGCAGTTGTCAGATCGGTTACTCCTGCTACAATGGAAGGTTATCAAGGTTTAAGTGAGTTTGAACGTGGTGTTACAGTCGGCGCACGAGCGATGGGACACAACGTCAAAAAAATGATTCAAATGGCTCTGAGCACTATATGACTCAACTTCTGAGGTCATCAGTCCCCTAGAACGTAGAACTACTTAAACCTAACTAATCGAAGGACATCACACACATCCATGCCCGAGGCAGGATTCGAACCTCCGATCGTAGCGGTCTCGCGGTTCCAGACTATAGCGCCTAGAACCGCACGGCCACTCCGGCCGGCGACACAACGTCTCCGAGGTAGCAATGAAGTGGGGATTTTCCCGTACGACCATTTCATAAGTATACCGTGAATATCAGAAATCCGGTAAAACGTCAGATGTCCTATAATGGTGCTGACGGAAAAAGATCCTGCAAGAACGGGACTAACGACGACTGAAGATAATCGTTCAACATGACAGAAGTGCAACCCTTCCGCAAACTGCTGCAAATTTCAGCGTTGCGCCATCATCAATCGTCAGCGTGCGAACCATTCAACGAAACATCATCGATATGGGCTTCAAGAGCCAAAGGCCCACTCGTGTACCCTTGATGCATGCACGACACAATGCTTTACGCCTAACCTGGACCCGTCAACACCTTTATTGGACTGTTGACGACTGGAAACATGTTGCCTGGTCGGACGAGTCTGGTTTCAAATTTTATCGAGCGGAAGGACGTGTATGGGTTTGGAGACAACCTCACGAACCCATAGAACCTTCTTGTTAGCAAGGAACTGTTCAACCTGGTGGAGGCTCTGTAATGGTGGGGGCGTGTGCAGCTGGAGCGATGTAGGACGCCTAGATACGACTGACGGGTGACACGTACGTAAGCATCCTATCTGATCACGTGCATCCATTCACGTTCATTGTGCGTTCCGACGGACTTGGGCAATTCTGGCAGGACAATGCGATACTCCACATGTCCATAATTGCTACAGAGAGGCTCCAGGAACACTCTTCTGAGTTTAAACACTTTCTCTGGCCACCAAACACCCAGACATGAACATTAATGAGCATATCTGGGATGCTTTGCAACGTGCTGTTCAGAAGAGATCTCCGTCCCTCGTAATCTTAAGGATTTATGGACAGCGCTGCAGTATTCATGGTGCCTCGCACTTTTACGGATTTATTGACAGCCCTGCAGGATTCCCTCCAGCACTACTTCAGACATTAGTCGAGTCCACGCCACGTTGTGTTGTGGCAGTTCTGCGTGCTCGCGGGGGCCTTTCACGATATCAGGCAGGTGTACCAGTTTCTTTGGCTCTTCAGTGCATATTCCCACTCAGTTTCTAGACGGATCACCACTTCCGATTTTTAGGGGAATCTACTAAGTCACTGACCGCATATTTAAAGAAAGCGATCGTTATGAGGTGATGACCGATAGGTATACAACACATCCAAGAAGCAGGTAGCGTAGGCACGACCCTAACTGACTAAAGCTACTAGGAAAAGTACCGTAGTCTTTACTTACTTGTGGTAGTCTGCTGTAGCCTACAGTAGTTTTGCAGCTCTAGTCACGGTAGACTCGGCAGCAGCCTCAGACTTGAACCTGAAGACGTACGGCTCAGTACACGAGTCCCTTCACGCTATGCTGTGTAAGTTGAGCTGCGCCTAATGTAGACGCAGGCACCCCGCCCCTTCTCCCCCCTCTCTGCTGGGTAGCGGCTTCCATCTCTCCACGACGAGGTGTGGACAGCATTCTAATTGGTCAAATTGTCTTCGTTTCTCGTTTATTAGAGACCAAATTCAAAATGAATTATACTTTAACGGCAACCGTTGCCGGACGAGTACTTTCCTTCTAAGAAAGAAAATTCCGGTTCGCTCGTTTCACTCTACAGTTGCAGCAAAATCCATTTTCAGCCGTTCTGTGTAACTGACGTACTGAACAGTAGGTCTGACGCGAGGTAGGTGGCTCTAAACTGACCGAGAAACGTACGCCCACTCCCGTTTGCAGAAGAGGTGAAGAAGGCGCTTCACCGAGGGAGATCGTGCAGCGGTTAGCTAATCCCTGACCAACCATCCACGTTCACCCTTTATGTTGTCTCCCTAAATCTGTTAATGCGAATGCCGAGATGGTTCCTTTGCAGCAGAGTTTCTCTCTCATCCTTGTCCAACCTCGCTCTCGACGGGACGTTAATTCAAATGGTTCAAATGGCTCTCAGCGCTATGGGACTTAACATCTGAGGTCATCAGTCCCCTAGAACTTAGAACTACTTAAACCTAACTAACCTAAGGACATCACACACATGCACGCCCGAGGCAGGATTCGAACCTGCGACTGTAGCGGTCGCGCGGTTCCAGACTGAAGCGCCTAGAACAGCTCGGCCACACCGGCCGGCCCGGGACGTTAATTGTTATACATCGTTCCTTCATTTACACATATTTCGTTGAGCCCCTCGCAATTTTTCACAAGCGTTTTACTTTTGGAGTTGACTGTGTAATTCCAAAAAAAATCATTACCAACAAAGATTTTTTGAGAATCTGAACGTATATATAGTATGGCATGAACTTCAACGACAAGTGTTTGAGGGAGGGGGGGGGGGGGGGGAAGTTTGTATACCAGAACCCCTGCGTGCATATCAGAATCATTGCGTATTTTTTGACATCAAGACCATGCTGTTGATCTAGGCGCGCAGTCCGGAACCGCGCGACTGCTACGGTCGCAGGTTCGAATCCTGCCTAGGGCATGGATGTGTGTGGTGTCCTTAGGTTAGTTAGGTTTAAGTAGTTCTAAGTTCTAGGGGACTCATGACCACAGCTGTTAAGTCCCATAGTGCTCAGAGCCAGAGCCATGCTGTTGATTCTGAATTTGGGAGAAAAGTTTTTGTATCAGAATCCATGTGTGCATATGAGATTCATTGTGTATTATGACATCAAGACCGTGCTGTTGAAATAAGAGATGCCTCACTCTGCAAATATTAAGCAAACAGACTATGAAGGTTTGTCTGGGGATTTCATACACCCTTTGTTTAAGACATCAATCGACGACCTTAAAAATACAAATATCAATTGTAAATATTGGTTGCAAAGTCCGTATTCTTGTTTGTGTCAATTTTCTATGGCTAGGACGATCTTATCTCTGTATCAACAGTACAGAAATGTTCAGTGCATAAAAATATTCAAATGTGTGTGAAATCTTATGGGACTTAACTGCTAAGCTCATCAGTCCCTAAGCTTACACACTACTTAACCTAAATTATCGTAAGGACAAACACACACACCCATGCCCGAGGGAGGACTCGAACCTCCGCCGAGACCAGCCGCACAGTCCATGACCGCAGCGCCTGAGACCGCTCGGCTAATCCCGCGCGGCTTGTTCAGTGCAGCCATCCTGGTTATTGATGAGTATTATGAGCAAAGACTGAGTTCATTTTTACTTTCCCTATGACAATTGATCAAGAGCATTTAGATCCCAACGGTGGATAGTGCTTCAGGGACGATGATGTCAACAACTGCTCTGAAACCCGGGTAGCGCCAAAAATGCTAAACCAAAAATCGTGAGACGCGTATAGTCCGGTGACACTATGCGTGTCATTGGTACCCTTTAAACAAACGTTCATGATTTGCTTTCCCTTCGACTTGATTGTGACACGCCTGCCTTCAAGAGCTTAAGAGTGAACAGTTCGACGAAATTCTTTACCTTCAGAGGCCAAGTTTTCGACATATAGTTTTGACTAATTGTAAGTCAATCATCACCGCCATCCACGCCGAAGTACGAAAATTATTCCGAAACGAAAGTCTCATATTTTTTGTGTTGATTTGAGTGTCTGAGCAAGATTATGTTGGTGCATTACTAACTTGTTAATCTTCTTGCTAATGTCTTGTTGGTTTAGTTGTCCTGTGGCAGATAGCAGTAGCTCGTAAGCTTTCCGAAATAGCGTCTGACTCGAGGACCGGATAAAAGCGGAAGTGCGTCATTGAATTTTTCACTGTTGAAGAAATTGCGGCAACTGAAATCAACTGGCACCTGCTAAAGGTGTAGGGATACAATTCAGTAGAAGTGAGTGTTATGAGACGATGGGTACCGCGTTTAGCTAGCGGTTAAAATGATGTGGTCGGCAAGCCACACCCCAGTCGACCCTGCACAGCTGCCGTCTCTCACAACGAGCGTTGACTTGGTTAACTCGTTCTCGATAATCGGCACATTGCGACCAAGCGACTGTGTGCAAAGATGACTGTCGGCTGTAGTGCCTTAGACCAGATGTTACGAAACCCTGCTTATCGTAAAACGGGCGTGAGATGGATTCCTGCGGATGATTAGACGAAGTCCAAAAAATTATCGAAGAGAAATTTGTTTAGTTCTGCTAAACCAATGCGAGGCTGAAGATGATAATTTTCGGAACTCCGTCATCACCAAAGATGAGACGAGGTGTGACCACTACGACCCGGAAACCAAAAGTAATCTATGAAGTGTAGACATCCGAATTTTTTAACAAAGTAACGTGCACAATGTTTTAGAATAGGCAGGGTGATGTTCTTTTCGACGTCTTCGTGCCTGAAACAACTGTCAGTTAAGAATGCTACAATTTAACCCTGGGGAGGACCTAAAATCTCCAGAGTCAGGCCACAGATGAACAAAAACTTCATCTTTCAACACGATAACACCAGGCGCACCAATAATTTTCCCACCGTGGAACTCACTTACAAATTTGTTTGCAGTGTCGCGCCATGACCACGGTACAGTCCTGATTTATAGCTTCAGACTTTCATCGCTTTCGGTCTGTGAAAGATGGATTGATTACATGGTCAACGTTTTCCAGGCTCGGACGCCGTTTGCAAAGCTCTAAGACAGTGGTTAGGTCGCTCAGGTTTCTCGGGCGTGGGATGCAGGATGTTACTCAACATTGGTAAAAATACATAACGCATTGTGGTGTCTATGTGGACAAATGACATTACGTAGTTTAAATTTGCTATATTTAATATATTATTGTGTTTTACACTGACGAGCCAAAGAAACTGGTACACCTGTCTAACATCGTGTAGGCCCCCGCGAGCACGCACAAGTGCCGCAACGCGAGGTTGCATGGATTCGACTACTGTCTGAGTAGTTCTGGAGAGAACTGACACCATATAAATCCTGCAGAGCTGTCCATAAATCCAAAAGAGTACGAGAGCATGGAGGTCTCTACTGAACAGCATGTTGCGAGGCATCCCCGGAATGCTCAATAGTGTTCATGTCTGGGGAGTTTGGTGACCAGCGGAAGTATTTAAACTGAGGAGGGTATTCCTGGAGCCACTCTGTAGCAATCCTGGACGTGTAAGGTGTCGCATTGTCCAGCTGGAATTTCCCAAGTCTGTCAGAATGCACAATCGACATGAACGGATCCAGGTGATCAGACAGGATACTTAAGTACGTCAGAGTCGTATCTAGACGTTTCAGGTGTCCCATATCACTCCAACTACATACGCCCCACATCATTACAGAGCCTCCACCAGCTTGAACAGTCCCTTGCTGACATGCAGGGTCTATGGATTCATGAGGTTGTCTCCATACCCGTACACTTCCATCATCTCGATATAATTTGGAACGAGACTCGTCCGACCACGCAACATGTTTCCAGTCATCAACAGTCCAATGACTTTGTTGACGGGCCCAGGCGAGGCGTAAAGTTTTGTGTCGTTCAGGCATCAAGGGTACACCAGTGGGCCTTCGGCTCCGCACGCCCATATCGATGATGTTTCGTTGAATGGTTCACATGCTGACACTCGTTGATGGACCTGCATTGAAATCTGCAGCAATTTCCGGAAGGGTTGCACTTCTGTCACTTTGAACGATTCTCTTCAGCCGTCGTTGTTCTCGTTCTTGCAGGATCTTTTTCCGGCCGCACCGATGTAGGAGATTTGATGTTTTACCGGATTCCTGATATTCACAGTACATTCTGAAATGGTCGTACGGGAAAATCTCCACTTCATCGCTACCTCGGAGAATCTGTGTTTCATGGCTCGTGCGCCGACTGTAACACCACGCTCAAACTCACTTAAATCTCGATAACCTGCCATTGTAGCAGCAGTAAGCGATATAAATACTGCGCCAGACACTTATTGTCTTATATAGGCTTTGCCGACCGCGGCGACGTATTCTTCCTCTTTACATACCTCTGTATTTGATTACGCGTACCTATACCAATTTTTTGGAGCTTGCTGCGCTGAGTGGCCGCGCGGTTTGAGGCGGCATGTCAGGGATTACGCGGCGTCCCCCGCGGGAGGTTCGAGTCCTCCCTCGTGGATATATGTGTGTGTTGTCCTTAGCGTGAGTTAGTTTAAGTTAGATTAAGTAGCGTGTAAGCCTAGGGATCGATGATAGCGGTTTGGTCCTATAAGAACTTACCACAAAATTATTTGGAGCTTCAGTGTATATACCTGTTGCAGATTTCATGAAAATAAATTGGTCACTATAGTTCCGCAATGACCCTCACTCTCCACATTACATCTGTATCTACTCGCAGCACCACTGCTGTTAGCTAGGAGCGGCATAAATGTGGCTGCCACAGATGAGCAGTTGTGCACAGGCCCAAATACCATACTAACAAATGTTGCAAGCTGCCACGTCAATCTCACGTTACTGAACATTTAGCTTGAAGATGGCCTCTCATGAGACAGAAGCCAGTCGAGATAGTGTTCCTGCCAGAGCAACGAGCCACGAATCACGACTCCACCTCGCAAGAAGCGCCAACTGCGGACACCTGCGCATGCGCTTGAGCAAGCTGTTGGTGTTGGAATTAACTACCCTGGAATCGAGATGCCGTTGGTGTGCAGACACTACATACATTCTTCTTTGACCGAGGATTAACTTGGCTCTGTCAATGCTGGTTCTCACTCTTTTTGTGGGCTTATATGTCGAAAAATAAGTTCTCCACTTCTCACCCTACTGTAGTGAAGTTACGGGTCATAGAAAAAACATTGGCCCCAAAGGTCACAGCGTGTATCGAAAATCTACACATATTTACCTGTATTTACAAACTACTAGCTGTCATCACCCATCTTAAGGCAGTGGTATATATCCATAGAGCACTTTTTATACCAGAGCCTGAACTTAGTCGTCTCACCTATTTGTTCAGAATGGGTGTGCCAAGAAGCTGATCTGCCGTGCGTTTCGAACAAAATGCACTGAACGTCTACATCTACATACGTACTCCGAAAGCCACTGTATGGTGTGTTTCGAAGGGTAGCATGTACCGCTACTAGTCATTTCCTCTCCTCTTCCACTCGCAAACAGAGCGAGGAAAATACAACTGTCTATACGCCTCTGTATGAGCCCTAATTTCTCGGATCTTGTCTTCGTGATACTTACGTTGAATGTATATTGGTGGCAGTAGGATCGTTACACAGTCACTTTCAAATTCCGGTTCCCTAAATTTCCTCCGTTGCGTTCCTCGGAAAAAAGGCACCTTCCCTCCAGAGATTCCCTTCTGAGTTCCCGAAGAATCTCAGTAATACTTGCCTGTTGTTCGAAACCACCGGTAACAAATATATCACCCCGCCTCTCAATTGTTTCGATGTCTTCCTTTAATCCGACCTTGTACAGATCCCAAACACACGAGCAGTACTCGAGGACAGGTCGCACTAGCACCGTATATCTGGTCTCCTTTACAGGTGATCCACACTCTCCTAAAATACACCAAACAAACAGAAGTCGACATTCGTCTTTCCTACCACAATCCTTACATGTCCGTTCCATTTCATTTCGCTTTGCAACGTTACGCCCCAGATATTTAATCCATGCGACTGTGTCAAGCAGGACATTACTAATGCTACAGCCGAAAATTACCGGTTAGTTTTGTCTACTCATCAGCATTAACATCATGTGCGTCTCGAAGAAACGGAGAAATTTACTATGTTTCCTGCCTTATATTTAGGTGTTTCAGTCGGTATCGACAGGCTTTCCAAGAAACAGTACCTTAAATGTTTCTTCCGTTCTCTGCCGCCACTTAAAACAACGCTCGATCTCGTAAAAGATAACCAAAGGAGACTAAGAATATACATGACAATATGACAGTGGTGGGAATGGTATATTGGTCAGACATGTTGCACTTTTAAAAGTAGTTGCGATGAACGGAACGGTCATATTAAGCCGGATCAACCACAGAAATGTGATGTTGCTGAACACTGTCTAAATGCGGTATGAAGTAGGGAAGACCCTCCCTAATACCTCAACTTACTGGGACTCCACCAATAATGAAGTTGGCGAAATACATGTAGAGAAAGACCCAACCCAGATACAGGATTTTAGTTCAGCAAATCGTGGGAGCGATCAACTAACGTTTTGCCCGAGCGCACATGCTGAGGTCCTCGGCTCACCGCCCTCTGCAGTATGAAGTCGGTAGCTCGTTTCCCTGGCAGGGGGCTCTGGAAAACACTCTTCCCTCCTCCCATCACCTGAACATTTATAGTGAGCTACCAGTCACTGAAGATCCTCATAGTTGCATCTGACTGACAAATAGCTCGCGTACGCTGAGATTGAGGGGGAAAAAAAAGAAAAAAATCTTTGACGTTTTTGCATGCCCTCCAATCAGTTAACCTTCCGACTGCATCACTGTGGTCCTCAGGTGCTATACCTTTAACAAAACTGTTTTCTTATAGTCTCATGTTCACATGCTACACAGTTCTTGTTTTAACATGATCATTTACTTCACTTGCCCTCCGCCTTCTCCAAATCATATATTTCTTCATCTACCCCAAAAACGAATGACTAACGGGTTGCAACATTGTCATGTGGCAATAAAGAAGCGTATTTGAAAACTGATGCTGCACTTTGGTGATAATAACGAAAGAGATATCTGAATAGAAACCATCTGAGCTTTGTTAAAAACGACCTCGTGATGAAAATTCTAGGTAGAGTTGCTAAATGATTACATCTGTCCCATTAATGTAACAAGTAGTTGAGCCGCCTGGAGGGTGGCTTTGAGCTCTCAGATGTTTTGAGGACTTTTTAATCTGCAGCTCAACGAGATCTGTATTTAACTCAGCACGATCTTCCATTTAACTATCGCCAATAGCAATGAACCATATGACTGCTTATTTTCATTTCAGTGCTTCTACTATACCGAAGCAATAGTCTTCCTAGTATCTCTGTTTAACGGAGGGACATATTACAACTGAGAGTAATTAGCTACCGAAACGTGTGTCTAATGAAGAAAACTAGTTTAATAAACGACTCTCATACTCCCAAAGCTCGACACAAATCGAAACGTTTTTTCTCTGTCTTCATTAAGCAGAGGAAATTAAATGCGTCAGTAGCCCACTGTTTATCAAAAAAGCTGTAATTAAACGAAATCAGGAATGTACAAACGGACCACGATGTCCAGTACATCACAGCTAAATCTATAGCTAGTTGTCTACAAACGGCGGAATTCATTTCCAATAAGACTGTTATTTTCTTCATTTTGTTTTATGATTGCATTCCATTTGTTTTTCAGTGTGTTTTTATACTTCAACACAGTGAATTTAGAGTGTGATAAAACTGTAACAAAGTTTTCGGATAATACAGTACTGGCTCGAAGTCTTCCAACTTCTACCGATTTAGAAAAGATATCTGAATGGTGCGAAAAGCGGCAGTTGACCCTAAATAACGAAAAGTGTGAGATCACCCACATGAGTGCTAAACTCGTTAAACTTCGGTTACACGATAAATCAGTCTAATCTAAAAGCCGTTAATCCAACTAAATACCTAGGTATTACAATTACGAACAATTTAAATTGGAAGGAACACATAGAAAATGTTGTGGGGAAGGCTAACCAAAGGCTGCGTTTTATTGGCAGGACACTTAGAAAATGTAACAGACCTACTAAGGTACTGCCTACACTACGCTTGTCCGTCCTCTTTTAGAATATTACTGCGCGGTGTGGGATCCTTACAAGATAGGACTGACGGAGTACATCGAAAAAGTTCAAAGAAAGGCAGCACGTTTTGTATTATTGCGAAATATGGGAGAGAGTGTCACAGAGATGATACAGGATTTGGGCTGAAAATCATTAAAAGAAAGGCGTTTCTCGTTGCGACGGAATCTTCTCACGAAATTCCAATCACCAACTTTCTCCTCCGAATGCGAAAATATTTTGTTGACACCGACCTACATAGGGAGGAACGATCACCACGATAAAATAAAGTAAATCAGAGCTCGTACGGAAACATATAAGCGTTCATTCTTTCTATACGAGATTGGAATAATAGAGAATTGTGAAGGTGGTTCGATGAACCCTCTGCCAGGCACTTGAATGTGATTAGCAGAGTATCCATGTAGATGTAGATGTAGATGATAACGAACTAGTAAGAGGAGCTGCCAAGGAAGCTTCCTGATTCTATGACACTGTAACATAATCAATCTATGGGACGATACGAAAACGTTCTAGAGAAACATCAAATGAATTGAGTTCTGGGAGTTCCAGATCTGAGAGAGATGAGTATATTTCTTCCCCCTGATGCGTGATGGAATCTCATCAGTCATATTATGCGTGAAGAAGATGCCGCGATTGTTTCTTTGCTTGTAATCGTATATTTCTTAAGAACTTCAGTACTTATCTACGAGAAACGAGGTATAAGTTGGGTACCTGTGTACACTGATCAGCCAGAACATTGTGACCACCGACCTGCTATGGATATAACCCGTCCAGGCGATATTTGTGTCACCTGGCTAGGATTGACTGCTATTCAGACACATGCACGGTGCATGCAGCATGTCTATGTGTAGAATAGGGAGGGCGCGCGATCTATTTGAGTTTGACTGAGGGCAGATTGTGATGGCTCGGAGGCTCGGCAAGAGCACTGCAGAAACTGCATGACTTGTCGAGTATTCGAGGAGCACTGTGATGAGTGTCTTCAACACGCGGCGAACCCATGGTAAAATCACGTCCATACGTCGTGGGGTTGGGCGGTCACACCACATGACAGATGTTGGGCGTCGTAGGCTGGGCAGACTGGTAAAATAGAGAAGGCGACGAACTGTGGCGGAACTAACGTCAGACATTAATGCTGGGAAGAGCGCAAATCTGTCTGAACACGTAGTGCACCGAACACTCCTAACGATGGAACTCCGCAGCCGACGACCCATGTAGGTACCAATATTAACACCACCACATCGGTAGCTACGACTGAAATGGACACGTTACCATCGGTGCTGGACGGTGGCGCAGTGGCAGAGCGTTGCATGGTATGATGAATCCCGATACCTTCCTCATTACGCCAATGGGAGGGCGCGATTTGGACGCCTTCCAGGTAACAGCTCTTTGACACCTGTATAGGGGGACGGCAACAAGCTGGGCGGCTCAATCACGCTCTGGCGGGCACTCGCGTGGGCATCCGTGGGTTCAGTGGAGCTCGTGCAAGGCACCACGACGACCAAGGAGTTGCAGACCACGTACCGGTACACCCCTTCATGACGATCATGTCTCCCGAAGGCAGCGGCATTTTTCAGCAAGATAGTGCGCCATATCACAAGGTCAGGATGTGCGGGGGAGTGGCTCGAAGAACACAGTGGCGAGTACCATTTGCTGTTCTGGCTCACCAACTCGCCTGATTTGAATCGGATGGAACACATTACGGATGTGATTGAACGTGTCGTCAGAGCTCATCGCCCGACTTTGCGGGTTTTATGTGAATTAAGTGACTTGTGTGTGCAGATGTGGTGTCAACTACTTCCAGTGACCTACCAAGGCCTCATTGCTTCCATACCACGACGCGACTCCTCTGTTATCCGTGCCAGAGGTGGACAGACCGGCTAAAAGGAAGATGGTCATAATGTTCTGACTGAGCAGTGTAGATGTAAAATATGGAAGCAATTTCCAAAGGAAATTCTGTATATTAATCTTCAGAAAGTAAGGATAAGAATAAATAGATCAGAAAGCCGAGAAAGTAGATACACTACTGGTCATTAAAATTGCTACACCAAGAAGAAATGCAGATGATAAACGGGTATTCATTGGAAAAATATATTATACTAGAACTGACATGTGATTACATTTTCACGCAATTTGGGTGCATAGATCCTGAGAAATTAGTACCCAGGACAACCACCTCTGGCCGTAATAACGGCCTTGATACGTCTGGGCATTGAGTCAAACAGAGCTTGGATGGCGTGTACAGGTACAGCTGGCCATGTAGCTTCAACACGATACCACAGTTCATCAAGAGTAATGACTGCCGTATTGCGACGAGTCAGTTGGAGAATGCGCCAGCCAGGGCAGCAGTCGAACATTTTCTGTATCCAAAAAGGCCCGTACAGGACCTGCAACATGCAGTCGTGCATTATCCTGCTGAAATGTAGGGTTTCGCAGGGATCGAATGAAGGGTAGAGCCACGGGTCGTAACACGTCTGAAATGCAACGTCCACTGTTCACAGTGCCGTCAATGTGAACAAGAGGTGACCGAGACGTGTAACCAATGACACCCCATACCATCACGCCGGCTGATACGCCAGTATGACGATGACGAATACATGCTTCCAATGTGCGTTCACCGGGATGTCGCGAAACACGGATGCGACCATCATGATGCTCTAAATAGAACCTGGATTCATCCGAAAAAATGACGTATTGCCATTCGTGCACCCAGGTTCGTCGTTCAGTACCCCATCGCAGGCGCTCCTGTCTGTAATGCAGCGTCAAGGGTAACCACAGCCATGGTCTCCGAGCTGATAGCCCATGCTGCTGCAAACGTCGTCGAACTGTTCGTGCAGATGGTTGTTGTCTTGCAAACGTCCCCATCTGTTGACTCAGGGATCGAGACGTGGCTGCACGATCCGTTACAGCCATTCGGATAAGATGCCTGTCATCTCGACTGCTAGTGAAACGAGGCCGTTGGGATCCAGCACGGCGTTCCGTATTACTCTCCTGAACCCACCTATTCCATATTCTTCTAACAGTCATTGGATCTCTACGAACGCGAGCAGCAATGTCGCGATACGATGAACCGTAATCGCGACAGGCTACAACCCGACCTTTCTCAAAGTCGGAAACGTGATTGTACGCATTTCTCCTCCTTAAAAGAGGCATCACAACAACGTCTCACCAGGCAACACCGGTCAACTGCTGTTTGTGTATGAGAAATCGGTTGGAAACTTTCCTGATGTCAGCACGTTGTAGGTGTCACCACTGGCGCCAACCTTGTGTGAATGCTCTGAAAAGCTAATCATCTGCGTATCACATCATCTTCAACCTGTCGGTTAAATTTCGCGTCTGTAGCACATCATCTTCGTGGTGTAGCAGTTTTAATGGCCAATTGTGTAGGTAGACGGTCATAATGTTCTGGCTGATCAGCGTAGATGTAAAATATGGAAGCAATTTCCAAAGGAAATTACATATATCAATCTTCAGAAAGTAAGGATAATAACAAATAGATCAGAAAACCGTGAAAGCAGATATTTCTGAAGCAGACATTTCTCACCTTCACGTGTCCTGTTATTGAAGGTTTGTAATTGAAGATTTGTAGAATGAAGATTTGTAGAGTGAAGATTTGTAGATAGAAGATTTGATGTTTACACAAGGAACCGGTGGAAGATGACGCGCTCATCGTACCTAGTAGTACCGCGTCACGATGGGCCTCTAGTTAGAGCTGGCCAAACATTACTCACGATCGGTGGAACTCTAGATTTCCCGATATTCCGCAGGACTCAACGCGATGCGAATACAGTATGGAGCACAGACTGAACAATCCGCGGCATGCAACTCGCTCGGCACGAGTCAAAACTATGCTCGTGAAACTGCTAACAAGCCACAACAACAAGGTACCGTTCTGTTCAAACATTTCACAGTTTCATGGAAAACAGGAGAAAAAGGGATTAAATCATGCTTGCGGCATTCACTGTATAAACTCCTGTTGAATTTGAATAAAATTTCAATACGAATTCTCATACGTGAATGAGTGTTATTTCATTTTATGCAGAATAGTAAATTCACCCTTTCATAGCAGCAGTTTATAAATTATTTACTAAACAAATAACATATGTTTAACACACATAGAACGGTAAATTAACTGTGGCATTCCCGTTAGGTATTGTTTCACGTTCTGATACGACTGATACTGCCTTACAGAAATTTCACGGTATTGGCAACCTTGCCCTGTAATTGTACTGTTATTAACCAGTATTTTCTCATGTGTGGTACTACAACAACTTCCTCCTAGATCGTTATGAGTATGGTCATAAACTCTAGTGTATATATACTGTAGCAAAAGACAGTGTATGTGGATAGTTCTGTACAAGCAAAATGAATATTTGTGAATACTGGGAAAAGAATAAGTAGCGGAACAGTCTATTTAGAAGTACGGTGGACAATACTGTTTTGTTTAAAACTAATGAGATTGAATACTTTTCACAAGTTCCATTTCTTTGTTTAACTGTATTTCTTGTCATTGCTCAAAACTTGTGTACCGAATCGTTTATTCAACATACATTAAAAATGAGGGCGCTTCTTATTAAAAGCACATTACACATTTATGGGAAGTTTAACATTTTGCCCTGGAGTTTCTAAAGATCTAGGAGCATATTTAATTTGGGAGACAACGTCTGAGATAATTACGTGTTCCGATGATCATATTCACAATAAATGTTATGATGTGGAACTTGTCAGGTGAACAAACGTAGAACTCAGTGCTTGTGTGTGTTATCGTAAATACAAATCAGGGAATGTGGACTCTTAATCTAAATGTGCTGCTGAATTCAAAGCCAGATCACTTACACGAAACTGAAAAGAATCTCGTGCGTATGAAAATCGATCTCATTCAAAAGCAAATAAAAAGCAAACCAATAGTTTCACTCTCAGTAGACTTGGTCAGTGCGAAGTGTTTGAACGAAAAGTAACTGTATAAAAGGAACTGTAATGTCGACCTGTATAAGAGTGTAACCTGAAACACAAGAAAATTTCTGCACTGACATATGATCCCGGTAAAATAAAGAAATGGACAGAACCTACACTGCACACAGTAAACGTGACAATCAGGTACTATGAATGTAACCTGCAAAATGAAGTACTGGCAGAAACAGAAACACTGCAAGACTCGGCAACAGCTAAAAAAATACTGCTAAAAACTAACTACCGCTGTTCTAGGGAAATTGGGTTTATAATCTTGACATAAAATGCCAACGAAACACATGACTCAACCTTTAAGTTCTGAAATTTCAGTTAGGAATGAACTTACAAAAACAACTTATAAACTGTAATATAATAATTCATTTAATCTAATAACCTCCGTGGTACACTAAATTATCTCAGATAATCAAACAACAGAATAATTATCAAAAACTCGACTGTGACGAAGGTGAACTGGACCAACAACAAGTCAACAAGTATAAAAATAAACTTTTTACCTCATCAAATAATACCTTATTCTTCATTTCAAAACCTTTTTTATGTCCGTATGCTCTCCAACTACTGATTCTGAGTCATCACTCCTCCTCGTAATGAATCTGCTACTCACATAGGTCCAAAACTGCGTCTATGCAGTACACTGTACACTCAGCGAATCTCGTCTGCTGCACAGCACAGCTTTCCACTAGTGACTGTCAAAAATTCTGCAACTCCACAGTGCTGCCATCGCAGACACTGATACTGTTGAATAACAACTTTTTCTGGCCACAGTTTTTAAATATATCATTTTCCTTTACAGATCTTAACACATCCAATAACATCATCAAAAAATAATTTTACGTCTTAAGAAAAATAGCAGGTCCTTTTTCTGTATAGATGAATGACTTATTTGCTCAAGAATTCCTTTATGGCAGGGGAAAAGTTGTTAAGAAGAAATATTTTTAATATACACCTGACAACACTCCTGTTGTCTGTCAGACATTTTATTTCCACGGACAGGTAGTCAAAGTGTTTTATAGTAACGCATTTCACCCCATTCTTCGGTACGATAAACAGTTTTTGCTGAAGTTAAGAGTTACTCCAAAATATTATCTCGTAAGACACCAGAAAATGAAAACATATAAATTGTGTTAACTTACTGATTTCAACATCCCTAAATTTCTTCTTATTCCTATGGCGAATCAGCCGAACCTAAACTGTTTAGCAGGTCTACTATATGGTTTTTCCACTTAAATGTTGATCGGAGTGCACACGTAAAAACTTAGAACTATCTCCCCGGTTTATTATTTATTGTAAGTGTTCTAGGTTAATATGAGATGAGGTATTTTTGACAGTAAAAGATTGGATTATCTGTGTTTTTTCAAAGTCCAAACTTAGCACAGTTGAGCAAAATCCATCACTAACTTTCACAAAAGCAGGGTTTATGATTTTCTTTGTTGATACTTCTTCCCTTGGCTTCACAGCATTGCAGATATCATTCGCAAACGGGACCATTTCTTCCTTATGATTCAAATAAATGGTAGATCATTAACATAAAACAAGAACAGTTGTGAGCCAGTTATCGAGCCCTGTGGGTTTCGCATCGCAATTTTCCCCCATGGAGATGATTTTGCGTTCCTGTTTGTATTATTCGAACAGTCCAGGGTAACTTTATACACACTGTTTCTCAGATAAGAACTAAACCTGGCATGTGTCAAACCACGTATTTCATAAAAACTTAACTTCTCTTACGGAATATTACGACACACAATCAGATTTCTTCTACAGTTACAGATCATTATAAATTGTGATATTTTACCATTGAAAGACATTGTGTATTCAGTAAAAGTATCAATAGCTGTCTCAATACAGAGGCCTCTTTGAAATTTAAACTAAGATTGACTAATTATCCCATTGTACACAGGGGTGACCTTCCTCAAGTACGATACCATCTCAAAAATTTTGGAAAATAGTGTAAGGAGTGACACAGGATGCTAGTTATCGACATCTGCGGAGTCATGTGTCATATATAGAGACCTACCAATCATCGACTTCGCTCTGTCTGGAAAAAACTCTGAATTATCAATTATTTAAGTGACTAAAGGCATTGTATATTATATGTCCACAACATTTCGTGTCTTATTGTAGATATTATCCACTGCACTTGAACTTTTACGTTATACAGTCATGATACTCCTCCTAATTTTAGACGGTATTTCACTGCATGTCCAGCCATCACTTCTTCAGTGCACTGTTTTATTTCATTTGTAAGCTATATGTATTAATTTTCTAGTCCATTTTTAAAAATTAATTATGTAAAACATCTGCTTCATATGAAATCTATATTGTAATGCTTCCATTCTCCTTGAAAAGAAAATGTTATCTACCATGGCTTCTTTCCATGTTTCTCTTTAAACAACAATACCCATTGATTTGATTTTATTACCTGATCCCTCAGATATAGACTGGGGCACTCACAAGAGGAGGCAGCCAATTGTGAAATTCAGATTCGATTCATACTGCGCATAATAAAAGCTCATGGCCAGAGGTGTAATGTGGCAAAGCACCAAGATGCACTTCTCAGCCGTTGTCGAGAAAGTCGACAGTTAAAAGAAACCGTTGCGCTGAAATACTATCTACGGCTAACAATTTTCTCCAGCGCTGTGGCGCAGCGGTAAGCGCTCGGGTTCGTATTCCAAAAGTCGCCGGATCGAATCTCGCGCCATGCAATTTTTTTTTTTGTAATTAGTTTTTGTAATTCAAGCTCTCCCGTCCGCACTGATTTTCGACGATGTTATAAGTTGCGCTAGGGGCGGCATCTACCTTCTTTCGAAGTTAGCAGGCAACTACGCTAGTTTTGCGGCGGCTCGTTTCGGCCCATTCAACGTCTGTTCTTCAAGTGTAACGAGCGAGTAACGGAGTTTATATTTCATACCTGCCACAGCAAACTTGTGTTCGTGGGGGTCTCTATTCTAATTCGAACGTTTGACTTACGCTATACGTATTCCTTTCGGAATATCGTTTCTACGGTTTCCGTTAACTATACGTGGTTAACATTACGAAGACAATTAATAACATTTGTGAAATACAACTTTGTTTACGGAAAACATAATGATGTTCGAAGTCGCCAGTTTTTCCACGACAAACGACATTCAACAACTTATTATGTGCATAATTGTTGCAACTGATTGCCGGGAATTATATATATATATATATATATATATATATATATATATAAAATTCCCGGCAATATATATATTTGAATTACAAAAAACAAATACTAAAAAAAAAAAAAGTTGCATCGCGCGAGATTCGATCCGGCGACCTTCGGATTACGACCCCGAGCGCTTACCGCTGCACCACGACGCTGTAGAAAGTTGTTAATCGTAGAGAGTATTTCACCGCAACGGTTTCTTTTAACTGTCGATTTTCTCGACAACGGCTGAGAAGTGCATCTTGGTGCTTTGCCACATTACACATCTGGCCATGAGCTTTTATTACGCGCAGTATGAATCGAATCTGAATTTCACAATTGGCGGCCTCCCCTTGTCAGATGTTTAGGACGGGTGGTAGGGACAGAGCATCCAGTGACATTATACTGAGTGCACTATCCGAAAATTACCTCGAGCAATTAAACAGAGAACCGACTCGTGGAGATAACACCTTGGACCTACAGATAACAGACCCGAACTTTTCGACTCTGTAAGCGCAGAACGGGGAATCGGTGATCATAAGGCCGTTGCAGCATCCCTAAATATAGAAGTAAATAGGAATATAAAAAAAGGGAAGAAGGTTTATCTGTTTAGCAAGAGTAATAGAAGGCAGATTTCAGACTACCTAACAGATCAAAACGAAAATTTCTGTTCCGACATCGACAATGTTAAGTGTTTCTGGAAAAAGTTCAAGGCAATCGTAAAATGCGTTTTAGACAGGTACGTGCCGAGTAAAACTGCGAGGGACGGGAAAAACCCACCGTGGTTCAACAACAAAGTTAGGAAACTACTACGAAAGCAAAGAGAGCTTCACTGCAAGTTTAAACGCAGCCAGAACCTCTCAGACAAACAGAAGCTAAACGATGTCAAAGTTAGCGTAAGGAGGGCTATGCGTGAAGCGTTCAGTGAATTCGAAAGTAAAATTCTATGTACCGACTTGACAGAAAATCCTAGGAAGTTCTGGTCTTACATTAAATCAGTAAGTGGCTCAAAACAGCATATCCAGACACTCCGGGATGTTGATGGTATTGAAACAGAGGATGACGCGCGTAAAGCTGAAATACTAAACACCTTTTTCCAAAGCTGTTTCACAGGGGAAGACGGCACAGCAGTTCCTTCTCTGAAGCCTCGCGCAAACGAACAAATGGCTGACATCGAAATAAGTGTCCAAGGAATAGAAAAGCAACTGGAATCACTCAACAGAGGAAAGTCCACTGGCCCTGAGGAGATATCAATTCGATTCTACACAGAGTACGGGAAAGAACTTGCCCCCCTTCTAACAGCCGTGTACCGCAAGTCTCTAGAGGAACGGAAGGTTCCAAATGATTGGAAAAGAGCACAGGTAGTCCCAGTCTTCAAGATGGGTCGTCGAGCAGATGCGCAAAATTATAGACCTATATCTCTGACGTCGATCTGTTGTCGAATTTTAGAACATGTTTTTTGCTCTCGTATCATGTTATTTCTGGAAATCCAGAATCTACTCTGTAGGAATCAACATGGATTCCGGAAACAGCGATCGTGTGAGACCCAACTCGCTTTATATGTTCATGAGACCCAGAAAATATAAGATACAGGCTCCCAGGTAGATGCTATTTTCCTTGACATCCGGAAGGCGTTCGATACAGTTCCGCACTGTCGCCTGATAAACAAGTAAGAGCCTATGGAATATCAGACCAGCTGTGTGGCTGGATTGAAGAGCTTTTAGCAAACAGAACACAGCATGTTGTTCTCAATGGAGAGACGTCTACAGACGTTAAAGTAACCTCTGGCGTGCCACAGGGGAGTGTTATGGGACCATTGCTTTTCACAATATATATAAATGACCTAGTAGACAGTGTCGGAAGTCCCATGTGGCTTTTTGTGGTTGACGCTGTAGTATACAGAGAAGTTGCAGCATTGGAAAATTGTAGCGAAATGCAGGAAGATCTGCAGCGGATACGCACTTGGTGCAGGGAGTGGCAAGTGACCCTTAACATAGACAAATGTAATGTATTGCGAATACATAGAAAGAAGGATCCTTTATTGTATGATTATATGGTAGCGGAACAAACACTGGTAGCAGTTACTTCTGTAAAATATCTGGGAGTATGCGTACGGAACGATTTGAAGTGGAATGATCATATAAAATTGGTTGTTGGTAAGGCGGGTGTCAGGTTGAGATTCATGGGGAGAGTCCTTAGAAAACGTAGTCCATCAACAAAGGAGGTGGCTTACAAAACACTCGTTAGACCTATACTTGAGTATTGTTCATCAGTGTGGGATCCGTATCAGATCGGGTTGACGGAGTAGATAGAGAAGATACAATAAAGAGCTGCGCGTTTCGTCACAGGGTTATTTGGTAAGCGTGACAGCGTTACGGAGATGTTTAGAAAACTCAAGTGGCAGACTCTGCAAGAGAGGCGCTCTGCATCGCGTTGTAGCTTGCTGTCCAGGTTTCGAGAGGGTGCGTTTCTGGATGAGGTATCGAATATATTGCTTCCCCCTACTTATACCTCCCGAGGAGATCACGAATGTAAAATTAGAGACATTCGAGGGCGCTTCCCGGTAGTTGTTCTTCCCGCGAACCATACGCGACTGTAACGGGAAGGGGAGGTAATGACAGTGGCACGTAAAGTGCCCCCCGCCACACACCGTTGGGTAGCTTGCGGAGTATAAATGTAGATGTAGATGTAGATCGATCTATAAGATGCAAGTTTACGTTAAAAAATTAGAAAAAAGGCTCCAGAACTGGAAAATTAACCCAAACGCAGCCGAAACACCGACACCTGGCAGGAGTAGAAGGGCAAAACATGCATCGATCAACCTTTGGAATTACAACATCAGAGACAAAGATACAGCTAAATAGCTGGGCGTTATGCTAGAAAAAGGGATGTTATGGACCGCTCAAAGAAAAGAGAAATAGGAAAAACCAGGAAGAAACTCAACATACTAAAGCTGATAAGAATCAGAACGAATGGAACTAAAACCGAAACTCTAATACACATACACAAGATATTAATTCGGCCCGTATTCGAACACACCGCACCAGTGTGGATTTCGCACAACCCAAACGTAAATCTGTTCAAATCCACAGAAATGCGCATCCTTAGAATGGCAGGATGACTAGGACTCAGAACAGGAAACAAGAAGTATACAGGCAAACAGGTGTAAGTCCTATACAACAGAGACGCATCACGCTAACCGCTAAAATCGGACAAAAAAGAATTGAACGTCCTAACCTTCAACAGAAATACTTGATGTAAACACAATAGCGCAGAACTTCCAGGCATGTAAACATTCAAGGCCCGCAGACATAATTAAGGAGAGTATAAAAACTCTCTCATCCGACGAAGGCACAAACAGGACGAACAACGACGTATCTCTTCTAAAACACCTCACCGCGAAATACGCAAGAGGATAAGCTAAAACCAAATAGGCTACGAACCATCAAAATAGAATAGGAAAAAGAATGGATTAAAACCAAATAGACTAGAAATGAGTGAAACTGAATAATAATTACAGTAAGAGTAAAATAAGAGCATTACCAAGAGAAACAAGACGACTAGTACGAAGAGAAAATAGACAAGAAGAGACAGAAATGTAATAAGAGAAACAGAAAATATGAAAATTAGAACCCACCCCAACTGCAAATAAATGGAGTCGCAATCAGTAAGGTAGACTAAGGCACTAACAAGCAGTAGGCTCTCTGTGTGCCCGCTCTCTCCCATCACGGGAGGGAATGGCAGATGAAAAACAGGTCGCTTCTGGGAAGACGCCACCGCATTCTCCGCTCCGCCCGCTAATGATCGTGATAGAGCCTCAATAGAGGAGTCACTGTAACCATCATCCGTTCTTCTTCAGCTGCCCAACATCCTCCCTCAACAGAGAATCCCAGCTCACACTGACCTATGAGAGCCATCCTGTTACAGTAACACAGCAGTTGTGTAAAAAGTAGACTTAAACCAACGGTTCTGGTACTTAATTTTGCTAGTCACAATGTTCAAGAATGAAAAGGATAGCTTAATATGCTACGTGTAGTAGCTGATTTGCATCTGAACAGCCCTGCTATTACGAGTTTCAGTGTATTAATGTAGTCTTAGTACATGCTTACAATCACTGTGCACACATCGTAATTACCAATACATTTCTATTTTACTTTGTCTCTTTCATGTTTTTGAGAACTGAACGCTTATTTTGATGCAGATTTGCGAGTCAAACTATTACTAAACAACAATTATCATTTGCTTTTCTGTCTTATTCGTACTCCAAATTAGACACGTTTTTAGCCAGAGGGGCTTTGCTTTATTGTTAAAGTATCATGAGATCACATTCTGTGAACATATTGCGTAATACTACGTTTTTTTTATGTTTTGATTCCTGTCACAGAAAACTGCATATTCTTACTGTTGTTGTTGTGGCCTTCATTCCTACGACAGGCTTGATGCAGCTCTCCACGCTAGGCTATCGTATACATGCATCTTAATTTCCGTATAACTACTACAACTTGGAACCATTTGAAACTTCACTGTATTCAAGCTTCGATATCCACCTACAATTATCACCCTCCGCACTTCCCTCCGTTATCAGATTTACGATTCAAATGGTTCAAATGGGTCTGAGCACTATGGGACTTAACATATGTGGTCATCAGTCCCCTAGAACTTAGAACTAATTAAACCTAGCTAACCTAAGGACATCACACACATCCATGCCCGAGGCAGGATTCGAACCTGCGACCGTAGCAGTCGCGCGGTTCCGGACTGAGCGCCTAGAACCGCGAGACCACCGCGGCCGGCATTTACGATTCCTTGGTGCCTCAGGATATGCCCCATCAACCCGTCCCTTCCTGCAGTCAAGTTGTGCCGCACTTTTTTCTCCTCGGTTCTATTCTGTACAATCTTCATTAGTTGTCCAGTATACCTATTTGATCTTCAACATTCCTCTGTAGCATCACGTTTCAAAAGCTTCCATTTTCTTCTACTGTTAAATGTTCGCGGTCCACTTTTCACAAATGGTGCACGCCAAACACATACAAAAAAAACACTTCCTAAAATAAGTATTCAATGGAAACAAATTTGTCTTTTCCAGAAACGCTTTTCTTGCTGTTTCCAGTCTGCATTTCATATACTCTGTAATTCGGCCACCGTCAGATATTTTGCTGCCGAGATAGGAAAACTCATCTATCACTTTTAGTGTCTCATCTCCTGATCTAATTCCCTTCGAGTTGCCTGTTTTAATTCCATTACCTTGCACTAGCCCTGTTTTACTTTTGCTGATATTAATTTTACAATGTCTTTTCAAGTCATAATCTATTTGGTTCAGCTGCTCTTTCAAATCTTTTACTGAATGTCAAAAAATTACTACATCATCGGCAAATCGCAAAATTTTTATATATTCTCTCTCAACTTTAAAATACTTTCCGCCTTTAAGAACCTTCAAATTTGCAGCGCGTCATCAATCGTTGGTTAATATATTAAAAAACTAAAAACCCGCCTCGATTGCGAAAAAAGCACCTAGTGTTAACCTAGGTTTCGGCGTAGATAACTACACCTTCTTCAGAACAACAATAAAACCCACAAGTGCCTAAGAAGACTTTGTCAATAATTAAAAGAACACCATAGCTGTACATTTATAAACGAAAAAGAAAGGGGAAACACAAACAGTACATATGTACAAAGTCAAAACCACTACTTAACTTAATGGTGTACGCTCCACCTCACACCGGCCTATGTTCGATGGGGCATGATCCACCATAAGCTGCAGCTACAAATGGTCGCTCACTTACAAGCCCGACCCGCTACCTATGCACATGTGCAATAAAGGGAAGTTACTTGAATGCGCATGCGCATACGAATACGAGAAAGTTTATACATGGGTCGGGGCTAAATAGCCCATATATTCCCAACCGTGGATCAACGTATATCAAAAAATGGAATGGATAGAATAAGTGACGCATTGTAAATCTGATGATCTGGGGATTTTCACATGCGTGCGCTGATTGGCGAGCGTGGTTGGTCAAGCTGTTCATCTTCTTTCTTTTTATCCTCATTTTCCTTTTACGATGAAGGTTATTTTAGCTCGTTGAACACCTCACGTTTTATCCCTATATCTTTATTACCACGACGTCTTTAGATTACGTCCCCTCAGCGCCCCCCCCCCCCCCCCCCAGGCTAACTACTGGCTTTAGGTATAGTTTTTAAGAATTCTTCCTGTTGTCATAGGTAGCTTCATATATGTTTCTTTCCTAACATAAGCAACCGTCTGCGGTTATTTTTAGGTTTCATCTACCATTTAGCTCGTCACTTATTCTGTCCATTCCATTTTTTGATATACGTTGATCCACGGTCGGGAATATATGGGCTATTTAGCCCCGACCCATGTATAAACTTTCTCTGATTCGTATGCGCATGCGCATTCAAGTAACTTCCCTTTATTGCACATGTGCGTAGGTAGCGGGTCGGGCTTATAAGTGAGTGATCATTTGTAGCTGCAGTTTATGGCGGTCATGGCCCATCGAACATAGGCCGGTGTGAGGTGGAGCGTACACCATTAAGTTAAGTAGTGGTTTTGACTTTGTACATATGTACTGTTTGTGTTTTCCCTTTCCTTTTCGTTTATAAATGTATAGCTATGGTGTTCTTTTAATCATTGACAAAGGTCTTCTTAGGCACTTGTGGGTTTTATTGTTGTTCTGAAGAAGTAGCTATCTACGCCGAAACCTAGGTTAACACTAGGTGCTTTTTTCGCAATCGAGGCGGGTTTTTAGTTTTTTAATATACTTTCCGACTTTCTCATTGACTGAATTTACTGTTTTCTCAACGCACGGTCTGAGTTACAAATAGTGGAATTTGTCTCAGGTCGGCTTGCGTGCAGTTTAAGGTGAACTGCAGAAAAATTAAATGGAATAAAAAGGATTTTCTCCAACTCCACGGTGGCCGAGCGATTGTAGGCGCTACAGTCTGGAACCGCGCGACCGCTACGGTCGCAGGTTCGAATCCTGCTTCGAGCATGGATGTGTGTGATGCCCTTAGGTTAGTTAGGTTTACGTAGTTCTAAGTTCTAGGGGACTGATGACCTCATAAGTTAAGTTCCATAGTGCTCAGAGCCATTTGAATTCTTGGGAAACACACAACAACCAAATGTTGGAATTTTGGGTAACATGCACTCTTGGTCTGGTTACGTTGTGCACAGCCAGTATTTTGCTTTTACATGTTCCTGTTGCCGCGCGACGTACGTCATTGCTTGTTTACATGTAACATCAACTGTTCCAGCGATAAGTACGACCGTTGAAAGTGCACGGGTTACTACGTTAATCACAGACTTGGCTCGTGCAATAACAGAGTTGGCAAATGCGTATTTGATGTATGGATTAACTGACGGAAGTGGTGCTCGCTCTCAACGTTTTTACTGGGAGAGAACTACAGGACGAAGTTGCCCCGACAGGAACACGTTTGAAGCCATTGATTGTCGTCATCGGGCATTTAAGCCTGACACTCGCGACCGGGTGAAGCCTAGAAGAAGGAGAACACCGCAACGGGAGGCGGCAATTCTTCATGCAGCTGACAACGACCACGACCCTGGTGCCAGTATAAGACATGTAGTTGCAACACTAAATGTTGACCACGCGATTGTGTGGAGGGTGTTACGCGAGGGTCAGCTGTGTCCATAAAATGTTCACCACGTGCAGGCACTATCAACAGCTGACTTTCCAGTTCGGGTACTCTTCTGGGGATGGTTTATTCAACAAAATGTCAATCCCAATTTTAGTGCAACGGCGCTGTTCAAAGATGAGGCTTCGTTTCGTGGAGATCAGATTGTAAATTTTTACAATTGACACACATGGGCCGACGTCAGTCCTTCACACAACTGTTGAAACAAGTCATCAACGAATATTTTTTGCCAGTGTTTGGGTCGGCATTGTTGGTGACTGTTTGGTAGGGCTTCACTTTCCACCCGGGCTCAAAGGAATGAGTTATCATAATTTCTCTGAGATTGTTTTACCCGATATGGTAGCAGATGTACCTTCAGCTGCACGACAGAACATGTATTTCATGCTCGATGGAGTAGCTCCTCATATTAGTGTTATGTCCGTCGGCTTCTAAATAAAAGATTCAGTGACAGATGGATAGGCAGAGATGGACCAATTGCCTGTCCTCCACGCTGTCCTGACCTAAACACACTGGACTTTTATTTGTGGGGGGGCATTTGAAAGCTTTTGTGTATCGAACCCCACTACAAGATGTTCAGAGTCTTCGTGCCCGTATTACGGAAGGCTGCGAAAACATAAGCAATATTCCAGGGATACATCATCGCATGCGAGATTCAATACGCATATTTGTAAAAGAGTCAGGTGTACCGAACCAAGCTCACGCACTTTCAGGACATGAATAAACCTGTTCGAAATGCACTTTGAGTTCCTGAAGCGCACGACCAGGGAAACTGTGGACACCGATTATATCTTGTCCGTACGTTTCCAGTTGCACGCACTGACCGCGTGTGTGAATACGGAAACAAATGCCCATTTGATGTGTGGTTTAGTTGACCTTGAGTAAAATCTTATCGGTTTTCAAGCCGCGTCAATTCGAAAAAAATTATCAAGCTTTCTATGGCTATCTCCACCTCGTCGGTGGGAGTAAAAACCACTGACTGCCGGGGATGGCACAGTTTTCTGTTTATATATGCACGATTGCAATATATGGTACCAATCAGAGGTGGCCGAAACGTCGCGTTCTTGAAAGGTGAGTTGGGAAGCTCGTAGCAGCTCCGGTCGGCCGCGGGACCGAGTAACGACAGATGGCGCCAGGGGGCAGTGCGACGTTTGAAACCCCACCCTCTTACAAAGGTGAAGTAGAGATGGGGGATGCGCTCTTGAACTAATTCATAGAGTTGAATCTTTCAAAGGAGTGAACAATCAGTGATTCAGAAAAAAAGAACGGTAGCTCCAAACGTTTCTCACAGCAGAGAGAGAGAGAGAGAGAGAGAGAGAGAGAGAGAGAGACGGACGGAGCATATCAGCGGGGCCTTTGCTGGTCAGAGCACACTGGACGCCACACAACACAGCCAGCGCCGGCCTCTGCCCTGCTTCTACCTTGGCTGCCTGCATTGTGCAGTGCCCCATTGGATTTTGTGTTTCACATATGCCGTGCCGTCCATGTGCGTCGTCTGCCGCGCGCAGTGTCTGGCGCAGCTTAACTTCGCATCGCACTCTGTCGGCGATCGTTTCAGTCGCACGTCCTGCCCTCTGGGCAGTTGATGCGAGCAACAGGACAGAGAGCCACCTAGCGAATAACATAGGAACTACTTGCAACAACCTGCTCGCAAGAGAACAGACGATTTGTTTCGGAGCGGGTGAGTTCACCGCTCCCCCCACCCTCGGAACTCGCTCGCTCAACGCTCACCCCACCGTCTCGACTCTAGCCAGAGCGTTGAGCAAAGCGACTCAGGTGTCACTCTGGTCTCTGCGGTCTCAGCTCACGCAGTAATACAGCTCGCGGCTCGACCCGCTCGACTCAGCGCCTCTGCATCGGAGTTCGTCCCTACTGGATATTGTTCTTCGTAGTAATACCGCTATGTATATTACATTATTATGTTATGTATACATCAATTGTTTTTATTTTATTTTTATTTGTTTAAACTGATTAGATTAGGTTCCTGATGACTCCTCTTACTATGGGATTTTTATTATGGACACTCGAATTTACGCTTTAATTACGAGCGAACCGATAAACGTATCGCAAAATGTGATACACCAATATTTTCCTTGTTTTATTCTGCGTAAGGCTATATGCAGCACTTTCGTTTTACAGTCAAATTTATATATATTTTTTTTCTTATTCTGGTACGGATTTTGCGATTTTAGGCGTCTTCGGAAGGAAACGTTCACTTTAAAAATATATGGCTTGCGATGAATTTGTATGAGGTTAATGAAATTTTAATACATTATAGCCAAATATGTTGTTAATGTAAATCTCAAGTTACAACATTTTCCGATCACCCAAAAAACCACGATAGTGCAAAACAAATCAATAATCAAAAACTTTGTCATATCGTGGAAATTTCAATAAACAATACAAAATTCTTACTCATTATCTGTGTTACTTAAAAATAGGATCAAATAAGATCAAAATACAGGTGTAGTACTGGAATAAACCAAGTTTAAAGGACAATGTGCCTTCCATTTATTTTCTATTGTAAATGAGTGGTGAGTCATGAAAAAGAGCTAATTCATTTCAGGGAGTGAACAGTTCTGATCCAATCTCTGAAAAGAACAGTTTTGCCCATCTCTAAGGTGAAGCCTATTTGCTCTCTTTCAGTATTCAAGCCCGCCCCCACGCCCTAAAAGTAGCTCTGGTCTGGTCTCTTTTAAAATTGTTCCTGTTTATGCTAATCTCAGTCATCCCAATATGTTGACGCATGAGCCAAGACTCTCGTCTATTCAAACTATATTTTGTGTCCGTTTTCCAGACAGTGCTCAAATATGGCCGACTTGTCAAGCTCCCTTTGTTTAATTTATCGCTTGTGCTCGGTACAATGCTCTGCAACTGAGCACATTGTTTGGCTTGTATATGAGTTGCCTAAACATTGACAGAAAATCTTCGTTGATGACGTGCTCAACTGGCCTTGTTCTGACCAGTATATAGCCATCACTGGCACCAAGGCAGCAAGCACAACAGACCTCTACCTTGCCTTCCAATGAGCTCTCGCTTGACACAACTAAAGTCCGTTGTGTCACTATGGTGCCAACTAGTGTTCATCTTAAAACTGGACAAGGCCACACATCGAACACGATGGCCTTCACTCTCACTAGTGCCATGTGACAGTCCGTAGTCCGGCCTTCTTGCGACCGTACATTCTCGTCAGCACTGCCGCCAGCAATCATCTGCCGTGGCCACGTTCCTGCTAAGTCTTCCTGCAATATCACAGAAGGAACATCTACCTTCTCTTAGCCCTGCTACACCGCCTCGTTGAAACTCAGTGAGGTGTTGTTAATGGCGTCTTTAGCAAACCTGATTTTTATCCTTATAGTGGCGCTACTAGTGCCACTCTTATGCGACCCGGGCGAAATTTGAATAGACTTCATCTTTCTGATATATAAACATGCCAACCAAGTATCGTTTACGTCGCACAACTCCTTCTTAGTGTTGCGATTTTTTTTCCGTTAGTAGTTTTAAGTGCATCAAAGCCTGAAGTTGTGAAGATAATTTACGGACAGCGTGTAATTCAGATCGTCAGCCGCCGGATGACAGCGCGCCAGCTGTTGGCAGCCCTGGGATCCGCCCTGTATCCAGCTGTTGTCTGCCCGAGAAATAACCCCCCCGCCTTGCACGGGCCCTCTAATTAGGCACCGCGTCAAACCCACGCAGAGGCAGCATGCGCCAGTTCCCGCAGACTACAAGCGTCTCTGCTGCTTATACGTTTAATTATACCTTTAACGGTAAGCAACCCAACTTCATACTACGGGCGCTAAATTGTGGGAGTGCGGTGGAGCAGGAACTCGAAACGCACGTCGGTGGAAGCAGCACTTTTCCTGGGTGGAATTTCGTCGCGCAAGAGTAAAAGACTAGCCGCTTTTTACGGCGGAGGCAAATAAGAAAAAGACCTCACTGTTTGTTATTCAATAATTTCGGAACAAAATTAGTTGCTGTTACTAACCTCATGCGAAATTGTAGAGTAACTGTTAAATATGCGGTGGGTAGGTGCCAATTCGCGCCACGCACGCGCGTGTAATGGAGATGGTACAGTGAGGTGTAGTCCGCTTCTCAAACGGTGGCGATTCGCGGGGTCGATGCACGAACGGGAATTGTATTGTGGCCGATTCCAAACGATAGTTGCGCGGTACGCGCATACATGTTCTTTACGCTTCAAGAAAGCGTGTATCCTGTAAATTATGTGCTTCGCATGCTTGTGTAGAATTTTTCGCTTGCCACCTTTGTCAACCATGACATCTCAGAACGAATGGAACAAAATTTAACTAAATAGCTCGCTGCGATCACATTTCACGCTCGCCCTGGCTACGGTGTCCACAGCAGAGTGGTCAGAACGCTGCTGAACACTTATTGGCTGCCGTAGACAGTGCCTTAGGCGCGCAGAACACGGCTCTACTCACCAGCCGCTGTTGGTGACCCAACTTTTATAGAACAGCCGAAGGTAGTCGAATAGCAGCAATGGCTTAGGAGAGGTTTCAGTTTTTGGAATGCAAGGCTATGGTGGAAGTATGAGAACGCCGCGAGGTACTACGGTAATGGCAGTAAGAGTTTGGAACAAGGCCACCAATACTTCGGACAATATCCCTTATTAGTGTTAAGTTCAAACTCGACGGAACTGTTAATGATCACGGACAGTTGAGGCTTCGGCTACAGTAGTGCTTTTCAATGTCATCACGATTCATCTCGAATACTTAACAGAACGTTGCTGCCCGCATCTCGTGGTCGTGCGGTAGCGTTCTCGCTTCCCACGCCCGGGTTCCCGGGTTCGATTCCCGGCGGGGTCAGGGATTTTCTCTGCCTCGTGATGGCTGGGTGTTGTGTGCTGTCCGTAGGTTAGTTAGGTTTAAGTAGTTCTAAGTTCTAGGGGACTGATGACCATAGATGTTTAGTCCCATAGTGCTCAGAGCCAGAACGTTGCTTTCTTCATCTCATGTGATCGTAAAAGTTGTCTGGCTATCCCAATGACTGAGGAAAAAGTTAACTATGCTGGCCACATTCTTTTGCAGACAGATATAGCTCATTCACATGCATTCGGCGTCTTGTTAATAGCAAAAGCAGCATTGCAGCACTCGTCTCCAAGCACAGAGACATTGTGGCATTCAGCCCTGCCAAGAAGGTTAAAATAGATCCTAACCTCCTCGATACGGTCGGTTCTAACCTAACCTAACCTGACCTCTTTCATCCTTCCACAAAAAGTGACGAAGGAGGTTGGACGCAGTGTGACCGAGCTGTCGGCCATATTACCGGGCAACCTCTGACAGCTGCGTCTGTCGACCGTAATCGGTGCCACTGCAAACGCAGCCTATGGATCCTACATTACCTCCGAGTTATTGGCTGACCGTCGTACAAGTTGTACGTATGTAGTCTTGCTGGGCGACCGACAGACTGATTGTCACTATGTAATCCAAGAAACTGGGCCGTTTGTAGTGATGTCGTGCTAACCGTCTGTCAGAAATTAGTCTACTGACAGCAAGAGAGAAAAATCGCTATTCAAATATGGCTAACATCTCGGAGTGCGAGGAAGATGAAATTTTGATGAAGAATTTTAAGGACTGCAAGTTTTTGTAGAACTCGTTGTGCGAGGAGTACAGCAATAGAGATCCGAGAAATGAAGCACTTGCTTCATTCTTGGAAGTTTTAGAAAATCTCCAGCCGATTGCCGGGCTGTCTGCTATGAAGAGCAAAGTGAACAATTAAATTTTTCTTAAAGTTTGTAAATACTTCATTCATTGTATGCCTGTCGCTGGATTTAATCGATGATGTGTGAAACTTACATGTACAGTATTTTTAGTTTTAACTTGACATGAGGACATCTTTAATGCTACACAAACAGATAAAAATATAAAATTTGTGGAAACTCTTTTAATTGTTTTCCTTTGTACTGATGTATTTCCTCTGGCACATATAAAGGATGTTGCAAGTTTCAGGAATCATTTTACATAACAGCAGTGGAAACGCAGCTTCACATCTTCATGAGTTGTACATTTCGCTATAGCCTTAATACAGCAAAGAACTTCTCTTCACAGTTTACATCTTCCCTCATCGCAGTAGTCCCATTAAGATCTTACCAAATTCATCACAGTAGTCTTTTTCGTCAAATATGGCTTGATGATGTGTAGCATTTCAGAGAAGCAGTTCTCGTCTATTCTTCAGTAACTTCAGAAATCGACAGACCCCAGCTCCTTCAGTAATAAATCGTGGGTTGATTTTTTCCTTTGAAAAAACCATTTCTCTGCCCTTAACTGTCTCTCATCTTTTTCTGGACTTGTCACTAGTAAAACAGTCAGGCCAAAATCTAGTTTTTGTGACTCTGTTAAACCAAGCAGCATCTCAGGAACACAACCTCAGTGGAAATGACATAAACAAAACGCACTCACTGATAGGAACGGGGCATTGCCGTCTATGGTCGTTGGGTGTAGTTCGTGAGGCAGTGTGGATGCGGCCACCACATGGGTCCGTTGGTTGGTAAGTCGGTCAGCCAAGATATCGGTGCATGTGTACTTCTCACAACCCCTTAGTTGAGAGGTACAGTTTTGCAACATTTCGCCCTACAACCAGATAAAATGGCGCGCGATAATGGGGTCAGGCGGTCAAATGTAAAGAACATTGTTAAGAATGCAATGTACTTGTACATTCCAAAGATGCTACACACAAACGAACATAACCCAGGCCAAAGGACTGAATACTGTAAGGCAGTGTGTTTCAACCTGTGGGTCGCGACCCCCTGGGGAGTCGCAAAGCCTTGCTCAAGGGTCGCGGTCGCAGGAGACAGCACTTGCAGCAGGGCTGGTAACGTATGTTCCAAGACGATCATCTGCTATGGTACAAATGTCACACGGAAGTGACAAGTTTCGTGAAAGCACCTTGCAAATTCGCTCACGTTCAGATCTGGTACTTATTCATAATAATAAATACGAATTTAATTTAAACATGGTGAAGAGCTGAAATACGCAAACACTTGCAGCAATGAGAAGCAACGCGATGTCTAGCGATCTCTTCCCACTTCTGCTGAATGATACTAGGGTGTCGAGAGTCACTAAGTCTTGTACAGATAGTATTTACCTCTGAGACGTTTGCAGGGAGAGGGAAAGGACCACATCAACATCCGGTCTGGAACGGCGGTGCAGTGGCAGCGTCTTGTGTATTACTGACAACTTAGTTTACGTGCCAGTCATTTGCTGTGATAAAAATATCACACGGGGCGAGAATAATTTATGAAAGCGCATTTAAAAGATTCTCACGTTAAAATGTGATTCAAAATGGCTGCAACAACACGCACACAGCCCACGTGAAAGATTTGGCAGCACTGTTACTAGAATGCTTTTTAGTAATAAGCTTCGAACCAAACAATAGATCGCTAGGACTGGCAGCATTCAGACAAGGCACGAAGTACAGCAATTTCTACCGAGCGGATCTAGGATGCCTGAGCTCAACCCAGACTTAAATTCACACACTGCATGTTGACGTTGTTTCTATTTTCCTAGTTCTGTGGCTTCATCGGGATTCCCACAACATCTTCGTTGGTGGTCACCCGGTTAATTTCTCATTTCTTTCGTGAACCGACCGTAAACGCGCGACTATGCCCCCGCTGACCCCTTCTCACCCTCACGCCTCTACCACTGCGAAGAATACAATTATATCTCTGCCCGCAGAGCACTGCGGCCTCTTTTCATAGTGCACTTGATTTCTCAATCAGTATAGTATCAATATTTTGGAGATTACAAACATTATTTATACCCTCCATTGAACCATATGATCATGTAGCTTTTCCATCTCTTAATTAACATAATCAGTAAGATAATTCTCGTCGGTGAAGTTCAGCTTAGCTTCCTTTCACGAAAGTTTAATTTCTTTCTCGCATGTATGTCTAGACTTGTCGGCATGCTGCTTAACACAAGCATTGTAAAAGTTTTGAGACAAACTCATGTGGAACACGATAACATAAGCTTAATGTGCGTTCCAGAATAGCACGACTGACTCACTCACATGCAGTGATTTCGCCCATTGCGAAAGTATGTGGCACTCGTTTCAAATCTGGGAATCCTGGTCATGCATACGTTCAGTTCAGAAAGGCCATAAGGATTAGTGAGCTCTTCACCACTGTGTATGCTCTGGATTAATTACTTAAAACAAAATGTTATCTGATATAATAATGTATATTCTCTGAATTAAAAAGCTGACGTGAGATTTCCAATATCTCCCCCCTCCCCCCACCCCGCCCAAATGAGAGGTAGTGAGATTTTGCAACATGCCCCCACCACTACCACGATTGCCACCAACCTATTTTCAGTTTCAACTCACATAATTAACGGACGTCCCCCTACGAAAAATGTCTAAGACGGAGAACGTGTAGCTAAATGTTGTGAGTAAAACGTTTTTAATTTTCGCTGTGTTCTCCATTTCGCGACCGGACCTTTAAAAAAAATAGCCCTCGTATTTGCAAGGAAATTTTTTTCGGTCTGACCAGGCGTAGTTCAAATTTAACTGCCATAATTGTGTCTAAGCCTACTGGGCTCATGAAAACTGTAACATTCGTATGGTCGAGACAATGAATCTACTTAGGCTTAATCATGTGTGGTCCATCAATGCGTACTTGTATTCGTCCCTTCTTCTTCGTGATATGCTTGTATATCTTGATACGCCTACGATATCTTGTAGTGCATCAGACGAGTTTTTTTGTTGTCATCTAAACCCTGTGTGGCAATGATATGTTCCACATGCAATAAGATGGACCTCACTTTCATCGAGACGTCGGATTGCACCTGAATGACACTCTACCCAAACGGCTGGTAGGTCAAAGAGGTGCTATCGATTATACACTCACTTCTGTTGTTTGACAACTACTACGAGTGGTCATAACGTTCTAATTCTAGCCTTGAAAAAATTTATTGGCTCCGCCTTGTTTTGTTTCCTTTAGCGGCGTGCTGCGGTACTGTGGTGCGAGGATTTCGGTGCATACCAGGACTGTAGATACGTACCTGCACACAAACGAAAAATTAATTACGTAACATTGTTTTATCGAGGTGATAATCAAAAATTTGCGCCTTGTTCAACTTCATCCATAGGCTGCCCTATTTTGTTTTGGTCCCCCTAGGAGCTTGCTACGGTGCTTTGGCGCAAGGCTCCCCCTGCGTACTAGGATCGCAGATATGAACATGAATTGACACTCCTGTTGCTCCCGAACAGCAGACTGTGCGCAAACGAGCTAAATTCAAAACGGCTTGTACCGTCTTCTTGACTGAGACGCTAAGATGCAGTCGCACTCTTTAGAAGTTTTCAATAAAAAGAAGTGCTTCGTGTCTCAAATATGAGGAGGCGTTCAATAACTAATGCAACATATTTATTTCTGAAAGCAGGATGGATTTATTCAGGATTTCCGATACACCTACTTCCAACTCATTTCATTACAAAACTGTCTCAACGTAATCTGCGTTCAATACGACGGTCTTATGGGACGGCCTGCATGCTGTACCACTGCACTGGTCGATGTCGAATCCAACGACTTGCTACAACAATAACCTCTCCATCAAGCACCGTACTGCTTCTCGTGGAGTGCATCCTTCATTAGCAAAAACAGATACGGCAGGTGCGAGATCCGCGCTGTAGGTTGGATGAGGAAGAACAGTCCGATGAAGTTTTGTGGTCGCCGCTCTGGTGCGCAGACTTAAGTGAGGCTCAGCGTTGTTATGGAGATGGAGGAGTTCGTTTGCTTTTTGTGGCGACGAACACACTCAAGTCGTTTCTCCAATTTCCAGACGGTAGTGCAACACACTTCAGAATTGATCGTTGTACCAGGAGGGAGCGCATCATATAGAATAACCCATTCAGAGTCCCAGAAGACCGTCGCTATGACTTTACCTGCTGATGGCGCGGCTTTGAACTTTTTCTTCGGAGGATAGGTGGTGTGGCGCCACTCCATGGATTGCTGTTTTGGTTCCCGTTCGAAGTGGTGAACCCATTTTTCATCGCCTGTGACGGTGTTCGACAAAACATTGTCACGATCAGGCTCGTAATGCGCAAGCAATTCCGCTCAGATGGTCCTTCGTTGCTCTTTGTGGTCTTCTAGTAGGCGGCGAGGAACCCAGCTTGCACACACCGTTGTGTATGCCAACTGGTGAACACGTGTGTCAGCACTACCAACACACACGTATATTTGAGCAGTGATGTGTTTTTGATTCGTCGATCACCTCGAGTGAGAATGTTCACACGTTCCATCGCTGGAGGAGTCACAGCAGTGTGCGGCCAGTCATCACGCTGGAGAGGTCGGACAGGCTTACGCGATCTTTTTCCGACGTTGACAGACGCCTCGCCCAACCATTCACCGTGCTTTTGTTCACTGCCCGGTCTCCGTAGATATTCATCAAGCCCCTATGAATGTATGTGATGCTTTGGTTTTCCGCCTAAAGAAATTCAGTGACAGCTCCCAGCATGGAATGCACCTCCGTTATAGACGCCATTTTGAAGGTTCAGATGGTTGAAATGGCCCTAAGCACTATGGGACTTAACATCTGAGGTCATCAGCCCCTTAACTTAGAACTACCTAAACCTAACTAACCTAAGGACATCAGACACATCCATGCCCGAGGCAGGATTCGAACCTGTGACCGTAACAGCAGCACGGTTCCAGACTGAAGCGCCTAGAACCGCTCGGCCACAGCGTCCGATCATTTTGAAGGCTGCGTATAGCGTAACCACGTATCGGAACTTCATGAAACTATAGAAACTGAAGCGGGAATATTCCACAATTTGGCACAACCAATTTAGCATTTTTTCAAACGAAACTGGCCGCAAAAAATGTGTTGCTTTACTTATTTACGTCCCTCGTATCTTCACACAGTGTGAACGTGTTATGTATCCAGTACAGTATAGCTTATTACGGACAGTGCTGTAATTGTACTCCGCAACGTTAGCAGCCTTGATAGCTGCTCGGAACTAAAAGCAGCTGTCAAATGACTGGGAATGCAGCACAAGTGGTTAAAAAAAAAAAAAAAAAAAAAAAAATTTAAAAAATTGGAATCGGTGGCAGAAAGAACGTTAGTTTAATCTTTGTCGGTTTACCTTCAGCACCCTAGAGCTCAGTATTCATTCAAATGATTGACACGTCAGAAAGATACTGCATAATTTGCTGCTTAGCATCAAACCTGTAAAGGCAACCATTGTAACAGCAAAATTAATAATGGGCTTTAGCCTCACATTTTCTTTCGCTCCAGCTCCATAACCCTACACCTCATAGACACTCACGACTATAAATACCCCCCCCCCCCCCAGGGGGTCCACAACTCTTTTGTGGATACGTGTGTAGCTAGCACGGGACCCCGAGCTAATGTGTCCCTCCTTCCTTTCCGGGCTGCATACCTTCCCTTTCCGCATCCTTCCCCGTCCCCCATCTTCGCCCCCCCCCTCACCACTGGCTCTTTCCTTCCCTTTCTCCCCCTCTGGGAGTATGGTTTGTGCCTATGTCCGGAGACGGACGCTCGAAACTGTTACAAATTCCTTGCTTTCTACACTTGCAAGTCTTCGTCCTTCCTCTGTCCTCCTCTTTTCCTTCCCTCTTCTCTTTGCCCTTTTCTCCGCTGCGGCGTTTGAGACCCCTCTTCTTTCCTTTCCCTTTCTCTTTTTTCCTCCCTGTGCGTGTCTGAAGGCCGACCCACGCACTTCCATGCGTAGCCGGTGACGGGGTAACGCGTAATTCCCCACCCCGGGTAGGCAGGTAGGACACGTTCGTACCCCCTGGTAACGGCCAGGCCCAGGTAGGGGTGATTACCCGAGCTGATACCTTCCGAAAGTGCCGATTGGTCCCTCCGTCCGTTTGTCGGGTGGTGTGACCTGAGGTGTGAATAATCACCTAAGGCGGGAGTGCCCTCCGAGAGGGCCCCCACAAGGGAGGAGCGCGCCATCGGAGACGCCGGTAATCATGGGGAATTCTTCCGCAATGGTTTCCTCACCTTCCACTATGTCTGCTCACAAGAGTAACTTCACTGAGTCTCAGCCACAGACAGTTCTTCCATCGTTGCCACAGTTCCTTGTTGTTTCTCGGTCTGACGAAGGTCACGACTTCTCCACGGTCAACCCTTTCATTATTCAGAAAGGTGTCGACGCAATTGCAGGTCCTGTAAAGTCTTGTTCCAGATTACGGAATGGCACCTTGTTGTTAGAAACAGTCAGTGCCCTCCAGGCACAAAAATTGCTGTGTACCTCACTACTACACACCTTCCCTGTCCGGGTGGAACCGCACCGTACTTTAAATTCCTCGCGTGGAGTCGTTTATACACGCTCCCTCGATGGATTGTCTGACGAAGAAATTCAGCGCTATCTGTCTGACCAGGGTGTAACGGCTGTTCATAGGGTTATGAAAAGGGTTGACACGAACATCATTCCAACCCGCACTCTCTTCTTGACATTTGACAAAGTTCAACTCCCACCGAAAATCAAAGCAGGCTATGAGATAATTTCCGTTCGCCCTTACGTCCCAAACCCTACGCGTTGCTATCGGTGTCAGCGGTTCAATCACACCAGCCAGTCCTGTTCCAATCCGGCCAAATGTGTTACGTGTGGAAAGGATGTCCATGAGGGTGCTTGTCCACCTCCATCCCCTCGCTGCATCAACTGTATGGGTGACCACGCTGCTTCCTCTCGAGATTGCCCCGTTTTTAAGGACGAAAAGCTCATCCAGGAAATCAGAGTGAAGGAAAAGGTGTCGACCTTTGCTGCTCGAAAATTATTCGCCAGTCGACAGCCCACCGTGCCTCAGACAGGAAAATACAGCACTGTCCTTGCTTCTCCTCGGCCAACAAAGGAGGCGGCCACGCAGACTTGCGACCTCACCTTTAGTGCCACGGTCGTCAGATCGGCCAGCGCAAAGATCGCCCATTCAACCTCACCACTTTTCGCCTGCCCACTCTATGGCTCACCCTTCATCGGGTTCTGCTAAATCTCGAGCCCAAAAGTCAGACACCAAGACTTCGAAAAAAGAGCATACTCGTGAAGATTTTTTACGTACCCCAACTTCACACCCATCGGTTCCTCCTTCATCTAAACATCATACTTCCAAGAAGGCTACAAAGAAACCCAGTTCATCTCCTTCTCCGCCAAGGCGTGTTCCATCTTCAGCACCACCTGGCGGCAATTGCCCTCGGCCGTCTTCTGTGTCGCCGAGGCGCACTGCTGGCGGCCGATCAACCGGCCGATCGCTGGTGGCAGGAGCTGCTCCTGAACAACCTATGGATCAGGATCTTCTGCCTTCGGCCGAATGCCATTCCATGCTGTCGGTCGCAAGCTCTGAGTAGTCGTTGAGTTGACAGCGACCTTGGTCACATTCCTCCATTTTCTGTTCACCCTATGTCCATTATCCACTGGAATATCCGTGGCATTCGAGCCAATCGGGATGAATTGTCAGTCCTCATACGATCCTACTCGCCGGTCATCTTCTGTCTTCAGGAAACAAAGCTGCGTCCCCATGACCGCTTTGTTCTCCCTCATTTTCAGTCTGTCCGATATGATCTCCCCTCTGTTGAAGGCACTCCAGCCCATGGAGGACTCATGATTCTTCTCCATGATACTCTCCATTATCACCCAATCCACTTAAACACTTCCTTCCAAGCTGTCGCCGTCCGTCTTTCCCTTTCTGGATACACGTTCTCTCTTTGTACTGTATACATTCCATCGTCCACACCAATGGCACGAGCTGATCTCCTTCATCTTCTTGGTCAGCTTCCACCCCCCTATTTGCTGGTTGGGGACTTCAATGCCCACCACCCGCTTTGGGGATCTCCACATCCTTGTCCACGTGGCTCACTATTGCTAGACGTCTTCCACCAAGCAGATCTAGTTTGCCTCAACACTGGGGTCCCTACATTTTTGTCTGCCTCCACGACAAATTTATCTCATTTGGACCTTGCCGTCGGTACTGTTCCGCTAGCTCGGCGCTTCGAATGGTTCGCCCTTGATGATACACACTCGAGTGACCACTTTCCATGTGTCCTTAGACTGCAGCCTCAACTGCCATATATGCGCCCGCGACGCTGGAAGTTTGCCCAAGCCAATTGGACACTTTTTTCGTCTCTAGCGACATTCGATGACCGTCACTTTCCCAGCGTCGACGATGAGCTCAAACACATTACCGACGTTATTCTTACAGCTGCGGAACGTTCAATACCACGCACCTCCGAATTGTCCCGGCGCCCCCCAGTTCCTTGGTGGAACGAGGCATGCCGTGACGCAATACGTGAGCGGCGACGTGCTCTCCGCGTTTTCCGCCACCATCCTACTTTGGCCAACTGTATCCGCTATAAGCAGTTCCGTGCGCGATGCCGTCGTGTCATCTGCGATAGCAAGAAGGCAAGCTGGAAATTCTTTATTAGCTCATTTAACACCTTCACTCCCTCCTCGCAAGTCTGGAGTCGGCTTCGACGGGTCTCAGGCGCGTCTAGTTTATCCCCGGTCTCTGGGCTCGCTGTCGCGCATGATACATTAGTGGACCCCGTCACAATTTCTAACTCATTGGGTCAGCACTTTGCTGAGATTTCGAGCTCTTCAAATTACCCGCCAGCGTTTCTCCCGAAGAAACGTGCAGCGGAAGTGCGACATCTTGCTTTCTCCTCTCAAAATCGCGAAAGCTACAATTCTGTTTTCTCCATGCGGGAACTACAACATGCACTCTCTTCTTCTCGCTCCTCCGCCCCAGGACCGGATGGTATCCACGTCCAAATGTTGCTGCATTTATCAACCCATAGTCTGCGTTACCTCCTTCGCCTTTATAATCGAATTTGGACCGACAGTACTTTTCCCAGACGATGGCGGGAAGCTGTCGTCGTTCCTGTTCCGAAACCTGGAAAGGACAAACATCTCCCCTCTAGCTATCGCCCCATTTCTCTCACGAGTAGTGTCTGTAAGGTTTTGGAGCGTATGGTGAATTACCGTTTAGCTTGGTGGCTGGAATCCCGCAGTCTTTCAACACCTGCCCAATGCGGATTCCGAAAGCATCGTTCTGCAGTTGACCATCTTGTTGCTCTCTCCACTTATATCATGAACAATTTTCTCCGGAAACGCCAAACAGTAGCAATATTTTTTGATCTGGAGAGAGCATACGATACCTGTTGGAGGACAGGCATCCTCCGCACACTGTTCTCTTGGGGCTTTCGAGGTCGGCTGCCCCTTTTTCTTCGCGAATTTATGGCAGAGCCCACATTGAGGGTGCGGGTGAACACTACTCTGTCCCGTACTTTCTCCCAAGAAAACGGGGTACCCCAGGGCTCCATGCTGAGTGTTGTACTGTTTGCCATTGCCATAAATCCAATTATGGATTGTCTCCTTCCTGATGTCTCGGGCTCCCTCTTTGTGGACGATTTTGCGATCTACTACAGCTCTCAACGGACCAGCCTTCTTGAACGACGTCTTCAAGGATGTCTCGATCGCCTCCACTCTTGGAGCATCGAAACCGGCTTCCGTTTTTCTCCCAGTAAGACCGTTTGTGTTAATTTTTGGCGACGTAAGGAGTTTCTTCCACCCTCCTTACATCTAGGTCCTGTCAACCTTCCGTTTTCAGACGTCGCTAAATTCTTGGGTCTTATGTTTGACAGGAAACTGTGCTGGTCCTCCCATGTTTCCTATCTTTCGGCTCGCTGTCTGCAATCCCTCAACACCCTCCGTGTCCTGAATGGTACCTCCTGGGGAGCGGACCGAGTGGTCCTTCTCCGCCTCTATCGCGCCTTAGTGCCCTCGAAATTGGACTATGGAAGCATAGTCTACTCCTCTGCTCGGCCGTCTATTCTTCGGCGCCTCGACTCTATCCACCACCGTGGATTACGTTTAGTGTCTGGAGCTTTTTACACCAGCCCTGTGGAAAGCCTTTATGCTGAGACTGCTGAACCTCCGCTGTCCAATCGGCGAGCAGTCCTTCTGAGTCGTTATGCTAGCCATCTGTCTTCCATGCCTGCTAATCCAGCCCATGACATTTTTTTCGACGCCTCCTTTGATGTAGGATACGCAGGCCGCCCCTCCTCCCTACTACCACTGGGAGTCCGCTTTCGTCAACTGCTCCATTCTCTTTCCTTCCGCTTTCCTAAAACCTTCTTGACAACTTGGGGTACAGCACCGCCTTGGCTCCGTCCCCGGATCTGCCTGCTCCGTGACCTTTGTCGATTTCCCAAGGAAGGTACCCCTTCACTTGTTTATCGTCGGGCATTTTCTGCTCTATGTGCACAAGTGACAGAAGCCACATTTATTTACACCGACGCATCGAAAACATCGTTAGGTGTAGGGAGTGCCTATATTGTTGGCGACACCCCAAATCACTTTCAGCTTCCCGACCAGTGTTCGGTTTATGCTGCGGAGCTTTACGTTGTTCTCCAGGCTGTCCACTACATCCGCCGCCATCAGCGGATACAGTACGTTATCTGCTCAAATTCTCTCAGCTCTCTCCTCAGTCTCCAAGCTCTTTACCCTGTGTACCCTCTGCTCCACCGGATTCAGGACTGTCTGCGCTTGCTCCACCAGGGGGGCGTCTCGGTGGCGTTCCTCTGGCTCCCAGGACACGCTGGTATCTGTGGAAATGAAGCGGCCGATATTGCAGCCAAGGCTGCAGTCTCTCTTCTTCGGCCAGCTATTCAATCGATTCCCTTCGCCGATCTACGGAGCGTTTTATGTCGTCGTGTTCTTCATTTATGGCACGCACATTGGTCGACACTTCCCCATAATAAATTGCAGGACGTGAAAGCTCTTCCTTGTGCTTGGACCTCTTCCTCCCGAACGCGTCGTCGGGAGGAGGTAATTTTAACTAGACTCCGGATAGGGCACTGTCTTTTTAGCCATCGACATCTTTTAAGCGGCGATCCTCCCCCACTCTGTCCCCACTGCTCTCAGCTGTGGACGGTAAGACACCTTTTAATTGAGTGCCCCTATTTTAATCGCCTGATACATCGTCGATTTTAGCAGATGACACGCGCTCAGCCGATCGCGTTCTCGAGTTTATTAGTGCCAGTGAAATGACGTCAGTCATTTGAAGCTTTTTTTTGGGGGACAACCACCCCTTTCTGTAGTGGATTTTTAAGCCTTCCTTCTGCTTTTCGTTTCTCCAATTTTATGACTTTCGTTCCCATTGCCGCTGGTTTCCATTTTCGGTTTTTTACTGTTTCCTAAGTCACGGACCGGGCGCTAATGACCATAGCAGTTTTGCGCCCTAAAAAACCAAAACAAAAAAAAGACTATAAATACTACAAAATGGCAGGGAAGCAATAGTGCACCGACTCAGTTAAGATCTTTCTCAGGAAAGTAATGTGTTATTACTTCGTTGCCGACAACGTTCATGAGGAAGTACTGAACATCACCGCGTCAGACAGGGTACGAACAAATGATCTGACTGTAAGGAAATCAGTCACACTGCAGACGTGTAGCAGTGTTACAGTCTATATATACATATGTTGACGACTAGAGCTACAGGTCACAGCGGCACTGGCACCAGTGATGTTTATTTTTCATTTACGCGCGATACAGCTCAGAATTCGCGCTGCATTATCTCAGCCTTCACATTATATCCACCGACATGATACAATCAACACGGTACGGTGGTACGGTGGTTAAGCCAAAGTCCACATTGTATCCATTTTCTGTTGTGAGAGCGCCTCTATGGGGTTCAGAACAGAAGTAGAAAGGTCGATCCTTGAATCCGGACGCAGTGCGTAGCTCAGTAGATAGAAGACCGAACAAGAACGCCAGCCTTCCGCATTTTTGTCCCAGTGCGGGGAACTAACTTCACTTCGTTTGACGTAATCACTCTACTTTTAGCACTTGTTCTCCTTAACTTTTAACTACCAACTAATTGCAGGATATCCAGAAGCAAACCAGTCTGTGTAATGTCTTTCAACTTTTGTGATACCCTTTGAGGAGAGACTGGGGACTGTAAACACCAGAATTCTAAGGAATTGGGTGAATTTCGGGTAACTGTAACTGTTTCCCTTGGTGTTCATTCACGGATAATAAGAAGAAAATTTATTGCAAATGGCATTATTACAAGGAACGATCATGCAGTGCAACTTGTTCAAACTTTCAAAGCCACGTACCATAAATGAATGGACCTGTACGCGGGAATGGCATGTCAGGAAGTTGTATTGCAGAATAACCCACTAGCATTCACCAAAGCTGTATTTTTAGCATTCCATACCTCGATCTGTAAAAATGGAACCCTTATAGGTCGTTTGATGTCCGTCTGTATGTCTGTCTGTCTGTCCGACTTTTAAGAGCACTTTTCCTCAGGAACGAATAGATGTATCAAATTCAAATTTATGTCATATACTGTGAGAAGGTCCGCAGCTCGTGGTCTTGCGGTAGCGTTCTCACTTCCTGCGTACGGGGTCCCGGGTTCGATTCCCGGCGGGGTACGGGATTGATTCTGCCCCGAGATGACTGGGTGTTTTTGTGTTGTCTGCATCATCATCATCATTCATCCCCATTACGGACGGAGGAAGGCAATGCCAAATCACTTCCACTAAGTCCTTGCCTAGTACGGCTATGCGGGTCTCCCGTATCGTCCCCTGCGCTCCTCGGAGTATGGTACATCATCATCATCATCATCATCACTGTATTAAGATCTATGTTCCCTTGGCGGTGTAAGACTTTTAAGCTTGTAAGCCCATTCATTCTCAAGGAACGGACACTTCCCGTTGACATAGAATCATGAAATTTGGCAAGAAGCAAGTTCTCACAGTACAGTTAAAGGGAAAAAATCCGATAGTGTTAATTTTTAAGTGTATCACATGAAGAAATTATTGCTTTTGTCATTCGTTATCCGACTTCAGACTTGAAATTAACACATTCTCGAAAGTCTTCGAATCACTGGGATCGATGTCTCGTCAGATCGATGTCGATAACAGGAAAAAATTGTCAATATCCTCGATTCACGGAGTGGATGACCCGGGATTCGTGGTTTCCATACTGGGGACGGCTGCCACAATTATCAGTCGGAACTAACATAGACCTCGGACTGCGCTGCAACTCACACTCTAGCCTAACGTCTACATACTGCATCTCCCTTCCGTTTCATAATCAACTATTAACATCGAAAGCTAACTCAAGGATAACATCTACAGGTAGTTCATTTATCCTCCAACGCCACACTTCCCGACAGTTCACCACAACAAAGTCCTTAATGCGTTGGAGAAATCCTTAATGCGTTGTCTGTCAGCTTCGCTGTAAGTTTAATGTTTTTAGTATTTTCATTTCTAAACTTTAGACGTTTAATGTTTTGCGCACTCAAACCACAGTGTTTACGAGTTCGTCTGACGACACAGTGATTTTTCCATGACGTCACGGATCTTGTCCTGTCACTCACTGACGTGAGCAATCCGAGCAACCGTATTTGTGTATTTATATTTGTGTATTACAAAAACACACACAACCACTCAGTTGCACTGTACATGGCTCTGTTAAAATTGCAGATATAACATTGTCTGGGTTTACATTGTTTTTGTTCTTGATCCGTGCTTAAATAGTGTCTGGGCGCACCAAGTCCCTTCCGTTCACTTTCGTCCTAATCGCGTGCTCCAAAATACTACCTGATAAATTGCACATTGAATTCATACTGTTTTATTTTCGAATTCGTGCTATGCTGTTACTATTCGCAAGAACGTAAAACTCACTAAACTCACTCATAATACATTCAGGAAAAGTATCTTGCTAATCACGCACATTACCCGCAGTTGGTAAGCAAGAAAACTAAAGTGACAAATTCTCGCAAGGAATATATTTATCACGCTTTTCCCTTTAATTATTCATGAAACTCTCGCTAGGCCGTGATATTTATGTTACCGTACACTAGTACACTCTGACGAGACATTTCTTGACATAGTCTAGCGGTGGATACAATAGTCTGTGGCAGAAACAAAAAACCTGTCGAAAACAGTATCAAAACAATAATACTAAACGTCAATTAATGACGCATCAAAGCATAATAGAGACATACAAAGACAGGGGTTCAATAGTGAAGTTTCAGTGACTCTTTTCTTGCCCTTTTGATGTAGGCGGCGGATCGTGAAAATTGTGTGCAGGTTGGTAACATATCCTAGGATGAATCATCAGAGCTTTCGGGACGCCCGTAAGAGCTATACTCCGAGGAAGCCACGCCCCCAGACCTGTACTACATAGAGGTAAGAGGGATTTGAAGGCGCAGCCTTCATATTAGCTACTGCTTGTTCGAAAAACATCGTTAAATCACATACCAACAGTTCCAAAAAGCATTGAGTGGCATTATTTAGTCCCGTGTGAGAAATTATGCGAAATGCGTTCTGATAATTTATTTTAATACATAGTTTGGGGCGGCTCCGCCTCAGAGGCTTTAACTACGGACCGCGCATGGAAAAGATAAATTGTCCATAAACACAATTATGTTTGTACGGAACCCTCAGTATGCGAGTCCTACTTCCACTTGGCCACTTTTTTGAGGAAAACCCAGTTTAGTTGGTTTTTGACCGTACCAGAGATAGGAGAAATTGGAGAGATGGAAAGTGCTAAAAAGTACGAAGAGGTTGCGTGTTTCCGTTGTCCGCTGCCATGTACACAAACCTGCAAAATGTGTCAGACATTACAAGCGCCGAGCCGCCGCTGATCCGGCTCAACAAGGAATATTAGAATTCGATTTACAGTGACGCACGGGGCGTTTTACAGCAGAGAGACTTCCATCCTCTACAATACGCATATTACTCTCTACATTCCAGAGATTGTGTGTCCGTTTCAAGCCTGCCTTGTCTTATAGCGCCTCACCCCCCCCCCCCCCCCCCCCCCACCTCTCACTATCCTCTGTCCAGAAGTTTTTAAGTTTTTACTCTCTTCCTGTTTGAATTTTACTGTCTGTAGCTTTCGTATAAGCTGCTTTCATTGTACTTGCTGACTCCTTTATTCTATTAGGACTGTTACTTCGTTCAGTAGAATTAGTTAGGAAGTTTCCTTTCACAACCTTACTCATTCTTTCCCGAGCGTGGGATCACTGGCTACTGTGACTTGAAAGATGTATCTTGGTAAAGACTATACTGTGCCAATAATTTTTAGTTTGCTGTGTGACCTTCGAATGTAGTGCGAGACTGGGAACCGTAAGATCGTGGGATAGAGTCGAGGCCAAACAGTGTAATTTTTTTAGTCTGCCTTCAAGCAAGCCTTCACCTCTTAACTATGTGAAAAAATGCTAGGAACGGCTCTTGGCTCCGATTCCACGTGAAATTGTAGGCCTGCTTCCTCTGGTAGTATCGTTAGGGTAGGTTAAGGGTGCACGAGTCGCCAAATTGGTGCCCAGCTGAGAGAACTTGTAAACAGGTGGCCGAACATTGTTCTTGATGGACTCCCAGGCCATCAAGCTGTACGGGCCTATTTTTTCATTCTAATCTCTAGTTGAGCGTTAAAAATAGTAAAAACATAATAATAACTGAAATAATTTGGGGCTTTCACCCAATCACAGTAAGAGACAGATGCGACTGAAACAACGTGATAAATGCAGATCTCGGCATAAAACTTTTGTCCACTAGATAAAATCATTAACCTTGTGAAATCAGTGTATTAATTGCGTATTGCTCTGAGCGAAGAAAAGTGTAATATAAATGAAAGAAAATATACGTATTTATCAGGAGAAAAATGAAACATCAGTAAATCGAGTATGATAAATTCATATCAGTTGGAGAAGCTGTAGGATTCTTGTTCCAACTAAAATAAGTTGCTCAAGAAAGGAACGTCGTATGCGCTACTTGTCTGTGAATCATGAGAAGTTCGTTCTGTGGGTATTAGTGTAGTAAATGCTTTTTTTATGTTGGAAGCGGAGATGGGGAAAAGAAGGGGCCGAGAGTGATTCATAATATCTTTTGCTTAGACAAATGTGGAAAACTATCTAAATCCGACACTCAGGCCGGACAAAAAATGGTTCAAATGGCTCCGATCACTGTGGGACTTAACATCTGAAGTCATCAGTACCCTAGACTTAGAACTACTTAAACCTAACTAACCTAAGGACATCACACACATCCATGCCCGAGGCAAGATTCGAACGTGCCACCGTAGCAGCAGCGCGGTTCCGGACTGAAACGCCTAGAACCGCTCGGCCACAACGGGCGGCAGGCCGGACAGTTTGCTAGGATAACACTCGCTATGATTGGATACGAGTCAGGTTCGCGTACTAAGACGTGCAGTGTCACGTGCTGTGAAGTACGCGGCACGGCCAGTCGTTCTCGTGGGCCACAGCGCCGCGGCCTTCTGCCCAGACGCTCCGGCGCCACACAGAGCCCCCTCCGTAAAGACTCTCGCAACACCCTCCCTGTGGTGTCACCGCCAGACACCACACTTGCTAGGTGGTAGCCTTTAAATCGGCCGCGGTCCGTTAGTATACGTCGGAACCGCGTGTCGCCACTATCAGTGATTGCAGACCGAGCGCCGCCACACGGCAGGTCTAGAGAGACGTCCTAGCACTCGCCCCAGTTGTACAGCCGACTTTGCTAGCGATGGTTCACTGACAAATTACGCTCTCATTTGCCGAGACGATAGTTAGCATAGCCTTCAGCTACGTCATTTGCTACGACCTAGCAAAGCGCCATTACCAGTTACTATTGATGCTGTAAAACATGTACTGTCAACAGCGATGTTCACCATTTACGGATTAAAGTTAAGTATTCCAACAGCTACGTCCTTTTTTGCTAAAGTCTAATTTCCTTGTCCTGTTCCAGACCTCAGGCCAGCCTGCGTGAGCTAAAACGCGTGCCTTTCGGCTTCCTCTCATAGTGGGTTGGCTCTCTTGCCAATCCACAACACTCCCAACATAAACTAATTCGGCTGATGATGTAGATACGAGGGCCGTTCAGAAAGTAACCTCCGGTTGATTTAAAAAAATACACCAAGTTAAATAAAAATATTTTAATATATACGTCTTACAACTACATCTTTGCACTATTTTTCTACATAGTCTCCATAGCGATTCAGGCACTTATCGTATCTCTTCACAAGCTTTGAAATTCCTTCTGCATAAAAATCACCCGCTTGTGCCTGGAGCCAGCCTGTGACCGCATCTTTGAGCTCTTCGTCGTCATCAAACCGCTGTGACCCGAGCCATTTCTTCAAATGCATGAAGAGGTGATAATCACTTGGCGCCAGGTCTGGGCTGTAAGGTGGATGGTTGATAACGTCCCACTTGAAGGACTCAAGAAGGGCCGTTGTTCTGCGAGCAGAGTGAGGACGGGCGTTATCGTGCAAAAAAACGGTACCGGAAGTCAGCATACCACGGCGTTTGTTCTGTATAGCCCGTCGTAACTTTTTTATTGTTTCACAGAACACGTCTTGATTAATGGTCGTACCACGTTCCATGAATTCAACCAACAACACCCCTTTGGCATCCCAAAACACCGTTGCCATCAGTTTTCTGGCAGAAAAATCTTGCGAGGCTTTTCTTGGTTTGGTAGGCGAATTTGAATGTGCCCACATCTTTGATTGTTCTTTTGTCTCAGGGTTCACGTACTTAATCCAGGTTTCGTCACCGGTCACGATTCTGTTTAACAATGGTTCTCCTTCGTCCTCATAACGTGACAGAAAGTCTAATGCAGAGGCCATTCTTTGAGTTTTGTGGTGGTCGGTAAGAATTTTGGGCACCCATCGTGCACAGAACTTACGGTAACCCAATCTTGCTGTCACTATCTCGTACAAGAGAGTCTTAGAAATCTGTGGAAAACCAGTAGACAACTCTGACATTGAGAAACGTCGATTTTCACGAACTTTTTCATCAACTGTCTGAACGAGTTCGTCAGTCACCAATGATGGTCTACCACTCCTCTCTTCATCATGAACGTTTTCTCGCCCACTTTTAAATAAACGTACCCATTCACGGACAACTCCTTCACTCATAACTCTTGGTCCGTACATGGCACAAAGCTCACGATGAATAGCTGCTGCAGAATATCCTTTGGCTGTAAAAAACCTTATGACAGCACGCACTTCACATTTGGCTGGGTTTTCTATTGCAGCATACATTTCAAACTGCCACAAAAACTAAACTAGCGCAGGTACGACGTTCACTGGACCACAGCTTGATGCCGACTGACCTGTTGAGTGCGTGAACGCACAGATGGCGTCGCTACTCCCCCCACAACCCGCACTGTGACCAATCGGAGGTTACTTTCTGAACCGCCCTCGTACATCAGCAGAGCATTCTACCACACCATTTTCTGTCAGTCTTTTTCTTGCTTCAAATCAACTGTAGGGGAAGGGACAAGAGTAGGGGGAGGGGGGGAGAGCACCCTTGTAGACGGTACAGCGTGGAAGGTGAGATTCATTTCTACAGTTTAACCCTTCGCATAAACGCAGAGATCGTAAGCTACAGCTAGCGAGTCTGCAAACGATCGTATTACAATGAAGTCAAAGAAACTGATAAACCCGCCTAATATCGTGTAGGGCCCCCTCTAGGGCGCAGAAGTGCCGCAACACGACGTGGCATGGACTCGATGTCTGAAGTAATGCTCGAGGGAACTGAGACAATGAATCCTGCAGGGCTGTCCACAAATCTTTAAGAGTACGAGGGGCTTGGGATCTCTTCTGAACGGCACGTTGCAAGGCATGCGCAACTATCATAACAGGAAGCAACGCACTGAGGACGCAGATGACGACTTTAAATCAACTGCGTTCCTTCCATACGCCGGGAATGTGTCTTCGAAAATAGGCCGATTACTGAAGAAAAATAAAATCAAGGTTATCTTCCGTCCACCAGCAAAGAACCGGGCCCTGGTTGGATCCGTTAAAGACGATTTACAACTGAAGAAAGCAGGCGTCTACAAAATTCCCTGTGAATGTGGCTCTGCATATATTGGCCAGACGACAAGAACTGTCCATGAACGATGTATAGAACATGAAAGATACACCCGTCTGCGGCAACCGTCAAAATCGGCAGTAGCAGAGCACTGTATTTCATTGGGACATTCAATGGAATACAATGGAACAAAAATTTTAGCCCCGGTTTCCGGTTTTTGGGATTCCGTAATCAAGGAATCAGCGGAAATACGTCTTGCCAATAAACTTATAAATCGTGACAAAGGCTTTCAGCTGGATAAAAATTGGAATCCTGTTATTAAAATTATACAATCACAGCGGAATCGACAGTGTCATTCGATACTCAATGACTAGATGAACCTTTTTTTTCACCACCGAGGGCAGCACGTACAACTCGGCTATGCTGCGCATGTCAACACCTGACGCATGCGCTGTACGATGCCAGTACATTTCGCATGCGCGAGATTCGGCATAAATACCGCGACTGCACCTGGGCTCTTCAGTAGTTGTGTACTCACCTGATGATGGCCGGACGTCTCTGGGCCGAAATATCGTGGCAGAATGTCGACGGGATCCGGCTGCATACCCGGAAATTATTAGACGATGCTCAATAATGTTCATGTCTGGGGAGTTTAGTGGCCAGTGGAAGTGTTTAAACTCGGAAGTGTGTCCGTGGAGCCTTTCTGCGGCAGTTCTGGACGTCTGGTGTGTCGTATTCTCCTGCTAGAATCGCCTGTCCGTCAGAATGCACAATGGACATGAATGGGTGCAGGTGATCAGACACAATGCTTACGTACGTGTCCGAATCGTATCTAGAGGTATCAGGGGTCCCATATCACTCCAACTGCACATGCCCCACACCATTACAGGGCCTCCACCAGCCTGAATAGTCCCTTGCTGACATGCAGGATCCATGGATTCATAGGTTGTCTCCATACCCGTACACGTCGATCAGCTCGATACAATTTGAAACGAGACTCGTTCGACCAGGCAACATATTTCCAACTATCAACAGTCTAACGTCGGTGTTGACGGGCCCAGGCGAGGCCTAAATCTTTGTGTCATGCAGTCATCAGGGGTACACGTGTGGGCCTTCGGCTCCGAAAGCCCATATTCGATGATGCTTCGTGGAATGGTTCGCATGCTGCCACCTGTTGATGGACCTGCATTGAAATCTGCAGCAAGGGTTGCACTTCTATCAGGTTGAACGATTCTCTTCTGTCGTTGTTGGTCCCGTTCTTGCAGAATCTTCCTTCGGCCGCAGCGATGTCTAGAAATGATGTTTTACCGAATTCCCGACATTCACGGTACATTCATGAAATGGTCGTACAGAAAAATCCCCACTTTATCGCTACCTCCGAGATGTTGTGTCCCATCACTCGTGAGCCGACTATAACACCACGTTCAAATGCACTTAAATCTTGATAACCTGTCATTGTATCACCAGTAAGTGATCTAACTGCGCCAGACACCTGTTGTCTTATACAGGCGTTTCCGACTGCAGTGCCAGCGCCGTACTCTGCCTGTTTACGCATACCTACACCAGTTTCTTAGGCGCTTCATTGTAACTGGCTTTACCAGGACAACAAATAATTCGACAAGTCAACTGTTTCTCATAAAAATAACAAGGGTACAGGAATATGCTGAAATTGAGGCAATTTCCGGAAGAAAGGCTCACAGAACAAAATGTTTGAGATAGGACGCCATAAATACTTCTTTTTAATATATTTGAACAACATCCCGATTCTAGTTTACAGGCGTGTTTTAATGGGATGCGTACTACTATCACATAAATCTTCCCAAAGTACTACATATTTTCACCGATGTTTTTAACGTAAAAAATAATATTCTGATAAACTTTTATAGGCCCTTTTCTTGTAAATCAGTGTCTGTAGGAGCAAACATTTTTCATCAAATGTTATTTGAATCCACAGGAAACCTTAAGCCATAACAGTAACATTATTCTAAATAACACCTACGATCAGGGAACCCTCAGAAAGGTACGAAAATAAACTAACAGACAGTCAGTTGATGACAAAATACAACCAGGCAGATAAAATTCCACAGCTTTGTCCTGCTGTTCATACATTATGATGGACAATTATTTTTAATTATTGAAGGACCTTTCATTTCTCTTCTTCTTCTTGTGTGCACATACGACAAGAAAACGCTATCCTTTCCTCTAGCACTGAGATGATGAAACGAAATCTTGTTACAATATTCTAAATAACCCGCTGATTAATGTTAAACAATTTCCCAGGAAAGGGCGCACAGACATATGAAATTGTCTTCCGGGAAATGCCTCAGTTACATCAGAGGGACCAATTTCTTTTCGCCTGTCTTGCACATGTTTTTTCTCCTTCTTGATGCCATGTTAAAACTAACTTCTTTTGAGAGAACACAACGGAGTTCGCACAATTTCGCCTCACTAATGTGCTAATGCAGTTGCCATTGCAACGGAATCCTGAAGCAGTCTATAACTAAACAAACAAATGAGGACAAGTAAGGTCAATAGCTTAGGAAATGCTCATGCTCGTTATAAAAACAAACGTGTGATTCCTTCACTTATGTTGTTTCAAACCTGTACTAATTATCATTTCATCAGCTATAGACGGTATTCAACAAATTAGATTATTTCATTGGAAAAAATATATATCCACTCATATATTGCAGTAGATAAGAAAGTTTCATATGTTAGCTATGTGACAAAATATGCTCTGCTTTACACCCTATCATTTGTCAAAAATTCATTTAGGTATTTCAAACCTTGCCTGAGATACGGTGGATGTTGTGAATATTTGACGTCCACTCTTTCGCTTGCGCACACGATCTATTTTCTCGATATCAGTGTTACACATAGATCTCGTCTCAAGTTTAAAGAAAAAGTCAGTATGCTACCTCAGTATCGCTTTGCAGAGATATTTGGTGTAATATGCACCAACGTAAACTCATAGCGACCACTATTTTTATTTCGATCTATTCGAATTTCACACAATATCTTACTAAATATAGAAATGGTTCAAATGGCTCTGAGCACTATGGGACTCAACTGCTGAGGTCATTAGTCCCCTAGAACTTAGAACTAGTTAAACCTAACTAACCTAAGGACATCACAAACATCCATGTCCGAGGCAGGATTCGAACCTGCGACCGTAGCGGTCTTGCGGTTCCAGACTGCAGCGCCTTTAACCGCACGGCCACTTCGGCCGGCTAAATATAGAAATAACACGATAACTATGACCGTTAAGGAAATGATAGGCAGTTCATCATAAAGCTGACGAATGAGGCTATGAGACGTGTGCGAATAATCTTTTTTTACAGAATAGTTTCTTTAAACTCGTTTGAGAAAGGTTGCAGTGAACCGGCTTGCGTACACCTCCATTCTCGCGATGTAGCAGAGACAGCCACGGATGTTTCGTTCGTAACTGACAACGCTTACCGCTCAGTAGGCAACAGGCAACTGAGTATTAATCATGAAGTAACTCATAAGTACGTAGAGTCACATACTGGAACATTTCTGTATTTATCATTAATGTAATTAATTTGGAAACATGAGGTACCACAAATTTTAGACGGGTATATCTTTCCTGTACATCGCCATCTCTCTGGACATTGATGTATTTGTGTTTGTTTCTGGTCTTCTTATCTAAAATTTGCAAGCAATAGAAAAGTTGAAATAAAAATCCATAACTCAAATAAGATAAAAATAATGGCGCTGTGTTTGGCAAATTACGGATGTAACTAAAACAGTGTTTATTAGCAAATTAAAATGTGCACAATTGTCAGTATATGGATCGTGCTAAATACTACTAAAACATACAGAAAGAAACTGAAACTAGCAGAAACAACAACTTTCAAAACTGGAAAAATAATGTGCTTGAGAATAACTTCAATATTTGGAGGAGATTGCACACACCTAAGGAAGACAAACACAGTAGACTATCAGGGGCCAAAATTGGTTACTTCAAAAAAAGACATCGAAGGGTGTCAAAGTGTTGGATAAAGTTTCTCAAACTGTTTGTCTGAAACACAACATAAAAAATTCTGAGCATTCAAACCTCAGTCATTTTTAATCAAGAGTACAGACAAACATAATGTCTGGGAATAACAAGTACAGGAAAGTCTAATTGTAAAATTCTTACCATACAAGCGAACACATTTGTGTGACATTTGCAAAGTCAGCCTAGGGTACTTAGTCAGAGATGGGAATGTCTGCAGAAGAAAAGAATTGTAGGCGTGACAAAGATGCGTGCTTCAAATGACGCAAAAGCTAGATGAAGAACAGACTGAAGCACTAAAGCGAATTAGATCACTGTACAAAACTAGTCGAAAGACTGGCAAACGATCGGGCATAATGACTAATATTAGATAATGTTAGATTCCATATGTCAATAGGAAATACTCATAACAGACACATCGCTACGAAAAATAAAATATTACCGTCTACCTACAAGTCATTTGCTGATGATACTGGAATGATTTTACAATTCTTATTTCGTTTGTCGTATATCTAACGGAACCCAAGCAGCATTACTCTAACCTTTACCTGATAACCCTAAATAATTTAATATTAGACTGTTTTTGTTAAGTGGTTGTGTGGTCTTAAAACTCCGCTTGTCAGGTGACCTTTCAGTATTCCCAGTGACATTAACTTTCCAGTAGGAATTTCCCATAAAACTGAGTGGCCTATGAGTCGAATGCCAGTTTTCAGACAGACCAAAATGTCTTAACAGTAGGCAATCTTAAAAAGTTTCCCTTGTTTATTCATTAAAAGAATAATATCTCAAGTACATGTACTCATGGAGACGAAAAATTTTTGTATAAATTTCTGGACTGTCAGTAACACAATGTAACGAGCCTAAAAATTCTCACTCAGGTATTCAAGTTAGGAGAAAACTGAAATATTATGTGAAAGGCTTAGTTCAATAGTGGTACAAGTCCATTTTTGTTCATTCTGAGATACAGAGTCCTAAAGTTCAAAGAGCGCTTAAAAATCTGCAGTTGAGATACCATAAATATTCAAGTATATATACAAATATGACCGAACGCGCTGAGCTACCGTGCCGGCACCCATCTGAGACACCCGGGACACAGAGGATAGTGCGACTGCAGGGACTTATCTCTTGCACGCCCCTCGTGAGACCCACATTCCCAACTTACAAATAGAAATTATTAACACTGTTGAGGTTATGAAGCACAAGTATGTATATTTGAATATTTCAGGTATCTCAACTGCAGATTTATCAGCGCTCTTTTAACTTTAGGACTCTGTATCTCAGAATGAACAAAAATGGACTTGTACCACAATTGAAATAAGCCCTTCATATACCAAACTACCATAGGTGTGATGCCAGTGGAGGTGGATTTATATTCTTGGCACCCCGAAAAAATACAGCAGCAGCGTAAAGCAAAGAGAAGTAACGATGTTCTTTTTTTATCTCGCTGACGTCGTGGTCATTACAGAAGAGTGATGAGGCTGTCGTGGAAATCAGCCACGGCTACAAAGCCATCAAAGTATTTGCTAGAAGTGAGACAACATGAAACCGGAATCTGGTTGGCTGGACAGGAATTTCAGACTCACGCCTCATAAACACTAGGACGCTGCGACTCCTCGTGCACGCCCTGTATCTAGCGCATCAGGCAGCGTGACGTAGGTATGACTTTTATATCGTAGAGCGTACGTTTCCAACACGCAGCTGTCTCTAACATATTAATGTGCATTATGAACTCTCTTTTGCTGAAACAGTTGGGCTGAAGGAATTTCGATAAATGAAGAACTGAGAGGCTCTTTGGCTTTTTGCGTTTTATGAACAATAGATAGGGAATCTATTGTTCCACGACAGTATACTTAGGGACGCCTAGCTGCTGAGAATGTGCGGTGCCAGACTACATCTGACTGCACCAAAACAAATAGAACTAACTGCTACTGTTGTGGCTATGAAGCACAATAAGGCATGACTTCAGTGGCCGGAAAATACTATAGAACTGAAATTCAAGTAATTACGACTAAAAATTTGTGTTCAGTAGTAATCCACTTATGTAAACGTCACAAACAAACAAACAAAATGTCTGTCAAGTGAGTAGTGAAATCAAAGAATGGTGTCAGTCGGCGCCCAAGGATAGCCTTTGAAAATAAGGATACATTATAGTTCAAGTCATACCTACTCTGGTTCTATTAATGTCCAGGTTAATTAACATGGTCATTATCGGAGCATAACGCGTAACGGGAGAAACCTAACACGTGGAGAAATTAGATTCTGCCTCTAGAGCATGAGAGCGGAAACAATATGCAGATACACGAAAGAGCAGCAGAGTTCCAACGTTGCGCAGCAGCTAATGTAAGTGTAAGCGACCTATATTGCTAGTGATTGTTGACAATGTAACAACACGCAGTCAGTTAATATTGACTGAGGCGTCGATGAAAATTCCGCGCCTGTTTGCGCATAATCGACTCCAATATTCGGTACCGGTATGGACACGAATAAAATTCCATTGGGTATAATGCTGCTTCGCCTTACAAAAGAACAGGTGCATCTTCCTGTGGTCTGTCCACCAGCATAAACGGCAACTAAAGTGACTCTCATTCGTGAAGAAGTGCAATAAGGCAAGATCCCATTATACGATAACTGGCGGAATCTATATAGCGTTATCGTGAAGAAATAAAGTAGTTGCCAACCATAATTTTTCATTTTCAAAATGGTGGAGCATAGCAAAGAGTCGTCCTTTCCTTTGAGGTTTTATTAAGCAAATCTAGATTTCGGCTAGTGCCTAGCCATTATCAATGCACTAGTTCATAGTATCACTGCATGTCCTAGTACGTCAGTCCCATGTTGTTTGGGCTTTAGTCACTCAACGTTCGTTGAATCTTGAACGAATTGTTCAAGTTTCCAATTCTTACAGGATTGTTGAACCTTCCAGCTCACTACAAAATTACGATTGATGAACTCTGGCGTAGACTGGAAGAGGCATGGAGTTACGTTGTTATCTACGAAATGTGTCCAGTAAGTAATGAAGCACCATTTTTTTCTGAAACTAGGTGGGTTTTCTTAGGATTCCAATACACCATATTATTCCCCACTCTTCTGGATGCAAAACCCTATTTTTCAACACGTTATTACTGCATCTTAATGGGAGGACCTGTATGCCCAAATGGTACCACTCTACCGGTCGACTTCGGAGACAACATCTTGCTACAACAGTAACCTCCCCGTCATCCACGTACTGCTTCCTGCGGACTGTATCTTCATTGGACCAAACATCTGGAAGTCAGATGTAGCGAGATCCGACAGTGGGATGGATGTGGGGTGGATAAGGAAGAACTTCCCAATGAAGTTTTGTGACGAGTCTGTCCGCACTACCAACAGAGACGCCGAGTTGTGTAGCGAGGTGTTTGACTGAGATCCGTCGACGGGGGACGGGAGTGGGATGAACCGGATGGTAAACGCCAGCCACGGTTTTACTGTTCTGAATGGAGTACAATCCTATAGAAACAAAAACTTACTACAGAATACTTATTCATGGGGTTCTCTAGTAGATGAGACAGCCCGATCAGGAGTGCTGATCGACTATTGAGGCGATTCATACAGCTATGGTCGGGTAAGTGGTGGAAGATTCGCATAGCGAAACTGATGATTAAATTGATCCTTCATATCTTCAGTAAGTCCAAAACTTTAAGAACTTGTGTTTAAGTACTGATCGATAGTTTCCACGTTTGGACACTATCGAGGCGTGTTCCATCCCTGAAAGCTCATATGGTCCATTAGGAATACTTTTACCATATACATGTGCACGCGGCTTTCGGCAGAGGATTCGAAGCCAAATCGCTGGAGAAAAACCGACAGGTGCAATAATGACCCAGAGAATATCACAACAACTTTCACCAGACCCAAGCGCTCTTCGCCTTTCTGTCTTCGACTACTGGTTGCAGACAATTTATTCTCCGTCCTATAGACCAGAAAACTGGGCTCACCGTAGAAGTCTACCCATCACCAATTAGCAACATTTCATCTCTAGAAATTTTTGCAAAATCATACTCTTTTCCGTCAAGCACCATCGATTAATTGTAAGCACACCCAATTCCACTTCTTCAAAGTATCTGAGGCTCCACAATTGACAGAACGATTATGGCAGTGCGACCCTCGTTACTCCTTGCTTTATTTGGATGAACTTCTCTAGTGTAACACACAGCTTTGACTTCAAGCACAGTCCTACCTAGCGTTCTTCTCAGACACCAGTGGCCCGCATATATTAATGTTTTCAATGATCGTTGCGCTTATTGTTCGTTAGTTCCGTCACCATAAGAATTCAACACAGAGGCACACGAGAAGAAGTCTAATTCCGTCTTTTGGAAGATACCGCATCCTGAAGATCCGAAATTCGATAACTGCGCAATTTTCTTAACGTGCTTACTTTGCGAAAGAAAGCGAAACTCGTTAACACAGCTAGGCAAACACTTATTTACCAATAACTTGAATCCACATTGCATGGCTGTCGTATACAGACGTCGCATCTGCAAGATGGTCACAAAAACGTTACACCATACCATCTTACGCGAAATTATATTAATTTTACTGATTAACAAAAATATTCTGTCAAGGTGAGAAGGTAAAATTAAATCGCTGATACACAGCACCTGTTAATCTTTTTGGTAAAGTGTATAGCCCCCTGAGGTTGTCCCCGACAATTCCTAACTATACATTAATAGTGACGCGATCCTGATGCCTCACACTGATGATTGCTTTAGGATTTGTAATTGCCCATATGTGTCTGTTATGGTACTTTATTATGCTATCTCTTGTGAACAGTAAGACAACCCACATCACCGAATCGTACTGATTAATCGACTTAAGTAAAAGGCTTATATCTCATCAGATATTTGTTTCCGGACATCTAATTATAGGAACTTTTGTCCCAGTTTTGATCAGTACTACAGCCTGTAGTTTTTCAAACACCTTATACAAATGTGGAGTACGTATATCGCCTTTCTCTTTGTGCATCTTGATAATTGCGAGAAGACATCTTGATGTAAATCATGAATACTTGTATATGCCCGAATACCAGCCCGGCAATAAAATATTTTTAAATGCAACTCACGTTGTACAACAAGGTTTCTTTAAACAAATACTTACAAGCTGGGAAGCACTCAGGATACAAGAGTTTCACATCTTCATTCTGTCTTCTCTACATTTGTGGGATTTTTCTCGTGTTATAAATCTTTGAGCTAACAGTTGGTTCTCTGACACAGAGAGAGAGATAGAGAGAGAGACAGAGAGAGACAGAGAGAGAAGGAGAGAATTTTCGTAGTACCACGAGTCTCACCGTGCCTGTAATATTTAATATATTGCGACGTTCTGAATGATATTGAAAGGCATCATTTTCTTTTATATGCAAATCGTGTGAAGACTAGTTTATGTATTTCTTAAGGATAGTGAACCACATGGTCAGTGGTACTGACTGAAATGAAGCTGCGGACTTCCGTGAATTGACGATGAGGCGATAGAATGTTCTTAGCTTCCTCCCATGGTAGTCATGCATATTATTTCTCAAGACAACAATCCTTTTTCTCAACACATACTATTCGTACATCGATTATGAAGTATCGCTAGAAAGGCTTTCTAACCGACCATGACACTGAATATCGATTTTGCGCTAAAAATTACTATTTGTGGAAAATTGTGACATAAAAGACTCTTAACTGTCATAGGTAATAGGACATCATGAATGCCCAGCTTCAGACCTATTTTTTTACGATGCTAACTTATTAATCACGAATAAGACTCTTCTTATTATTTTATTACAAACACCTTCTTTAAAGTATGTATTAGCTGAATAATTAATATACTGCATTGTCATAGATAATAACCGTGATGCTGCGGTAGCCCGTCGGACAAATTGACTTTTCAAAACGAATATACTTTGCGAAAAGATTAACACATTTGTCATTGTCGGCTGAAATTGTGATTTACCTATTGCTAATGCGTCCTAACGGGCTTACATGAAGTAGGAAGTGCAATTAAATTCTCAAAATACAGTTAGATATTACGGTGGCCTAGGTAAGAAGCGAACACTGCGTTCTAACCAATACACTGATCAGCCAGAACATTGTGATCACCTATGTAATAGCCGGTATGTCCATCTTTGGCACGGATAACAACGGCGACGCTTCGTGGCGTAGAAACAATGAGGCCTTGTTAGGTCGCTGGAGGGAGATGGTACCACATAGTACCACATCTGCACACACAAGTCATCTAATTCCCGTAAATTCCAGGGAGGGAGGCGATGAGCTCTGACGACACGTTCAATCACACCGCTGATGTGTTCGATCGGTTTCAGGTCTGGCGAGTTGGGAGAGGGGGGGGGGGGGGGGGGCAGCACATCAACTGGAACTCTACTACAGTGTTCCTCGAACCACTCCATCACACTTATGGCTTTGTGTAATGGCGCATTATCTTGTTGTAAAATCGCACTGCCGTCGGGAAACGTAATCGTCATGAAGCGGTCTACGTTGTCTGCAACCAGTGTACGATAGTCCTTGGCCGTCATGGTGCCTTGCAAGAGCTCCATTGGACCCATGGATGCCCACGTGAATTTTCTTCAGAGCGTAATGGAGCCGCCGCCAGCTTGTCTCTGTTCTGCACTGTAGGAGTCAAGGTGCTGTTCCTCTGGAAGACGACAGATTCGCGCCCTCCCATCGGCGTGATGAAGAAGGTATGTAGATTCATAACACCATGCAGCGCTCTGCCACTGCACCAACGTCCAGTGTCGATGGTCACGTGCCCATTTCAGTCGTAGTTGCCAATGACGTCATATTAACATTGGCACATGCTTAGGTGATCGGCTGTTGAGGCCCATCGTTAGGAATGTTCGGTGCGGTGAGTTTTCACCGTTGTTCTCTGCCCAGCATTAAAGTCTGGTGCTAGTTCCGCCACAGTTCGCCACCTGTACTGTTTTATCAGTGTGCCCAGCCTAAGACGTTCGACATCTGTAATGAAGGGTGGTCTCCCAAACCCAAGACGCCTGCACGGGGCTTCACCCTGGTTTCGCCATGTGCTGAAGACACTCAACACAGCACTCCTCAAACACCGGACAAGTCGTGCAGTTTACGAAATGCTCGTGCCGAGCCTCTGGGCCATTCTGTCCTCGGTCAAACACAGAGAGATCGCGCGCCACCCCCATTCTACACACGGACAGCACGCTCACTGATACTACATGCATCGTGGGTGTGTGTGACTAGGAAGGTGACGCTGTTGCACGGGCTTACATCGATAGTAGGTCGGTGGTGATAATGTTCTGACTGATCACTGTACATTTCGCATTTATTTACTTCTTTGCATTTTATATTTGTCTTTCTCATGAAACTTCTTTTCAGCAGCAGATAAGTGTAAGTGTTGCAGTCAGAAGTATGAAATTACAAGTAATACCGGTATATGTGATAGTTTCCCATGGATCTCCTGGTTACATGTAATTCGGGTCGATTGCTATTCGATGTGTTCCGGTTAGGTAAATTCCGTTTCCAACACAGCCGTCAGTTACAGAGCATTCTTAAGCAGTTTAAGTATTCTATTTGTGGAAACTTGTTCACCTATTTGACGATATTTTTTATAAGAGCAGTAATTAATGTGTTGCCCTAGCAGATCTTGTGCAAAAGGTTACTTTATTGCCGTGAAACATTATTAATTACACGTTACGTGTTTTGATTTGCGTAAATGTTGAAACCTCAATTCGGAATAAATGAGGCCGGTCGGCGTGAATGTCTTTATCATGTTTTGTAATATTTGTTTTGAATTATTGTAAATGCATTCTACACTATCAGTCCAGTTCTCTCACTGCCTTTCTGCTTGGTATCAAAAAGGTAAGAATGGAAGACCAAAAATGAAGCGCTCGGATTAGAAAAGTTGTAAGACAAGACCTTTCGCACTTACTGTCCAATCTCTACATCGGAGAAGCAACGACAGAAGTAAAAGAAAGATTCAAAATTACAAATAAAATTCAGAGTGGAAGTATGTCGCTGACAAGATTCGATGATGACATTGCTATCCTCAGTGAAACCGAGAAAGAACTCCGTAACATACTGAATGTAATGAACAGTCCAGTGAACACACACTATGGAGTGTCAGTAAATAGAAGGAAGACAGATGTAATGAAGAGGTATGGAAGTGATATTAGCGGTAAACGTAACGTCAGAACTTGGGATCACAAAGTAGACGTAGTGAAGGGATTCTGCTATACGACGGACGAAGAAAGGAGGACAGCAAAAGCAGACTAGCATAGGCAAAGAGGGCGTTATTTTCAGAAAGAGGATGCGGATATCTTCTGGAGCACAGCATTATATGGAAGCGAATCACGGACTTTGGAAAAACCAGAGAAGAATATAATCGAAGTGTTTGAAATGTGCTGCTGTAGATGGATGTTGAAAATTAGATGGACAGGTAAGGTAAGGGAAGAGGCGATTCAGGGCAGAACTGGCGAGGAGAGGAACGTGTGGAAAACGTTGACAAGAAAAAGACCAGGGTAATAGCACACTTGTTAAAGCACCAACGAATAACTTCCCTGGTACTAGATGAAGCTGTAGAGGATAAAAACTGTAAAGGACAACAAAGATTGGAATATATCCAACAAGTAACTGAGGACGTTGAATGCAATCGCTGCTCTGAGAGGAAGAAGTTGTCACACGTGATGAGATCGCGGCGCGTCACATCAAACGAATCACTAGGCTGATCACATAAAGTCCGGAAAACAGAGAGTAAGACACTTAATTATTTATTGGGATTGTCATTCATCCCAGAAATCGAGAATCTCGATGGTTTTTGCCTGTTGCCGATATCGATATTGGCAATATACACGTCATTCCTGAGGGGGAGAAAGTGGTTTTAAAGAGGCACGGACAGATATACAGTCTGATAACAAACATCCCAAATTTTTTTTCTGTGTTACAATTACAAATTAACAGTTTTCGGATTTTTCCTTTAGTTCTACTATCAAATGTTGGTACTTGCGAAATTTCATGATTCTAGGTCAGCGGGAAGTTTCGAATAGGTCTCGACGAGTGAGTTTGCGAGTATCGACTTACGTGGCATAAAGGGCCGTATCTTTCGATTGCGTTGCCTTAGAAACTTCAGTTTCTCATACCTTCAAGTGACGGTGGATCTTAATGAGCCTGAGAAAAAGTGTTTATAACAATCTGACAGAGGCAGGTAGACAGAAGGGCAACAAAGTGATCCTGTAACGGTTTCGTTTTTAACGACTGAAGTGCGGAACACTAGAACGCAGGAGATCAATCGCCGTCCGCGAAACAGTAACAGGGAAAGTGTTTATTTTTGAGAAGACAGAGACCTAATCTTTAACGAAGGTCAGCTATAAATGAAGAGTAAATGTAGCCAGACGAATTTCCGCGCGGACTTCGAGGGCATGGAGGACCTTATTAATAATGAACAAGCCGGGATGAGTCGCGTTTGGAGGAACGGAGTAATTGGTTCCGAAGTCCGGGCAGGTAATGCGGGCGAGGGCGTCCAGACGTGACGGGCCCAGGGCGCGCCTCGGGGTAATTAATTAACGCGTCTGCCGGCTGCGCTCGCGCCCGCTGCCTGCCGAGTGTGAATGAGCCCGCGACAAATGCGTGCCCCGGCAGGCGGCAGGTGGCAGCTCCATCCCAGTAATGCCGGCGGTGCGCGGTGGAGGGCGCCGAGTACACGCGGATTACGGTTCTCTGCGGTCAGTGCAAAGGCGGGAGCGTCGAGCAAAAAATACATCGTACTTCACTGCAAAATACACTATACAGGACAGTCAAAAAACTGGACTGTGCACGTTGACAGCATGGTCCTGTCCGAGAACCTTGTATTTGTGTTGACGCGGCGCAGGGTTGCTTTAGTTTCTCCAGTGCACGATACAATCGATACCGACGATGGCTGCGAGCTGCATCTATAGCCGTACGTAAGGAGGCGCAAGAAGTGACTAATATGGCTCTACAGCACTATGATGCCACAGAAGTTCTGCTGGCGGAGATGCTAGACACAAACAAGGGACACAATGGGGCCTCCCACACCTGGCATCTACCTGAATGTGGCAGATCTGCAAGCAGAGCTGCAGCCGCTAGATACTGCCAGCAGGCCTGCCGGCCTGAAAGCGCAGCCACTAGAAAACACGGTAGCTTACGGTTTGTCCCACGCGAGAACGCCAGCAGAGATGCCATGAGCTGCCTAGGACTAATATTGTGTATTGTATATTGAACCGGGGACCTAGAAATGACGGAGAGGCGTCGTCCCGCCGTAGCTCTCAGTGGCACACAACCCCACAACAGGCCACAGCAGTCCACCCTCCCCACCGCCGCCCCACGTCGAACCCAGGGCTATTGTGTGCGGTTCAGGCTCCAGTGAACACCCCCCACCCCCCCCCCACCCCCCCCACCCCCGGAAGAACGCCTCATACCAGACACGAGTGTAACGCCAAATTTTTACATGATAGAGTAATTACGGTGTACACATACGTGGAGACAGTGTTTGCGCAGCAATCGCTGACATGTGTAACTGAGGCGGAATAAGGGGAAACAGCCCGCATTCGACGAGCCAGATGGAAAATCTCCTTAGAAACCATCCACAGGCTGGCCGGCACACCGAACCTCGACACTAATTCACCGGGAGGATTCGTGCCGGGGCCCAGCACAATCTTTACATAGTTTTCATCGAAGTCCACGCGTGCGCTTTGGACAGTTTTGAAACCAAATCTTTTATCTGTGAGAATCAGATGAGATCATCTATTTGCGATCCTTCACTTCAAACCGCAAACTGAGAAAAGGGTGTTGAGAAAATCATCAGTGTCATAAATAGAAATTAGTTCGAGGAATGTATCGGGCCCCCTTCACTGCAATCACATTCAAACTAATGTTGTGACCCACGGAACTAAGATCGTATGCCTCGTATGCAGAAAACCGAGCGCAGAGTGTGGAAGAGTGGCCAGAGAATCGCCCGGAGGCGTTACACACAGCAGTATCTATAATAACATTTATTCACCAGGATGAGTTTACAGAGTAATAAAGCTGCCTCATGCGTCACACATTGGCTAGGCCTCAAGGCATCGTCTATGAGTCGTGACATCTAAGGCACAGGTCAGTGTGTCAAAGCCATTTATTTTCATGCAGCGTGGAGATGGGCAGGTATCACCAGCCCCAGACACTCTGTGCTACAGTGCGGCCCTACACCTCAGCGTTCTCTTAGGTGAGGGTAGTCAACTGCGTGGTCCAAGATGTCGGCCAGAGGATTGCCTGAACGTGCCACGCCTCGTCAGTGTGGGGACGACATCTCACAGATCGTCCGCAATTGACCCTCAGCGGGAGGAGGGCTTGCCGCACACCAGTCTTCTCATCAACTGCGATGTCCCAGTAGTCAGCAACGGCAGGCCACGGCTGTGATTTGCGTAAGGTCGGCTACTTCAGGGTGTCAAAGTCAGCAAGCGGATAGCAGGCAGACCATCATCAGTCAGCTTTTCATGTTTTCGCTGATATTCAATAGACAGGCTTATCCCTGGTTCTGGTGACATGCACAGAATGCAGCACGACTGGATGTGACCTCGGCCTCCGAAAGCCTCGTTATTTAAAGAGCTGAACACATGCCTATGACGTGATACTTCTGAGTTAATGAGAGAATTTGCCCTCGTTTATTGGCCTCGTCAGCGCTCCTTGCTTCACTGTGTTGGTTCAATAATTATTGTGAGTTACTAAACTCACGTTTTTCTGCAACGTTCGAGTATTGTAGAGGCACTCTGGCGCTTTAAGTTTCGAAGCATTTTCTCTTTTCTTCCCTCGCTTGAAGGTTATGTATCAGTGCTCGCCTGGTACCTTATTTTCCGCTACATCGGGGGAACACCGTGATGAACATGGAGGAGCAGACTCCAAATCACCCTTCCTGACTTTGGAGGAATTACTGCTGTCATCAAACCATACTAATAACAGACACACACACACACACACACACACACACACACAAGCCTGTGTTGAAATTCCGATTGACTCGCCAGCCCCGAGCTGCCGACCTCTGCTTTTAGCTCGCAGGGTAAAACTTCCTAAAATTTAGGAATCTACACCGAAATTATTTTGTGGCGCAACATTACTTGTAATAACCCACTTTCTAGACACTAACCGGGCGGAGAACTTGGAAATTATAGATCCTCAATTTCCTCACAACCTGTTTGAAGCTCCACTCCAATCAGATGAACTTAACAAAACATACAAAGCACATTACTACCCACGACATGGAATTTTTCCATAGGGTCTGCTTCCAAACCTAAACAGCACAGCTACATCTCCAGCTGAAGCAAGTGATGCTAAGGGATCTGAGATGTCAGACATGGTTGAATTATTTTAACAAATTATATGTAAATAAATGGAGCTGCGTTTTTACTTTCTGTCTGAAATATTTATTTGTAACATTGAATTTGATTTTACAGTACACTGCTTTTCAAATAGAAACTGAAAAGTCATTTCTATGTGTATATGACAACTGCAACTGTAGCTGTAAATAACACCGTAAAAAAATTAATTAGCTGCAGATCAGAAGTTGACATTACACTCTGTTCTGACGACTTAAGCTTTTTCTTCAAGAAAGATAGCTTTCCTTAAAATAGTGTCTTTTTTATTCAATCATTTCAGCAGATCTCCACTAACTCATCAAATGAAAGTAACAACTATCTCACATGACTGAAACATTATCACTGTACTTTCTTCCATCATTGTATAATGTGTCAAATAACCCATTTATGTCACAATCAGAAATGTTATGCATCCAGAATGTCTCTCTCTGCATTCTCTTTTTTTCGACGTCACATAGAAAGCACATCTAGTAGTTCTTCTATGTCCATTTGAATACTGAGTGCAGACTCATGAATTGCATGTGGCGTCTGCTGCCAGACTTACGGGCAGGCCAGAGCGCTGCCACTGGCTGTAATGGCATCCTAGTGTGGCAGGGCCCTCAGGGTATATGCCAGGCAGGATGCGGAAGACACTTGTGCCTGGCGTCTCTGCCAGTAGAGCTACCTTGACATCCCAATGCGGTTAGACCCTGCTCGAGGCCAGGGTATAAAGCTGACTGCACGGTACACTAACAATAGATTCTGTATCAAACCATGTCAGATCTGTTACATAATCTCGAATATTCCCTTTGTTCTTTTTATTCTACAGTCACATTCTTTTCGGTAATGACAAGCCTACATGGGCCCAAGCAATTCAGTGCACGTATATTTCAACCTGTACTTGTGAATTGTCAGCTGGAGTGAATGCATTTAATGGTAGCCATCTTAGATGCTGCAAGCACGGCTCATACCAGTAGCAAGTCGGACCATCATGCGGCCTCTCAGAGATGCACCTGACGGTACAGGCAGTGGATGAGGAGACTGTCACACTGTTGAACCTTCTTGTAAAAAGAACGCGCGGCCTGAAGGAAGCGGTCCCTCAAGAGTGGAATGGCGGCGTCTTCGTGGAGTTGACGTGTAGACTAAAGGCGTAAAAGGTGCTAGGCGAGCAGCAGAGCCCAAGATTACACCATCTGGATGTGCGCCGCCGCTGCATCTCCTCACGCTACAGCAGCGTTCTCTTGTACGGACCTGGCAAGACAGAGCGTGTCGCCGCAGTGCGGAGGCAGCACGGACATCGAGTTAAAAAGGGAGTCACCCAAGCACCTTCGTTCTGACGTCTCGCCTGTGCGAATGCCAAATCAAGCGTTGCTCATGGTCAAACCCAAGTATTTTTCCGTTATTGACCGTCCGCGAAGAGGGCGGGACTGTTCGCGTACAGCACCAGCTGGACACCCGCCACCTGACGTTGTTGTTTACTATCGGAACTTTACACCCGTCATACGACGACTCTGCCCTCTCTTGCTGGTTCTCCGTGTCCTCGTTACTGCCTGAAGCACTCCGCCAACGACGAAGATGTTTACGGTCACAGTGTTCGCAGCTTCCTGCTCACATTCGTGAATCCCAACGATTAAATGTTCGTCCTAGCGCGCTAATAAAGTTACGAGGCCGAGTAAAATAATTCTCGGCCTCGCTCAGAGATGGCGAAAGTATTAATCAAATTTGATTTGAACCGCGCTGCTGCTACGGTCGCAGGTTCGAATCCTGCCTCGGACATAGATGTGTGTGATGTCCTTAGGTTAGTTAAGTTTAAGTAGTTCTAAATTCTAGGGGACTGCTGACCTCAGATGTTAAGCCCCATAGTGCTCAGAGCCATTTGAACCATGTTTTTGAAATTTGATTTTTTTCCGTGACTGACTTGTCCAGAAAAACAAGTTGCCTACCATACCTACCGTGGCATAAAGTTTGATGACAGCAATAACTCCTCCAAAGTTAGGAAGACAAATCTGGAGTGTTCTCCTCCATGTTTGGTGGAAAAAAATGAGCCGCTGAATTAGCGAATAAAGGCTGAAAACAGCAACTACTGGCCAATACCTAAAAGTAACAATAGGAGTGAACTAAAGTGGAATGGCCAAATATAAACAAATTATTCAAAAAGCACATTCCAGGCTGACATTCATTGTGAGAATCTTAAGAAAAATAACTTCACAAGAGAAGTTGCTTACCAGATAATTATTCGACCGATTCTTCAGTTTTATTAACAAGTCTGGGACTCCTGCCACGTTGCCTTAATAGGAGAGAGAGAGAGAGAGAGAGAGAGAGAGAGAGAGAGAGAGAGAGAGAGAGAGAGAAGATCCAAAGAACACCAGCACCTTTGGTCACGAAATAGTTTAGTCAGCGCGAGAGCATGATGTAAATGTTCAATAAACTGCAGTGGCAGACGCTACAAGAGAGGCGTTGTGAATCACGGAGAGGTGTACTGATAAAATTCCGAGAGAGTGCCTTCTGGAAGACTCGGCCCACATACTATTTCCACAACGAGAAAATCAGGGAAATTAGAGCTCATAGGGAGTTTTACACATTGTCATTCTTGCCACATCAATCTATCGTCGTAGTACTAAAAAAAAAAGAAAGATTAGCTACACTCAATACATTTCTTTCACAGCAGATGTTAGAGAAAAGTAGTGAAATTAATTTAGAAACTCACATATTATTTATAGACTTACTCAAGCATTCGACAATGTTTAGAAGAAACAGCCCTGGTACATACTGCAAATAATGGATATCCTGGCAAATTACTAAATTCAACAAAATTCCAAAATTCCTATTAAAAGACTCAAAGATCATTTTAACCACAGGAAGGACAAAGACTGTTGACATTTTAGTAAATGGAGATGTCGGCATAATGGGGCTCAGCATCAGTCCCTACAACCCTTATGCATGCCTCTGGGAGTTGTAGAGGATACTTAGTAAATAAAGTTTTGTACGGAACTCATAAGGTTTGCCGATGACATTGTAATTCAGTCAGAGACAGCAAAGGACTTGGAAGAGCAGTTGAACGGAATGGACAGTGTCTTGAAAGGAGGATACAAGATGAACATCAACAAAAGCAAGCCGACCGGGGTGACCGAGCGGTTCTAGGCGCTACAGTCTGGAACCGCACGACCGCTACGGTCGCAGGTTCGAATCCCGCCTCGGGCATGGATGTGTGTGATGTCCTTAGGTTAGTTAGGTTTAAGTAGTTCTAAGTTCTAGGGGACTGATGACCTTAGATGTTAAGTCCCATAGTGCTCAGAGCCATTTGAACCATTTTTTGAACAAAAGCAAAACAAGAATAATGGAATGTAGTCGAATTAAATCAGGTCATGCTGAAGGAATTAGATTAGGAAATGAGACACTTAATGTAGTAGATGAGTTCTGCTATTTGGAAAGCAAAATAACGGATGATGGTCGAAGTAGGAAGGATATAAAATGTTGAGTGGTAGGCAAGAAAGGCGTTTCTGAAGAAGAGAAAAATTTTAACATCGAGTATAGATTTCAGAGTCAGGAACTCATTTCTGAAAGTATTTGTATAGAGTGAAACATGGAAGACAAACATTTTAGACGAGAAGAGACTAGCAGCTGCTGAAATGTGGTGCTACAGAAGAATGCTGAAGTTTAGATGGATAGAACACGTAACTAATAAGGAGGTACTGAATAGAATTGGGAAGAAAAGAACTTTGTGGCACAACGTGACTAAAAGAAGGGATCAGTTGATAGGGCGCATTCTAAGACATCAAAGGATCACCAATTTAACACTGGAGAGAAGCGTGGGGGGTAAAAATCGTATAGGGAGGTCAAAAGATGAATAGAGTAACTAGATTCAGAAGGATGTAGGTTGCATCAGTTACTCGGAGATGAAGAGACTTGCACAGTATAGAGTAGCATGGAGAGCTGCATCAAACCAGTCTTCGGACTGAAGACCACAACAAACAACTACCTGGAACTTATTAGTACCGCTTGCATGAAATCTTCCACTTCACGGTACGTACACAGCGGAGAAATGAGCTCTGATCTGTGCTCCCTGCAGGAGCCTATAGCATGGGAAATGTTTCCAGTACTCGTCGACAGGTTCTCTTCTACATGACGAAGAAGGTCCTCTTCGAAGTCAAGAGTGTTGTGCGTCCGTGAAGCACTACAGGTAACCGTTCCAGTTACGAACGTATAAGTTGCTCGCAGACGTTGTAGTAGTCGTACGAAAATGGTAGACGATGACACAATTATAACAGGAACTGCCCGCATCTCGTGGTCGTGCAGTAGCGTTCTAGCTTCCCACGCCCGGGTTCCCGGGTTCGATTCCCGGCGGGGTCAGGGATTTTCTCTGCCTCGTGATGGCTGGGTGTTGTGTGCTGTCCTTAGGTTAGTTAGGTTTAAGTAGTTCTAAGTTCTAGGGGACTTATGACCACAGCAGTTGAGTCCCATAGTGCTCAGAGCCATTTGAACCATTTTTTATAACAGGAACTGAAGACCGCGCCCTCTTCTCTGAAGCGGGAGGTTTGAAAGTGGTCTGCAATTCAATGTTATTTTATATCTAACCGGTTCAATTCCGGAATTGGGTTCCTTATCAAAATGTTTTTACCAACTTCCCTCAAAAAAACTTAGAAGCCTGTAGTAGGCATTGTGAAACACCCTTCATAAATGATTTCATCTATAACTAAAAGCACTTTAATTACATACGTATTGAAACAGCAAAAGAATCAAACGAATTTTACAATGTGCACTCTGTCACGTCGTGTTATGCAGAAATACTTATGAAGAAATACCATATCAAAATTTCTAAAGTTAATACAGAGGTACTGGTGTTCTCTGACAAAGATTCAGTTCGATGTCTAATTACATACATTAAAAAAATTTTTGCATCACCCCGTTTCCCAGAACTCCTGACTGTTGATACTGTATCACAGACACGATCCATTTGACTGTTAAGAGATGTCACTAAACCGGGCCAAAGATGTAAACAAGGGGTCCGACAGCCGATCAGTTCCAGTCATTCCACCAGGAAGGAAGTACACGGTTCCTGTTGTCTGTTGTTCAACCATACCTAGACGGTCAATATCGAGATTTGATCGCGTCCGCATTGTTACTTTGTGCCAGGAGAGGTTCTCGACAAGGAAGTGTCCAGGCGTCTTGAAGTGAACCAAAGTGGTGTTGTTCGGATATGGAGGAGATACAGAGAGACAGGAACTGTCTAACATGCCTCGCTCAGGCCGCCCAAAGGCTACTACTGCAGTGGATGACCGCTACCTACGGATTATGGCTCGGAGGAAACCTGACAGTAATGCCACCATGTTGAATAATGCTTTTCGTGCAGCCACAGGACGTCGTATTACTACTCAAACTGTGCACAATAGGCTGCATGATGCACAATTCTCTCCCGGCGTCCATGGCGAGATCCATCTTTGCAACCATGACACCATGAAGCGCGGTACAGATAGGATCAACAACATGCCGAATGGACCGCTCAGAACTGGCACCACGTTCTCTTCACCGATGAGTGTCGCATATGCCTTCAACCAGACAATCGTCGGGTATGTGTTTGGAGGCAACCCCGGTCATGCTGAACACTTTAGACACACTGTCCAGCGAGTGCAGCAAGATGAGGCTTCCCTGCTGTTTTGGGGTGGCATTATGTGGGGCTGACGTACGCCGTTGGTGGTCATGGAAGGCGCCGTAACGGCTGTACGATACGTGAATACCATCCTCCGACCGATAGTGCAACCAAATTGGCAGTATATTGGCGATGAACTCGTCTTAATGGACGACACTTCGCGCCCACATCGTGCACAACTTTTGAATGACTTCCTTCAGGGTAACGACATCGCTCGCCTAGTGTGTCCAGCATGTTCTCCAGACAGGAACCCTACCGAATATGCCTGATATTGATTGTAAAGGGCTGTTTAGGGACGACGTGACCCACCAACCACTCTGAGGGATCTACGCCGAATCCCCGTTGAGGAGTGGGACAATCTGGACCAACAGTGCCTTGATGAACTTGTGGATAGTATGCCACGAAGAATACAGGCATGCATCAATGTAATAGAATGTGCTGCTGGGTATTAGAGGTACCGGTGTGTACAGCAATCTGGACCAGCACCTCTGAAAGTCTCGCTGTATGGTGGTACAACATGCAGTGTGTGGTTTCGATGAGCAATAAAAAGGGCGGGAACGATGTTTCTGTTGATGTCTATTCCAATTTTCTGTACAGGTTCCGGAACTCTTGGAACCGAGGTGATGCAAAACTTTATTTAATATGTGTACTTCAGATGACATAGTCTGAGAGAAATTTTCGTCATTTAATTCTGGGTGTCCAACTGGACTTAATAGTAGAAAAGATTTTCAAAGCTGCCAAGATTCGAACATTTAAGTGGCACTACCCACAATACAGTCGAGAACCAAAACCTGCTGGATACAAACATAAAATTCAATAAAACTGTGGTCCCCCTATTCTCCTATTACGGCAACGAAAACTAGGGGACGAAAACCGTAAGATGAATATAGAGCGCCGACGTTTCTGAGAATAACAAGTGTTTATTATGAACGGAAATTATAAGAAAAACAATACAGCAGCTTCGAGAGGTACAATCAGCCGAGAGGAATATAAACAAGTACCGCAATCAATGGAATGACAAGATATAAAATGTGCAAAATAAAAGATTTCCAATACCAGCTTCGTATTATAAACCATACTGGACTTGAAACATCAAAAGACATAACAAGAGACAGAAAGCGTTTGTGCAGATGTAACAGGCTAATAGCCTAAATCAAAAATAGTATTTCTTGAAGTCAACACACCTGCCCACAAACCTGTTTAAGTAATGGGAAAAATGAGCAGACTGATGGATTTAAAGTTCTAGTTGTTTATTCACTCCTTTTGTTCACCAAATTTAGGAACGTCTGATTTTCATCTATTCCGATGTCTAGAGAAAACTGATGCTGAGAAATGTTTTATGACGAACGACGAGGTTATATATAAGTAATTTGCAGGCCTTCCAGAGTCACGCTGCTTAAGGGAAAGAATGTCGGCCAAAGTGCATTTACCAATCGAGGAATTACGCTGGAAATTAGTACAGTTTTAATCTGAAAAACATAGGTTTCTCATTGCGAAGCAGAGAAATTTTCTTCTACCTCGGCTACTTTATGCGCGACACCTCTTCTGCACAATTTCTAACTCAACATCAGTCTGGTCAAAAGACGGAGATCACTTTCTTGTGGTCCACACTCATGTGGCGTAATTGGATTATTTGTTGTTGAGGCTACGTCTAGTATACGGTTTACGCGTCATCTATCGCTCATGAAACATCTCATTTTGTGTGGGCTGTGAAAGCGTGTGAGATAGTATGCTCTATGCCATGCGGTGGACCATATGAGTAGCGAGTAAGAAAAAATAAAAATGGTGGCACAAGATATGAACAAACGGAGGATGATAGCAAATTATTCAAAACACGTTCACGTATTGTATTTACATGAATTTAGACCCAGTACCGTCAATAACTAAGCAAGTATGGAAATGTTCCGCCTGCGGTACTTGACACAGCTAACCGACCTGAGCTTCACTACTGATGGCTCCGACTATGCGTGTTATTACTTTCTCGAAATGAGAGATAAAAACTTCATCCACTGTCTCGTATACAAGAAAATAGCATAATACAACGAAACCCGCACCCACAAGAACTTTCCCCAGAATATGGGGGAATGTAGGTATTTTACAAATTCTTTCCCAAAGCGAGCCGGTCCAGCTGGTACGAAGACCACAAGCATAGTTCCTAGAAGAGAGAATCGTTGTCGACTGCGCTTATCGAGATCGTCAAAGTGCGAGACAGATCACCTTTGTGCCCCCGTTTCACCTCTTCCAAAGCAATAGGAGCTGTCAGTGAATCACTTTCCTAACTAGATCAGCGCCAAAGTTGAGTTCTTTGAACTATAAGTTATTACTAGACTGGAGCTTCTATACAGTACCTAAAAAAGAGGTTGCACATGAATACTGGAATATTGTATTTAATGAAGAGGCCACAAATAGGAAATTACAGATACTACCTATTTGGCTAGCAGAAGAGACTACAAACCCAACTTGGAGGTAAACACACCTTGTAATAATACGAGAGAGGGATAATTTTAGTAAAATTCGTAAAGTTTCCTACAACGTGACAAAAAAGAGTCGCTAGTTCTCTATAGAATCTAGGTCGGTAGCAATCATATTGTCACCTTTTTATAGCAATTTATTTTATCGCGCCCAACGCATTGCTTTGTTTCGTTGTTATTGGTAGGAAACGCCACTTTCATTCACGACGTTTCACGCTTAAGAGTTACGAGGAGTGTCATCGTTTTTGAAATGAAGTATCAGCAGAATTTTGTTGGTTCGCTTTTTGAAATAACTACAGAATAACGATGTTTTAGTAAACGTTCTTGTGAAGACAATTGCTACAGCGTATTGTTAAAGCTGCCGCGACGCTGGTTTTGGAGAGTAAGATAACTGTAAGAGGAGGACAGAGGACCAAAAAGTAAAAAAGACAAAAAGAAAAAATGGATGAGGGACTACAAATCCGAAAGTCGAGGTCCTAATACTCAGCTGGTCCTAGTATTTTCTATGTAACCTTTGTAAATAGGAAAAATTGTGTTCACCGTGTTTCCATGTCCAAGATAAACTCTAGATTCTTCTATAACATTAAAGCATCTTTCTAAAAAAATTGTACTAAGTTCTTATGAACTTTCTGAGTCCGCTTGTAGCTGCTAACTCTCATTTATTGTGGGACCATGTTACAACCAGTTTCGCAGTTCTGAATCGCATCTTCAAGTTAATCTACAATCACACACATACGAATTAGAGGGCGTTAATTTCAGAAAGTAGTAATAGTGCCTACTATGAAGAAAACAGAAAATTACTTAACTGGAGCACATTAAGGCATTAGACCAATACGGTCTCCCAACGTTCTATAAGGCAACATGCTGGAAATGCGATTCATTATCACGAAACCGGTTGTATCTTAATCTCACAGTAGATGAGGATCAGCAGCTAAAACCGGAATCTCGAATTGTTTAGAGGATTTTACCACAGTTTTTTTGTTTAAAATATTTTAACTGTGTAAAGATTAAGCTGTGGTTGCCCGCGCTGGTGAAATCATATTAAAGGTCGAATGAAAGCAAACACATAAACGGCCAATAGGACCACACCTGGCTACGGAGTGCTCCCTGCCGCCGTTGGATAAGCAGCTGCAGCAGCAAGTCGTATACTCCTAGCTCACTCATTTCTTACATAGTTTAATTCTTAATTTCTTTGCGTGTTTTTTGGTACTTGCATTGTTTAATTCATAAATTTCGGGCGTATTATAGTATTTGAGAGTTGTAGCATCGCGTTTTAGTACCTAAAATCGCGTAGTCTCCTTCCGCCGCCGAGCAGTGTGTCAGCAGTGCGCAAGTAGCAGCATTACTGCATTTACTAGGCAATCTTGTATTTTAATAACCGTTTAAATTTTGTGTCGAACTGTTTGTGCTCTCTGTAGATTAGTTCAGACGTTCTTTGCACAACAGTTTTTAGCATGGATAGGGACTGCAACTGCTGTGTTCGGATGCAGGCTGAGTTGGCATCCCTTCGCTCCCAGCTTCAGGCAGTGTTGGCTTCGGTCACACAGCTTGAGGCTGTTGCCAATGGGCATCACTGTGGGGTTCCGGATGGGGGTTTGTCGGGGACGGCCAGCTCGCCCCACGCATCCCCCGATCGGACTAAGACTGTGGTTGCCCGGGATACTGCCCGCATTGAGGCTGATCCCTCACTGTGGTAGAGTGGGAGGTCGTCTCAAGGTGTGGCAGGGGGCGAAAGACATTCCGGAGGGCTGAACGGAAGGCCTCTCCAGTTTGTCTGACGAACCAGTTTCAGGCTCTGTCTCAGGCTGATTCTGATCTTCGGCCTGACATGGCTGCTTGTCCTGTTCCAGAGGTTGCCCCTCAGTCTACAAGATCCGGGCAGTCGCAGAGGGTGAGCTTACTGGTAGTTGGGAGCTCCAACGTCAGGCGCGTAATGGGGCCCCTTAGGGATATGGCAGCAAGAGAGGGGAAGAAAACCAATGTGCACTCCGTGTGCATACCGGGGGGAGTCATTCCAGATGTGGAAAGGGTCCTTCCGGATGCCATGAAGGGTACAGGGTGCACCCATCTGCAGGTGGTCGCTCATGTCGGCACCAATTATGTGTGTCGCTATGGATCCGAGGAAATCCTCTCTGGCTTCCGGCGGCTATCTGATTTGGTTAAGACTGCCAGTCTCGCTAGCGGGATGAAAGCAGAGCTCACCATCTGCAGCATCGTCGACAGGACTGACTGCGGACCTTCGGTACAGAGCCGAGTGGAGGGTCTGAATCAGAGGCTGAGACGGTTCTGAGACCGTGTGGGCTGCAGATTCCTCGACTTGCGCCATAGGGTGGTGGGGTTTCGGGTTCCGCTGGATAGGTCAGGAGTCCACTACACGCAACAAGCGGCTACACGGGTAGCAGGGGTTGTGTGGCGTGGGCTGGGCGGTTTTTTAGGTTAGATGGCCTTGGGCAAGTACAGAAAGGGCAACAGCCTCAACTGGCGCAGGGCTAAGTCAGGACATGCGGGGACCAAGCAGCAATCGGTATTGTAATTGTAAACTGTCGAAGCTGCGTTGGTAAAGTACCGGAACTTAAAGCGCCGATAGAAAGCACCGAAGCTGAAATCGTAATAGGTACAGAAAGCTGGCTGAAGCCAGAGATAAATTCTGCCGAAATTTTTACAAAGGTACAGACGGTGTTTAGAAAGGATAGATTGCATGCAACCGGTGGTGGAGTGTTCGTCGCTGTTAGTAGTAGTTTATCCTGTAGCGAAGTAGAAGTGGATAGTTCCTGTGAATTATTATGGGTGGAGGTTACACTCAACAACCGAGCTAGGTTAATAATTCGCTCCTTTTACCGACCTCCCGACTCAGCAGCATTAGTGGCAGAACAACTGAGAGAAAATTTGGAATACATTTCACATAAATTTTCTCAGCATGTTGTAGTCTTCGGTGGAGATTTCAATTTACCAGATATAGACTGGGACACTCAGATGTTTAGGACGGGTGGTAGGGACAGAGCATCGAGTGACATTATACTGAGTGCACTATCCGAAAATTACCTCGAGCAATTAAACAGAGAACCGACTCGTGGAGATAACATCTTGGACCTACTGATAACAAACAGACCCGAACTTTTCGACTCTGTAAGTACAGAACAGGGAATCAGTGATCATAAGGCCGTTGCAGCATCTCCGAATATGGAAGTTAATAGGAATATAAAAAAAAGGGAGGAAGGTTTATCTGTTTAGCAAGAGTAATAGAAGGCAGATTTCAGACTACCTAACAGATCAAAACAAAAATTTCTGTTCCGACACTGACAATGTTGAGTGTTCATGGAAAAAGTTCAAGGCAATCGTAAAATGCGTTTTAGACAGGTACGTGCCGAGTAAAAGTGTGAGGGACGGTAAAAACCCACCGTGGTACAACAACAAAGTTAGGAAACTACTGCGAAAGCAAAGAGAGCTTCACTGCAAATTTCAACGCAGCCAAAACCTCTGACAAACAGAAGCTAAACGATGTCAAAGTTAGCGTAAGGAGGGCTATGCGTGAAGCGTTCAGTGAATTCGAAAGTAAAATTCTATGTACCGACTTGACAGAAAATCCTAGGAAGTTCTGGTCTTACGTTAAATCAGTAAGTGGCTCGAAACAGCATATCCAGACACTCCGGGATGATGATGGCATTGAAACAGAGGATGACACACGTAAAGCTGAAATACTAAACTCCTTTTTCCAAAGCTGTTTCACAGAGGAAGACCGCACTGCAGTTCCTTCTCTAAATCCACGCACAAACGAAAAAATGGCTGACATCGAAATAAGTGTCCAAGGAATAGAAAAGCAACTGGAATCACTCAACAGAGGAAAGTCCACTGGACCTGACGGGATACCAATTCGATTCTACACAGAGTACGCGAAAGAACTTGCCCCCCTTCTAACAGCCGTGTACCGCAAGTCTCTAGACGAACGGAAGGTTCCAAATGATTGGAAAAGAGCACAGGTAGTCCCAGTCTTCAAGATGTGTCGTCGAGCAGCTGCGCAAAACTATAGACCTATATCTCTGACGTCGATCTGTTGTAGAATTTTAGAACATGTTTTTTGCTCGAGTATCATGTCGTTTTTGGAAACCCAGAATCTACTATGTAGGAATCAACATGGATTCCGGAAACAGCGATCGTGTGAGACCCAACTCGCTTTATTTGTTCATGAGACCCAGAAAATATTAGATACAGGCTCCCAGGTAGATGCTATTTTTCTTGACTTCCGGAAGGCGTTCGATACAGTTCCGCACCGTCGCCTGATAAACAAAGTAAGAGCCTACGGAATATCAGACCAGCTGTGCGGCTGGATTGAAGAGTTTTTAGCAAATAGAACACAGCATGTTGTTGTTAATGGAGACACGTCTACAGACGTTAAAGTAACCTCTGGCGTGCCACAGGGGAGTGTTATGGGACCATTGCTTTTCACAATATATATAAATGACCTAGTAGATAGTGTCGGAAGTCCCATGCGGCTTTTCGCGGATGATGCTGTAGTATACATAGAAGTTGCAGCATTAGAAAATTGTAGCGAAATGCAGGAAGATCTGCAGCGGATAGGCACTTGGTGCAGGGAGTGGCAACTGACCCTTAACATAGACAAATGTAATGTATTGCGAATACATAGAAAGAAGGATCCTTTATTGTATGATTATATGATAGCGGAAGAAACACTGGTAGCAGTTCCTTCTGTAAAATATCTGGGAGTATGCGTGCGGAACGATTTGAAGTGGAACGATCATATAAAATTGTTGGTAAGGCGGGTACCAGGTTGAGATTCATTGGGAGAGTGCTTAGAAAATGTAGTCCATCAACAAAGGAGGTGGCTTACAAAACACTCGTTCGACCTATACTTGAGTATTGCTCATCAGTGTGGGATCCGTACCACATCGGGTTGACGGAGGAGATAAAGAAGATCCAAAGAAGAGCGGCGCGTTTCGTCACAGGATTATTTGGTAACCGTGACAGCATTAAGGAGATGTTTAACAAACTCAAGTAGCAGACTCTGCAAGAGAGGCGCTCTGCATCGCGGTGTAGCTTGCTGTCCAGGTTTTGAGAGGGTGCGTTTCTGGATGAGGTATCGAATATATTTCTTCCCCCTACTTATACCTCCCGAGGAGATCACGAATGTAAAATTAGAGAGATTCGAGCGCGCACGGAGGCTTTCAGACAGTCGTTCTTCCTGCGAATCATACGCGACTGGAAAAGGAAAGGGAGGTAATGACAGTGGCACGTAAAGTGCCCTCCGCCACACACCGTTGGGTGGCTTGCGGAGTATAAATGTAGATGTAGACCAAGCCAACCTTCGAACTGAGGACAGTTTGTTTCTTGCGTCCAAACGTACTGCTTTTCTTGGTAAAAATGCTCGAAACAACAAAACTTACTCCGTAAAATACTAGGTCGTGAGCGAAATCGGGAAGAATTTGACCCCTTGGGAATGAGGGCGACGGCCAGCGATCCCTCAGTCTGGAGCCGCGTCCGCGGATCAGGGGTGTTTTTTCTTGCGAAGAGAGGCGGGAACACGTCGTCGAGGGCGATCAGCCGGCCTGACGCTCCCATTTGCATTGCATATCAAATGGCCGCCACGGCTGCCAGGGCAGACAAACATCCATAAACATGGCGGGCGGCGGCGACGGCCATGCAGATAAAGATGATTTGCCACGCGGCAATGCACCGCTGCCGCCTGGGCCGGCCTTGGAGGCAGTCTGTCAGCCTGTCACAGGTCGGGAGGGGCAGAGGCCAGCACACGGTAAACGGACTCACCAGGCCGTCTGCGCTCGAGGGTGCTCCAGCCCAGAGCCAACCAGCACTCTGTCCTCGCCTCTGGAGTACGAAGAGGTGGTGATTTCTCTCTCGAACTCCGCGACATGCTGAGGAGAACATGTATCTGTCAGAATCTGCCCTCCCATTTCCTTCTTTTATGTGCTACAACCTAGAATTATAATGACGAGATTTCAGACAAGAAGAGGGTATCTTTTAAAATTTGGTGCTACAGGAGAATGCTGAAGAGCTGATGGACAGCAGCTACTGAATCGAATGGATCATAAAGGAATTTATTGTACAACTTGGTTAAAAGAGTAAATGGAATGGTAGGGCAGATCCAGAGGCATCAAGGATTAGTCAGTTTGATAATGGAGGAAGTGTTGAGGGTAGAACGCTTAGAGGGAGACCAAAAGTTGCCTGCAGTAAGCAGCGAGTAGCAGGTTGTAGTACACTACTGGCCATTAAAATTGCTACACCACGAAGATGACGTGCTACAAACGTGAGATTTAACCGACAGGAAAAAAGAAGATGCTGTGATAAGCAAATGACTAGCTTTACAGAGCATTCAAACAAGTTTGGCGCCGGTGGCGACACCTACAACATGCTGACATGAGGAAAGTTTCCAACCGATTTCTCATACACACACAGCAGTTGACCGGCGTTGCCTCGTGAAACGTTGTTGTGATGCCTCGTGTAAGGAGGAGAAATGCGTACCATCATGTTTCCGACTTTGATAAAGGTCGGATTGTAGCCTATCGCGATTGAGGTTTATCGTATCGCGACATTGCTGCTCGCGTTGGTCGAGATCCAATGACTGTTAGCAGAATATGGAATCTGTGGGTTCAGGAGGGTAATACAGAACGCCGTGCTGAATCCCAATGGCCTCGTATCACTAACAGTCGATATGACAGGCATCTTATCCGCATGGCTGTAACGGATCGTGCAGCCACGTCTCGATCCCTGAGTTAACAGATGGGGACGTTTGCAAGATAACAACCATCTGCACGAAAGTTCGACGTCGTTTGCAGCAGCATGGACTATCAGCTCGGAGACCATGGCTGGGGTTACCCTTGACTCTGCATCACAGACGGGAGCGTTTGCGATGGTGTACTCAACGACGAACCTGGGTGCACGAATGGCAAAACGTCATTTTTTCGGATGAATCCAGGTTCTGTTTACAGCTTCATGATGGTCGCATCCGTGTTTGACGACATCGCGGTGAAAGCACATTGGAAGCGTGTATTCGTCATCGCCATACTGATGGTATGAGGTGCCATTGGTTACACGTCTCGGGTACCTCTTGTTCGCATTGACGGCACTTTGAACAGTGGACGTTACATTTCAGATGTGTTACGACCCGTGGCTCTACCCTTCATTCGATCCCTGCGAAACCATACATTTCATCAGCATAATGCACGACTGCAGGTTGCAGGTCCTGTACGGGCCTTTCTGGATACAGAAAATGTTCGACTGCTGCCCTGGCCAGCACATTCTCCAGATCTCTCACCACGTGAAAGCGTCTGGTCAATGGTGGCCGAGCAACTGGCTCGTCACAATACGCCAGTCACTACTCTCGATGAACTGTGGTATCGTGTTGAAGCTGCATGGGCAGCTGTACCTGTACTCGCCATCCAAGCTCTGTTTGACTCAATGCCCAAGCGTATCAAGGCCGTTATTACGGCCAGAGGTGGTTGTTCTGGGTACTGATTTCTCAGGATCTATGCACCCAAATTGCGTGAAAATGTAATCACATGTCAGTTCTAGTTTAATATATTTTTCCAATGAATACCCGTTTATCATCTGCATTTCTTCTTGGTGTAGCAATTTTAATGGCCAGTAGTGTACTGATGCAGAGATGAAGAAGCTTGCTCAGGATAGACTAGCGTGGAGAGCCGCATTTAATCTCTTCGGACTAAAGAGTACAACAAGAAGCATGACGGGAGAAGGTAATACTTAGTACCAGAAGACATTTCCAATCTTGGTATACAGGATGTCTATCCTAAGAATAGTCAGGTGCACTTTCTCTGGTATTTGGGTAGATGTATGCAATTTTGTATTTGCAACGTTCAGCAGGAGTCATCGCAAGTAAATGCTGCTAATCACTTCTTTCCTGCGACGCTCATCGTCGATAGAAAACTTAGGTTTGTTTCCAGTTACAAACAAACTAATTTTTAAAGCGTAATTTTACGTCCGCATGTGGCAGAGTGGATCCGAATTAGTCTTATACGATATTCGTTTTACCGGTACGTATTAACAGTGACAGTGAGACGGGACGAATAACAATTACTCCAGCAGCGACGCACCAGCCCTGCCACCCACTGACTGCTACCTCTGAGTCGCTCCTGAAATACCGGTTGCTCTTCGCGTTTTACTGTTCCTGTCAATATATAGAGGTAAAACGAATATCGCACTGGACTAAAATGGTAGCGCTCTGTCGAATGGGCACGTTAAGTTCCGATTTAAAAAATTAATTTGTCTGATCGGGAGACAAACCGGTACTCTCTGTCGACGCTGAGCTTCGTATGAAAGAAGTTATGAGCAGGATGTGGGCTGACACCATAGCTACACATGGCAAATACGAAACTGCTAATATTTGTAGAAACGCCAGAGAAAATACTCCAGGCAACCCACAGGAGACACAGCCGGTAGACGTGACTTATGATTTTCAGAAATGTACTCTTAGGAGAGGAAAGAGGGGCAGAAAAACAGAACTAAGGAGAAAGGAATTACATTAGTTTAGAGTTGATAGTTTCCAGGTTTGCAGTGCTGCTTGGTGACAGTCTCAATTACAATTAAGTTCCAGCCGTAGTATGTGGTGGTGGGAAGAGATAACATGCAAAATATGTCTTTGAAATTGATTGCCGGCCGAAGTGGCCGTGCGGTTCTAGGCGCTGCAGTCTGGAACTGCGAGACCGCTGCGGTCGCAGGTTCGAATCCTGCCTCGGGCATGGATGTGTGTGATGTCCTTAGGTTAGTTAGGTTTAACTAGTTCTAAGTTCTAGGGGACTAATGACCTCAGTAGTTGAGTCCCATAGTGCTCAGAGCCAATTGAACCATTTTTGAAATTGATTAAATCTTGCTGGGTTGTCAGCAGAGTCGTGTCACAGCGACTCATAGAGTTTCCTACTAAATTTTCAGACGAACTGTCGCGTTGATGTCAAGTTTGTTCCTTTACAGCCCCTGGACCGCAGACTCCTCTGCGGAGGGCTCAAGTGGTGGACCGTTCTCGTGCCTCCGGAAGAGAGGTCTCGGTTGGTGGTGGAACCAGCGGAGGGACAGGGGAGACTAGGCGTGGTGGAGAGTTTCCGAGCGCGGAGTCCTGATGGTATCTGACTGTTCTGCGATCTACGTCACTTTCACATCAGAGCGTTCCGAAACCACTGTCCTGTTGACGAGATCGTCACGTATTTCCACTGCCTCTTTGATAACCAAATTCCAGAATCAGTTGGCGCGGCACAGCAACTTTGTCTGATCGTAAACAACCGGGGGCCGAACCGCACAATAACCCTGGGTTCTGTGTGGGGCGGCGGAGGGGTGAAGTGGACTGCGGTAGTCGTCGTGGGGTTGTGGACTACCGCCGCTCCGGCGGGGACGGAGCCTCTCCGTCGTTTCTAGGTCCCCAGTTAACATACAGTACAGAGATACATACAGTACATTAAATTAAGTATATACCGGAGCAACGTAACAACGTCCGATTATCAGTTAGTACGTGATAAACAGTACGCATTTGGTACTGCAAATGGAATTTTACTCAATATAATAGGCTATGATTTCCAATGTTCGATCTATGATGTATTCTTTGAGCGGAAACCCGTATGTATAAATCTGCTTTAAATAATCGGCCTTATGCACCTATAAGAAGACCATTGTACATGAGTGATACATGGAATGGGAAAAAACAGACACAATGAAATGGGAACATTTTTAAACTCCGGAGTGAACAGATGCTGGAAATTTATCAAATCTTGTTAGCACCAGAAAAAACTCTTTCAAAATCATTAGAGAAGAGTTAAGTGGGTATAAGAACTAGCAGCATGGAGCAAACACTGTGCGGATAGAAACATATTGTTGAGAATGATGGATGCGGAGGTATGCAAAAAATAAACTATTGAAGGTTAGTTCAACATCCTGCGGATATACACGTTATTAAAGACATGTACGAAGTAACTGTCCTGACATTTGGCTGAAGTGATTCACGGAAACGGCGAAAAATGTAACTCCTTATGACCAGATAGGGATCTGACCTTGTTTCTTCCAAATGTAGGTGAAGTCTTTTCACGAAGATATCTAAATGAACAGACTAGCGCATTGTAGGAAGAAATGGACGGCATATTACAAAAGATTCCTAGAGAAATTCTGAAAGACCGGTAATGTATAGTATGAGGCATCTCTATTGTGATTGTGTAAAACTTTTGTAATACATTTCACAGTCTACATGTACCTACCACGTTCACGGTTTTCACTGTTATCTCATCTGAACCGACTTCTGGAAAAGCGAAAATACAGCTCTAGGTTTTCCTGCTATACCCTTAATCGCTTAAACAGAACGCAGAGATGGTTCGTTTAAGATGTCGGTGCTAATTTCCGTAGCGATCCTGACAGTCCGAGTCTCTTCACTTCTACTGACTTCTACGTCGATGGTACAAAATATCCTAACCTTCCTTCTACCTTTTCGCTACGACAGTGATTTCAGAATGACTGTCAATCTACCAATAGAGAAACATCATAAAAGTCAAAATAAACGACGCATAAAAGAAATTGTTTCTTTTCACTGGAAAAACAGCATTTAAGGGAGATTTTCGCACCCGACGTTTAAAATGTTGTATTGCACTTTTTGACTCCTTAAGAATAAGTGATCAAAAGGATTTTGTCGGAAAATTACACATGAAAGTTGCGTTTCAGTGGAAGTGTGCATACGCCCACTCTAGCCGCTGTCTGCGCTTGGACCTATTTCTCTGTAAAGTTATTGGAACATTCTAGGCCGAAGAAAGTATTGGTATAGGTGCTGTACTTGCCCACCTGATGTCTAAAGCAGATGTTTTCTATAAAAGTGAGATGAAGAACGTGGTTGTGAGACATTTTACCGCAGGAGTTCAACGAATGACAATCCACAGCAATATTACTCTTCTGAAAGTTGGTGTAAATGGAAGCAAGGTAAGATGAGCTGCCACTGAGTAGAGAAGTTGTTGTAGGTATTGTTGTTGTGTACAAACAGTTTGATGGAGAGACGTCTTGGAGCCTATAAGCGGAACAACAATGAAGCGCTAAATTCGTAATTTGGACATACGCTCCAAAACATAGGTTTCCGAGTGGTAAAGTCGCCCAAATTGCCAACAATCGAGCATGCGTCAATTTTAACGAAATATTTAAGGGTGTCCTGGTTACCATGAAAGTCATGGGAGTCCGTTATCGGCACCACGCTTGCGTGCTCATTCGTTACGAAAAGGGGAAAGAAACGCCTCAAGCGTCGGGACCCACGTCCGTTCCAGAGCAGCGTAGAGACTACAAATGCGGCTGTAGAGACCTGCGCTTTCGAAAATGACACCTTCGAAGAGGATGAAGGTTCATTGTATGTCCCAGGAATAGCAGATTAATGGTACGCTGAAAAATGGTTAAGTTATATATACAAAAATCGAACTCATCTTAAATGCCTATTTCTAGAGACAATGTTTTTTAAACTGCTTCGCATGATTAAAAAATAACTACTAGGTAAAACTGGATGCCGTCTTGGATTTAATACGAGGCTTGTCCAGAAAGTAAGTTCCGATCGGTCACGAAATGGAAACCACAGTGAAAACCAGAAACGTTTTATTTGCAACAGTTAGGTACACCTTCCACCTACATCTCTACATAGTCGCCGCTCCAACTTCGAGTTTTGTCGTAGCGTTGTATCAACTTCCCAATATCCTCGTCATAGAAAGCAGCCGCCTGTGCTTTCGGCCAGTTATCTGCACTGGTCTGTAGCTCGTCTGTGTAAACATTTTGTCTTCATAGCCAGCGGTTCTTGTGAGCAGAGATGAGACTCAGGGGGAGCCAATTACGGACTGTATTGTGAGTGATCAAACACTTCTCATCGGAAACGCTGCAGGAGCGTCTTCATTGCCTCTGTAGTGTGCGGCCGAGAATTGGCGTGAAGAAGGAACTGCTCGACAGATGTGTTAAGTGGGCTGCATGACAAAGGCGAAATCTCTAACCAGGCCCTCATACTTGGCGGGAGACGCTATTCCCTACGCATCTTTACGTGCTCTCTGTTCACTCAGAACTTAAGAGTGACGCGACACGATCGACGTGCATACTAGAGACACTGCCCAACACATCTGTGCAAAGCTTTGCCGGATTTTCCCAGTGGTTTCCACTTCGCGACCGATCGGAACTTTTTTTCTGGACAACCCTCGTAAAATGAACACTTGTAAAAAGGTATATATACAGGGTAAATTAATTCAAGTTTTGTAATAAAATATTATATTGAACCACAGATGGCTAAATGTAGTATCGATTATGTTAACAACGTCGCTGCTCAGCAGCGATCGCTGATTCAAGATGGTACAGGTAATGTGTTAGAATAACTTTAGATCGAATGACGTATGGAGGACACACAAATGGAAAGTCGTGTTGTATCTGAAGTCTGCTGGATATATACTTACTCGCTACGGGCAGTAATGATATTTTTTATTTGCAAGACACTATGGTATTTGCTAACTGTCAAAGGAATCTCAACGGAAGTTGGAAATAATTAAGGTAAATAAAGTTGCTTTATTACTAATGCAATGCGCGTAGTCATAAGTGATTATTGAGACAATGTACAGCACTCACATCCAGCGATTTTGTAAAGCTAATTGTTAATTGTGAGCATTATTAATTTTCAAAGAGTCAAAATACAAGTTTTAATGTTAGTCCCATATTGTTGCTTACCACAGGTCAATACTAGTTCCCAGATCAATGTCATTTTTGATTAACTATTTCTCTCAAGAAGTTGTTGTCTCAGTCATATTCGATTTAATTAAGATGTATGTTAAGCAACAGCCTTGCACCATAGCTGTTTGCTAACTACACAATTTAAAGTACTAACAGAGAGCAGTGTGAAGAGCTTTACCATTGCGCTGATAAAGGTAAGAAATTTTATTATTTAAGGGACAGCATTCATTAAGCACAGCGACTATTAATTTCAAAAAGATCAAGTTTTGTTTTATTACCAGGGCCAATTTCAGATTACTATTGTTGCGTCAGATTCAATTTTTCTGTTGCGTCAGATTCAATTTTTCTGTTGCGTAAATTCATGCAGTTTTGATTTGATTTAAAATTATTGCCAGTTTACATTCTCGCAGTAAAATTGAATTTACATTCTCGCAGTCAGAAAAATTCAGTACATGGCAAAGCGCACAAGCGCCGAGATAAAACACGCGTTCACATGCCATTCCCATTCTGACAGTTTTGTTTCAGACTAATGTCAGTAATGTAATTTCAGTCATATTTCAAACGTACATGTTCCACTTGTTATTTTGGCGCGAACTTCACAAAACATTATATTTTTGATAATACTTGTTATTTATTTAAATTTAAATGCAAGTGGCTGCCATTTTCAAATTCATTGCAGGATATTTGATTTTCGAGGTTCACGCTGTTGAGAATTTAATTTTGATAGTGTACATATGTCTAGTTTTGATTGCAGACCTGTACTTTACCCTCAGCAGAGCAAACGGTTTAGATGTACAATGTACGCAGAGATATTTTGACCACCATTTTGTGCTGCACAGGCTCATCAATTTACTATCCAAAAATTGTTTCACGGTTTTTAAGATATGTACTTTCCTTTCTCAATAAAGATTTGTTCGAGAAAATTATTTTTTGCGGAGGGAGTTAAGCATGAGCATACAATAAGACTCAGAGACCAGAAAATCTCCTCAACAAATTCAAAAATATACTCACAAACAAATACAACGATAAGTGAAATAGTTTAATAGTATTGTACTGACAGGAAGTTATTACCTTCTGACAATTTTACTGTCATAAAAACAGCCTCCACCGTTGGATTAGCTCCCTATTGGACAGTTCACATTTCTGCACCTTCGCTGCGCACTTTGAAACTGTACCTGTACAGTGACTTTGACGCCCATTCGGCTGAGTGACGCTCCACTTCTGCCCTAGTGCCTGAGGTCAAGTAACCCCACCCCTTCGATACACCTTAGATTCCACGTGCCCGCGTGCAGGCAGGAACAGCCACACAGAACATTTCCTGATTCGTGTTGACAACAGAAGGCGAATTTATTATTACATCAGCAGGTATTTTGTTTACCGCTATCACTTGGCCCGTTTCCTGTTCTAGTGCAGGGCAAAACATGCCGTCTTCGCTCGCCGGCACTTACCTCATAGCGCTGCACGCCAAGTCTGGAGGAAGTTTACTGTAAAATGGTTCAAATGGCTCTGAGCACTATGGGACTTAACAATATTGTGTGCCAGTTTAGTGTTGATCAGAATAAGTAAAGAGAGTAATGTCTGAGTACGTTCAGTTTTGCTCAGCTGTTTGAAAAGCAAATAACGTAAGAGGTTTACCAGCACAGTAATTCAATAATTTTTCTAAGGGCACGTTTCACTGTAAACAAACTACGACCGTTTTTTGTTGTTCACTGCTGAAACTTACTGTGCGTTTGTGACAAACGTGCTTCCTTTAGAAGCGGGTTTCATGTGTTTTTGACTTATCGTTTCTGAGCTGCATAAAAATAGCGACAGCCCCATAAATACCGCTTTGTGTGATAAATGATACATAACTTAACTGTTTGATATCTTCCAGCACTATCTGTAAGATTGTGATTTTTCGTGAGAATTCATGTGGTTGAATACTAATTTAATGCTGTGTGTCTTAACAAGCAGGCTCATCTTGCCGTCACTACTAGAGGAAAAGGGCGTTTCTGTGTCTGGTCTGCGTGACAGTCACCCATTTAGTTATTATTGCCATTGATAATATATATGTGAGTACACTGCGTCGCCAAAGGAAACTTGAAACCACACAAAGCACGTGACAATTCAAACAATGTGCTCCCCGAATCCCATCTTAGAGAGTCCAACAGCTCCCAGTGTCAGAGACATAGTAAACTGGATTAAATGACAACCACATTCCGTATCCAGAGACAGACTGGCGTTGAAAAAGACATTAAACCCCAGTCTTATGGAACCAGCCTCACAAAAACGAACTGTAAGGTCTACTCGTGTAGCCGGCCGGAGTGGCCGTGCGGTTCTAGGTGCTACAGTCTGGAGCCGAGCGACCGCTACGGTCGCGGGTCATGTGCAATATTGTCGTGGTTGGGTAGTACCTATTGCCTCGGTTATGCAAGTTTCCTTGAGGAATAGCGTAAACTTCCGGGTGATGAGCCCCTCAAAGGCCGGAAGCATAGCACAAAAATCCCTATATTTTCTTCGTGATTGCCGGCCGGTGTGGCTAAGCGGTTCTAGGCGCTTCAGTCCGGAACCGTGCTGCTGCTACGGTCGCACGTTCGAATCCTGCCTCGGGCATGGATGTGTGTGATGTCCTTAGGTTAGTTAGGTTTAATTAGTTCTAAGTTTTAGGCGACTGATTACCTCAGAAGTTAAGTCGCATAGTACTCAGAGCCATTTGAACCATCTACCCGTGTACTTTTTTGCCACTATATCTCTTTATCTAAAGGGTCGTGAACATGATATCAAAGTGTGCTCAGAAGTGATACATCAGGCTGTTAAATTTTGGTGCTCTCTAGTTTGTTTCGTAATGAGGAGCCACATTACTGTGGCTCAACAGGAATTTCTCGTGCAGCTATGAATCCCAGTTTTTCTCAATATATTGTAATAAACGAGCGCATATCTAGAAAATAGGCTTTCAAGCCTACCTCAAATTAAGGTAGTGTATAGTTCCACTAGTTGAAGATGATCACACATGGAAGTAGCCTCCATTTACGTTACATTGCCCTAAATCCACTATGGTTCGGGATTGACACCCGGTATAGCATAGAGATATACCTTTTCTCTACGTTTCGTTACAGCCTTCACTCCTATATAGGAATGTAGCTACATCATCTGCTCATCAAAGGATTTTTCGGAGCACCAATTTCACATCAAAGTAATCACATATTTCCATTGCTACTCTCGAAAAACGGCGTAGCGCCTGTAGCAGTCTCCGTCCTGAATGGAAACCTGTCCAAGGTTGTGCGGTAGTTACCGTATAAATTTGTATCACGTACACCTGCCCTGGGGATCTGTACGTGGCATGAACTCGTGAAGGGAAGTGAACGAGACATAGATTTTTGAGAGTGTCTGCGGAAGTTCAGTCCATCAGAAAGAAAAGCTATTTGTTGTATTGATAACACCTACATAACTTTTATTTAACGAAATATTTAAGAAACTACATACTTTAACGGCATTCGAGGCTTCTGTTCTATATGGCTGAGAGACATGGAGTATCCGGAAACAGGACTTCCATAAGCTGCTTGTTTTTGAGAGAAAAGTGCTTCGGAAGATCTTCGGTTCGGTTCTGGATGCAGATACAGGGGAATGGAGGATCAGATACAACCAAGAGCTTGAGGAACTATACCAGCAGCCCAACATAGCAGGAACTGTCAAAGCCAAACGAATGCAGTGGGCCGGCCATGTGGCCCGGATGGAGGATCACAGATGGCCTCGGAAGCTGCTGGATTTCACACCTACAGGAAAGAGACCGCCAGGGAGACCCAAGAAGCGTTGGAGGGATGGACTCCATGAATATTTAAACCAAGTGTCAATAGATGTGGGCGAATGGCGGATAGCAGCAATGGACAGAATACAGTGGAGGAGGAAACTTGTAGATGCGTGCGGTCCACTGGGCCTGATCACGTAGTAGTAGTAGTAGTAGTAGTAGTAGATGTTTGTTAAAGTTTGTTGCGAACTTTTCGCAAAAATATCTGGCTGATTTTCTAAATACCAGTGCCACGGACGGCGGCAAGAAGTTCTCTTCTCTGCGAAGGGCGTAAACACCGTAGCACAGGGCTCCGTTCGATGCGGAAACAGTGCGCACCATGTTACCGTTGCCTGAGGATCCTAGCGTCTTCGCGTTTGTGATATTGCGTGGAGAATGAGATCCAGTAATGAAAAGAAAACCGATGTTATTTTAGTTTACTGTGAATGTAGTAGGAATTTCGAAAAATATCCGTTGAAATTGAGCAGTAAGATCTGGAACAAGTAATAGTTTTCTCAGAAGAGATTAATCCATTGTGCAACACATTGCTGCATACAAATTTCGATTACCATTTCAAACTGTCGGAAACTATATTCATCTGATCAGTGGAAATATGATGAAAAGGTTCACGACAATTACAAAACTCGACTTAAAAAGTAAAGCACGAAACAATATTGACGCAAAAAATATGGTAATGGAAGACCAAAGTAGTAGACAGTTCTGTCAACACAAAATAGACAAGGGGCAGCGCTGTACAATTCCGTTACTCAGTTTCGTGTGTTGTGTTTGATGTTCGCACAATTTTCTTCCCGAATAGTTGTTATAGGTACTTTCATTCGCCATCTGTAAAAACCTATCAACAAATTGAAAGACCCTATACCGTATCACAGAATCTTTATGGATGTCAGTCCAGTCCCAGATGACCTGTCTGGTGACACCAACGTCACAGTAGCGCAGGAGCCTGAACTTCATTAGGCTAATGTAGACAATGCACTAGCAAGTGAGTCGACCATCCTGCTGCCAATTCACTCTGGGTGACTATCTGATGCTGATATTTTTCAAACACCAGGACTCTCGATCGATCGCAAAGCAGCAGCAGCGATCATAAAACGCACGTACTCACTTCTAGCAAGGATGATTGTAGTTTTTTAAACGCAGCAGAAGACCTTGTATGTCATTTACCGCCATCGAAAATGCAACGCCGTTTAATTCTTACAAAATAAATCTTTTTGGGTGACAGTATTATCTGTGTTAAAATGATAGAAACTTCAATAAATCTTAGCTAGCGATCTCAGAACATAAGTTAACTATTTGATCAGAAATTGAGTTCTGACGTTCTTAAATTCTTTGAATCTTATTTTCTACGTGGCTTTCTCAGATCCTCCAGATGTACTCCCTTTCCATCGCAGTTTTCTGTGTCAACACGGTCACAACAACTCACAAAACGATAATCGCTTAAGCTGGCTGTTCGACATAATGGAAATCCTACAGCTCAATTTGAGTAAATACTGTCCTTTTACTGAGCTCTTTTTGATGCATTTGATTAAGAATGTTACGTCGAACAAAGCAGTATGCACTACGTTGTTTCAGAACTCCCACAATTTGTTCGTTTAGCTCTTGTCTAGTAGTTTTTCATATACCTCATCAGCGTAACAGGGAAGCGCATTAAGCAAAATTATTAATTTAAAGTAAGAGGTAAATATCGTTATACGCGCATGCCGCATTTTTCCTGTACCGTCAGACTAGACTTCTGTCAAACACGGATCCACATAGAAGGAAAATCCTGCTTTCTGTTACACTGCCGAAGAGATACTGCTACGAAAACAGATGATCTCGATTTAGTTTTTGCTGTGGAGTCCCATTTTATTTTCTCCTGAAGAGCAATAATCTACTGTCCTCGAGAGGGAGAAAATGTTCTGTGAGTGACTAATCATGCCAGGAAATGTCTAAATTAACTGCGCTGTCACTATGATTAACTACGCAAGCTGACAAGTAAACATCCTTTAAAGTAGCGCTAACGACAAAGCACCAAGTCAATTGAAAGCTTCAATTCCGTTAAGAAAGTAGGCTAAAGATATTTAACGACGGGAAAACATCAGTACTGTTGTCGGCACCTTGGAAGTTAAATAGAAACAGGCAGCTTCGATAATCTAACGAAGAAATTCTGAGTCCATATCAGCTTTGCGCACACATCGCGATTTAAACTCGAAGATCACAGCTGAACATAGAACACAAATTCACAAATTTATTCTTCTCCATCGAATCTGGGAACTGCAGCCAAGTGATAAAATGTAATGTCACTCATTTGACGCAAAATTTTCTAGCAGTACTTTTATAAGTATTCTGGCCACAGCGTGTGACAAGTGAAACAGTTACAGTTCTCAACACCTTTCTTCGGACAATAATTTCAAAGTCTGAATAGTAAATAGTCGTCACGTTATAAGAAATTAGTGTGTCGTCGAGAGCTCTGTTTATTTAACTGACTCCCAAATAAGAGTTTTCCTGACTGGACAGTTAAAACAGGAAGGAGTATTACCGTTTTCCCGAATATAGTAGCTCACTTGTTCTCTTTATATTCTGCGGAAAAAAAGAGTTTTCTGACAGCGTTCTCATTGTGACAATGGCAGTCCATTTTGGATTTTCTTTACAATTAATGATGCTACAAAGATACTGTCAAAAGATTTCTGTTCTATTTTGCTCTGTCTTAGGATGCTTGCTACATAAATATTTACTTCATAAATCAATCAATATTACATGAACAATGTTTTTCAGTCTTCGACAGTTATAATGATGGGTACTCTGTGGCCACATAAAATTTACTTCCTAGCTGCTCTGCTCTATTCCATATTCGAAAAGTGTACATTGAACAAAAATTGTATGTGTAATGACTTAGAGTAGCATATTGTCTAAAGGGACTGAGTCGCTTTCGTAGGAGGTAAAAAGCCTCAAAGCTGAGAACCAGGAACTATAGTATATCCAATACTAAGTGTTTGAAACAGACCAGGAACAGTTCGCTGCAGTTCACCAGAAACATAAATAGCTAGGACCAATTAAAACACTTGTTTATTTGTGCATCATACGTTTCAATGACTAAATTAATTTTCAGTATTAGATAACGAATTTCATTTCACTGCCAATTTCTGTTTTACAATTTGACATTAATTCCGGAAGTTCGTGGAAGACAATAACATCAACTAATTATATTTTTTATTCGTAAGAAACCTTCAGGAGTACATCCTCACATGCAGTTGTCGATTTCAATGTTTTGTGTTACTCCTCATGGATGCACAAATGTTGGATTAAAATAGAAGATTCAGTTCGTGAAGTACATCGCGAAACACTGCAATTCTTTTGGCTTGTCGCGTCGAACAATGGATCTCTCCACTGTGACCCTAGAGAATCTGATAGTAAAAAAATAGATTTGCTAAAGCAACCGGATCGCAGAACACGTTTAAACTGTTGGCTGAGCATATATTTCCGAGGGTCCAGCTTAGCTGGGTATTGCAAAGTTCCGCGAATTACTTCGTTAACAGACCTATTCGTCTCCATCAGGCGCTGCGAACGTGGCCTCAGACCTGATGATTTCTTGTATGAGAATGCAGGCTTTCTCGGTGATAAAATCTTATAGGGTTGACAGCCGAGTCAATGCGTCATTCTCCTGCAACGTTTCAGCAAGTCTCTTACTTGCCATCGTCAGGCCATCTTCGTCTGAAGATATCAAGTAAGAAACTTGCTGAAACCTTGCCGGAGAACGACGTATTGACTCAGCTGTCAACCCGAAAAGATTTTATCATGATGATTGCTTGTTTCCAAACTGTAGCGCATGTGTGAAAGTTTACCAGTTGCAAACTCTGAAGCAGACTACTACCTAGGTTGCTGTAATATTGTTCACAAAAATCGAATTGCTAACCTGGCGCCAGGTATGGAAATATACCTTCCACAAACGAGCCCTGAAAACCTCAGAACTTTGTTACTTCCTCGTTGCTGACTGCCCAGTAAAACTAGGGAAGACTGCTGTAGTATCTTGGTTGGCCGCTTTAACTGTCACGCAACAGACACACTGTCAGCCACCTGATAAAATGCGTACGCGAAACTTTGTTCAAGGAGGAGGGCGGTGATATACTTTTACAGTCTGACATTTGTGTAAGTAGAGCAAACAGATCACAGAATATTGGGCATTTCAGATATTTTGAGTGTTTAGTTCAAAGTAGTCACACAGATAAAAAGCAAAGACGCGCTTGTCAGAGAGAGTAAAAGGAGAGCATCCGTCACCAATGAAGTGTCGATGTGGAGTACTGTCGATGTCGCGATGTCCCGGTGAACGCCGACGGGCGCAGCTGCGGCTGGTCCCACTAGGCGGTCCAGTAGGTGTAGGCCAGCATGTCAACAAACAAACACGCAACGAGAGAGGCGGAAGGTAGCGGACAGCGCACACTTGCGAGCGTCGCGATCTCGGAGAGCGGAGGCGCGGGATGCGGGTGTCGCGGGCACGGCACGCTGACTGCTGGACCCGAGGCGTCGCGGCGGCGGCGGCGTCCGGGGGTGCAGCGCCGCCAACGGGGCGCCGCCGAAGCTTGGCCGCCCCCGCGCCGCGCCGCCACGGCCTGGGGCCAGCTCGTCAGGCCGCGTGTGTTCGTGCCGCGGCAAAAGAACGCCGCCCTTTGCAGCGGCATCTACCTCTGTAACTGATCTCCTGTCAGTACTGAATAAATGTTTGTTTGCAACAAGAATCTCTACGACCACGTACAGAAAATCCGTGTGAGGTGCAGTCCGATATGTAAAATGAGGATGTTCCTTCAAGGGTGACAAGGACCTTTGTTTATTGGGCCTAAACTAAAAGAGAATCAATATATTCTGTTCCTCAAAAAGCAATGATAGATCACACACGTAACGATAATTTAAATTTATCCGTGCTATATACTGTGGTGACAAGGCATGGGTCACCACTTAATAGCCGGCCGATGTGGCCGAGCTGTTCTAGGTGCTTCAAAAAAATGGCTCTGAGCACTATGGGACTTAACTTCTGAGGTCATCAGTCCCCTAGAACACAGAACTACTTAAACCTAACTAACCTAAGTACATCACACACACCCATGTCCGAGGCCGGATTTGAACCTGCGACCGTAGCGGTCGCGCGGTTCCAGACTGTAGCGCCTAGAACCGCTCGGCGTAGGTGTTTCAGTCTGGAACCGCGCGACCGCTACGTTCGCAGGTTCGAATCCTGCCTCGGGCATGGACTTGTGTGATGTCCTTAGGTTAGTTAGGTGTAATTAGTTCTAAGATCTAGGGGACTGATAACCTCAGATGTTTAGTCCCTTAGTCCTCAGAGCCATTTGAACCATATTTTGATACCACTTAATTACGTGTCCGGCCTTCTTTTTCCCGTGGTACTGCAACAGCTCGACGTGGCATGAACTCAACAAGTCGTTGGAAATCTCCTGCAGAAATATTGACCCTTGCTGCCTCTGTAGCCGTCCATAATGCGAAAGTAATGCAGGTGCAGTATTTGATGCACGAACAGACCTCTCGGCTATGTCCCATGAATTTTCGGTGGGAATCATATCGGGCGATCTGGGTACCCAAATCATTCGCTCGAATAGTCCAGACAGAGTGTTCTTCGAACCAGTCACGAACAACTGTCATCTGGTGATATGGTGCATTGTCATCTATAAAAAACCACCGTTGTTTGGGAACATGAAGTCCATCGTGGCTGCAGATGGTCTCCAAGTAATAGAACGTAACCGTCTCCAGTCAGTGATCGGTTCAGTTGCACCAGACGATGCAGTCCATTCCGTGTAAACACAGCCCGCACCATTACCGAGCTACCACAAGTTAGTTCAAATGGCTCTGAGCACTATGGGACTTAACATCTGTGGTCATCAGTCCCCTAGAACTTAGAACTACTTAAACCTAACTAACCTAAGGACGTCACACACATCCATGCCCGAGGCAGGATTCGAACCTGCGACCGTAGTAGTCGCGCGGTTCCGGACTGAGCGCCTGAACCGCTAGACCACCGCGGCCGGCCCACCAGTTAGTACAGAGCCTTGTTGACAACTGGGGACCACCAGCTCTTACCAACTGTCAGAACCCATCTGATAAGGCCACGGCTTGCCAGTCGTCTAGAATCCAACCAATGATGATGTTTGATTTTTGTGGCGCTCAACTGCACGGTCATCAGCGCCCGTACAAAGTCCCAAACTTTACACAGTCCAGTCTAGTCACTTTCACGAATGATGATGTAATGATGAGGATAACACAAACACTCAGTTCCCGGGCAGAGAAAATCCCCAACCCGGCCGGGATCCAACCGATTCGGTAATGAGCCCAGGAGAGGTTCTGCAGGCGATATCATGCTGTTGCCAAAGGCACTCGCAACGATCATCTGCTGCCATAGCCCATTAATGCCCAATTTCGCCGCACTTTTTTTCCTAAGGGACCAAACTGCTGAAGTCATCGGTCCCTAGACTTACACACTACCTAAACTAACTTACGCTAAGAACAACACACACACGCATGCCCGAGGGAGGACTCGAACCTCCGGCGGGAGGGGCTACACAATCCGTGACATGTTCGGCGCACTGTCCTAACGGATACCTTCGTCGTACGTCCCACATTGATTTCTGCTGTTATTTCACGTCGTGCCCCCTTATATGTTAGCACTGACAGCTCTACGCAAATGCCGCTGCTCTTGGTCGTATGTTGTCCGTGGTGAGAGGTAATGCCTAGAAGTTGGTATTTTCGGCACGCTCTTGACACTGTGGATCTCAGAATATTGAATTCCCTACCGATTTCCGAAATGTAATGTCCCATTCGTCTAGTTCCAACTACCGTTCCGCGTTCAAAATCTGTTAATTCCTGTCGTACGACCATAATCACGTCGGAATCCTTTTCACATGAATCATTTGAGTGCAAATGGCATCTCCGCAATGCACTGCCCTTTTATACTCTGTGTACATGACATTACCACCATCTGTATATCTGCATATCCCTATTTAATGATTAGTGTCATCACAGTATAAATCTGAATGAAGTCTGTAACTGTCTCACAGATTTTACAGACAAGAAACTTATCTAGTGTTCTGTGTGCCAGAAATAGAAATGTAAATGCTTATCATACGCAAATATGGTTATTTCACTGAACATATTCCACATAAAGATAAAAAAAGTATTTGATCGTAACTAACGGCTTATTTCTGGGCCGAACCAACGAAACTCGCTACCAAGTCTCACTGGCAAAAAAACACGCACTTTTGGCGAATATTGTCATACAAAACCACGTGATGTTATACATGAGCACCCGGTGAGGGCAGCATTCTGCCGAAACACGTCGTGCGAAAATAAATAGCTTTCAGACACGACTGAAACAGCAAGCTGCGTATATTAAATAACGATACCGTATCCGAAAACTTAAGCGTTGTGATTCGCTATTGTCGTGCCTTGTCTTTGCCATATTTATCAGCCCTTAGGAGTAACAGATCCATTCTAGAGATGACGTTGTTTTGTAAACACTTTTAAACTGTAAGTCAGTCTAGCACTGCTTATTATACGTACGCAAAAACCAAATACTTCTTTCGGTGAACATACAACCACAGATTGTTTAACAGAAATGTAACAATATGGGTACTAGAATTATCGTATAATCCGTCTTTTGCGCTATGAAAGGCTGAAAAAAATGTATCAATCCGTCACTATACCTAATGAGGTCAAGGACTGCACAGTGCTATGATGTTATTGATCACAATCTATTATAATTGTGTATCAATCTTTTTCTCGTATTTTATGAAAAATATGCAAACTGAGATCTTTCATCACCTAATCACGTATTCTGTATCTACTTATATCTTCTACTCAGTAATAGGTTGTCACCCTCTTTCAAAATTAATTAACTAATATTACATCTAGCCTTCAGTTACTGAGAAAGTTGTTTTTCGCTTATGACCGTTCATTTGTCAGTAAAAGCTGTAGCAACAGTCCAGCGATTTTTCCTTGTATAAAATCTTTACTTTTGCATAAATATTTTCACCATTCGTCTGAGTGCGTAACTACTTTTCTCCTATTACCGGAATTAATTACATCTTACATAATGCCCTGACTAATGCATTCAGTGTGCATCGTCCGTCCAAAAAGTTCCGAGACTGCTTTTATCTTACCGTAAAAGCTACGTCAGTGCAATAAGTACGGTGGCAGCTTGAACTAACAATTGTAAAAAAACGGATATGCATTCGACCAGTCAATTGTGACCAGGTAGTCTTAACTAGTGGACACTCGGTTGTAGTATGGAAAGTTTGGGGGTCAAAATCGCACTGAAGCAACATCTTTAAATTAGTGTCCAGAAATTCTTCAGAATGTTTTGATGAAGAGAAAAGTGTGTGCAAATTCTATCCTGCACACCTACATTCTCGATCAAAAGCAACGAGGCGTGGACACCTGCCGCGAATTGATTGAAATGCAAAACACAGAGAATGCTTTTCTGAAAACTCATCGTAGTGACGAGACTAGTTGCAACCAAAACGTAGCTGCCTCAAAACGACGAAGTGCAGAAATTCGCAAGAAGGGTCAACGCTTTGTGACATAACCGACATTCAAGCGAATGTGAGGAGTGAACTGGACGATATCCTTTAGGAGGACTTTTCAGACACTTTCACATAGCTGTATAAACGTTCTGTTAGTTGCGCTCAGGTGTTTGGAGACTACGTAGAACACTTGAAACATTAAAGCCACTATCTTAACTTTTTCAATTTTTTATTGATTCAGTCTCGAAACTTTCTGGACTGATTGCTTCTCCTCTTAGTTAAATAATTACTTTAGCTTCCTTACCACCCTTTCAGAAGGAGGTAAAATATATACTTGGTATACTAAAATCTCACATGTACTTTGGGGTAACTAGAAAAATAATTTACTGAAAAACCTTTTTAATTTTTATACCAAAAAAGAATATGCTTTTATTTCTTTTATTTCCTTGTAAAGGCATGTTGTCTCCGAGTACCACAGTGTTTAACCGATTCAATCTACTCTTGGTCTTTCCCAATTAAAAATAATTAGTTGCCACAGCCGCTTTTACGTCCTATTTATAACACACTGAAGCAAATCTCTTCCACTTCAGCTGTTGGCATCCCATTGCACTTAAGTATCTGAAATACTGTTAAGTAGTGGATATTCTAAACAGCCTAATCTTCAAGTAGAAAACAATGCTATTCCTTGCTTCCTACAGTTCCAAAATATTAAATTACAAATCTGATAACTAAAATCGATCGTATGTTGGGCTCAGTATTGCTACCTCCAAACAACATCTCGAACTATACATAAAACGCTAATCGTAGCTTCCACTTCACTACCAAAATACAACTGAGTCTTCACCAGCACTCTAAACGACCTACCACCACAATAGCGGAAACGCAGCGCCGTTCCCACTGAACGCCGTGCTGTTTACCGATAGCTACCAATTCCGGATAACGATCAGTACAATTCTGACGTGTCGGGAGGTCCTTTCTCCCTGCAAGCTTCAAACACATCATAACAAAATATTTCACATTCATTCATAATATATCAAAAAAGTAAAATTCATAATAAAAACAACATAATTTTTCATTAGTACTCAGCCTGTTTCTTACATGAACCATCGTACATTATTCGCCTCATCACAGTGTGGAGTGGAAGTGGATGAAAACAGAACAAAACTGTCAGTTCCATAACACTGTTATATAATTCTGAGTTCAGTCAGTCTCTAAGATCTACTGCAAGCGCTATATCTATCTATCTATACACAAATAACAAATCTGTAAAACTGCCGCATCTGTCTCTGTGTCTGAATACGCTTCTCCAAAACTGCTAGACGGATTTCGAAGGCAACTTGAGAATAGCTTGGGGCACCGTATAGTCTTAATTTCATCAAAATCAGATCACGGAAAAAATAACATCATAACCGAAGGTTTTTTCTATAATAATATTATAGATAAGAAAGTAACTGTTACGTTTTCGCAGCCAACCAGATGCATCGAATTTGATGAAATTTGGTATGGAGAGAGTTTGAACCCATCGGAAGATGGTTCAAATGGCTCTGAACAGTATGGGACTTAACATCTGAGGTCATCAGTCCCCTAGAACTTAGAACTACTTAAACCTAACTAACCTAAGGACATCACACACATCCATGCCCGAGGCAGGATTCGAACCTGCGACCGTAGAATGCTACTTTAGAACGTATATAGTAAAAGATACTGATTGATTTGAAGAATATTACGCGAATTATGGAAAAATACTTACTCTTTTAAAATGTTGTTTACTCTTTGATCTTTGTCAATTTGTGAAAATGTTTTTATTGGTTGATATGTGGTACGATTAATGAGTACAATGCTTATGCAGTCTTCAATAGCATGATGCGCAGACGCGCGCTTATGCCCCTGTCGCCATGTACACACTGCTCGACAGCAACGCTGCGCATGCAGACACATCGTGTGTTGGCACAGCTTAGGAGGGGGGAGAAGAGCGCGCACATCACGAACTGTGCTTACCCGAACACGCAGACACGCGAGGGCAGCTGATGTTTTAGCACGTACAGTAACTTGTATTGTATGTTAACCGGGGACCTAGAAACGACGGAGAGGCTCCGTCACCGCAGCAGCCGCAGTGGTCCACAACCCCACGACGACTACAGCAGTACACTTCACCCCTCCGCCGTCCCACACCGAACCCAGGGTTATTGTGCGGTTCGGCCCCCGCTGGACACGCCCGGGAAATTCTCATACCAGACGAGTGTAACCCCTATATTTGGGTGGTAGAGTACTGGTGGTGTACCCGTACGTGGAAAATTTATTTGCGCAGTAATCGCCGACATAGTGTAACTGAGGCGGAATAAGGGGAACCAGCCCGCATTCGCCGAGGCAGATGGAAAACCGCCTAAAAACGATCCACAGACTGGCCGGTTCACCGGACCTCGACACAAATCCGCCGGGCGGGTTCGTGCCGGGGACCAGGCGCTCCTTCCCGCCCGGAAAGCAGTGCGTCAGACCGCGCGGCCAACCGGGCGGGCTACGTACAGTAGCTTACTTACTGAGCACCACTCGTCATAACAAAATTACTGATACGTGAGCGCAGCTGTGCGTAACAGCTAGTATTTAATACTCGTAAATTGCTTCAGAAAAAACTCTGTGTTCTTAGCATAGCTTCCGTGAAATAATCACACCGAGGTTAGTACAGTAATATTGCTCATTGTTTTTCTGTTTTCTTGATGAAGCACTTTGAAGTAACGGATGGATCTCATTCGAAGTACGATGTCAAGAAACCTTGATACAGTTAACAAGATTTACCTAAGAGACGATTTTTTCACTGTCAGTAATTAATTAAATCGTCGACAAAATCGTACCGATTACTCTGAAGATGTTTTTTGTCCAGACGAAGAACAATCCCCGATTTGTAAGCAGCTTGTCAGGTCTTTCACGAGCACAGTTTAAAGCGCTTAATTTTTTCATCTCAGATTACTTTACACCCATTAAAGACATTGGTATTCTTTCACTTAAAGGAACAGTGATCAGAGTACTACAAAACAAACGGGAATTCATGCTCGCAACTTCATTAATTACCGAGATACAGGCATCAATAATGTTATTAAAGATGGAACTATTCTATTCTTTGGTCGCCAGAATAGCATATTTCTATAAGATAAATTCAGCTGTACAACTCTTTTGTAGATCTAACGAGAAATCACGAAGTTCAAATGGTTCAAATGGCACTACGCACTATGGGACTTAACATCTGAGGCCATCAATCCCCTACACTTAGAACTAATTAAACCTAACTAACCTAAGGACATAGCACACATCCATTACCGAGGCAGGATTCGAACCTGTGACCGTAGCAGCAGCAGCACGGTTCCGGACTGAAGCACCTAGAACCGCTTGACCACAGCGCCCGGCAATCACGAAGTAAAAAATACTTTGAATATAGGGATTTTTATGTTATTCTTCCGGCCTTTGAGCGATTCATCACCCGGAAGTTCACGCTATTCCTCAAGGAAACTTGGGTAACCGAGGCAATAGGTATTACCCAACCACGACATCAATGCACATGAGCGTTATCGGAAACACCCGGTGACATTACAGTAAACAAGTGTAGTTGTGACTAAGGAAAACGCATCACACTGTCATTCCTTTCAGGTCAGTTGTACGTCTATCAAGTGGTTCAGCGTGTCCTCGTCAAACAACATGATATAAACTTACGACAAGGCGAGCGAAGCGCCCTCAATCTAAGGCGCAGTGATGTTGTGGGTTACGCTGTTCCCGACAGAAACCTGTGACAGGTAGGCAAGAACTACATCATCTGTGTGTTGCCATTCGGAAGAGTTAACTGAAGTGCAGTTGAACCACTCTCTAGGTTTGTTATGAGGAATCCTGAAACTCGTTTATAATGTATTGCTTGTAAAACATCTGCATTGTTGAATCGTTAGTAATGCATAGCTCATTCTCAGTAGTACAGTATCATGTATTAACGAATAACTGGGCGACGTGTTCTTAATGTAAAGCGATGGTCGCCAAAATGCATCAAGAGAAGTGTAACTTTGCGCATAAGAGTTCGCATGTAGACACTGTCCTACTCGTTCCACTTTTCGTTAATACCATTTGAACAATTTCGTGATGTTGGAAGATTTGCGCCGAGAAAACGTATAGGAAGGAAAGAATGAAAACTGCTACAAACGAAGCTGCAGCAGTAGCTGTTCCTTCGCATGCAAGTCCTTGTCGAATACAAAGAGAGGTTGTTATCAGCCAAAGAAGCGTTCTGCATAGGTCTCTTCTTCACGACAGTAGAATGTGAATGTGAATGTGTATGTGTGAAGTGACGTAGCTGGGCAGCACTTGATCAGGCCTTATTTCACTGACGGTACATATTTTGCATGCCAACCTTGTACAAGGCATCAAATGGTTAAAATTTTCATAGTCTCAGAGCGAAGCTGTCTTGGTTACATTACGGCGGTGTCTACACGATGCAGGTGCGAAGAATAACATTCCACCACGGGAAATGGGTGAGGAGAAAACGCATCGGCTGAAATTCAGTAGGCGGAGCAGCTAGGCACCTTCGTAATGTGATGAAAAAAACGCTACTGCTAATGTAACAACTCGTGCTTAGAGCTTTTACGAACCAGTCCTATACCATAACAAATTCATTAAGTAAGCACGGCAGAATGAGAGCCGCTGACACCTTCGTAATTGCGAGACCTATGCGGTCATGACAAGTGACGTCGTGTAAACATTAGCCACTCCTTCGCTACATAAATAGCCCAGCATTTTAGCTTTTGAGGTTGTCTGTCAGATGGATCGATGGCGTGCATAGCATTCGCACGCACTCGATTCTCTTATTACCGTAAAGTGACGTCTGCCACAAGTATGTTTAAACATTTCTGCACGACACTGAGCAACGAAAGCTACTGGGAGAGACGGCTACCACGCCATAATCACCACAGTCTGACGATGTCGCAGATGGGTCTTCCTTATCATCCCGGTTCAGGACACCAGATTTCCTGATACTTCGGCGGACAGGCCAGGACCTACCTAATTGGCAGACCAGGATAGTCGCACTACATCAATGCCGGACATTTGCCACATTTGCCACACTTGCCCCTTCGCCAGGTAGCTTGAGTAGCGATCCGTCAGGTAAGGGACGCCCTTCCTCGTACTTCTTCTGTCCGCTTTCAAACCGCCGTCTCCACATCTTATTCGATACAACCAGTAAGTAAGGGACGTTCTTTTTCGACATCTTGGCGAAATACAGAGCTTCTTTTCCAAAATCGAAATACCTACAACTTTTGGGAAACGAAAGCAATACCGACGATTATGTCAGTATGTAATTTGTTCTGCCAAGTATAAATATAGATTCGTCTGTCTGCACGGTAGCTTCCTTTCACGCTTACTGATCGCGATAGAGACAGTCCATCGGCTGGGGAGCAACAAGAAAGGAACATTGTAAACAGAATGCGAATGTAAGCTAATCATTTCTTTTTTATCACTGCATTTGTGCCTACCTTAATTACTAAAACTGCATGCCCAAACAACAATAAGAAAAGAAGTGGGAATGTGAATGTTTGAAAAGAAGAACGACATACTCCATATTGATTTACTCTTTAAAATCCGATATCCCTTGCGGCGAAACATTAGTTAATAAAGTGTAGCGGGACAATGTTCAAACCATGACTGAAAATACGTTCACTAAATAGAGATAAGAACATCTATGATTGACATGTCATCTAAAGTCGACGTACAATTTTAAAATGTTAGAAATAAGGAAATGAAGTAATACAGAATGCTATGCTTGTAACGTACGTTGTTATTCTACATTTTTTAGGTCTGGTATTTACAGGGTCACAGAGAAAGCATCGTAGGTCTTGGAGGGAAAAAGCCGTAATAGTAATGATGTGCACTACAACAGAAACAGGAAGCACAACTTAAGGAAAAATAATGTAATGTGTGTTTCAGCTCACAACTGACATTGAAGCAGATAGTTCCTGTGACTTAGTATGGGCAGAGGTTATATTCGACAACCGGAATAGATTAATAACTGGCTCCTTTTACCGACCCCTGGTCTCAGATGAAACAGTTGCTGAACAGTCCAAAGAAAACTTGAGTCTCATCACAAATAGGTACGCTACTCATATAATTATAGTTGCCAGTGACTTCAATCTACCATCCGTATGTTGACAAAAATACATTTTCAGACCCTATTGTAGATAAAAATAACTTACGTAATTGTTCTAAATGCTTTTTTAAAAATTATTTTGAACAATTAGTGCACGAGGCCATTCGAATTGTACATGGTTATGAAAACACACTGACCTCTTAGCCACAAATAATCCTGAGCATCACGACGGATACAGGGATTAGTGAACACACAGTCAAGCGAGGCTCAGTTCCATAACAAAGAAATTCACCAAAACTAAACGCAAAATATATCTATTTATAAAAGCAGCTAAAAATTCGCTTGACATTCTAAGAGACAGTCTCTAATACTTCCAAACTATGTAAGTGAAGACCATATGTGGCGTCAGTTCAAAGAAATAGTATCAACAGCACTCGAGAGACTCATACCAAATAAGAGATGGGACTAATCCCCCATGGCACACAAAACACGACAGAAAGCTGCTGCAGGAGCACTGAAAAAGGCACGTATAATTTAGACGAACGCAAAATCTACAAGACTGGCGAAGTTTTACTGAGGCTCGAAATTTGGTGCGGATTTCAATGTCAGGTGCATTTAATAGTTTTCACAACGAAATTCTATAGAAATGTGGCGGAAAATCCAAAGAGATTCTGGTTCTGTGTTAAGTAAACCAGCGGAAAGGCTCAGTAAGTACGTCTACTGCGTGACAGCGATGAGAAGGAGGGGGAGACAAGGGACCCAACCCTCAGGAGCAGGTAAAATCGTGGCGAATGTCCGGTGTGGCGAATGTCCGCACACCGTACTACACGGCTAGACGACAGCCGTCGTCACGGTTCGACAGATGAAGAAAGGCGGCGAGCGGAAGGAGACAGAGCACTCCCAGATCGGCGTGCGTAGGTCCAACACCCACTGCCGCGACACCGCGGTACAGCCAGCGCCGGCCCCACCACGGGCGGCAAGCGCCATAGGAGCAACCAGCTAGCAACCAAAGTGCGGCGTCAGCTTCCTTGAGAGGAATGAAGGCCGTTTACGACGCCAGTCCTCGACGGACATCGACAGCCGATATCAACAGCGAGTCAAGGCAGCGATTGTAGCTAGAGAAAATAAATGAATAACTCTGAATCTTCTTTGACTGACCCTACCGGCGACAACAGTTCGTGACCATCCTTCCGAGGAAACCTGGCAAGGATCGTAATGGGAGAGTGCCTCTTGGTACAGAACCAGCTCTACTTCCGCCCTCTTGCACATCCAACAGGCAAAAGTTCACACTTTTATTATAAACACTTTCACCTTGTTAGTAGAAGATATGCTCTCGAGAACTCGTTAGTTGATGTGGTTCCAACGTGATGGAACTCCTGTTCATCATTTTCCGGTATAAACAGCTACACTACTGGCCATTAAAATTGCTACACCAAGAAGAAATGCACTTGATACACGGATATTCATTGGACAAATATAGTATACTAGAGCTGACATGTGATTACATTTCCACGCAATTTGGGTTCATAGATCCTGATAAATTAGTAACCAGAACAACCACCTCTGGCCGTAGTAACGGCCTTGATGCACCTGGGCATTGAGTCAAACAGAGCTTGGATGCCGTGTACAGGTACAGCTGCCCATGCAGCTTCAACACGATACCACAGTTCATCAAGAGTAGTGACTGGCGTATTGTGACGACCCAGTTGCTCGGCCACCATTGACCAGACGTTTTCAATTGGTGAGAGATCTGGAGAATTTGCTGGCCAGGGCAGCAGTCGAACATTTTCTGTATCCAGAAAGGCCCGTACAGGACCTGCAACGTCCGGTCCTGCATTATACTGCTGAAATGTAGGGTTTCGCAGGGATCCAATGAAGGGTAGAGCCACGGGTCGTAACACATTTGCAATGTAACGTCCACTGTTCAACGTGTCGTCAATGCGAACAAGAGGTGACCGAGACGTGTAACCAATGGCACCCCATACCATCGCGCCTTGTGATACGTCAGTATGGCGATGACGAATACACGCTTCCAATGTGCGTTCACCGCGATGTCGCCAAACACGGATGCGACCATCATGTTGTTTTAAACTGAACCTGGATTCATCCGGAAAAATGACGTTTTGCCATTCGTGCACGCAGGTTCGTTGTTGAGTGCACCATCGCAGGCGCTCCTGTCTGTGATGCAGCGTCAAGGGTAACCGCAGCCATGGTCTTCGAGCTGATGGTCCATGCTGCTGCAAACGTCGTCGAACTGTTCGTGCAGATGGTTGTTGTCTTGCAAACGTCCCCATTCGTTAACTCAGTGGTCGAGACGTGGCTGCACGATCCGTTACAGCCATGCGGGTAAGATGCCTGTCATCTCTACTGCTAGTGATATGAGGCCGTTGGAGTCCAGCACGGCGTTCCGTATTACACTCCTGAACTCGCCGATTCCATATTCTGCTAACAGTCATTGGATGTCGACCAAAGCGAGCAGCAATGTCGCGATACGATAAACCGCAATCGCGATAGGCTACAATCCGACCTTTATCAAAGTTGGAAACGTTTTAGTACGCATTTCTGCTCCTTACACAAGGCATCACAACAACGTTTCACCAGGTAACGCCGGTCAATTACTGTTTATGTATGAGAAATCGGTTGGAAACTTTCCTCATGTCAGCACGTTATATGTGTCGCCACCGGTGCCAACCTTGCGTGAATGCTCTGAAAAGCTGATCATTTGCATATCACAGCATCTTCTTCCTGTCAGTTAAATTTCGCGTCTGTAGTACGTCCTCCTCGTAGTGTAGCAATTTTAGTGGCTAGTAGTGTACATTAAACCGCATATTTCTTAACCGATGGGTGGAAAGAGGTAGTCTTAATCAGAGGTATCCAGCGCACGGTCTCTTGAGCTGACGCCTCTACACCTCTTTCTCTGGTGTCATGTACAGCACGTGGTCTACACGAAGTTCCAACGGCCGTGGAAGACATGAGAGGCCGAGATTATGCTCTGCGTAAGGCCACTACTCCACATATGACGACTGCAGTGAGTTCATCAGTGAAGCTTCGCGTGCGAAAGCGTCTTGATGCAAATGGTTCTCAATTTGAGCGTAACAACAACGCAAGGGCTGTAGGACATGGCACCCCCCCCCCCCCCCCGCAAGTGTCACGCTGGCTGAGGTATGTTCTCCTGGCGCCCTTCATAAGTAGATTTCTTTTTTGTCGATTGAAAGGTCTCTGTTGGAATCCTTTCATGTTAATTTCTTAAATCTGTTGTCATTTACGGCATAAATTCCTCTTCTAAATTTACTGTGGTGTTTCTGACTATCTTGGGAGGAGACTGAGCAGTGGAACGTGTTACTTTTACACATAATCAAGAACGATCTGTCACACTACTACACTTTAAAACACAGTTTATATGTAATTCATTTCACACAGTCTCATACATAACCTACATCTGCTATCTTTTATATACTGTATATGATAAGTTACTGTCATCCCCCTTCCCTTCTGTGTGAGAGGATGAATGAGCAAATGTATTTCTAGTTGCATGCTTGATGGTAGCAGACAAGCCTGTCTGCTAGAGAACAGTAGGACCAACGTCGGAACAGGTAGCTACACTTTCTAAAAGCAGAGAGGTTTCTATTCTTAGTATAGTCCTGTCCGTCCCTTGTCATGTTGGTATAGGAAGCTGCCTCTCTGGTCACTTCCGTTTGTATCTGTGAAGCATCCTCGGTAGGGGCCCAGGCCAGTCTGTCCACGGCGAGCGTCTGAAGTGGTAAGATCTCCAGCTAAGCGCATCTCTGCTAAGTCTGTAGGACAATGGATTTCTTAAGTTCAGCCTAACTGAAAATTTAATCACCTTTATTTCAGGTTTAGATCTAAAAATCTTATGTTATCTGAAATTGCGACGCAGTGTAATTCGAGTGTGAAGTTCAGAATATCTTCCAGTTGTTGCTTTGTCACTACTTTGTGAGTAAAGTGGAACCACGTGTGGATGATCTGAGACCAGTACCACGTGCTTATACAATTGTTTGACCCATCAGGTTAATAGTAAGACGATAGTAACCAGTTCGAGGTTTTTCTTTTGTTATTTGTGTTTCGATGTAATTTATTTTAATTATCAAAATTATTGTGGAGTTACACTCTTTGTATAAACCAAGTTGACCACGTGAAGCATGTAGTGTAATCAAAGTAGCCCTCAGCAATTCTTTTTGGGAAGATTTCACAGAGAGTTAGTATGAATTTAGTATACCAGTGTGTGGTAATTTCATGATGGACAGGATTGCGCTACGAATGTAACTTCTTTGGGTGAAAATTGAATCGGTTGGTTGTGGTTAATTTCCTCTTGCATATGTTTCAACGTTCTTCGTGTGTTATTTTATGAATGCAGTGTTGTATGCAGTCTCCCAATCTTGACTCCATATTTGATGTGTTCCGTAAGATTACAAACTCACATTTTCACAATCCTAAATAAAGTACCAGTTTAGTTATGAATCAAGTTTAATATGCTGAAATTTTAATGGAACAATGATCAATGGTAAAATAAATGTCCAAATATAAACTGATTTATTTCTTTTTATTTAAATTGTCTTTTCATACATATATCACCAGTTATCGTAAGATGACTACTAAAAGATTATAATTAATGTTACTCTGGTTGGGAATTTGGTAAGCTAGACTGGATACCTGGTGAAACAGTTGCTCAGTAATGCAAGGTTAACTTTCCCAGATAGCTCACAGCTTTCAACCCGCTTTTATTTCTCATCATCATCAGCAGCAGCAGCAGCAACATAGAATACAAACATTACACTCCACACACACACGCACACGCACACACACACACACACACACACACACACAAAATACATATATGCAATATTACAAAAAGTTGTGCTGGAGTATGATGCAAACTACAAACATGTAAAAATTTGAATAACAATAGGAGTGACAGTGAAGTTAATAATAATCCCAGATTACATGAATAGTCAGTATATATTATTATATAACGGAAAATGAGTGCAAAATCACATATTTCGTATACAAATGCCCTTCAATGGACCACATGGCTTTACGTGACCAGACATTTACAAGAGACATCAGCTTATATCCGCATTAGCGTCCATAATATTATTTAATGAGAGGAAAAGTAAGGGTATAAGCAACTTGCGACCCCAGGTGATTGCACAGGAATTGGATATTGATTCACGTATGTTCTAATTAAACTATGAAATCGAACAAAAAATCAATGTGGCCAGCGCTGATTACGACTGCAAATTATCTTCACTGAATAAATCTGATGTGCCAAAATGTACAATTACGTAAATGCAGCTCAAGCAAGCAGGCATCTCACCATTGTCCAGAGCGATATCTTTTCACGAGCCCATTTATTTATTACAGGATAAAGCGCCCGTATTTACAGAGCAGTATAACCCCATGGCACCTGGCGGAAGAACGACGTGTGTTCACAACAGCGAGCAGAAGAGATGTGTGTCTCCCTTTGTCCGCCAGTCATTTGGCACTCGCTAACAGGGTCTGTCCGCCAAACAATTCTAATAGCCAGCTCGCCTCAGGGTTTAGATGCCTTGCTTTACGACATTTCTGCAATTCTCAACCAGAGATAAGCTACTCTCGCGGACGGACAAACGGCCGTAGGTTCTTCGAGACAGACGAGTGCTTATCGAAGTGCGCATGAATACCTGTCATGAAATGTTTCTACAGCAGATAGCCTTCGAAGTCTTATTTTAAACTGTCCATTTTACTGCAGTTAGAGTAATTACTTGTATCATTTCTATGTAGAAATAATTTAACTCTGAAATAACTTGGAACAGTGGCGCTGATTTGTCTATCTACAGAGAAAGTTTCGCAATACAGGTATAATAATGCTGATAACTTTCACATGCAACATTAAATACATGATTAAACACTTTTTTTTTAATTCAAGGAAGCTAAATACTTTTTTTATAAAGCCAAGTATCTACTCAAACATGTAGGTTGAATGGTTGTAACCTTCTGAGGTGTTGTTGCTCTTACTAGAGTTCACAACATTCTTTTCAAGGATTGTAGACTTCTAGCGTATTTATTACAGCCATCCTAGAAATGAAACTGAGAACTTTGTCAATTATATTTTTCTTTTTTTTGTATTACCAAAGGTAAATTCTGAGGAATTTGCCATGTACTGTTGTCCGATGGCTAGTTCATCTCTCTGGCTATGTTTGAATTTGTGCTCCCCTCCACTGGAGACTTTTTACTTTGGTTTGTAGGTTCCACGAACGATTAGGGAGAGAGAGACAGAGTACCACTGAGTCTCATCTCATATGGCGATTGTGAACATGGTAGAGATAGATATTGGTGGATAAATTTGTTCTGCAGAGAACCCCAACTCCCGAGATCCCTTTGATAGGAAAATAACTGGACCACCACATCCTCTTCGGAGCAATTATCGTTTGTCTCTTGACACAAAAAAATGAATGCGCTGGTTAGACCTAATGATAACCGATACGTGCAGGAACACTTCCATACTCTATAGTTCACTGGGTTAAACAACAGTTGGAAAATCATATATCTCAGTTACTCATTCTGAGGAACACCTACGTCCTTCCCGAATATGAAATCTCCAACATCATCAACTGTGATGTCACTTAGCGTGTGATAAAAAATTTTTTAAATAAAAAAATTGTAAGAAGTATGTACCTATTAGGGAAACATAACTGTAATTCTAAGCAACAAACGAAGTATTATAGACAAATTTGTGAGAGAATCATGACGGAAAAGGAAGAAATGAAGTTTTACGAGCCTTTTCTTAACTTTTCGAGATGGCCTCTCGTCGTGTTCTAACATAAAGGATATGAATGGCTAAAGGCTATTGATTTGTATTAGAAGATGAAACTGTACTTTGTGTGATCTACACGTGAAATACACAGCGTGAAATATAAGCAGGTTTATGAATTAATTCATCCTCAATTACTGTAGTCATTGTCAGTTCATAAGCAAGAAGACTTAGCAACAGTATTATCCGATTCGCCTCTATTTCGGCTAACACTGGCATGATTACTGAAAGGAGTGGCGATATAGTACACCTTACAAGGAACCACCAGGAGAATAAAAGGTAAAATGTCGAACTTTACAGTATTAACGGACAGTGGACTATCAACGTACTGATATAAAAAGCTTCTCAAGACGGACGACACAACATAGCCTCATACTATTACGTGAAAAGTACTTATTCACATATTTTCCTTGTAAGGTCGTCCACGACACCAACAATCTATATATTATTTTTTGTACAGCGTATTCAAGAGAAATGAGCAAATAACATTTCCTGGATATGTCTAAAATATTCACTGAAGGATCAAAAATAGCTGTGTCGGTAGCTCCCTCTTTTGTCCTGATTTCCTAGTAGAATGGCAAGACACCCTATCTCAGAAAACGATAGTGTATACCGGACAGGCAGTTGCCATGTTGCTAGATTTCCAGCTGGCCACTTGAACAGAACAAGACCTTGACTATGCTTGTTTCAGTGAGTGTGCTATGAAATCTTAGGATCCTAGCAGCATAGGTGGACAACAACGTTAATCTTACGAATGTTATGTGAAAGGCGGCTGACCTGCAGCGGTATGGATCGTAGATGAACTTTCTCCCGATTCTACCACGTCGAGGCCTGTAACAAATCGAGTACTGGGAACTACACTCAGTGACATAACGCACAACGATACGTCACTTACACCTGATTTCGATGCGTCACACTCCTGAACAGGAGGCGAGGGCATATAAAGCACGGACCCACGAGTAGGGGGAAGTGCATTCTAGAGAGGGCGATTGTACTATTAACGTGCATTGTTTTTGTTTTTCAATTTCATGTTCTATGGATCATTTTGTACGATTCATCATAATGATAATGAACGAATCATTTTAAATTCAAATCGCCAATTAATGGGTAAATATGGCCCCAGGCTGAACATTTTTTTAAGAATTTTTGTTATATAAATATTTAAGTTAGTAATTCCTACCAACCACCTTTTAACATTACAATAATAGAAATTCTTCTACGGAACAGAAGGAATTATAAAGAGCAACTTTTTCAGTTCGTTTTCATATTTTACGCTGCTTCACTGGGTTAAATGATCAAAAGCTTTCATTGCAGAATTCTGCTCTCCTTTTTGTGTTAAAGGAAACATTATTGTGGAGAAATAAACGTCATATTCCCTTCTGTATTGTAATTATGTACATCATATTCCTTTTGAACTGCAATGGATTGTTTACAACGAACTTCATAAGGGAATAAATATACTGCGAAGCAGTAGTCAGAATGATCAACTCCTTAAACAGATGTCTAGAAGATAATCGTGGGTGAAAATGACATATTTTTCTTACAGCACGTTTTTGAGCTACGAAGACTTGCTTTCTTACAGAGACATTATTGAATGGAAATTCGCAAAATATGTCAACTTACAGATTTGTCTCTCCCCAAGATTTGCAATGATTCGAAGTGCATATGTGGTTGAGTTCCATAATGCACTTTTTCCATTTTCAGTTCTCTTCGGTATGGAAACCTAAGCATTTTGAAGTTTCCACCCTGTTCATTATTTCCTCATCGCAAGCTATACGTACCACTGACGTAGTATTCCTAGATGTGCAAAACTCAATATGTCATGTCTTTTTAAAATTGAGCTGAGACCATTCGCAGGAAATCAGTCGATGATGCTTCTAAGGATACTGCTTACCGTTTCTCCTGTTTCTGTATGTACGCTTAGATTGATTACAATACTAGTGTCATCAGCAATAAAGAACTAATTCTGCTTGTTGTATATCAGATATGATTTGCTCAGGATATTATTGTTGCTTAAGTGAGATACTGTTCCAGAATCCATCACCCTCTCAAAAATTTTGGAAACTTCTGTCAGCACTGAAACAGGTCGGTAGTTATTGACATCTGTCCTATTACGTTTCTCAAATAGAGCTTTGATAACGGCATATTTCATTCTCTCTGGAAAAATGCCTTACATATTTCAGATAAGAACAGGCTTATTATATTGGAAATGAATCTATAGTACTCTGTTAAAAACACCATCAAAACTAGATGAACTTCTATTTTTGAGAGAATGTGTAATTTCAGAAGAGAATATGTAATTTCAGAAGAGAAATTGGCGGTACATTCATATTAATTTTATAGGGGTTGATTTTTCAACATGCTGCAGTCTTCCCTCTTGAACTCTTTGTCCCTATACTTTCCATCGTATTCAAGAATTGATTATTAAATATATTTGCTACCTGCGACTCAATAGGCAGACGCCGAGCCGAGCGGACGCGCCAGCAGCGGTAGCAGCAGCAGCAGCAGCAGCAGCAGCAGTTGTCTGACAAACAGTCATTTAGTTTAGCTTCTGTTCCCTTTATTTCACGAGCTTCTGCAAAGCGGAAGCACACATGTGTATGTTATACTGTGTAGATTAGTGGTTAGCAAATTACTCTAGTTTTTTGTTTTTGCGTAAATCTTGGCGCATATTCGTGCATAAGGCAGCTTCCGGGTGTAATTTTCCCGCCGCCAGAATCTCCACGTCATGTCACGAAGTTTAAATCTGGAACACACTGTGTAGTTTAGATCAGCTTAGTCTAATTTGGATACTTATCTCGTACCGTAGCTTTTCGGTAGGCAGAGTTTCTAGCAACAGGTAACTGTAGATATATCCTCTTAAATAGAGGAATCTATTTCTGTTTAAGAGCTTGCCGTCTCAGAGCACAATGAGAAATCTGCAGAGCAGTTTTTAGTGTTTCTTTCTTTATTCTCTTCGTTATATTTTGCGTACGGTCCAAACTCAGTAGCGCCATTTGAGATCTTATATCTATTTATTACACATTACGATATGGCTAGAGACTGTGCTTGTTATGAGCGGACATAAGAAGAATTGGCTGCTGCCGGCCTGAGTGGCCGAGCGGTTCTAGGCGCTACAGTCTGGAACCGAGCGACCGCTACGGTCGCAGATTCGAATCCTGCCTCGGGCATGGATGTGTGTAATGTCCTTAGGTTAGTTAGATTTAATTAGTTCTAAGTTCTAAGCGACTGATGACCTCAGAAGTTAAGTCGCATAGTGCTCAAAGCCAATTGGCTGCTGTTCGTAAACAGCTGGAAGCTGCGTTGGCTACCGTCGACATTGGAGCGCTTTGACGAGACATGCGACACCTTTGAAGCCGTTGAAATCCCCTGCTGACCCTGGTGTCGCTGTATCTTCTGATACACTACATCTTACCAGTCCGTCCTCATTCGACAGTGGGTGGCAGACAGTGGTGGGTGCGCTTGTCACTGGGCAGGAGGCGAAAGAAGGAGCATGTCGCGCGGCTGGCTCCCTACGCCTTAGCAGCAAGTACAAGGTGCTGCAGAATGTTGATGATAACATTGAGCCAACACGGGAACCCTCCCCTGTTGGGCGATTTTCTCGCCCAGTCTGGGCAAGTGCAGTGGAAGGGGGGGGGGGGGGGGAGCTCCAATGGTTAGACGAGTGATGGAGCCCCTCAGGGAAATAGTAAGGAAGGTGGGGAAAAATGCAAAAATGGCTGTGTGCACTCGGTATGTTTGCCGGGGAATCTCGTCCATGATATGGAGGAGGCCCTCCCAGCGGCTATCGAGCGCACTGGGTGCATATAGTGGCATAATATAGTGGCACATGTCGGCACGAATTACGCCTGTCGATTGGTTTCTGAGAGCATCCTCGGCTCCTTTCGGCAGATGGATGATTTGGTGAAGGCAACTAGCGTCGCACACAGGGTGCAGGCTAAGCCGTCTATTTGTAGCATCGTACCCAGTGCTGATCGTGTTCCTCTGGTTTGGAGAAGAGTGGAAGGTCTAAACCAGAGGCTTAGACGACTTTGTGACGGCGGTATCTGATGAGAATTTCTCGACCTCCACTGTCGGGTGCAGCACCGAAAGGTTCCCCTTAATGGGTCAGGCGTGCACTACACACAGGAAGCGGGTACTAGGACAGCGGAATACGTGTGGGATGCACATGGGGCTGTTTTTAGATTAGAGGAACACTCCCTTGTGGTCAAGACGATCTGACTGATAAATTAACGACAGTGTCCTCAGATAATGTTCGTCATCGCAGAAACAGGAAAGCTTAATATGAGTTTAGTAAACTGCAGAAACATCTAACGGGAGCTTCCAGAATTAGTATCGCTTACTGAATGCTATAATGCAAAGATAGTACTAGGAACAGAAAGTTGGTTGAAACCGGACGTTAATGAAAACGAAAGCGTAAGTTCAGATTGGAACATTCATCGTACGGACAGGGCAGTCGCCAATGGTGGCGACGCGTTTATTGCGGTAAAGAATTCGATAAAATCTAGCGAGGTTTCCACGGATTAGGATAGTGAATTAATCAGAGTGAGTTTAACTATCAAAGATCCATCAAACATGGTAATCGGATGCTTTTATATACCGCCTGGATCAGGACCTCTAAGCGCTTCAGTCAGAAGTTGCAGAATATCATTAATAATTTTTTGATCATTCTGTTGTAATAGGGGGTGACTTTAACTTACCAGGTATAGATTGAGACTGTCATGCTATCAAAACTGGTGCCACATACAGGGATTCATGTAACGTTGTTCTGGATGTCTTGTTCGAAAATCACATTGAGCAGATAGTTAGAGAACCAAATCTTAGGGTAATGTCTTAGACCTCCTGTCAACAAACAGATCTGAACGTATCGAATCAGTTCTACATCTACATCTATGTTAACGTAGAGGAAGGTATCAGTGATCATAATGCTGTGATAGCATATATGACAACGGTTCTTTCAAAGAACGTTAAGAAAGGTGGGAAGACATTTTTGCCTAGGAAGAGTGACAGGATACAAATTTCAGAGTATCTCAGATGAGCAGTCAATATCAAATATTCGGTGATGAGGACGAAGATGTGGAACCAAATGGAAAAAATTCAAAGACATCGTTCAATATGCCTTAGACAATTAAGTTCCGAGTAAAGTCGCAAGGGATGGGAATGAGTCACCATGGTTTAATAGCCGTGTTAGAAAACTGCTACGTAAACAAAGAGAACTTCGTCTTAGATTCAAGAGAAGTAAAAACCTAGCTGACAAACAAAAGATAAACAAAGCCAAAATGAGCGTAAGGACAGCAATGAGAGAAGCGTTCAATGACTTCGAAAGTTGAACCTTCTCAGGCGATCTGAGTAAAGACCCGAAGAGATTTTGGTCGTGTGCAAAATCAATAAGTCAAAATCATCTATTCATTCACTCAGTGATCATACTGGCGCTGAAACGGAAGATAACAGAGAGAAGGCCTTCCGAAATTGTTTTACCGCCGAAGATCGTAACACGGCCCTTCCTTTCAATCGTCGTACGAATGTCGAAATGGCAGGTACAGAGATAACCGATGGCGCAATAGAAAAATAACTACACTCGCTATGTAATGGAAAGGCATCAGGACCAAATGAGACACCTATAAGATTCTACAAAGATTATGTGAAATAACTTGCTCCCTTTCTGGTAGTAATTTATCGTAGATCACTTGATCAACGAAGAATACCTAGCGACTGGAAGAATGCGCAGGTAATTCCAGTTTTGGAGAAGGGCTGTAGGACAGATGAACACAATTGTAGACCTGTACCACTGACGTCAATCTGTTGTAAAATTTTATTCTCAAGAATTATGACGTTTTTGGAGAAGGAAAATCTCCTTTATAAAAATCAGCTACTTCGTTTTGTTCATCCATGAGACCCGCAGCGCCGGCGCTCAGGTTGAAGCCGTATTCCTTGAGTTCGGGAAACCATTTGACACCGTCCCGCACCGCCGTTTACTGAAAAAATACGAGCTTATCGAGAACCGGAGCAGATTTACGACTGGATTCAAGACTTCCTTGCAGATAGAACTCAACACGTCTTTCTTAACGGAACAAAACAAACAGATGTAAAGAAGTACCCCCAAGGAAATATGGTAGGACCGTTACTGTTTACAATATATATAAATTATCTAGTACAAAGCGTGGGATGCTCCTTAAAGCTCTTAGTAGATGATACAGTTGACTGCAACAAAGCAGCAACGCCAGGAGATAGTAACGATTTGCAGAATGATCTCCAGAGAATTTCTGAATGGTGCAGGCTCTGGCAGTTGACAGGGAACGTAAATAAATGTAACATCTTCCATATATGCAAGAAAAGAAGTCCACTACTGTACAGCTACACCATTGATGATAAACCACTGGAAAAAGTAACTACCGTAAAATATCTAGGAGTAACTATCCAGAACGACCTTAAGTGCAATGACCAAATAAAACAAATAGTGGTAAAAGAAGATGCCAGACACAGATTCACAGGAAGTATCTTAAGTAAATGTAACTCTTCCACGAAGAAAGTGGCTTACAAGGCGCTTGTTCGAGCGTTTCTTGAGTATTGTTCATCTACCTCGGATCCCTACCGTGTAGAACTGATAGAAGAGATAGAGAAGATTCAACGAAGAGCGGTGCGTTTCGTCATGGGTTCGTTTAGCCGGCGCGAGAGCTTTACAGAGATACTCAACAATTTCCATTCGCAGACGTTACAAGACAGACGCTGTGCATCATGGAGTGAGATCAGTCACAGGATGAATATACAAAAATCTTGTGTTGTTAGCAGCACACATAGCAACGTCATCTTGAAGTCACCCTCGCTACACGGTGGTAATCCAGTCTTCAGTTTACAAGATTTCAAAATAATACCTCTGCTACCTAAATAATTTTCAATAGCCATAAGATAGAAGCGAGTCAATGACCTCTAGAATAATAGTGTGCAACGATACTGCACTTAAGACATGACTTACTCGTATCTGTACAACAGAAATTGTATACAGATTCTTCCTCAACCCTCCTGCAGACAACAGTTTAAGGTGCCGGCCGTACTAACGACTATTTAACGATATATGTAACTTTTTATGAAATAACAACTATTCAGAATTTGAAAATATTATCAGGATTCCTAAACATAACACTAAATATAATAATGACCTCCTCTAGTCACACGTTGAACTGATCCTAACAGAGAAAGTAAAGAAAATATCCAAATTTGCAGCTACAAATACGGAATGACTTTTCGAAATATTTATATATGGAAAATCAGATATTGTACAGATAATTCTGAAAGGAATCAAAAAGTTATGTAGTATCTTCCACACAAAAGCCAATGTTTATAGAACAATCGTTACTTTTCCATAGCTCAAAAACTACAAAGAAGGAAATAAATCTAACTAATTCGTACATATAATGATTACATTATAAAGACTTCATGTAGGTGCTTCATGTAAACAAAGCATGTTGCACGCAAAACGCAGGAAACGTTTCAGTAGTGAAGGAATGGGAAGGGGATAGCAAATTTGAAAACATTGTACTTGGTGAACGTCCCTGAGCAGTGTAGCATATTTTTACTTACTCACATCGACCACGTATTTTAAGCATGTACCTACCAGGGAGCCTCCCGTATGGTTGTTCCAACATCCACACGTGGCTTCTAGTCCTGGCAACAGGTGATTTCTGTAGATCGATCCTATAAACGAAAGACTTTGACAGCAACTGTTGACTAAACTGTTGGTCAAACAAAAAAGATGGAAGAAAATTTTTCGTCTGCAAATTATCTGTACTTCCTGCAATTAATATTTATGTACTCATGAAGAAGTCATCCTGAATAGTCGCTACGTTTATTGTGAAGTAATGGCGTCAACAGACAACAAAGAGAATTTTGTTTAACAGTACTTCCTACTCGTAAAGACTTTTTTGAGTAGACATCGTAATACCTAAGCATGCACACGCATGTGTGTAAGTATGATGTATTGTGACATGTCATTTCATGTTTGCATAGTGGATTGCGTTGTGGTTTCAATGATCTTTAAATATGAATCAAATGCTAATGAAAGGTTAAGTAACTGTAAATTGGTCTCAAAACCATTTGCCCTTGAATCATTAATTATTACAACCGATTTCCACTGAGGAGTATCCGTACTGCAAGGCATTTGTTATTTATCCTCACTAACTGTGCACCATGATCAAAGAGAGCAATTGCTACTGGGTAAACGGTTATTTTGTTGCTTTGAGCTTCACGAAAGAGAAAATTACCAATTGGGGTCATACTGTCTTTACCCACCAATGCTGGAAAGGTAATTACTGAAGTCATATTGTAGGATCCTAATAAAGTATCCACATCATTTTTTCCATCAAAATCTACGCTGATGTCAACACAGGCTATTAACTGCTTGCAACTGTCTGATGTATAGCATACTAAGGAATACAGGTTCCTTAGTAACAATTCAAAATTTCCTAATATGGATCCACATACTGTTGTACTGAAATGTGAACTATTTTTCAGGAGAAATTCGCGAGCACACACTACAAAGTCTTCTTGTCTCAATATTTTTGAACTTGTGTTCTGTTTTAATATCTGTAACAGCCCCTCTTTTCCCATATTAGTTATGCATGATTAAGATCCATGAGTGTAACCTTGTATGTGTAACTTAACTAACCTGTGGTAATGTGGTACTCCACAGGGAAAGCCTTAGGAAACCAACTCTTACCCGTGCAATGCCACATCAGAACGTGATTTACACCAAATATTTTTTCATGTGAATGGCGCGATCTTCAGAAAGCAATTTTCTGTAGGAGATTAACTAAACTGACACATTAGTTTCCTACTAACACCCCTTCCATTCTCACGTCATAAATTGCAAAAGCTTACAAAATAATCAATGACTTTTTAAGAGATGCATCCTACACTTATAATTGTCGGCTACCGTGTGCTCTGTTTGTTCTAACACACAACTGTAGTACGTTTGTTTGCGTGACCATCTTCCGCAGCAACTATTAAAGTCTGTTACTACAGGTTATTCGTCATGAGCTGACTGCGATTTGATTAAAAAGAATTGCACCAGACACGTTTCACTTTTGTTTATAAAGCATCTTCCGTGGTTATTCTGCAAATTGGGTACATAGGTTTGTACATTTTTGGTTGTCTTAGGTTAAAAACAGCGTTTCGCTTATAAAGCCGGAGTGTAAGTTACTTACGCTGTTTCTTTACATATTCTGCTCCTTCCCTACTTGCTAGCAGTGATTTTTTTTTTTCAAAAAAAAAAAAACAAGGCATAAAAACAACCCACCAAACAAACAACCCAACTCAGAAAAACTTCCTAAAAACAACAGGAAAAACTGATCCATATTAGAAATCAGGAATATACCAACTGAAATGCAATACATGTGATGGAAGATACGTCGGTCAAACCAGGAGGACATTTGACACCAGGTACAAAGAACATGTACGAGCATGGAAGTATAGGACAAATCACTCAACTTTTGCAGAACACTTAGACCAACACCAACATAAAATTACAGCCAGAGACACAGACATGCAAATTATAAGGATAAACAGCAACAAAAACACCTCCTCGCCTTATAAGAAAACTACCACATCCAAAAAACCATAACAGAAAAGAAACAACTCATAAATGATCAGGTCTACTTGGCGAACCACACACTCTTTAAACTGATTGACCACTTAATATAACATGAAATGTACACATATAACCACAGGCTCCATTCACCACTACCATCCCTCCCAGATTCTGACCTATAATCACCGTCCAGGCCCATCCCCATACACCCACCCCACCCCCTCTCCAAAAAGCAGAAAACACCTACATGTAAGACAGTTTCACAAATTTCACTACCTGACACACACACACACACACACACACACACACACACACACACACACACACACACACACATGAAAAAAGTAGTTTCCCAGGCTGGCAACACTCACAACGTGAACGAAAACGAACGAACAGACAAAAATACTGTCGCAGTGCGGAATTAAAAACAGTTTAAGAAAAGGAGGTGTAAATACTACAGCGCAAGAAATACTGCAGAATGGCAAAAACTGTCAAGTGCTAATGTGAAACGAATTCTTTCGACGCCAGTCGCTGCTAGCAAAGAGAGAAGGAACAGAATGTGTTTAAAAAAAAAAAGACCGTAAATAACTAACACACGAACTTTATAAATAAAACGCTGTTTTTAACCTAGAACGACCAAAAGTGTAAAAACGTGTGCATCCAATTTGCTTAATAACCACGGAAGATTCTTTATAGCCGACCGTGGTGACAGAACGGTTCTAGGCGCTACAATCTGGAACCGTGAGACCGCTACGGTCGCAGGTTCGAATCCTCCTCGGGCATGGAAGTGTGTAATGTCCTTAAGTTAGTTAGGTTTAAGTAGTTCTCAGTTCTAGGGGACTGATGACCTCAGAAGTTGAGTCCCATAGTGCTCAGAGCCATTTGAACAATTTTTTGATGCTTTATAAATCAAAGCGAATAGCGTCTGGTGTAGTTCTTTTTAATTAAATTGCAGTCGGCTCAAGACGGATAACACATAGTAACAAAATTGTAGTGATCATCAACTGCACTACTAACGTAATGTGGCGCTGGCTGCTGTGTTGCACCCCAAAGGTCAATAAAACTGGAAAAAGAAAACTGTAGACATTATCAGTCGTGTAAACTTAGTAAAGTTTTTCAGTTTACGCGTCGCGTGTAAGACGTTGCCACGGTCCAGGCGAAACATCAGTCGTTCGTATGTTGTGTGATACAGGTTCTAACTGTCTTCTTTCAGTCATCGCATTGCCGTCGAAACGGCAGGTACTGAGATGAGTAAACACGAAACAGAAAATCCACTAAAATCGCCCAGCAGCGGAAAGGCATCTGGACCGGATGAGATGCCTGTGAGATTCTGAATAGATTACGCAAGATACGTTGGTCCTCTTCTACTAGTGTTATATCGTAGGTCGCCGGAGCAACGAAGGATGGAAAGAGATAAAAAAAAACACATATCATTCCCAGTTTCAAGAAGAGCTGTCGAAATGATGTACATTATTATAGGCGTATGTCTCTGACATCAACCTACAGTAGAAATGTGGAACTTGTTCTGTGTCACCATATTATGATGTTCCTGGATGAAGAAAATTGGATTTCGAAAACTGTAAATCCAACATTGACTTCGTTAACAGAGTTCCTGCGATCACAGCTTGCTCTGTTCGTCCGTTAAATCCAGAGCGTCGTAGACACAGACGTCCAGGTTGATGCCGTATTACTTGACTTCCGGAAGACATTCGATGCAGTTCCACGCAGTCGTTTAGTGAAGAAAATACGAGCATACCCAGTATCGGATCAGATTTGTAACTGGTGCCAGGAATTTCTGAGAGACAGAACTCAATGCATTACTCCTATCAGGACGAAATTGACAGATGTAAATATGTAAGTCTTCTTGGAGCATTCACTATCGGAATTTCAACAACAATTCTCTTGTAGTGACTACCACTGGTATTTGCTGAGTATCTCTGTAATTTCTGGAGTTCATAAGGGTATGTCAAATGGCCATTACTGCTTACAATACATACGGGGTGTCGCAAAAAATCACCGACAACCTTTAGCGATAGGTTCCTTAAACAAAGAAAAGAAAAAAGTGTCTAGCAAACATGGGCTCTAAAACACTTACCTTAAGAGCTATGAGGACTTGTTCATTTTCGATACTGTGGAACAGATCTCTTCCACTGCAAGGACTTCGCTTTCCATATTTTGGGAGGAGATAGTACGGACCGAACCAAGGAAAAATGTTTAATAAACGTGAGGTCTAAAATGCATATTTTAAGAGCTATTAGCATTTGTTCATCTTCACTAACAAGCAACACATCTCTTCTACTGAACGAGTGTTCATAGCCATGCATTTAAGAGCCCATGTTTACTGGACCTTTTTCTTGTTTTGATCAACATTACCTCCTTCCAAAATAAGGAAAGCAGAGAGCTTGAAGTTGAAGAGACGTATGTCATAGTACAGAAGACGAACAAGTGCTCACAGCTTTACGGTACGCATTTTAGAGCCCACGTTCACCGACATTTTTTTCTTGTTTTGGTGAAAGTAACCTGTCCCTAAAACTTGTCGGTGTTTCTTTTAGTACACCCTCTACAAGCGATTTAGTTGATACAGTCAGATACTCCATAAGACTGTTCGCAAATGATGCAATTGTCTATGAGAGCCGGCCGGGGTGGCCGAGCGGTTCTAGGCGCTACAGTCTGGAACCGCGCGCCCGCTACGGACGCAGGTTCGAATCCTACCTCGGGCAAGGATGTGTGTGATGTCCTTAGGTTAGTTAGGTTGAAGTAGTTCTACGTTCTAGGGGACTGATGACCTCAGAAGTTAAGTCCCATAGTGCTCAGAGCTATTTTTTTTTCTATGAGAAGGGAGCACTGTCAGAAGACCGCAGCAAATTGCAGAAAGACCTGCAAAGATTTGATCAATGGTGCAGGGACCACAGTTGAGCCTTAACGTAAGCAAATGTAGCATATTAAGCGTAAATAGGTGAAAAATTCATCCACGAAAGAAGTGGCTTCCAAAACACTAGTTCGACCGAGTCTCGAGTATTACTCACCAGTATGGGGCCCTCAACAGCAGAATCAACAGAATAGATATAGGATCCAACGAACAGCATTACGTTTCGTACCTGGATCGTTTAGTAAGCATGAGAGTGATAAGGAGATGCTCAGAAAACGCCAGTGGCAATCACTACGAGAGAGATGTTCTATATTATGGATAAGATTACTGTCGAAATTCCGATACCGAATGTTTGGAGAAGACTTGAACAATATATTGTAGGTGTGCAGAGCGGAGACATTTCTACGTTGTCAGCATGGTGTTGCGGCACCTGTAGAGCATGTTTCGGCGCTAATAAAACATGATTGGCAAGTAAGCATTTGTTCATTTACAGTTCAGTGTCTTGAGGTCAGCCTCGCCTGCCGCCTCATGCCGGCGACACCGCGAAATTCTGCTGACTCCTGTTTTCGGCTCGCTTGGGAAAGCTGCTGCTCCAGCAATTCGGCCGAAATCTTGCGAGCTGCTGTCTGGTAGTGATAAAATTCATGGGATACCTCCTAATATCGCCTCGGACCTCCTTTTCCCCAGAGTAGTGCAGCAACCTGACGTGACAGGGACTCAACAAGTCCCTGGAAATCCCCTGCCGAAATGCGTATTGAGCCATGCTGCCTCTATAGACGTCCATAATTGCGAAAGTGTTGTCGGTGCAGGATTTTGTGCACAAACTGACTTCTCGATTATGTCCCATAAATGTTCGATAGGGTTCATGTCGGGCGATCTGAGTGGCCAAATCATTCTCTAAAATTTTCCAGAATCTTCTTCAAACCAGTCACGAACAACTGTGATCCGGTGACATGGCACATTGTCGTTCATAAAAATTACACCGACGTTTGTAAACGTGAAGTATGTGAATGCTCGCAAATGGTCTCCAAGTAGCCAAACATAATCATTTCTAGTAAATGATCGGTTCAGTTGGATCAAACAACAAAGTCTACTCCATGTAAACACAGCCCACACCATTGCGAAGCCACTACCAACCGGTACAGGCCTTGGTGACGACCTGCGTCCATGGCTTCGTGAGGTCAGTGTCTCACTCTAACCCTGCCACCAACTCTTACCGAGTGAATTCGGAACGTACCCAACCAGGCCCTGGTCTTCCTGTCGTCTGGGGTCCGACCGATTTGGTTACGAGCCCAGGAGACGCACTGCAGGCGATGTCGTGGTGTTAGCAAAGGCACTCGTATCAGTCGTCTGCTGCTATAGCCCATTCAGGCCAAATTTCGACATACTGTCCTAACGGATACGTTCGTCATACATCCCAAATTGATCTCTGTGGCTATTTCACGCAATGTTGCTTGTCTGTTAGCACTGACAATTCTATGCGAATGCTACTGCTCTCGGTTGCTAAGTGAAGACCGTCGGCTGCTGCTTTGTCTGTGGTGAGAGGTAATGCCTGAAATCCGATATTCTTGGCTCATTGTTGACAATCTGGATGGCGAAATATTGAATTCCCTAACGATTTTCTAAATGGGATGTTGCTTGTGTAACGGAATGTTCCTTGTGTCTAGGTTCCAACTACCATTCTGTATTCAGAGTCTGTTATAATCACGTCAGAAATCTTTTCACATGAATCACCTGAGTACAAATAACAATTCCACAAACACACTACCCTTTTATACCTCGTGAATGTAATGCTACCGCCATCTTTACATGTGCTTATCGCTACCCCATGACCTGTCACCTCTGTATATGCCCCCATCCTGCATTAGAATGTTCTCGATCCCACTCCAGATGATAGTCATCTGTCGTGACCCATCGGGATGTACTGTTGTTGTTGTTGTTGCTGTTGTGGCCTTCAGTCCTGAGACTGGTTTGATGCAACTCTCCATGCTACTCTATCCTGTGCAAGGTGCTTCATCTCCCAGTACGTAGCCGGCCACGGTAGCCGAGCGGTTCTAGGCGCTCAGTTCGGAACCGCGAGACTGCTACGGTCGCAGGTTCGAATCGTGCCTCGGGCATGGATGTGTGTGATGTCCTTAGGTTAGTTAGGTTTAAGTAGTTCTAAGTTCTAGGGGACTGATGACCTCAAATGTTAAGTCCCGTAGTGCTCAGAGACATTTGAACCATTTGAACCCAGTACTTACTGAGCCTACATCCTTCTGAATCTGCTTAGTGTATTCATCTCTTGGTCTCCCTCTACGATTTTTACCCTCCACGCTGCCCTCCAATACTAAATTTGTGATCCCTTGATGCCTCAGAACATGTCCTACCAACCGATCCCTTCTTCTGGTCACGTTGTGCCACAAACTCCTCTTCTCCCCAATTCTATTCAATATCTCCTCATTAGTTATGTGATCTACCCATCTAATCTTCAGCAGTCTTCTGTAGCACCACATTTAGAAAGCTCGGGATGTACTGGGCTCTGAGAAATCATGCAGTCAGACAGGTAGGCCCTTGGCAACCATAAGTGATGATCAGGAACAGGGGCACTATTTGGTTCTCCCACGCAGCAGTGATGATGGTGTTAATGTGATAAGCAATGTGCAGATGTACTGGTATTGCAAGACCGTAAGTCTCGTCATGAGATTCGGATGTGGTAGGTGGCCAATGAGAAGTCCCAGAAGTGGCAGGTCATGGTTACTTGGATGTTGCCATCTCGTAAACAGCAGTCAGAGTGTCCAGGAGAAGTGCTGGAACATTTAGCATGTGGATTGCAGTACACTGTCGTCATCGCTGAATCGAGTTCTTCGGTATGAACGCCATCGATCCTAATGATCAACTGGATTCAGAGCTGGCGAACTGCAGCATTTATGGAGACAGGTGGGGTATAACGTCGTAACATTCTGTTTCTTACGACCGAATAGGGCTTGTTTCATTACTAGTGGTAGGCAGTCCTCGTTCCACTGTGTTTGCTTAATAATTTGTTAAAGGCTCGTAACTGTACTGTCAAGTGTCTGATAGGTGTTATTGCCTCAGAGATATAGCTTGGTGCTCCACGTAACAGATTCTAATGAATATATCTCTGCCTCTCTCTCTACGTGGACGGTTTGTTGAATTTGTAAATTGTGTTAGGCGATTGATGCCGATGTAGCAACGTGAATTGGAGAGATAGGACAACAACAAAGTTTATAGTAAGAAAATCTGTTGACTCTACCCTCAGAAGGCGTTGTGTTTATAGTAAAAACCAGTAGGTTTGTGTAGCCTGTTAATGCCTTAACATAAAAGTATTTACTGCCTGTCTTACATGTTCTACATTCTAGATGACCTTTCCCGAATTACTTTATAACCACACAGGCCACCAAAAGGAACGTTTACTTAATTACACAGTGACGGTTGTTTTCAAAGGATTCAAGCGGATGCTTCGCTCAGATGAAATGAATCTGTGAAATAAGTGAAGCCGTAGGAATCACTTAATAACATTTTCCGTCTGCTATTTCCCCACCGCCTCAGCGGCTTCTATGAAATTTTTGATCCTATTAAGTTACTCTTACGAGTCTTCTCGGAATTGGTTTTTACCGATAATACTCCTTCGCAGATAAATTAATACAGAGCTGTTATCGTTAGACTATATCAGTACCACTGACAGTAAAAAATCTATACTAAGCGGGCATAAATATTTGTGATTTCTACTCGATAAATTTAAGCGGTTTAATTTTAATTCCTGCTAACATTATTCCTGGTACTTTACAACAAAATAAGTGTGCAATTCGAAGTACTACTGTCAATTCTTATGAGCTAAATCGCTCGCCTTTCTTTGGCGGAACAGACGAATGCCTAATAAATAGTGACAGTGTGTACTACAAAGTAAGCTACAGTTTACAAAGACGCCGTACAAAACTGGAAGCAATAAAAAAGTGACAAGTGTAGCGAAATATCAGCTGTACTGACAATGACAGACATCCACATAAATGTGATTCAAAGGAAATAAATGAATTCATTCACGATGCTGAAACTTCATTGAAAAATTCTTGAATATTAAAGAAGAAGAATTTATATTTACTCAAGTCAGAATCATGTCTCTGTAATTACATACTGGAAATCAAGCATAGACAAAAAGTCAGATTCAGTCACAGGATGAATATACAAAAATCTTGTGTTGTTAGCAGCACACATAGCAACGTCATCTTGAAGTCACCCTCGCTACACGGTGGTAATCCAGTCTTCAGTTTACAAGATTTCAAAATAATACCTCTGCTACCTAAATAATTTTCAATAGCCATAAGATAGAAGCGAGTCAATGACCTCTAGAATAATAGTGTGCAACGATACTGCACTTAAGACATGACTTACTCGTATCTGTACAACAGAAATTGTATACAGATTCTTCCTCAACCCTCCTGCAGACAACAGTTTAAGGTGCCGGCCGTACTAACGACTATTTAACGATATATGTAACTTTTTATGAAATAACAACTATTCAGAATTTTAAAATATTATCAGGATTCCTAAACATAACACTAAATATAATAATGACCTCCTCTAGTCACACGTTGAACTGATCCTAACAGAGAAAGTAAAGAAAATATCCAAATTTGCAGCTACAAATACGGAATGACTTTTCGAAGTATTTATATATGGAAAATCAGATATTGTACAGATAATTCTGAAAGGAATCAAAAAGTTATGTAGTATCTTCCACACAAACACCAATGTTTATAGAACAATCGTTACTTTTCCATAGCTCAAAAACTACAAAGAAGGAAATAAATCTAACTAATTCGTACATATAATGATTACATTATAAAGACTTCATGTAGGTGCTTCATGTAAACAAAGCATGTTGCACGCAAAACGCAGGAAACGTTTCATTAGTGAAGGAATCGGAAGGGGATAGCAACTTTGAAAACATTGTACTTGGTGAACGTCCCTGAGCAGTGTAGCATATTTTTACTTACTCATATCGACCACGTATTTTAAGCATGTACCTACCAGGGAGCCTCCCGTATGGTTGTTCCAACATCCACACGTGGCTTCTAGTCCTGGCAACAGGTGATTTCTGAAGATCGATCCTATAAACGAAAGACTTTGACAGCAACTGTTGACTAAACTGTTGGTCAAACAAAAAAGATGGAAGAAAAGTTTTCGTCTGCAAATTATCTGTACTTCCTGCAATTAATATTTATGTACTCATGAAGAAGTCATCCTGAATAGTCGCTACGTTTATTGTGAAGTAATGGCGTCAACAGACAACAAAGAGAATTTTGTTTAACAGTACTTCCTACTCGTAAAGACTTTTTTTGAGTAGACATTGTAATACCTAAGCATGCACACGCATGTGTGTAAGTATGATGTATTGTGACATGTCATTTCGTGTTTGCGTAGTGGATTGCGTTGTGGTTTCAATGATTTTTAAATATGAATCAAATGCTCATGAAAGGTTAAGTAACTGTCGTTAATTCTTGCATTAAAAACTGATATTATTTCCAGAAAATCACGTTAATAGTCAGACACAATTATGACACCAACAACACTCTGATGCTATGTTAATATTTGTAACCATTTGTGGGCGAAAGCGCAAAACATTTGCGTAAATTACTTCTATACATATCAGCGCAATAAACTTCAGTAGAGCATGAGTTACTAAAATTCTCAGGGATTTCTCTCGGAAATGGATTCGTTTGTATGTAAAGATGTATTACACTGTTGTTGATATTCACTTTGCAACTAGCCTGCATTTTTAACTGATATGCCGTGATCGCTTTGATGGCGAATACGGGAAGATGAACGTACTCGGCAGCGTATGTCCAGTACGATCACTGTTTTTACAAACAAACAAATAATCGTCACTAAACAGTTGTCTTTAACCTTGGACAAATATTGAATGAACTTTTTCGTAAATGGACGTGAAGAGCAGTAATTAACAAAATTAGTTAGGCCGAAAGAAATAGCGGCCAACAAGACAGGACTTAATCTACGTCAAATATATTAACTATCTCTGGTGAGGGCACTACATTACAAATAAAAGAAGTTTTTATAATTAACAAATACACTACTGCATTCTGAAAGCGCTTAAGCAAATAATTCATACAATTATTATTAACAGACCTGTATTTTAATAAGAGCTATTACAATCATGTTCGTCTGAACCAGCGGTAATCTTAAGAGAGCTTGAGTCAGTCTTTTCACTGGACAAAAGAAGGAAAGAATTGTAATTATTATGTCTTCTGTATTAAGAGTCAGAGATCAGTGCAAATATCATTAACGTGAAATTCTCATGGCTTAACAGACCACTATACGTCGACTGTTATTACTAATTCGATAATTTCACCACCATTTTAGTAAACAAGGATATAAACTGTCAATTAGTTAATCATTACCTGGATCCATAGATACATAAACGAAATTATATAAAGTGAAACCAGAGTTGTTTTCGTATTATTGTGTAGTACAAGATGCCTTGTTATTTAGCCAAATATTTGAGTTCTTTGTGTTCCGTTAAACTTGATGTATGCTATTGTACATGTCTAGTCTCACTGAGTATTGTCCGGAATAGGATTTGTAGATAATCCGGAAAAATTACCTTCGCTCCCCACTTGAGTTCACTGACGTGGTACACCTACAAAGGAAACCATCCCAGAGCCTTCAGATTACGTTCACTGCACTGGTGTTGTGTCCGTTACCTTCGTATATAGTTGTGACTTTCCACTGTGTAATCATCATTAAGATATACAATTTCATTGGTATATTTACAGAACATATTTAAGAAAAACAGATAAATGTTGGTTCAACTATACAGTTTCATAGATTTTTCTCGAATATCGTTCGTCAATAGTTATGAAATGTCTTTGGATTTATAACGTTTTGCATTTTTTGCAACTGTGTCCATGTTTTGATTACAAGTTTACGATGAAGTTTTACTATTATGCGTTCTTCCTTCTTGATTACAATTATGGTCTTGATGACGGTCTTCAGCCCACGTCGTGTGGTGGTCTGGAACTCTCCTGCAGCGGGTGTCGGTACGGTGAGGCGGCGATAAGAAATGCATGCCGCTTGATGTTCTCTGCAGTTCAGGCAGCAACTTCTCCTACCTCTCAGGCTGCCTGATAATCAAGAAATAACGAACAACACCATTAGTACACACAGGTTGTACTGAACTGTCCGCAAAGAAGGGAATTAGCATTTCTGTTTCACACTTCACTCTCTCTTGTCTGCACTTTCTATGTCTGTATATGGCTTAGTTTCTGCAGATGAGGCTATTTTCGTACACTCATTTTACAGGAACAAAACACACTGCATCACTGAATAGTACTATGTTGAACGATGCGCGTGCTTACTTTTGTCATTTATTCCGTTCGTCGTTTGTCGCGGCGCTCGCAGCAGCCGCGCGACGATGTGAATTGTTGAACGCTGTACCACCACAGTCTACTACACAAACTTTTATAACCGCGTTGACTTTGGCTTATAAGCTGCTCATAGTCTAGGTCTGACTACAATTTAACAGTTATACGTAATTAATTAGCACTTGAACGTCTTTTTGCTCAGCTTTAAGATGTTCATGTCACTCATAAAGTGTTTTTCAAATCACTGGCTGCACTCCACAATATGGCTATTCAGTCCACTTACACTTCTTGCTTATAACTCTGTTCGTAACGATTACATGTTTCAGCAACGTAAGCATTTTTTAACACTGTGCTTTTAGTTACCAATATACAGGTAAGTATCGTTCTTTACATTTGAATATTATTAATGTTTTTAGACTTTGTTACTATGAATACATCTGATGAAATTTCCAACATTGATCTATTTTTCTGTTCTTTGTCATTACAACCAATGATGTCTCATGACTGCATAGGGTCCTCTGCTGAAGTCAGGATCACTTGATCGTTTCGGATTATATGTTGTACAATGTCGTTCTGATTAATTCAAAAGAATCAGTGTTGGTCATTATCACATGAAAGTAGGCCTCGTATGCATGCGTTGACGCTGTTACGGAACGAACGTACGGACAAAAGTATGACAATACGATTCTTTATTTTTTTATTTATTTTATTTATTTATTTATTGTTCCGTGGGACCACATTTAGGAGAAGTCTCCATGGTCATGGAACGAGTCAATACATGAAATTATAACACGATTGTAGAAACAGATAAAATGAAATATAAGAAACATATTCAGGCGACAAGTCGTTAGTTTAAATAAAGAAAATCAAGAATGTAACACTAGAATTTGCTTAATTTTTTAGCTCTTCCAGGAGCTCCTCGACAGAATAGAAGGTGTGAGCCATGAGGAAACTCTTCAGTTTAGACTTAAAAGTGTTTGGGCTACTGCTAAGATTTTTGAGTTCTTGTGGTAGCTTATTGAAAATGGATGCAGCAGAATACTGCACTCCTTTCTGCACAAGAGTCAAGGAAGTGCATTCAACATGCAGATTTGATTTCTGCCTAGTATTAACTGAGTGAAAGCTGCTAACTCTTGGGAATAAGCTAATATTGCTAACAACAAACGACATTAAAGAAAATACATACTGTGAGGGCAATGTCAAAATTCCCAGACTATTGAATAGGGGTCGACAAGAGGTTTTCGAACTTACACCATACATAGCTCGAACAGCCCGTTTTTGAGCCAAAAATACCCTTTTTGAATCAGAAGAATTACCCCAAAAAATAATACCATATGACATAAGCGTATGAAAATATGCGAAGTATACTACTTTTCGTGTTGAAATGTCACTTATTTCAGATACTGTTCTAATGGTAAATAAAGCGGCATTTAGTTTCTGAACAAGATCCTGAACATGGGCTTTCCACAACAGCTTACTATCTATCCGTACGCCTAGGAACTTGAACTGTTCCGTCTCGCTTATAACATGCCCATTCTGTCTGATTAAAATGTCAGTTCTTGTTGAATTGTGGGTTAGAAACTGTAAAAACTGAGTCTTACTGTGATTTAGCATCAAATTATTTTCCACAAGCCACGAACTTATATCATGGACTACATTATTTGATAATGTTTCAATATTACACACAAGATCCTTCACTACCAAGGTGGTGTCATCAGCAAACAGAAATATTTTTGAATCACCTGTAATACTAGAAGGCATATCATTTACATAAACAAGAAACAGCAGTGGCCCCAGCACCGACCCTTGGGGAACGCCCCATTTAACAGTGCCCCATTGGGACTGAACATCATTACCACTCTCAATATTGCGGAGGAATACCTTCTGCTTTCTGTTCTTAAAGTAGGAGGCGAACCAATTGTAAGCTACTCCCCTTACTCCATAATGTTCCAACTTCTGCAGTAATATTTTGTGGTCAACACAGTCAAAAGCCTTCGTTAAATCAAAGAAAACACCTAACGTTCGCAACCTTTTATTTAATCCGTCCAAAACCTCACAGAGAAAAGAGACTATAGCATTTTCAGTTGTTAAGCCATTTCTAAAACCAAACTGTACATTTGACAGCAAATTATGTGAATTTAAATGCTGCAGTAACCTTGTATATACAACCCTCTCGATAACTTTAGCAAACACCGATGGCATAGAAATAGGTCTATAATTGTCAACATTATCCCTGTCTCCCTTTTTATAAAGTGGCTTCACTACCGAGTACTTTAATCGGTCAGGAAACCGACCACTCCTAAAGGAAAAGTTACAGATATGGCTAAGTACTGAGCTAACATACGTGGAACAATACTTCAGTATTCTGCTAGATACCCCGTCATATCCATGAGAGTTCTTGGTCTTTAGTGATTTAATTATTAACTCAATCTCCCTCTTGTCAGTATCATGGAGAAGCATTTCAGTTAACAGTCTCGGAACACTTTTTTCTAAGAGCGCTATATGATTCCCTGTTGGGACTAGGTTTCTATTTAGTTCACCTGCTATATTCAGAAAGTGATTATTAAGTACTGTGCATATTTGCGACTTATCAGTAACACGGACATCCCCACTACGCACTGATTCTATATTCTCGACCTGTCTCTCCAGACCAGCCACTTCCTTTACGACTGACCATATGGTTTTAATTTTATCCTGAGACTTAGCTATTCTATCTGCATACCACATACTTTTTGCCTTCCTAATAACTTTTTTAAGCACCTTACAATACAGTTTGTAATGGGCTGCTGCATTTAGATTTTGACTGTTTCTAACGTTTTGATATAATTGCCACTTTGTTCTACAAGATATTCTTATCCCTTTAGTCAGCCACCCAGGCTGCCTGTTTGTGCTAGTACCCTCTTTTGAACGTTCTAACGGAAAGCAACTTTCAAAGAGCACGAGAAAAGTCTTCAGGAAAGCGTTATATTTATCGTCTACTGTATCAGCACTATAAACATCTTGCCACTCTTGTTCCTTGATGAGGTTTACAAAAGTCTGTACAGCAACTGGATCAGCTTTCCTAAAAAGTTGGTAACTATATTTAACATGTGTTGCAGCACAAAAATCTTTTAGACTTAAAATTTGTGCATCATGATCTGAAAGGCCATTCACCTTTTTGCTAACAGAATGCCCTTCTAATAATGACGAATGAACAAAAATATTGTCTATGGTTGTTCTACTGTTCCCTTGCACTCTAGTTGGAAAGAATACGGTTTGCATAAGATTATATGAATTAAGGAGGTCTACCAGCATCCTTTTCCTTGCACAGTCACTTATACAATTAATATTGAAGTCACCACATATCACTAACTTTTTGTATTTCCTATAAAGTGAACCAAGAACCTCCTCTAGCTTTAGCAAAAATGTTGTGAAATCGGAGTCTGGGGATCTATAAATAACAACAGTAAGAAGTTTAGCTCCACTAAATTTAACCACACCTGCACAACATTCAAACACCTTTTCAGTGCAGTACTTTGAAACATCAATTGACTCAAATGGGATACCGTTTTTCACATACATGGCTACTCCCCCACACCGCAAAGAGCTCCTAGAAAAGCTGCCAGCCAACCTGTATCCTGGTAAAGGAAGCCTCTGAATTATCTCCTTATTTAAGAAGTGTTCAGATATACCAATAATTTCAGAGTCAACATCTATAAGCAGTTCACTAACTTTATCTCTAATACCTTGTATATTTTGATGAAATATACTAATTCCCTCATTAATCGGATACCCAAGCTTTGTAGAAAGTGGTTTCTTTGTTAGAGAGACTTCCCTTAAGCAGGAATACCTATCAGCTGACTTCAATCTAAAAAAGGTACAGCTCTAACACCCACAACTACCGGAATTTTCCCATGAGTGATCCCACCACCCCCACCTATGCTGTCACCTATAAGTTTCGCCAACCTCCCCTTCCCATACCTGTTGAGGTGCAGGCCATGTCTAGTGAATCCCGTCCTACTGATAGACTCCACCGACACCACTGAAATGTGACTCATGCCTTCTGTCATCAGTGCACCCCCAAGTCTCATGTTATTACGCCTGACGGCTGTATTAAGATGAGGCCGATCGTGACGCTGAAACAGTTCCACGAAATGCACATTCGTGTTGCCAGTCTGAGTGGCTATCTTTTCCAGGTCACCATCTATGTCATACTCCCCATCCCTATCAATACTATTACCAGCCCCACCCACAATCACTACCTGATCCTCTTTAGTAAAATCCCTACATAACCCCCCTATGTTAAAAGTCACCTGAGCCAATCCTGCATTAGGCTTCACAATGCTGGTGACCTGGTACTCACTCCCCAAAACTTCCTGCAACTGCTGGCCTACACCTCTACCATGAGAACTACCTAACAGCAGAACCTTCTTCTTTCTCTTAGACTTTGCAACTGTCCTAGCCACCGTAACTGCTGAGGTCTGCTGCATACTTCCTACATCTACAGCTACTAGAGATTCCTCTCCACTAGACTCTGACAGTTGGTCATATCTATTACAAACACCAATAGTAAAACTATCTGAAAATCTCCTTCTCCTAGCAGATCTCTTGCCAACAGCCAGCTCCCATTCCCCAACCCCCTTCTCCCTCCTCATCCTATCTAGCTCCTCCTGTGCGTTTTTCAACTGCACCTGAAGGGCACAGATCTTACGCTCCTGCTCCTCTATCAACTTACTCTTGCTACATAACCTGCAGTTCCAGGAGAGGATCTCACCAGAATGCCCACTGGCTTCCCCACTGCATTCCCCCCAGTGAAAATACTTCGAACAAGTCTCACACCGCAATCCACTACTCACGAACCTACGGCAAAGCCCACACTTCTCACTCATGGTAAAATTTTACAATTATTGAAACAAGAAAACAACTTTATCTAAGTTCCGCTACTACAATAAGAAGATGTTAAAAACTGACTACAATTATCACAAACTTGCTCTACAAGGGAAGTAACTACTATTACTGACAGTATTAATCAACAACAAATGAGAATATAACAAAATACTAACACAGAAAGAAAATCAAACGTCTAATGACAGTAACGAACTGAAAGCAGTTCGCAAAAATTTCTTCTGAAGTTATTTCACCAGAAAACACCAAGAACACCGGTTGAAGACTATTAAAGTTCCTAAATAAACTACTATACACAAACAATTAATTAGTACTTAGCTTTCGACGCGCCGCTACAGCTGCAACTGGTCAGCGCGGAATGTAAACACGTGTAAGAGGTTAAGTTGCTCGACACGAAACACTCACAAATATCAGGCCACAACACAAGAAATGCAGAGGTGAATGAAGAAACCACTAATAAGTCACTTATATAGTAAATATTATCACAAAAACAGTTAAAATATATATCTGAAACCTAAAAATAGATGAAAACTTAGAGAGCGATCTCACACGCAGTCACGCGCTTATGACGTCACACCAAAGACCTAATTGATTCTAATTCTAATTGAGTTCATCAGACCATACACGTCACACATGGGCTAAAATCGTCCCGCTACTAATAAGTAAAATCGCGTGACTAATCTGATCGTTATCTGGAGGTTTATGGTTCATGTGCATCCATACAGGCTACATTGCTGTTGTTACTGTTGTGGTCTTCAGTCCTGAGACTGGTTTGATGCAGTTCTCCGTGCTACTCTATCCTGTACGAGCTTCTTCATCTCCCAGTACCTACCGCAACCTACATCCTTCTGAATCTGTTTAGTGTATTCATCTCTTGGTCCACCTCTACGATTTTTACCCTCCACGCTGCCCTCCAATATTAAATTGGTGATCCCTTGATGCCTCAGAACATGTCCTACCAACCGATCCCTTCTTCTAGTCAAGCAGTGCCACAAACTCCTCTTCTCCCCAATTCTATTCAATACCTCCTCATTAGTTATGTGATCTACCCAGCTAATCTTCGGCATTCTTCTGTAGCACCACATTTCGAAGGCTTCTATTCTCTTCTTGTCCAAACTATTTATCGTCCATGTTTCACTTCCATACATAGCTATACTCCATACAAATACTTTAGGAAACGACTTCCTGACACTTAAATCTATACTCGATCTTAACAAATTTCTCTTCTTCAGAAACGCTTTCCTTGCCATTACCAGTCTACATTTTATATCCTCTCTACTTCGACCATCATCAGTTATTTTGCTCCCCAAATACCAAAACCCCTTTATTACTTTAAGTGTCTCATTTCCTAATCTAATTCCCTCAGCCTCACCCGACTTGATTCGACTACATTCCATTATCCCCGTTTTGCTTTTGTTGGTGTTCATCTTACATCCTCCTTTCAAGACACTGTTCATTCCGTTCAACTGCTCTTCCAAGTCCTTTGCTGTCTCTGACAGAATTACAATGTCATCGGCGAACCTTTACTGCTTACTCAATATAGAGATTGAATAACATCGGAGAGAGGCTACAACCCTGTCTCACTCCCTTCCCAACCACTGCTTCCCTATCATGTCTCTCGACTCTTATAACTGCCATCTGGTTCCTGTACAAATTGTAAATAGCCTTTCGCTCCCTATATTTTAACCCTGCCACCTTTAGAATTTGAAAGAGAGTATTCCAGTGAATACAGTCAAAAGCTTTCTCTGAGTCTAAAAATGCTAGAGAAGTAGGTTTGCTTTTCCTTCATCTTTCTTCTAAGATACGTCGTAGGGTCAGTATTGCCTCACGTGTCACAATATTTCTACGGAATCCAAACTGATCATCCCCGCGGTCGGCTTCTACCAGTTTCTCCATTCGTCTGTAAAGAATTCGCGTTAGTATTTTGCAGTTGGGACTTATTAAACTGATAGTTCGGTAACGTTCACATCTGACAACACCTGCTTTCTTTGGGATTGGAATTAATATATTCTTCTTGAAGTCTGAGGGTATTTCGCCTATCTCATACATCTTGCTCACCAGATGGTGTCAGGACTGGTTCTCCCAAGGCCATCAGTAGTTCTAATGGAATGTTGTCTACTCCCGAGGCCTTGTTTTGACTCAGGTCTTTCAGTGCTCTGTCAAACTCTTCACGCAGTATCATGTCTCCCATTTCATCTACATCTACATCCTCTTCCATTTCCATAATATTGTCCTCGAGTACATCGCCCTTGTAATAGACACTCTATATTCTCCTTCCACCTCCCTGCTTTCCCTTCTTTGCTTAGAACTGGGTTTCCATCTGAGCTCTTGATATTCATACAAGTGGTTCTCTTTTCTCCAAAGGTCTCTTTAATTTTCCTGTAGGCAGTATCTATCTTACCCCTAGTGAGATAAGCCTCTACTTCCTTACATTTGTCCTCTAGCCATCCCTGCTTAGCCGTTTTGCACTTCCTGGCGATCTCATTTTTGAGACGTTGGTATTCCTTTTTACCTGCTTCATTTACTGCGTTTTTATATTTCTCCTTTCATCAATTAAATTCAATATTTCTTCAGTTACCCAAGGATTTCTTGTAGCCCTCGTCTTTTTACTTACTTGATCCTCTGCTGCCTTCACAACTTCATCCCTCAAAGCTACACATTATCCTGACTGCCTTGTCCGAGAATTACTTCGAGCAGATAGTTAGAGAACCAACTCGTGAAGCTAACGTTTTAGACCTCATAGCAACAAATAGACCGGAACTTTTCGACTCCGTGAATGTAGAAGAGGGTATCAGTGATCATAAATCAGTGGTTGCATCAATGACTACAAGTGTAATAAGAAATGCCAAGAAAGGAAGGAAAATATATTTGCTTAACAAGAGTGATAGGGCACAAATCGCAGAATATCTGAGTGACCACCATCAAACGTTCATTTCTGAGGAAGAGGATGTGGAACAAAAATGGAAAAAATTCAGAAACATCGTCCAGTACGCCTTAGATAAGTTCGTACCGACTAAGGTCCAAAGCGAGGGGAAAGATCCACCGTGGTATAACAATCATGTACGAAAGGTACTACGGAAACAAAGAAAGCTTCATCATAGGTTTAAGAGTAGTCGAATCATAGCTGATAAGGAAAAGCTGAACGAAGCGAAAAAGAGCGTAAAGAGAGCAATGAGAGAAGCATTCAACGAATTCGAACATAAAACATTGGCAAACAATCTAAACAAGAACCCTAAAAAGTTTTGGTCATATGTAAAATCGGTAAGCGGATCTAAATCCCCTATTCAGTCACTCGTTGACCACGATGGAACCGAAACAGAGGACGACCGAAGAAAGGCAGAAATACTGAATTCAGTGTTCCGAAACTGTTTCACTGCGGAAAATCGTAACACGGTCCCTGACTTCAGCCGTCGCACGGACGCCAAAATGGAAAATATTGAAATAAACGATATCGGAATTGAAAAACAACTGCTATCACTTTGTAGCGGAAAAGCATCCGGACCAGACGAGATACCCTTAAGATTCTACAGTGATTATGCTAAAGAACTTGCCCCCTTTCTATCAGCAATTTATCGTAGATCGCTGGAAGAACATAAAGTACCTAGCGACTGGAAGAAAGCGCAGGTCGTTCCCATTTTCAAGAAGGGTCATAAATCAGATGCGAATAATTATAGGCCTATTTCGCTTACGTCAATCTGTTGTAGAATAATGGAACATGTTTTGTGTTCTCGTATTATGACGTTCTTAGATAATACAAATCTCCTTCATCATAACCAACATGGATTCCGCAAACAGAGATCATGTGAAACTCAGCTCGCCCTATTTGCCCAAGAAATTCACAGTGCCGTAGACACTGGCGAGCAGATTGATGCCGTATTCCTGGACTTCAGGAAGGCATTTGATACGGTTCCGCACTTACGTTTAGTGAAAAAAATACGAGCTTACGGAATATCGGACCAGGTTTGTGATTGGATTCAGGATTTCCTAGAAGAAAGAACACAACATGTCATTCTTAACGGTTCAAAATCTGCAGATGTAGAGGTAATTTCGGGAGTACCGCAGGGAAGCGTGATAGGACCTTTATTGTTTACAATATACATAAATGACTTAGTTGACAACATCGGTAGCTCCGTGAGGCTATTTGCAGATGACACGGTTGTCTACAAGAAAGTAGCAACATCAGAAGACTCGTACGTACTCCAGGAGGACCTGCAGAGGATTAATGCATGGTGCGACAGCTGGCAGCTTTCCCTAAACGTAGATAAATGTAATATAATGCGCATACATAGGGGCAGAAATCCATTCCAGTACGATTATGCCATAGGTGGTAAATCATTGGAAGCGGTAACGACCGTAAAATACTTAGGAGTTACTATCCGGAGCGATCTGAAGTGGAATGATCACATAAAACAAATAGTGGGAAAAGCAGGCGCCAGGTTGAGATTCATAGGAAGAATTCTAAGAAAATGTGACTCATCGACGAAAGAAGTAGCTTACAAAACGCTTGTTCGTCCGATTCTTGAGTATTGCTCATCAGTATGGGACCCTTACCAGGTTGGATTAATAGAAGAGATAGACATGATCCAGCGAAAAGCAGCGCGATTCGTCATGGGGACATTTAGTCAGCGCGAGAGCGTTACGGAGATGCTGAACAAGCTCCAGTGGCGGACACTTCAAGAAAGGCGTTACGCAATACGGAGAGGTTTATTATCGAAATTACGAGAGAGCACATTCCGGGAAGAGATGGGCAACATATTACTACCGCCCACATATATCTCGCGTAATGATCACAACGAAAAGATCCGAGAAATTAGAGCAAATACGGAGACTTACAAGCAGTCGTTCTTTCCACGCACAATTCGTGAATGGAACAGGGATGGGGGGATCAGATAGTGGTACAATAAGTACCCTCCGCCACACACCGTAAGGTGGCTCGCGGAGTATAGATGTAGATGTAGATTCCTCTTCTACTGTATTTCTTCCCCCCATTCCTGTCAATTGTTACCTTATGCTCTCCCTGAAACTCTGTACAACCTCTGGTTTAGTCAGTTTATCCAGGTCCCATCTCCTTAAATTCCCACCTTTTTGCAGTTTCTTCAGTTTTACTCTACAGTTCATAAACAATAGATTGTGGTCAGAGTCCACATCTGCCACTGGAAATGTCTTATAATTTAAAACCTGGTTCCTAAATCTCTGTCTTACTATTATATAATCTATCTGATACCTTCTAGTATGTCCAGGCTTCTTCCATGTATACAACCTTCTTTCATGATTCTTGAACCAAGTGTTAGCTATGTTTAAGTTATGCTCTGTGCAAACTTCTACCAGGCGGCTTCCACTTTCATTTCTTACCCCCAATTCATATTCACCTACTATGTTTCCTTATCTCCCTTTTCCTACTATCGAATTCCAGTCACCTGTGACTATTAATTTACGTCTGCCTTCACTACCTGAGTAATTTCTTTTATCTCATCATACATTTCCTCAATTTCATCGTCATCTGCAGGCTACATTAAGGCATCATTATTATGTTAGTAATTATACCACATTATTATTTCATACAAACAGATTAATGGGATCTGAATGTTTACACGTGAAAGACACAATATTATATATACATACAAATAAATAAGGTCATAAATATTTAATCGAAGAAAAAAACGTTTTCGACTCTAATTACGCTCCTGGAAATTGAAATAAGAACACCGTGAATTCATTGTCCCAGGAAGGGGAAACTTTATTGACACATTCCTGGGGTCAGATACATCACATGATCACACTGACAGAACCACAGGCACATAGACACAGGCAACAGAGCATGCACAATGTCGGCACTAGTACAGTGTATATCCACCTTTCGCAGCAATGCATGCTGCTATTCTCCCATGGAGACGATCGTAGAGATGCTGGATGTAGTCCTGTGGAACGGCTTGCCATGCCATTTCCACCTGGCGCCTCAGTTGGACCAGCGTTCGTGCTGGACGTGCAGACCGCGTGAGACGACGCTTCATCCAGTCCCAGACATGCTCAATGGGGGACAGATCCGGAGATCTTGCTGGCCAGGGTAGTTGACTTACACCTTCTAGAGCACGTTGGGTGGCACGGGATACATGCCGGTCTAGGAATGGTAGAACGATGGGTTCGATGACGGTTTGGATGTACCGTGCACTATTCAGTGTCCCCTCGACGATCACCAGTGGTATACGGCCCGTGTAGGAGATCGCTCCCCACACCATGATGCCGGGTGTTGGCCCTGTGTGCCTCGGTCGTATGCAGTCCTGATTGTGGCGCTCACCTGCACGGCGCCAAACACGCATACGACCATCATTGGCACCAAGGCAGAAGCGACTCTCATCGCTGAAGACGACACGTCTCCATTCGTCCCTCCATTCACGCCTGTCGCGACACCACTGGAGGCGGGCTGCACGATGTTGGGGCGTGAGCGGAAGACGGCCTAACGGTGTGCGGGACCGTAGCCCAGCTTCATGGAGACGGTTGCGAATGGTCCTCGCCGATACCCCAGGAGCAACAGTGTCCCTAATTTGCTGGGAAGTGGCGGTGCGGTCCCCTACGGCACTGCGTAGGATCCTACGGTCTTGGCGTGCATCCGTGCGTCGCTGCGGTCCGGTCCCAGGTCGACGGGCACGTGCACCTTCCGCCGACCATTGGCGACAACATCGATGTACTGTGGAGACCTCACGCCCCACGTGTTGGGCAATTCGTCGGTACGTCCACCTGGCCTCCCGCATGCCCACTATACGCCCTCGCTCAAAGTCCGTCAACTGCACATACGGTTCACGTCCACGCTGTCGCGGCATGCCACCAGTGTTAAAGACTGCGATGGAGCTCCGTATGCCACGGCAAACTGGCTGACACTGACGGCGGCGGTGCACAAATGCTGCGCAGCTAGCGCCATTCGACGGCCAACACCGCGGTTCCTGGTGTGTCCGCTGTGCCGTGCGTGTGATCATTGCTTGTACAGCCCTCTCGCAGTGTCCGGAGCAAGTATGGTGGGTCTGACACACCGGTGTCAATGTGTTCTTTTTTCCATTTCCAGGAGTGTATTTAATGGATCTGTGATATTTCACAGTAAAATTACTATTCGTTTACAGGCTTATGTACTCAATATCATTTCTTGACAGAGTGCTACTTGAACTTCATCAAATGTGCATTTACACTTATAACTAATTTATGTACAAGAGAAGACATACTAATCTTATTTACTAAGTACACTAAAATAAATAATTCAACAAGATTATAAACATCACAAACTTTTTAAAATCTACGTGAGGTTACAGCCCTTTAACTTTTAATATATCTGATTGGCCAGAATGTAGCACCGTTTGTGAGGAACACCAATTATATTGTGTGATCCAGAGTACAGTACATACCGCTTTTTAATCTGCTTCTTTAATAACGAAGCGCAAGGGTGTGACCTAAGTAATACCATGTCGCCTACCTGGTAAGATTGTTAATTAGTAACTTTTCTATCAAACACCATCTCGGGAATATGAGCTTCTTCTGTGTTGGATTCTTGTTTTACATTCTCCTTCGGAATACGAGGTAGATGGCTAATTCATTCATTTGTCTCTATTGCCTCAAGCACTAGTTCATTAGGTCGAAAGCCAATAGAAAAGTGGGGTAAATTATTGTAGATGGTTTCAAAAGAAGCAGCATCTCTATCCATAAACAATGATTGCCAGAAGCATACGTTCTAATGAAATGATGAAATTCACTGAACGTTCTTTTCACTAGTTACTGCTCGGAGAAAAGGGAGATCTCAGGATGTGCTTAACGCCGCATGCTAGAATGAAATCTTTCCGCTTCCTTCTGGTGAAGTATGAAGGTTATCAGACATGATGGCAGCAGGCTTACCAATATGCATCAAATAATCAAAAGCAATTTTCCTGTTCATACATGTAGAGGTTGAAGACCTAATAGGGTATAACTTAATGTGCTCGGTAAAGGCAACTTACAAGCAACCAAAAACTACACTCCTCCTGCAGATGTCGGTAGAGGTCCAGCGACATCCAGGACAGTTAACTGGAGGGGTCTAGTAGGTGGGATAGGGTGCAGTTAAGTTCGTCAACACACATTGGTGGGTTTAGCTTTTTGGCAAATAGTACAAGTTTTAAGTACCTGACGCATGGCCACTTTAAATTGGGATAGTGGCAACAGCTATCTTAATCGTACATTTTATTATACCAAAATGACTCCATGAGTTATGGGTATATCAGATGAAGTCTTTCAGACTATTTTCTGGTATGCAGACACACCATTTGTCCTATGTTATGCCTCCCTATAAAACAGTGCTTCGTCCTGTAACTGATAATGTTGGTGAAGGATACTTGTGGGGTCTGTCCTTATGATTTGCTTAACATTCCTCCACAAAGGTCTGCATCTTTTAGTTGCTCAATATCTTCGCACATATTTAAAAATAGTTTTCAGTACATAGCATCCTTTATAAGCAACACTCTAAATTCAGTCGATTTTTCGACCATGCCTGCAAATTAAGGCAGACCTTGTTGTAGGCGAGACATTATCCCGCCCTCTGAAGTGGCGAATTTCAAAACTATACTCTATACATCGTCTATCTCGACAGTCTAGTATGTAATGACATGCACGACAGTAAGAAGCTTAATGCCTGGTGGTCAGAAAAGAATTTTATATGCTTGCCGTACAAATGATAGTGGAACTTTTTGATCGCCCACACAACGGCTAAAGATTTCAGCTCAGTGACCATATATGGTCTTTCACAACCTGATAAGATACTACTTTCGAACCCAGTACCACAAACTTCGACTTTTGTGACGCTTCTACGGTCTGGAAAACGCATGCGCCCAGTCTGCAAGTCGATGCATATCTTTAGTCATATAAGGCTGCTATAATGTAGCCGACTTCAGTAGAGCGTGTTTCATCATGTAAAACGCTTCTTAACACGAATCGTTCAATCACCAGTGAGCATTTATCTTTAGTAGACTAAAAAGTGCATCACTTTTAATTAATTGTGCCAGCACACAACGCCTAAAGAATGAAGTGAATCTTATGAACGCTATTAATTGTTTTCTTGTTCTTGGGAGCAGGAAGTTCTCTATTGCCTCTACCTATCCCGGTATGGGTAAAATACCATTTGGGGAAATTACATGGCCCAGGGACTTTAGCTTCTGACGTGCAAACTTAGATTTCTTTGAATTTTCAGTCATTCCTGCATTCGCTAATTGCCTCAAAACTTTTTCTCTAGTTCTACGTGCTCCTCTCAGGTAACAATGGCTATAATCAGATCATTTACATATCCTATGACTCGATCTAGCAATTCTGGCCCTGGTACTGTGTCAAGCGCAGCAGTGAATACTCCTACGGTAATACTTTAAACTGGGAACTCCTCCCATCGAAACGTCTGGGCTCAGAAAACACTATCTGCCAGTAAGAAGGACGCACAGTGATACAGCTTGAGTACCGTGTACCAAAAAAACTTTTGGATCTCTACATCAGAATTCTCAGGTCGGGTTCTCTCCCATAGAATGATCTTACTGATGTTTCGTGACTCGAGCACCAAATGAATGCTTCCATCCGCTTTAGCTGCTGCTAGTAGCGGACTAGTGTAGGGTGAGTAAGATGTGTCTGTTACTCTCCGTTCTAGCATTTTGCAAATCTCTCATGACAGCGTCTTTCTGAGTCCACGACACTGAATATGCGGCATGGCAGTTACTCTGATGATCATGGAATAGCATGTCATAAATGTATCCTCTGATAACCCCAGGTTTCTCTGAGAATACTTCAGCTTATTTATACACTAGCTCAACTAATTCTCGTCACTCGGTAATCAGATTCTGAAATCTTGTCTTCCATTAGACTGTTAACGGTTTGCGATTGTTTATTTCGGTCTGCAAGTCAGTTACAGTGACCCACTTGCGATTGATCATCGTGTAAGAACAAAATCTTTGTTCGACCAAACTTTGTTTTAACAGCATGACAATATGGATGTATACATTCTTAATTAATTCCAGTACTATTTCTTCTCCACGGTTCATCAGCCGAAAACGCCGACGTAAGAGGTCTATTTGTACATTGCCCTTCCTCATAAACTCCCAGTTCGTGATCACGAAACCGATAACTGATTCAATAACAGAAAATTGCAATTAAAGGCTCCTTTTCCAAATAATAGCTCGGCCTGTGTCTGGTATTTAATGAGTTGGTTTTTCGTACTGATTGCACCTACCTCATTGCAGTTCTGCACTCGAAAAATACGTAAACGATTTACCTGGTTGTCCTGTTTAAAGAACCTTGTGCCCGTAAGTAACACGGACGCGCCAGCGTTATTATCATTTGCACGCCTAAATCTATTACCGAACCATTAATGGCAGCCTGTATTACCTCGACTTTCTCCCTGGGTTCTGCCACGACCCGTTCTTGTTCGCATGTTTTTCTTACCGTTGTTATTGTTACAGACATTGCCCTCCCTTCTTTTCCTACTAAAGCCATTGCTATTACGTTTTGATAGTTGCCATTATTGTTGTGAATATTATGGTAACTATTGCCATTGCCTCCGAACTGTGGCCTATTATTATGATTCGGGCTATGATTACCTGTATTGTGTGATCTAAAACCGCCATTTCTTGGGCTACCATCTTCCGGTGGTTAGCATGAATCCAATTATTCTTGTTATTAGACTGGAGAATTATTAGACGGGAGAACTGCCCAAATTTAATTCTCGTACAACTGAAAAGATGAACGAAATAAGTATAGGGTCAGTGATGTTGAAAACAGCTGAAATCGTTAAAACTGAACCAAGTTCCAGGGCCCGATGGAATACCTGTCAGATTCTATACTGAATTTGCGGCTGACGTATCCCACCTTCTAACTATTATCTATCGCAGGTCGCTCGAACAAAAAACCGTACCCAGTTCTTCAAAAAAGGCACAGGTCACACCCATCTATAAGAAGGATAGCAGAAGTGACCCACTAAACTGCCGTCCAATATCCTTGACATCGATTTGCTGTAGAATCTTAGAAAATTTTCTGAGCTCAAACGTAATGAGATATCTTGAACAGAATAACCTCCTCAACGCCAGCCAGTATGGATTTCGAAAACATCGATCACGTAAAACCCAATTCGCACTTTCCTCACATGACATACTGATAGCTTTGGGTCAAGGCAATTAGATAGATGCAGTGCTTCTTGATTTCCAGAAACCATTTGACTCAGTACCTACACTTATTGTCAAAAGTACGACCACGCGTGGTATCAAGTGAAATTTTTGACTGGACTGAGGTCTTTTTGGTAGGGAGGACACAACATGTTATCCTGGATGGAGATTCATCGTCAGATGTAGAAGTAACTTCGGGTGTGCCCCAGGCAAGTGTATTTACATTAATGACCTTGCAGACAATAGTAACAGTAAAATTAGGCTTTTTGCAGATGATGCGGTTATCTATAACAAAGTGCTATCTGCAAGAAGCTGCATAAATATTCTTTCAGACCTTGATAAATTTTTTAAGTGATGCGGAGATTGGCAGTTGCTTTAAATGTTGAGAAATGTAAAATTTTGTACTTCACAAAACAAAAAAAGCATAGTATCCTATGACTATAATATCAATGACCCACTGTTGAATCAGCCACCTCATGCAAATACCTGGATGTAACACTTTGTAGGGATATGAAATGGATGGTCACATAGGTTCAGTTGTAGGTTAAGCAGGTGATAGACATTGGTTTATTGGTAGAATACTGGGTAAGTGCAATCAGTCTACAAATGATATAGCTTACAAATCACCCGTCCGACCGGTTCTAGAATATTGCTCAAGTCAATTGTGTGGAGCCCGTACCAGATAGGATTAACAGGGAATACTGAACGTGTGCAGAGAAGCGCAGCACGAATGGTTAAAGGTTTGTTTAACCCGTGGGAGATTGTCACAGATATACTGAAGGAACTGAACCGGAAGACCCTTGGCAATAGACGTAAACAATCCCGAGAAAGTCTATTAACAAAGTTTTGGGAACCTGCCTTAATCGATTCCTCTAGGAATATACTACAACCCCATACGTATCGCTCACATAGGAAGCATGAGGATAAGATTGGAATAATTACAGCGCACACAGACGCATTCAAATAGTCATTCTTTCCACGCTCCATACGTGAAAGGAACAGGAAGAAACCTTAATAACTGGTACAATGGGACGTACCCTGTGCCATGCACGTCGCGGTGGTTTTCAGAGTATAGATGTAGATGTAGATGTTTGAAATATTATTATCATACGACTTCTTAGCGTCTTCCTGTATTAAGTCTAGTAAGTCTGTCACAGATAAGAAACTCTCTACATCTGTGTTAGGCACATTCATCAGTTTCTCTCTAATATATACTGGCAAACGTGCCTTAAGCGTTCGTAGTACATCCCTAGGCGAGGTAGGCTTGTCCCAGTATTTAGTTAAGGGGAAATTTACTATCTTTTGGTTCAAAAAATCGTTTTTTTAAAATGGTGTTTTCGGATCCATAAAAGTGTTCAGAATCCACCCCTGAAACGGTTTTTCCGAGTACGGAACGGAAATGTTTGTTATTCGCGGTTGAACAAAAAACTGCACCTGCCTGAAATCGGCCTTTTTCAGGCACCCGTTTTTTTTCTTTCGGAGGACGAGTCATTGTACCGGTGCATTGGAGGAAATACACAAAATTCAGATGAAAGTTTGAACGCGTGTGTCTGGAAGTTAGCCCCCAAGCATTTGCATTCTGGTGCGAAGACTGTGGAGATTGCGACTTTTCTGGCAGTGAGCAGCTTCAACCCTGGGACTCCATTCGACGCAGTTCGCCAAGCATTCGGACGACCAGCGGATTCAAGCTGTCGAAAACCGCTTGTCACCGGCCGTACGAGCGGCTCTGGAGCAGCGCAGGATGGCCCAGATCGAGCAGAATGCCCTCTATGAAGAAGAGGAAGGACTAGTTTATGGACCCTGAATAGTAGAATGAACGTAAGTTGCATAATATTGCATTTATATGTAGTCAAAACTTCAAACGCGTTTTCTTGAAATGACGTTTTTTTTATCGCGCGGTATAGTAACTTCAAATCTACTGAACCGATTGGCATAATTCTTTGTTTCCGACGAAGCTAACTAAATTGTCTGGGAGTTGTACCACTTTTATTCGGATCCATCAACTATAAATATTTTTACTTGGCCGACGAAGTCGAAAAATCGATGAAAAAGAACACTATTTTTTCAGATGGCCGCCATTTTGTTTCCTATGGTCCAAATACCTTAAGCGAGGTACAACTCCTAAAGAATTTATTTACTTCGCTAACATCAATTCAATTTTGATTTCAGACGAGCCGGCTGACCTGTGACATACCGCACGTGGAAGTCTACATCGAAATTTTGTTTCGTTCCGATGGCACTTCCGCCTCTACTCTTCGACATTTCCGATCGAAAAAATTCCAGTTAGTAGAGAAAATATCAATAAACATTTTGACCAAATTTCACATTGATATCTATAATACATCTCGAGAAAAATAATTCCCAAAGAACATGCTTTTTCCGGCAAAAGATAGTCTCAAAATATCGTCTGAGTTTTCCAATCTTGGAGCTGTATGGTTCTGGGCTGTAAACTAAGCAAGGTGAACAAAAACGTCCCAAGAAAGCTCTATCAAATTCCGTGAATGTATGACACGCTTCCGCTTCGGATAGAGCGCACAACGACGCATCTCCAATGATTTGCGGTATTTGACCGCAGAAGAACACGTTTTCATTATGAAAACTACCGGGTGAACAATTTTCTTGCTATCTTCATTAAAAGTTTGAAACTGCTTATGTTTTATAAGGCTCTCTTCTTGTGTAAGATTTGTCAATGTAGGTACGTGTTCTTCAGGGATAGCTACATTCCTGTGTACTTCCTGATATTCATGGTTATATGATCTCGTGTCATTTCCTTGCATGGGTTCATTAACCGGTTGTGGCAAAGGTGCTTTTCCGTACTGCAACGCAGCCTTGGACACATTCCCTTGTTCAGCATAGTTATCATAACACACATTCTGTTCGGGTTCTACGACCTGATACTGCGTAATACTTTGCTACGCTGCGACAGTAGATTGTAACATAGTTCGAACGTTGGCTGACTCATCACGCAAACCTTTACAGGTTTCTCTCTGACCAAAGCAATTTCTACATCCTGCTTGACCTCTTTTTCAATAGTCACCTTCATTCCTGAAGATATTTCTTCACGATACAAGTGACTTCCTTAACTCGAACTTACTATATGCGAGCTGTATATTACCTACATCGGCACATAGTCTTTCAACGTGTTGTGGTATGCCCTTGCAGCTTTGCTGCAGGGGTGTTACCTCAGCTCCCAACTTACCAACTCTCCGTTTATAGCATCAGCCATAGCTTTACGACAATATTTGGCGTCTCGTACCATATTCAGCCGCTTCTCCATTTCTTCGTCTCTAGTAGTTAGAGCTACATTTAATTGCCTAAATCACTCCTTTTCTCTTAATTCCTGTCTCTTTTCCCTTTCCTCTTCCATAAATTCGAATTTCTTATCTCTTTCCTTTAGCGTGAGTTCCAGCTTCTTTGTAATCTGAGCCTGCCTCTCTTCGCGTTCTTGTTCAGTTAAAGCCAGCTTAGCTTCACGTTGTAGTTCAAGCCTAGCCAGATTTTCTTCTCGGTCTCTTTACCTTATTTCTAACTTTTGAAATAAGAGTAAAACTATGTCGTTTTCTAGTTTTGGCTGTGTCGAAAGGTCAGGCTCCGTCACAGATATGCTAGTAACACTATCGCTGTCGAACATAATATACATATTGCTACTACCTCCTGCTTCTTGCTCAGTAGCGATAGCAGTTTCGTCTATTTCGTACTTACTTGCTTCCTCAGCAGGAATTTCAGCTGTTCACTGTGTGCTATCAGTTACGTTGCCGATTTCATGAACACTTTCCTGTTGGTCGGCATCATGAATCTCTTCTACATCATTACGTTCTCTCCGCTTTGGTCCAACCATACTGTCGAATTCGGAGAATGCTTCACAAGTTGTCACACAATAATTACATAACTTAATATTAAACACAAATACATGCACAGAAATTATCAACGAAACCACTTTTTAGCGTTTGTCGGAACGGTATAACAGCATATTTATTCTCTCGCGGTTTCCACTTTCGACATTAGTCGCGCTTCGTTTATTTCCTTTCTGACAATTTAAAAACTTTTAATTGCGCATGCGTCATAGTAGTGTTGATAATCGACCTGAAAAGGCATACACATTACCTTGTGCCACAAATTTCTTTTCTAGCCAGTTTTACTCAGTATCTCCTCATTAGTTAATTTTCAGCATTCTTCAGTAACACCACAGTTCAGAAGCTTCTATTCTCTTCTTTTATAAACAATTTATGATCCATGTTTCACATCCATACATGGCTACACTACATACAAATAATTTCAGAAAAGACTTCCTGGCTCTTAAATCTGTACTCGATGTTAACAAATTTCTTTTCTTCAAAAACACTTTTTTACCGTTCCCTGTCCACATTTTACGTCCTCGCTTGTTCGAGCATCATCAGTTATTTTGCTGCCCAAATAGAAAAACTCATCTACTGTTCTTAGCGTCTCATTTCCTAATCTAATTCCCACTGCATTACCTGATTCAATTCGACTACATTCCAGTATCCTCGTTTTTCTTTTCCTGATGTTCATCTCATATCCTGCTTTCAAAACACTGTACATTCCGTTCAGCTGCTCTTCCAAGTCCTTTGCTGTCTCTGACAGAATTACAATGTTATCAGTATCTCTCAAAGTTTATTTTATTTCTCCTTGGACCCCAAGTCCTGCTCCCAATTTTTCTTTTGTTTCCTTTACTTCTTGCGCAACGTACAGATTGAATAACATCGTGGATAGGCTACAACCCTGCCTCACTCCCTTCTCAACCACTGCTACCCTTTCATGCCCGTCGACTGTTACAACTGCCATCTTGTTTCTGTACAAACTGTAAACAGCCTTTTGCTCCATGTATTTTTCCCCTGCTACCTTTAGAATTTGAAAGAGAATATTCCAGTCAACATTGTCAAAAGCTTTTTCTACAAATGCTATAAATGTCGGTTTGCCTTTCCTTGACCTATCTCCTACAAGAAATCGTAGTGTCAGTATTGCCTCTCATGTTCCAACATTTCTCTGGAATCCAAACTGATCTTCCATGAGGTGGGCTTCTACCAGTTTTTCCAGTCTTCTTTAAGGAATTCGTGTTATAATTTTGCAACCGTGGCTAATTAAACTGTTAGTTCGGTAATTTTCACATGTGTCAGCGCCTGCTTTCTTTGAAATTGGAATTATTTGTTCTTCTTGAAGTCTGAGGGTATTTCACCTGTCTTACACATCTTGCTCACAAGATGAAAGAGTTTTGTCATGCCTCGCTCTACGAAGGCTACCAGTTGCTCTAACGGAATGTTGTCTACTCCCACGGTCTTGTTTCGATTAAGGTCTTTCAGTGCTGTATCAAATTTTTCATGCCGAATTATATCTCCCACTTCATCTTCATCTACGTCCTCTTACACCTACACAATAGTTCTCTCAAGTACATCTCCCTTGTGTAGACCCTCTATACACTCCTTCCACCTTTCTACTTTCCTTCTTTGCTTAGGACTGGTTTTCCATCTGAGTTCTTGATATTCATACAGGTGGTTCTCTTTTCTCCAAAGATCTCTTTAATCTCCTACAGGCGGCATTTATCTTTCCCCTACAGATACATGCTTCTAAATCCTTATATTTGTTCTCTAGCCATTCTTAAATAGCAATTTTACACTTCCTACCAGTCCCTTCTTTTAGACGTTTATGTTCTCTTTCGCCTGTTTCATTTACTGCATTTTTATATTTTCTCCTTTCATTAGATAAATTCAATATCTCTTGCGCTACCCTTGGATTTCTACTAGCCCTAGTCTTTCTATCTACTTGATCCTCTGCTGCCCTCTATATTTCATCTCTCAAATCTACCCATTCTCCTTCGATTGTATTCCTTTGCCCTGTTCCTGCCAATCGTTCCGTAATGCTCCCTCTGAAACTCTCTGCAACCTCTGGTTCTTTCAGTTTATCCAAGTACCATCTCAGTAAATTCCTACCTTTTTCCAGTTTATTCAGCTTCATAAGCAATAAATTGTGGTCAAAATCCACATCTACCCCTGGAAACGTATTACAATTTAAAATCTGGTTCTGAAATCTCTGTCTTACCATTATATAATCAATCTTAAACCTTCCGGTGTCTCCAGGTGTCTTCCATGAATACAAATTTCTTTCATGATTGTTCAACCGTATGCTATATCGTGTAATTTTTATGACAAAACTAATCCACATCGTTATTTTTTTTTTTTTTTTTTTGTTCTTGCGTCTCACTGAAGATTGTTTATTACTGTACACGAAAGTGAAGACATATTTTCATTAGCACAAAATACGTTACATTTATAAATAAATTCTCCACGTTATGGAGTGCCAGTGTGACGCGTCGTATCGTGTTTGCGTTGTGTACTGCGCTGTGGTTTCAATTTCTTTAAATATGCTTCAAATGCAAATGGAATTTGAAGTTGCTATCGTCAATCTTAACATTGAAACTCATATTATCTCCAGAAAACCACATTAATACTCAGATAATTATGACGTCAACATCACTCTGATGCTATATTAATATTTTTACCCATTTGTGTGCACATGCACAAAAAGTTTGAGTAAATTACTTCTACGCACATCAGAGTAATAAATTTCAGTAGAGCATGAATTAATAAAGTTTTCAGGGATTTCACTCGGAAATGGATTTGTTTGTATGTAAAGGTGCATTACACTGTTGTTAATATTCACTTTGCAACCAGTCTATACTTTTAATCGATATTCCTTGATCGCTCTGATGTCGGATATGGTAAACTGAACGCACTTGACAGCATATGTCCGATGCGACCGCTGTTTTTACAAAAAACTAAGAAATTTACCTTAAACATTGGATAAAGATTGAATAGACTGTTTCTTAAGTAAGAAGGCTTCAAGAGCCGTAATTTTGAAAATTAGTTAGGTCAATAGCAGTGGCGGCCAACAATAGAGGAGTGAAGCTACGTAAAATTATTTTAAATATCTCAGGTGAGGACACTACAGCACAAATAGAAGAAGCTTTTTATAAGTAACAAACATGCTATTGTGTTCTGAAAGGTCTTAAGTAAGTAATTCATACAGTTACTGCTTTTTAATAGGAGCTATTACAATCATGTTCATCTAAAGCAGCGGTAATCTTCATAGAATTAGTCAGTTTTTTCAATTGGCAAAAGAAGAACAGAATAGTAATTATTAAAGTGTTTTGCAGTCACAATCATGGATCACACAGTCAAATGTAATTGTTCACCAGCGTCGCTGATCACCTTTTATCACTCGTTTCACGCGATTTCTTTCGTTTTCTTCAGTGCTTTCAGTTCATCACACAGATCAAAAATTATTCTGTCGGTTTTTCAGTAAATTCTAACCAGTAGACTGTGCGTTATGTACGCATGCACGTATGAGTTCTTGCTCGCGTTTGGGAAAAAGGCGTGAATGTGCTTCAATTAATGAATTATGTATTGTATGAACATACATAAAACCCACTCATATAAATCGTCAGATGTAACCAAAAAGAAGTTTTATTACTGTAAATCAGTTGCCACGCTACACATCACACTGAAATATTGTGAACATGATCCATGAAACATGACAGTATTTAAGTAAGTTGCTATAGTTACGCGGTGTAATGTTATAATGCTGATTCTTATAGGTGATTGGATACTGTTTAAATTCAGGTGCATTCATCCTACCTTATGTCTTTACCGTCTTTTCCAGTTAGTTATCATAAACAATAGTTAAGCAGTCAACAACCGATTTATATACAGACGACTGAGAATCTGGAATGCAGGACGTATCAGACTGTGCGTCAATAATTACTACCGCTGAGCGAATACACTATCTATTTGCTCGCTCCACCAGCAGATTCAGTGACTGCAGCGCTGACAAAGGAAATAGTCAGGAAAGAGGTTCTTTTCGGAGATATCCTTCTTTGTTTACAGCCAACGTTCCTTGTCTTTAATCTTCGCAGACTAATTCTTAGGCGTTACGCTGAATAGTTCTCTCGTCGCTTTAAGAAGGAGAATCGGCGTATAAAAGTCATCACATCCCCACAAAACATTGATCACCATTTTACTAAAATCCATGTACGTGTTCTGAGTATCGTAACATAAAACATTTGCAGTACCAAGGCTTTGGGAACTGAAGCGGCCTTCTTCTGGCAGGAGACTATCTCTGCTAAAAATGGACACTTACACTTATACCGCTATCTAAACTTTTGTTGACAATATGTAGTGGTGGGGAACTATTCGAAGATTTCCAAGTTTGGCGACGAGTACTTATGAACAGCGGGAAGATGCAAAAGATAATGGAAATCACTACATTATAAACGATTGATATACATGTATTTGAAAATGGATGTGATGACTATCCGTCTACAGGCAAAAGATTAAAGATTGATCCCCGTTTCGCATCTCTGGGATGTGATGGCTAAGTGGAAGATGAGCATGAGGATAATGTTGAAGGACCAATTAAAAGATAGCTTTTTACAATTCGGAACATGGAATGTTAGAATTAATGTGGTAGGGAAGACGGAAACTCTGAAAACGAAAATGCACAAAGGATCAGTCTACATGCCGTGGGGGTAAGTGAAGCAAGGTGGAACGAAGATAACGATATCTAATGAAACGAATGTAGGGTAATGTCAACAACAGCAGGAAATGTAACTGTTTTAGGATTTGTTATGAATATGAATGTAAAACAAAGGTTGAGAAACTGTGTAGATTTTAGCAACAGCTTCATTCTTGTCATAACCTGAAGGGTCTGTTAGATGAATACCAGTTTTGCTTTAGGAAAGGTAAAGATAACACAAGGACACTTCGACGTTGCGTTTGTTAATAAATGCAAAGGCTTAAGAAAAATCGAGACAATGAAGTAAGCATATACTATACAGAATTACTGATATTATACCATACTAGCTGTACCCGGCAACACGTTGTTGTGGCTCACTCTGGTTAGATGGAAAAAAATTAAAAGAGAAATCACACGTTTCTAATAGTATGGGAATTGAATGTACGTCCAAATCTTCATCTCCCCCTTTCCATTTTCTCCTTCCGCTCTCTTTGATCATTTCCTCTTCCTTTTCCCTCTCTCTTTCCACCACCTCCTCCCACCCCTCTGTCCATCTCTTCTCCCCCCCCCCTCACCCCCCCTCCTCTGGCCTCTAGCCATGTTTATTGTTAATGCAAAGTCAGGTTCTGTAGTAATAATCTAAACACAATCCGATAAACCTTTCCGATATTTCTGGTAACAACGTTTCCCCTTTATATATTACAGATATGTTTATATATTATTCATTTGAAGTAAATCGGTCAACAAATTTTAAAGATTTATTAGAGCAACGTGTAAAAATTTGTAGTAAATCAGTCAAGTAGTTTTTGAGATATTTGGTAGCAGTGTTCCCCCTTTGTATATTACATATATATTTATGTATTATATAAATTAAAGTATATACATAATACTGTCCGTCTGAGTGTTCATTGGAGTATCGTGTAAAATTTTAAGTAAATCTGTCAAGAATAATGGGATATTTTTGGTAACAATACCTCCCCGTTATATATGATATATATGTTTATGTATATATAAGATATATAGCCTGTGTCAATCTGAACGTTCATTAAAGTATCATGTAAAGATTAGAATTAAATCGTTCAAGCACTTTTCCATATTTTTGGTAATAGTGTTTCTCCATTATATATTGCATATTTATTGATATATTATACATATTAAAGAATAGATATGTAAAAACACGGACGTATTCGCAAGTAACATTGTGTGGAGATTTCATGTCAATCGATCGACTACTTTTAGAGTTTCGCAGGCACAAACACATACACGATGAATTTTTATGTATAAAGATGTTCAAGAACCAAAAGGGAACAATAAGAAAGAAGACCAAGATATGAGTACTAATATTAAGAAAGGTGTAAGGAAATTACGCAGTCTTTTTGTTCTACTGTTCCGCCAGTATATCGAAAAAGTAAAGAAATAAATAAAATAAAATTTCAGAAGTGGAATTAAAATTAGGGGTGGAAAGGTATCAGTGATAGGATTCGATGATGACATTGTTTTACTCTGGCAAGGAGGTAAAGAATTGCAGAACCTGTTGAATGAAATGAACACTCAACAGAAGGCAGAACTTGGATTAAGAGTAAACCAAAGAAAGGAGCAGCAGAAATGAGATTAGCTAAAAAACTCACCTTCAAAATTGGGGACCAAGTAGAGAACGAAGTGATGAGATTCTGCTAGCTAGGGAGCGGAATAATACGTGACAGGTGAAGCAAGGAATGTGTAAGAAGCAGATTAGTGCTGGTAAAGAGAGCATTTATCACCTGTCTACTAGTATAAAAAATAAGCCTAAACTTGAGAAACAGATTTCCAAGAAAGAATTTATGGAGCAAAGTTCACAAACGACAAGTTAGAAGAACATAAAAGTAACTCATTCTTACATTAAATGACGACGTCATAGAGATTTCTTGGAGCACCTCGTCTAAACGAAGTACGTTGGTCGCAAAATGAATCAGCTTTGGAGGCACCGTAGTTGTTCTTATCTTGGGCAACAGAGCTATTTGGTGACTGTCATCAAGTGAAGAAAATCGACGTGAATGAAATGTAGTGGTACAGAAGGTGGCTGGAAATTAACTTGACTGATAAGACAAGAGGAGAGCCTCCGTAGAATCGGCGAAAATAGATATATGTGGAAAAACTAACTATAAGAAGTGACAGGGTGATCCGCGATGTATAAAGAAAAGGAGACAGACTACGACGTTTCGCAACTAATTTCTGGACGCTGTTTTCCTGGTAGTATTCGAGGAAATACGACAGCAGCCGTAAATGTGGCGTTATTCTTTCTGTTCTGGCAGTGATCTGTGTACATGAAAAATGACAAGGTGCACTGTGATCCGGAGTCCACATTAAACTGTAGGTCAAACTATAAATGGCTAAATGAGTCAGTTCAAAGTAGGGGGATGCCAAGCTCATATAGTTTCCAATAGGACCACGTTCGGCGAAGTAGTGGTATTCAGACCAACATTCGGGATGAGGACAGCTATACCTTGTTTGTTTTGGCGGCTGTGTCAGCGTACTGTAAGGTGGTTGAATAGACACTACTCGTGACCCAGTTTATCTGAATCGTCAGAATTCGTAATCCAAGTTCATTGCTCGAGCTTAATTCGAGAAGTGGTCGAGTTGGTACTGTTCTTGAATACAGTCCGCTACCAGTTACCTTCGTATAGTAGAAGGTGTGTGGACTTGCTTCAACAAGCAGCAGTACGTTCCTCACATTTTACTTTCGTACGCACTGATGAGACAAAACGTTTTGAGCATTGACCACTGCGAAGTTGATTCCCGGACGCGTTGCAGTGCGGAAAACTGTAAGGTAAATATGCACTGAAGTGACAAAAGTCGTCGGATACCTCTTGATACCATGTCGGGCCTCCTTTTTCCCGGCGTAGTGCTGGAACTCGACGTGGCATGGACTCAACAAGTCGTTGGAAGACCCCTGCAGAATATTGAGTCATGCTACCTCTACAGCCGTCCGTAACTACAAACGTGTTACCAGTGCAGGATTTTGTGCACGAACTGACCTCTCGATTACGTCCCATAAATGTTCGGTGGGCTTTACCTTGGGTGACCTGGGTGGCCAAGTGATTCACTCGAAATGTCCGGCCGGCCGCTGTGGCCGAGCGGTTCTAGGCGGTTCAGTTCTGAACAACACTGCTGCTACGGTGGCAGGTTCGAATTCTGCCTCGAGCATGGATGTGTGCAATGTCCTTAGGTTAGTCAGGTTTAAGTAGTTCTAAGTCTAGGGAACTGATGACCTCAGATGTTAAGTCCCATAGTGCTTAGAGCCATTTTTTTTCGAATTGTTCAGAATATTCTTTAAACTAGTTGCGAACAACTGTGCCCCAGTGACAGGGCGCATTGTCTTCCATAAAAATTCCAACATTGCTTGGAAACATCAAGTCCATGAATGGCTGTGAATGATCTCCAAGTAGCCGAACACCCAGAGGACCATTCCATTCCATATTAACGCAGTCCACATCATTATGGAGCCACCACCAACTTGCACAGTGCCTTGTTGACAACTTGGGTCCGTGGTTTCGTGGGGTTTGCGATACACTCGAGCCCTACCATCAGCTCTTACCAACTGAAATCGGGACTTATCTGACCATGCCCCCGTTTTCCAGTGGTCTAGGTTCCAACCGACATGGTCACGAGCCCAGGAGAGGCACTGCAGGCAATGTAGTGCTTTTAGCATAGGTACTGGTCGTCTGCTGCCATAGCCCATTAACGCCAAATTTCGCCGCACTGTCGTAACGGATACATTGATTTCTGCGATCATTTGAAACAGTGCTGCTTGTCTGTGAGTATCGACAACTCCACGAAAACGCCGTTGTTCTTGGTCTTTAAATGAAGGCCGTCGGCCACTACGCTGCCCGCGATGAGAAGTGTGTGATATTCTCGGCACACTCTTGACATTGTCGATCGTGGAATGTTGAATTCCCTAACGATTTCCGAAGTGGAATGTTCTAAGTGAGTAGCTCCAACTACCATTCCGTGTTCAAAATCTGTCGATTCCCGTCGTGCGGCCATAAACATGTCGAAAACCTTTCCACCTCCCCGAGTACAAATGACAGATCCGCCATTGCGCTGCTTTTTATAGCTCGTGTACGTGATACAACCGCTATCTGTACATGTACACATCGTTATCCCATGACTTTTGTGATCTCAGTGTACACCCACTTCAGAAAAGAATGAAGAACCATTCTAGCGATGATAATGGCCTGGTGCCTTGGTACGAGCGTGGCAGAATGAATAACATTTCATGTTATAACAAAAGTTCGGAATCGTACTACAGTGGTTTGAGGAGCATGTTAATGAACTCACGTTGATGTTTTGGCCACGAAGTTGCCTGATCTCATTCCTATGGATCATATCTGGGACACTGTCGGGAGCCAGCTTCGCGATCACAAACCACTGGCAGGTATTTTACAGGAGTATTTCCCCACATCCATAAGTCTCAGTAGGGCTCCAAACGATTCTTTTAAGGCAATGAGGGTTTGTCCACTGGATACCCTAGTTCATCTAGCACAGTTTACCAGTATCAACATTGCTCCAGTATTAAACGTTAATTTGGGTGCTATGAGAAGTATCACAAGACGATTGCACCACTGCTTTCCTCGATAGTTTTTTGCAGTACTACTGTGTAACGATATCCACAACTACAAGTCCGTTACATTGAGTATGTAGATGTTTCTGTTTAGTGCTTTTACGCTAACTTGTGATAGTAAACACAAAAAAAATAAAGAAATGGCTAAAATAAAGCTGTAATATATTAAGAGAAAATGCACTCAGTACAATTTGATCCAGGCTCACTCTGCACGGCAAATCATCTGTAGGTAAACTTGTTCATAGCTGGGATATTTGATGAAAACTGCTCACTGTCATCAGTTGTATAACAGATGCTGAACAGAATATTAGGAGCCTGCAAAAATTGGAAATTAGCAAACCTAGAGAGGCAGATAAGTTAGAGTGGCACAGAACATCATATAGCGAGGAAGAAAGAGTAAGGTACTAGATAGTTGAAACTAGGATATCTGAAATAAAGAAGCAATAACGCATTACATTGGAAATAGCAGACTCGTAGTATAGATTCTTTAGCGTACAATCGTAATTTGATCAGCTATGATGCAAATGGAAGGAAGGCCAGAGAGAGTGAAAAATTTATGTTCAAAGGAAATCAATGTCATTTTATGCTCTTTGTGATTCACTGGTATAGACAGTGAACGATTACACGTCTTTCCACGACGGTTTCTGTATTACACTACTGGCCATTAAAATTGCTACACCAAGAAGAAATGTAGATGACAAACGGGTATTCAATGGACCAATATATTATACTAGAGCTGACATGTGATTACATTTTCACGCAATTTGGGTGCATAGATCCTGAGAAATCAATACCCAGAACAACCACCTCTGGCCGTAATAACGGCCTTGATACGCCTGGCCATTGAGTCAAACGGAGCTTGGATGGCGTGTACAGGTACAGCTGCCCATGCAGCTTCAACACGATACCACAGTTCATCAAGAGTAGTAACCGGCGTATTGTGACAAGCCAGTTGCTCGGCCACCACTGACCAGACGTTTCTAATTGGTGAGACATATGGAGCATGTGGTGGCCAGGGCAGCAGTCGAACATTTTCCGTATCCTGAAAGGCCCGTGCAGGAACTGCGACAGGCGGTCGTGCATTATCCTGGTGACAAGAGATCGAATGAAGGGTAGAGCCACGGGTCGTAACACGTCTGAAATGCAACGTCCACTGTTCAAAGTGCCGTCAATGCGAACAAGAGGTGACCGAGACGTGTAACGCCGGGTGATACGCCAGTATGGCGATGACGAATACACGCTTCCGATATGCGTTCACCACGATGTCGCCAAACACGGATGCGACCATTATGATGCTGTAAACAGAACCTGGATTCATCCGAAAAAATGATGTTTTGCCATTCGTACACCCAGGTTCGTCGTTGAGTACACTATCGCAGGCGCTCCTGTCTGTGATGCAGCGTCAAGGGTAACCGCAGCCATGGTCTCCGAGCTGATAGTCCATGCTGCCGTAAACGTCATCGAACTGTTCGTGCAGATGGTTGATGTCTTGCAAACGTCCCCATCTGTTGACTCAGGGATCGAAACGTGACTGCACGATCCGTTAGAGCCATGCGGATAAGATGCCTGTCATCTCGATTGCTAGTGATACGAGGCCGCTGAGATCCAGCAGGGCGTTCCGTATTACCCTCCAGAACCCACCAATTCCATATTCTGCTAACAGTCATTGGATCTCGACCAACGCGAGCAGCAATGTCGCGATACGATAAACCGCAATCGCGATGGGCTACAATCCGACCTTTATCAAAGTTGGAAACGTGATGATACGGATTTCTCCTCCTTACACGAGGCATCACAACAACGTGTCACTAGGAAACTCCGGTCAACTGCTTTTTGTGCATGAGAAATCGGTTGGAAACTTTCCTCATGTCAGCACGTTGTAGGTGTCGCCACAGGCGCCAACCTTGGGTGAATGCTCTGAAAAGCTAATCATTTGCATATCACAGCATCTTCTTCCTGTCGGTTAAATCTCGCGTCTGTAGCACGTCATCTTCGTGGTGTAGCAATTTTAATGGCCAGTAGTGTATGTTTTCTTTGCCGTCTTTTTTCAATGACGTGGGTACTCTTCGCTTACATTTGTTAACAGCGCTCTGTTTTGCCTTTCAATAGAAATTCTTTGAGTCATGGTGCAGAACAAGCCATACGTATACGTATTAGCATTCATAACACCATTACCTAAATCGGAAACCAGTCTTTTTTTATAGAATACACTCATGTTCAGAAACAACAGAACACCTTGAACGACTAGACAGGACGTTCATATTCACGAGACATGTACATTAGTATTTTCGGCATAAATGATTAGCAGTTCAGTCACCTCGTTCAGTCACTTGATAGGCACAGGGTCCGCCATTGACCCTGATAACTAGTTCCATACATGATGGCATCGACGTATAGAAGGTGCGAATGGCGCCCTGTGGTATAGGCACCCGTGCTGCATTCACCTTATTCCAAAATACAACTGTGTTAGTTGGCATTGGGTCACAGCACTACAACCGTCGTTTCACCATATACCACAAATTTTCGATTGGCGACAAGCCTGGTGATCTGGCGGGCCAGTGCGAAAGGCTGACATCCTGTTACACAAAGAAAAAAAGTATGCATGCAGATACATGTGGCCGCGCATTTTCTTGCTGAAAAATGGCGTCTGGGATGTTGTGTAGAAAGGATATGGCTACGGATCGCAGGCTGTCATTCACGTAGGTCACACTGATCACTGTGCCCTCGACACGGACCAACTGTGATTTTTGGTTGTAACCAATAGCACCTCACACCATAAGGACTTGATCTGGTGCTGTATGTCTAGTGTGAATGCAGTTACTGTGATGCCGATCCCACTGTCTGCGGTGAACCAAAATGCGTCCACCATTTTCAAACAAACAGAACGTGGATTCGCCCGAAAATACTATCTCATGCCCTTCCTGTCCACAGTTATATCGTAACCTGCACCATTACCGTCTAGCATGTTTGTGCACATTCGTCAAAGATAGGCGGAGAAGTGGACAACGCGCATGTAACCCATACCTTAATAAAAGACGATGGACTGTCACCCCTGATAGTGTACGAAGTGTTACACTACCCCCACTGTTGTACAAGAGCCGAGGAAGAGGCAGATCTGTCCTGCAATGCCATTCGGATGAGAAGTCGGTCTTCTGGAGGGGGAGGGGGGGGGGTGGTGTCTGGGTAGTGCCACCCGACCCATCTCGTCGTGTTCTACGGCCTTCCGTGAATCATCGAATCTCCTAGTTCACACCCGGTGTACTGCCGAAACACTTAGCCCCACACGAGCAGCAATTTCCCGGATGGATGCATCACATTCTCTCCTGCCAATAATGCGCTCTCTTTAAAATCACCGATTTGGCAGTTCGGTTTGCTCATACGTCTGCGAGGCACCGCCACGTCTGCTCAAGTCACTCTGATCCATTACCTTCGGTTAATAGCGACTGCGAGAGCCGCAGGAACATTTTACCGGTAGACGGTGTTGCGCCGCGATACCGACGTTTACCCTGAACCGGCTGGCCGACATTGTTCAAATGCTAGTCATTTTTGTACAACATATTAATGTACATGTTCTGCTAATCGCCCTATCTCTAGTCGTTCAAGATACTGTTTTTTTTTTTTTTTTTTTTTTTTTTTTGCGTACCCTACCTATGAAAATACCAGATGGGCCGTTAGAAAGTTTGTTGCTGTGAAAGGACGAAAAACAGCGGAGGAGGAGGAAATATGGACAGCTCTTCAGAGATCGCGGAAAAGCATTACGAGCGAGTATGCCTCATAATTATATTGCAGGAAGGTAGATGTTTTGTTATTGTCTACCGTCTTTGGAAAATAACAGATTCATCTCATTCCTCAGACTCCGAGCAGTCATTTCTCAAGTCTGCCTTTAAAGCTAAGCTAAGTTTTGTAGTCTGTATCCAGAGAAAGCCCGAAGATTAAAATACAGGGTGTGTAAAAAAGAATCAACTGTTTTGGCACGTCTATATTTTTGAAACTAATAAAAATATACAATGAATAAGGTTTTTGATGAACGGGAAACTCAAATTTTTTTTAAACCTTTTCATAGGTGCTCAACGTGCCCCCCTTGAGGCGCGCGGCATATGTCAATGCGATATTGAAATTGCTCCCACACTGCAGCGAGCATGTCTTGAGCTACAGCTTCCACAACTGCTGTTATGCGATGTCACATTTCATTCATTGTTATTCGTAACGGAGTTACATAAATAGTCATTCACAAACTCCCACAAGGAATAATCGCTTACAGTCAGGTCCGGTGACCTTGGAGGCCAGTAATGTAAGGCTGAACCATTTGGGACCAAATCCTTAGTTCAGTAATTCTTTTGATTTAAAAATTCCCGCACTTCTTGATGCCAGTGTGATAGTGCGCCATCCTGTTGGTAAATGAAGTCGTCCGAATACGTTTCCAACTGTGGGAAAAGAAAGTTCTCAAGTATATCGAGATATGTGCTTCTTGTAACAGTGTCCTCGGCAAAGAAAACTGGACCATACAGTTTCTTCTTTGAAACTGATATAAAACACATTAAATTTTGGAGAGTCCCTCTCATGTACAACTTCATGTAATTGTTTTGTACCCCATATTCTAACATTATGACGGTTCACCTTTCCATTTAAATGGAATGTTGGCTCGTAACTAAGCACTAAGAGTGGAAGAAAACTGTCATCCTCCATCACGCCAAGAACGAAATTACACAACTCCACACGTTGTTGTTTGTCACCTTCACGAAGAGCTTGCAGCAGCTGAATTTTGTATGATTTCATGTGTAAACGTCGACGCAACACACGCCAGACAGACATCGGAGGCATGTTGAATTGTCGAGCTGTAGGGCGATCGGATTTCTGCGGACTCCTTGTGAAACTATGGCGGATGTGTTCGACGTCTGAGTCATATACGCGGGGACGGCACGGCGATTTGCCTTTGCGCAAACAACCTGCTTCAAGGAATTTCTCATACCATCGTCTAATGCACGAAAGTCACGTTGGACTGTCATTACTGATCCGCACTACCCAGAACGTAGAACACAAAACGCTTTCAGTTGTCCCGACACCATTTTTACTAGAACTGAAGTGGGCACACACTGCTGCTACCTATCGGGAACCATGTAGAACTCGAGAGTTTACTCCTTCAAACAGTACATTGTTCCCGCACATATCTCAAATAACAAAATAGTAATGACGTTATAAAACTGGATGATTCTTTCTGATACACCCTGTGATATAGTGCCATAAAAGCATATGCATTGTTTTCTCCGCCCACAGGTTTGTTCATTCCCGTGGAGAGACGTTAAATAATGAAACTTTCCTTAACGTACCCTCACTTTACATTTGATTAGTGAACTGGCTTTTTCCGTGCTGTAGCGCCCTAAACGATTATCAAAGAGTCAGCATCACGACGAAGTAATGGAACTACCACAAACTGTAACGCTCTCTCTCGTCAGTTATTCGAAATTCTTAGAAGTGGAATAAGATTGTCGTATCTACGCTGCTGGTGGATATATCAAATATGTTTAAATAACATACTGTTTTGTTTTCTATAAAAACCGTGAATCTGTTCCTTCATTTTATAACACCGCAAAATACGCCTAGTCGTTACACAGAAGACCAGCCTGGAAATGATTTCTTACGAAACGTTGACTCCTGAAGTTCTTCGTTACTCAGTCTAGCATTTTTTTCGTATTTCATACGAATTGTGACTGTCCTTGGACACGACATTTTCTCCTTTTTCTAGCATGATAGTTTTACCAAATGAAGCTAGGTCATCACTAATGAACACTGTTGAAAATATCACGGATCCTTGCGGTAACATACTCTTTGATGTGAAAAATTTGCTTGTGACGTACCTAATGTTACCTTGGAAGAACGGTTCGTATGTTTGTATACCCTGGAGTGATTAACTTTTTACTTGGTACACAAATTTTAAATACCATATCCGTTCAGTAATATGGCTGCATACGGGTATGTGGCTGATAACTCGACGAAGGCTAGTAATGTTTTTAGTTCCTTTTGCAATCTTGACGCGATAGAATGCATATGTTCAGCATCTCTTGTTTCAGAAATATGTCTGATACGTTCTATTTCCTACTCACTGAACGTTGTTGAGTGTTGAGCACTGAAACAGATTCTAAGTTACGTTATAAGGTTATAGTTTGATGCATAATCCACTCAATTTCCCCTATCTGAGGATTGCGAATGTATGATTTAACATTACAACAGGACAGCGGCCACGAGCCCCGAAACAGAGTACCTTCGTTCTTCGTACCACTAATTGTTGTTAAGTGTTTCTGGTTTTTAGTTTTAAATTTTTCATTTCTTCGCCTTCTTTCTGAAGAGTTAGTCTTATTCAGTTTGTGCTTCCTACCCGCCAAATGACACTGTTTCATTTCTGGGAAATACACTACTGGCCATTAAAATTGCTACACCACGACGACGACGTGCTACAGACGCGAAATTTAACCGACAGGAAGAAGATGCTGTGATATGCAAATGATTAGCTTTTCAGAGCATTCGCACAAGGTTGACGCCGGTGGCGACACCTACAACGTGCTGACATGAGGAAAGTTTCCAACCGATCTCTCATACACAAACAGCAGTTGACCGGCGCTGCCTGGTGAAACGTTGTTGTGATGCCTCCTGTAAGGAGGAGAAATGCGTACCATCACGTTTCCGACTTTGACAAAGGTCGGATTGTAGCCTATCGCGATTGCTGTTTATCGTATCGCGACATTGCTGCTCGCGTTGGTCGAGATCCAATGACTGTTAGCAGAATATGGAATCGGTGATTTCAAGAGGGTAATACGGAACGCCGTGCTGGATCCCAACGGCCTCGGATCACTAGCAGTCGAGATGACAGGCATCATATCGGCATGGCTGTAACGGATCGTGCAACCACGTCTCGATCCCTGAGTCAACAGATGGGGACGTTTGCAAGATAACAACCATCTGCACGAACAGTTCGCCAACGTTTACAGCAGCATGGATTATCAACTCGGAGACCATGGCTGCGGTTACCCTTGACGCTGCATCACAGACAGGAGCGCCTGCGATGGTGTACTCAACGACGAACCTGGGTGTACGAATGGCAAAACGTCATTTTTTCGGATGAATCCAGGTTCTGTTTACAGCATCATGATGGTCGCATCCGTGTTTGGCGACATCGCGGTGAATGCGCATTGGAAGTGTGTATTCGTCATCGCCATACTGGCGTATCACCCGGCGTGATG